>NC_087556.1:25071955-25676955 GCF_036250125.1 Pseudopipra pipra | reverse complement strand
ACTAAAGAGATGAATATGAATCTGAAATATATATTTTAATCTAAGAAATGAAATTAAATTTACCGACTTGTTTACACATTCACAGTTATGAGAAGACGGATTAGATCTTCCCTTAATAGTTTCTGCTGCTGGGAGTCAAATTACATGTACTTGATTTGTTTTCAGAGTTATTTGCATTTTTAAATCTGCCTCTGAAGTAATTATTAAAATAGATTTTAAGGGTCAAACACACTTGTAAAACTTAGAGAGATGGAGGACTATGGTTTCCCACTGTAGCAGCGGCTGCATCGCTGAACACAGAGCAAGTCACTGACTTTCATCAGCACTTACTTTGTCACCGTATCTGTGGGTAAATATTACCTGCAGGTTACAGGCTAATGATAAACTTCTATTTTATCGCCTTCTCATGCATCAAATCAAAAGTGTTTCAGAGGAGTTACATACCAGAAAAATGGACATATGAAGTGAGAAAGCAAGCATTATTTGATCCATCTCCACCTATTTTGTGCCTTCATGCTGCCTCATGGAAAAATGGGCACAAAAACAAAGGACAGAGGAGTGCCAGCAGAACTAGGCTGCAGTTGGACAATTACCCTTGACAGCACAGCGCCCCTTTGGATAGCCTCCTCACAACTGTAGAGCATGACTGCAGCCTCTCTAGACACTTATTCTAGGAGCTCTTAACAGCTCTTTTCTGGTGAGCAGCTAAGAGATCAAATGGTAAATGCCACTGGCATGATCCCATAACACATCTAGGAGAGAAGGCATGGCACAGTAGTGTGGGAAGGTGTGGGAACCAGATCTGGCTTCTAGAGAAAAAGAGAGGAGAACAACTGCAACAATCTTATGAATATGCAAAAGACCTGATGGATCTTCTTAAGCATATAGGACTTATAGCCTAAAAGACACTTCATTCTTGCATTGGCCAAGCCTAACAGAAGGACATGGCCGACCTCCAGTTCCCACTCAACTGTGGCAGTACTCCTGTTTCCAGACATGCAGGAATGTATTACTCCAGCCTCTCAGAAGATTTCACCTGGGGATTTCCCACAGCACTGCTGACATGCTCTGACAGCACTGCCCATTGTCTCAGTATCAGCTGTAACTGCAGTGAAGCTGCATGATCCCGAGTCAGAGTGACAGTTCTTTTACGGCTCTTACTAAGCCAAGATGTGGCTGAGCACAATTGGTACCTCGGTTATGTTAAGAAAATGCTTCAACTGAACAAAGCACTGCTCCATGGTTCCATTTTAGGACCAGATTTTAACCAACACTTCAGGCCAGCCTTATGAGCAGTGAAGAAAAGCATCCCAAGTGGCCTGGAATGCAAAGGCAACTTTGCATAAAGGAGAAGCCTGAACTTTGCATTGCTCCATTTCCATTTGACCAACAAGCTGCAGATCATTTTCCTTGTCCTTCTCCTGAGCAGAAGAGAGCAGCTGAGATGTGCACACAGATGCACTAGTTTGAAGGAGCAGGAGCAAAAATCCTCCTGGCCTGCTATTGCTGTATTGGACCAGGGGAGTGTAATTACCACCTCACGGTCCAATCACATGTGCCTACCTTGTATTTTGATTTCTTCTGGATGGCTATCATAAAAAGACTATAAAGCACTGGAAATAGAAGTCCAGTGCTTCAACCCAAGAGCAGATGCTCTGCACTCACTACAGACGGATCTCCTTGCAAACACATACTCAGTATGTCACATCTGGCTTCTCCCATTCACAAGCACCTCATCAGATGCCTGTTTCTTTCAAGGCTGTCTTTGTACAAACACCATATTCATGCAAAATCTTTACCTCCAGTTTAAAAGTGATATCAAACCATTTTGTGACATCAAATAAATTGATTGGTCTTTCTAGACAACTTCAAAATCCCTCTTACATTGAACATCTGAGTGCAGAAAACTATTTGACATTTGACTACCTCCTTCATACAGTAAGGACTTGACACTATGAAAGGAGTGTATTTACAGTAGCTTTGTTCTTGCAAATGTCACCCAAGAATCAGCAGCAGCACAGCAGCAAAACACCGGGTGCCTGCCATACATTCTGTTAACGAGTGGATGGAAAGGTTGCACTGGGAAGCAGAGCAGTAGGACATTATTTGATTACACTCTCAGTAAATCTTTTGGTAAAGACTTGCACTAGCCTTTCAAAGGAAATTGTCAAATACAGAGGCACACTATTTTAGCTATACAGTTCTTATAGCTGGGATGTGAGACTGACTAGTTTAGAAAGCTTCAACAATAACTGCAGAAATTGAGAATCCAGGTCAGAACACACACACACATCTGACAGATTAACACATGTACTTGGTTTGAGCGGCAAGGTTTGGACAGCGGGGAGGGGGCTACAGGGGTAGCTTCCATGAAAAGCTGCTAGAAGCTGTCCAACAGAGCAAATGCAGCCAGCTCCAAGATGGACCCACTGCTGGCCCAAGTCAAACCCATCAGTGATGGTGGTAGCACCTCTGAGATAACACGTCTAAGAAGTGACTAAAAAAATCCAACCAGCAGCTTCAGCCAGAGAGGAATGAGAGAATACATGAGAGAAATACCCCTGTAAACACCAAGGTCAGTAAAGAAGTGGGAGAACATGCCCCAGGTTCCAGAGCAGAGATTCCCCTGCAGTCCATGCTGAAGACCACAGTGAGGCAGGCTGACCCCTCAATCCATGGAAGGAGAAGAGTTTGTGTAGGTGGAACCTGTGACCCCATGAGGGACCCACACTGGGGGTAGTCTGTTACTGAAGTCTATTTCCTGCATCCCAAGGAAAGGAACCACACTGGAGCAGTTCATGAAGAACTATAGCCTATGGGAAGGACCCACTTTGCAAAAGTTTGTGAAGGACTGACTTCTGTGGGAGGGAGCCCACACTGGAGTGGGAGAAGAGTGAGAGGAGTCCTTCCACTGAGGAGGAAGGAGCAGCAGAGACAATGTGTGATTAACTGACCACAGCCCCTATGTCCCACCCCCCTCTGCTGTTGGGGTGGAGGATGTAGAGAAAATTGTGAGTGAAGCTGACCGCGGGAAGAGTGGAGGGATGGTAGAAAGATGGTTTAAGATTCAGTTTTTATTTCTCATTACCCTACTCTGATTTGATAGGTAATAAATTCAATTAATTTTCCCAAGTCAAGTCTGTTTTGCTTGTGTCAGTAATTGCTGAGTGATCTCTCCCTGCCCTTATCTCAAACCACAGGCCTTTCACTATATTTTCTGTCCCCTGTCCAGCTGAGGAAAGGAGGGATACAGTAACTTTGGTGGACACATGGCATCTAGCCAGGGTCAACCCACCACAAGGAGAAAAATCTTAGTGGCTATTCGGCATGTTTTTGCTTTCCAGAGTCTAGGAATGACAGAAACATAAGAGAGGAAAGATGGAAGCTTGGCAAGTTTTAAGCTTTCTAAAATTTTTAACTTAATCATCCAGTCTATGTTGCAGCTTTGGGCTGTAGCAGGGACTACTGCACCAGAATTGCAGCACACAACTCCTTAGCCACAGCACTTTACTATTACATTACACCTGCCCCACTCAGCACCTTTCAAGGTAGATGAGTGTTATGTAAGAGCAAGCTTGCTAAGGACAAAGTAACAGACTTAAGTGATGTCTCACTAACAGAAGGCACTGCAAAGTGACTTAAAAGTGGCACAGAGAAGTTTGTCATCCGTTGCTGCTCCCTGATCTCCAGATAACTGAGTTCAGTTTGCAAGCAGAATGAGCACCCCACAATGCTCAACAGGCAGCTGTTACGGGCCAACTCAGCCTGAGTGCTCCATCCTCAGAGACAACTCAGCAATCAGAGCCTGCAAATCAATATATTTTTAGAACACCTCCATATGTCATGTCAAATCTCTAATTCTTTTCCCAACTTCATCACTTCACCACACCCATCCTGATCACTGTAACACTCAACTCCTTTTAGTGAGCTTCCTTTGGAGTCACTGGGTGGCTTTTGAGCACACTTAAACCTTCAAAGTGAGAACAGCGAAGCACACTATAATTTCTACATCATCTCTGAAAGTGCACAGTTCTAGACAATATCCCCTTCAACTCCTAGCTCATAATCATTG
Organism: Pseudopipra pipra; assembly: GCF_036250125.1. Taxonomy (NCBI): domain Eukaryota; kingdom Metazoa; phylum Chordata; class Aves; order Passeriformes; family Pipridae; genus Pseudopipra; species Pseudopipra pipra. The sequence continues at coordinate 25,672,883 of NC_087556.1, read as the reverse complement.
AAACACAAAATCAATTGCTCACCTTTTGATCCAGACTATAGGCCAAGATCCACTCCTCCTGCCTGGGGTGGAAGAGCAAGCTCTGGATATAGAAGTTCAAACGGTACTTCTGGTAGGTAGCCCCTTCATCAGAGCTGATGAGGATGCTGCTCTCAACCTCTGGATCGCTAAGAAGCATGATCTAAATAGAAAAATGGAGGCAAAAGAGTGTTAATGGAAAAGTGAAATTAACTGAACATCATTTAAAAGTAAGGTCATACAGCACTAACTACTACTAGATGTATGGAGAACAGCACTCAACAGTGTAACAGGCCATAGAATTTCCAAATAGGGTGCTTTTTTAGTGTTTTGGTTTCATTTTATTTGCTGATTCACTTGCTGATCTATTTAGTGATTTCCTTTTTTCATTTTAATTTTATTCAGATAAATTCAGAAAGGTCAGCAAGAATGAAAAAATGTTATGTTGGTATAAAAGCTGAACTTGGTTGGATATAGCAACCTCAGGTAGCCACGACAGGTTTTCCTGACCCTTGTCAGTCTACTACCTCTCTTACCAATTGTGGAATCCTCTCTCTAAAAGTAAACAGAGCACTCCTGAGATTTAAGGATCATTATTTGGCAGTTTGCAGAGCTATGAATGAGAGCATCACTTCACTGGAAACACAAAATGCTTACCTGGATCAGCTGCTGCCATCTGAAAATGTGCATATGCACAAACATTGATACACGATGTCATATATCATGCTTCCAATTTGTACAGGAAGAGGTATTCACTCTCTCAGTGAAAACATAATTTTCCCCAAGCACGAGAATGTGTATGACCTCAATTTGTACAGGGAAGAAAACACTTCTGAGCCTCTAATTTTAATTAGAAAATTATTACCAGTATTTTAAAATGGGTTGATTCCACACTATCAGATGGCATGCTCTACATAAATGTTATCAAGAAAATGTTGTGGAAACATTAACACCACCTTATTAACATCTGGAGAAAATGACTCCACATTAAAGCAAATGCCAGGACCATAAAATAAAGGCAAACAGTGGGAAATAAATTACAGCTGTTCTAAACTCAGCATGTTATTGATACAGCAGATGAATCAAATATAGAAACTGTCTATCAGCGGGCAAACAGATCCAGGAATGGCCTTTTTTAGCTCACTGCAGAATGATCAGCTAGCTGAGATCTGCTGCAGTTTTGTTACACTGACGTGTCCACGACAACTTTTATTATCCAGATTCACAGAGCTCCAGCTTCAAGATTACAATAGGGAAACACATTGATTTTGACAGCAAAAATCAGTTACAAGGAATGGTAAGACCCTTGGTATGTTAGACCTTGATCAAGCAAAAAATTTCAGTGCTTGTTTAATCTTAAGCAGCTCATTAACTCCATGAAGTCATCAAGGGAAAGTGAATATAACATAAATGGTGTCTGATCCTTTCCACTAAGAAATAAAAAGCTGAACTAGAACAGAATGTTTTCCCAGGGTGAAGCCATCTGTATGAATCCAGCTTGAGCTCAAAGCTCCTTCAACATCCCTCACATATACCACTTAATCAGTCCCAAAAATCAATCTCCACCCATTCCCACAGGAAGCCACAGCACAGATCCTAAAGGAGTGCATTTTCATTGTGTTCTAGTGCACGGTCTGGGGAATGAGAAATGTTCCCATATGCAACTAACTCCCTGGAAACTGGCCTTGAGAATAGATCTCAAAGGTCTCCACCTAGAAGGAAGCTTTGGTACATTTCTTCTTTCTAATCAGATCAAGATATCTATTTTATTTGGCTCCAAAAAATAATGATTTAACCACTATTTCCAAGATATTTTTTTCTGTCATTGGTAACCTAGACTTCAGAGATATTTCATCTACCCGTGTTCATCTAAAGCATATTGTCTGTGCCAGAGAACTGTAACAGAGTTCAGTAAAAACCACTTGTTTCTACAGAATGGAAGAAGGATGTAAAGCTGCCCACTTAATAAAATAATCCAGAAAGATCTTACATTTAAAATGAAGGAATAAAAATATTTTCCACCTGATGTCATAGAGGGTTACAATGTTAATAATGCTGTATATTAAAAGGTCACTGTTGGAGTACTGCTCTCAAATAGGGAGCACAAGAGAGCTAACAGTACACAAACAAACGCACTGCCCTTTCACAAATGATCTGCAACACTTTGGTGTTCAAGGAATGAGTCATATGAGATGCAAAAGGCAGCATTTCCACCAAATGATTCACAAAACTGGACAATTTTTTTTCTGGATGCATAACAGTGGTTGCAAGATCAGATAAAACCATCAAGCTAGGAAAGGTGGAAGAATCTAACGGTCACGTGTAGTGGTGACATCACATAAGTCACCTCCTGTCCCTTTGCCTACTTCCTATATCAACTCTCCATTCTTCAAATGAACATACACAACACATCTTTTGTCATCTATTCTCCTAGGCAAGGCTGATCCTGCACAGAGCAGGATGGAAGAAACAGGAGGCTCAGTCAAGAGTGGGGAAAAAAAAGGCCACCACCAGCCATGCAGCTAGGACTGGCACACAGGTTTGTTACATGGCAAGCAGGAGAAGAAGAGTGAGAGACTCTGGGCCTCATTTTGATTTTTGGTTTTGTACTTTTTCTCCTGGAAGCTATCGGGAGGAGGGAACTTTTGGCAGGGGAAATAGCACGACATTTGTCAAAGGCCTGAAACCACCACTTCTCATTATGGGGCCAGGATGAAGAATCTACCCCAGTAGTGATTTAGATTAATCACTTTTCATTAAGAGACAATAAACAAACTCCAGTCAAAATGAGCATTTCTGCCAGCACCCTGTGTTGCCATTTATAATTGCCATAAGGAAGAGCAAAGGAGTACCAGAGAGTTGTCAAATGTAATTTATAGGGTTTTAAGATCTAATAATTTTCTATAAAATTAAATTAAATGGCAATCTTTACTTAAAAGGAAATTACATTTCACCTTGCTACATTCTAGATTTTATATATATATATATACACGTGCATATATAAAATATTCTTTTCAGTTGCTATCTTCTCTAGTTTAAGTGGAGAGGGGGAGGGGAGGCAGGATTGGTGACTGCTAAGGGTAAGTCCTTGAAAACATACTTGAGATAAGGTAGTTTATGCTACGTACTTTTTCCTGACCTCCAAAATGCAGTGAACAATGAATGGCAAGCACCAGACCGAACAAAACAGGCTGAAAATCAGATTGAACTTCAGAGAGTTTCTTGGGAATGGATGCAGAGGAAGAGATCTGTCTGGGACATGGTGCACCTCCTTTAAAGGAGCTTTGAGGACAATCATGACACATATAGAGCTGTTCTGGATGAACCCCAGTTGGGCAGAACACCAGACACCAGCGGGAAAAGCACACAGAAGGAAGATGATACAGAGAGGCCACCCTGCAACATTAACTACAATGTATGGGCTGAGATATTCAGTAGATGATTAGGAAACATATCCAGGTCTGAACACTTCAAGGAGATTTAACCCAGGAAACAAACAGCACAAGCTGCAGGCACAAAGTACAAGGAGGGGAGGTGTGATACCTATATCTGCCATGATGTATTTGGTACACAAACCACAGTAAGAGTCACTCATATTTGTTGGAGAGCATATAGGACCCTTAAAGCAGCTTTGAACAAATGCAGAAGTAGAGAGGAAGGAAAATGATACCATATTACAGCACAAATGTACAAAGAAGTTATGCCCTCCAATGGGGCTAATATAATAAAAACTAGGGTAGGACTTGTAACTAAGAATCTGAGTTTCTGCTACTCTGATTAAAATTCCAGATGTGTCACTGGGTTAATGCAAACACTTCCCTCAGTATTGCTTTCACACAGGCTATGTGCAGGTGGATGAGTTAAGATGGTGACACATTCCTCTCCCTCTGCTCCAAGCTAGCCAGGCACAAGACAACTGTGTTCTGGAATACTGAACTGTACCAGTAATGAACTAGCACACTTCTCACAGGCACAATGCTACAGCATGCCCAGACTCTACTGGCATGGAGCTACGGGTAGCCTGAGCTCGTATTTGCCTGAATCTGTCTACTACAGTTATGCCAAGGACTCCCCCACAGCTTGGCGCTCAGTCCTTCCCTCAGTACCCTTCATGGCTTTGCCCTCATGTCAGCAGGCACGCTTGGCACATTACATTATCCTTCCTCTTCTGCACCTGAGGCACAAGAACACACACACACACATTCCCCGTGTTATTACCTGCATCCATAGCATCACATTCAAAAGCTTTATCACCACTCTTGCTCCCTGGCTCTGTGTCATTCAAACACAATAGAAATCTGTCTTGTACACAGCTGAATTTGTTAATAAACCACCACTGGATAAAAACACTAAAACAACATGCCATATAAAGAGCATTTTTATTAATATTAGTTCTCAATGAACATAAACTTTCACTGTAAATTACCAAAGGATATCTCTCTAAATCAGCACAGAGCAGTTTTATGGGTACAATATCTGTAGAAGTAGTACCACTCAGTTACATTAGCAGGAAGGATCCCAGTAAATGAATAAAGAAGCCAGGTTCAAATATATGTCTTTTGTTCCAAGAAATAAGTAGACAGTATTAAACCATTCTGTACTGCCTCCTGATTCTACCTTCACTTTAATGCATTTTCAGAGGTCCCAGTCACATTCTCATTTGCCTATATAAAGTGCTCTTCTAAAAAGAAATAAACAAAACGCTTAAAAAAAAAAAAAAAAGAAAAACAAACAAACTAACAAACAAAAAAGAGATAAAAAACCCCTACAAACCATGCAAGCCTCCATACCCACAAAAGAAATCCAGCTCCTTAGTAAAGTATTAATATTTGCTCTGTAGTGCTGCATTATCCTCTCCTGCAACTGAAAAGGGTGTTCTGCCACAAACACTGCTGCAAAGACAGAAATTTAAGGTTTCATGTTTACAGCTTCATAGGGATTTCCTATGAATGATTTCCTAAACTGAATATGCTCAGTTTACAAGTGAAAAGGCTTATTTTGGAGGTTTTTGGCCTCTTCTCACTGGTCCCTCAACTCAGAAACACTTTAAATCCTTCCTAACAACAGGTCATATCTACATCATCAACAAGAAAACACAAATCTGATTTAAAAAAAAAAAAGAAAAAAAGGGTTTTTTTTTATTTCTTTTCCATTTTGATTTAAAATATTTAAGGGGTTGTATGGTCCCACAAGACCTACGGGACCAAGCCTACTTCCCACAAAGTTCCATAGTAGCTTTGAGTTTAAAAAGCCAAAAAGTTTCAACAATTTATGCTGAAATGTCAATGCAAATGGAAGATTTTTTTGCTTTGTTTGGATTTATTATGTCCTTTCCTCCTTTTGAAACTGAAAAACTAAAATCCAATGACATTTAAAGGCTTAAAGATACAAAAATCATTTTCTTCCTTCAAAACATCAGCCCATCACAAATATGTTCAATATGAATAGTTTGGAAATCTCTTACGGGAAAAGTAATTTTTTACCACTGAAGCATTTTAGATTAAATGTTTGACCATCTGAAATTTCTCACTGGCAAATAGTTGTTTATTCATTCTCCTCCCATTCTTTTCCTCTCCAACATCATGACTGCAATTTACTTGCCCTGCAGGCTAAAGGATGCCCTCGAAGGTAGGAACACAACCCAAACCTTTTAGAATACATATGAAGTCCTTCTCTGCTGTTCCCATGGAGGACAGGTGCAACTCATTGCAAAGAAAGTCTCTTCCTTTTTTACTTCTTTCCTCACCATGTGTCAGTTCAATTAAAAAAACTTCAGTTTAATTAAACCAGCCCAAACCCCTCTGAGACAAAAAAGTGCTGGTGCCACAAGTAATAGTCTACTTACCAGCAAAAGTAACACCCGTATAAATCAGCTAAGCTAAAGATAGCTTTGAGTTATTTGCACTAGCTTAGAAAAAACACCTTAACTTTATACACTTTCAGAGATAATGTTCAGCAATGGCTAAATACCTGCTTACTGCCCTGTAGATATACTGATCTCTGCAATAATCAGGGGAAAAGGAAAGCAATCTGTTTTCTGGTCACCAAGCATATCAGTCAGACAGGAAAAAATGGGATGTGGCAGTGATAAAAATCTGCTCTAGAGAGAAATCCCATGTATTTACATACATGCAAAGCAACTCACTCCATTATTTAGTGATCAGCTGTGACAAGAGGGACATCTGCTCTCTGGAAAGCCAAACAAGACATCCATGAAGAGGGCAACAAACAGCTTTCACATAATTACTTACTTTGTGACCCAAAAGGAAAACGTTCATTGCAACCCCTTGTGTTACAGAGTAGCCTAGATTTGGGGCTCCTTCTTCCTTCATATGGCTCAAAAATTTCCTTAATGTTAAGGATAACCTGTGGGCATCAGTCAAGCAGTAAAGGTGCACCGAGCTTTCATGAGAGATAAATTGTCTGGACCTACCCCATTTCAACTTCTTGTAACTTTGCTTCTTATTGCCCAAAATTTAACATTAATGGCAAATTTAATTAATGAATATAGCACCAGATCACCAACTCTCAGAACCATAGCACTGTAATCTTAAAGGATGAAGTGCACTGCGCTCACTTTATAAGGGTTTATGAAGCATGTGTTATAAAAGTACCTCAACCATAAGGCTTTTATACCTTGGCACTCACTTCAATACAATCCCATAAAATCCAAGCAATCTTTAAGTGTTAAAGGTGACTTTCACTACTGTATTTATTATTGGATAATGAAAAATGACTCAGACATCCATAGAAACTGAGCAATGATATAAGAGTTTCCTGAGAATTTTGCACTGGGTCTATACTATATGTACCATGACCAAAGAACCAAATAGCTCTCTCAAGACTTTTCAGACACTTCATGCTAACCTCTCTCCAGAACTTCCTTCCCATCAGGACTTCTTTGTAATTACGAACCAATCTGTAGAATCCCATTGCTTGTCACTGAACTTTACAGATGTCAACAGCTGTTTCTGTAAGCATTCAGCTCCTGTGAAAGACTTCCTCCATAGACTCCTCCAGCTGTGCTGGAGACTGACAGCTCTCTAGTCCACTAAACTGGTTTGAGAAGACAGCATGGATCTGTGGCACCAAGTCAGGGGGACCCCATCTGTGGGTTCCCCACCTTTGCAGCACTAAGAGAGAATGATCAGAGCACATCATGCAGTTCAAGTTACATGCAGGTCTTATATCTCTGTAGAATGTTTTGCCTTTTGTAGAGGGTACATGAAAGAAGAGAACCACAAACAGGAACAAACTAACAAGCTATAAAATGAAAACTTTTTTTTAACCCAAAACAGCAGGGTCTACTGGTGATACTTCAAAACAAAAATGAGCACCACCTTGCCATCTCTGAGGAGATGCACATCAGCCCACCATGCTTGTTTACAGGGAATAATACTGGTTAAGCTTTTGTTGACCTCTATTGTCTCTCATATCCAATCATATCCAGATACTAATTACAATTAATTGTTCCGATTTGTACAAAATTACAAGAGGCTCTTGGCACTGCAGCCACACCTGCCATAAATTGCCATACCAAAACAAAACACTTCACAGAATTCCAAGCTCACACACCCCATTCCCCATTGAGAGATCACTTCATTTAATCACCACCTCCAGCAGCTGCGTGAGAGCACAGATGCACCTTGCAGGATGCCCTGAGGATCAGGAGCAAATCAGGGCTAAATTGGATATAAAGCAAAAGCTTTTCAAGGAAAACCACTCTGCAATCCTTACTGGCTGGTGGGAAATGAAAATACATCGTGGCTATAAAACTGGGAAAAGAACACAGATACTCTAAAGCTGCCATCCTAACCTGCTCGCGATGCCAAATCCCAGGCTGGATCCAGTTTGCATGCCAACATACTAGAGGCAACAAAGCAGAACATCTTATATTTGTTTTGCTGCTAAGCAGGTCAGAACAACATATCTCCCCTCTTTCTCTTGTCTTTTTGGCACTGGACACATGTACTTTTCACTTTTAATTACAGGGCACAGCAAGCATTTGCTTGTTGAATTTCAGGTGCCAGTGGGGATGGAAGCCATCCAAAAAGCATGTGTTTGACCTGGCAAAGAGTGACTGATTGGCAACAGCCACATGCTTGGTTGTAAAACCTTTCATTGTCACAGCAAAGCAGCATTTACCCAAGGTTACTCCAGCCCATTATACTCTTGTTACTGTTGCACATTCTCCAACTCCCCACAGATCATCAGAGCAAAGTCCTCTGCCACAGTAATCCCACCTTCCTAAGGTGCTGTGTGCTGTTCAGCTATTTTGCCAAGGACTTTTCTGTGTCACAGCATGTTCGTGCACAGTCCTCCTCCTCCAGGAGATGCCAAATGGGTTACAACCATCACCACTTATGGCTGGTTTTCATATATCCAGTTTGACCAGCAATTCTATGACTGGGCCTAGAAGTAGGAGCCTCAGCTGGTGACCTTAGGCACCAACCAGTGCTTTCACATAAATTTAAAGCTTCTGATCTGTGTTACTATATTGTTCTGGAGTCTGGTATTTCTACATAGCATAGTTCTGCATGATGCCTTTTTAGTCTTCTTTATTCTACACAGGAAAACCGTCGCTGTTACTACATCTGACACATTGTTTTGGGGCCACCATCTTTTTTTTAGTGGCAAGGAAGAGCTCTGGTCCCAAACTGTGCTCACAGAAAGAGAAAAGCAGCATTCACTGCTATAATTATACGTTATTTGAGTAAATGCATGGTTGTGCTGTTCTCCATAGAACTACAAAGTAATTTTCACCATTATGGTAACTTACCGTGTAAGCAGAAATAGTTACAGAAAATAATGTTATCAGTAAGGAGAGGCTGTGTGCACCACAGCTGCTGGAACTGAGAACACCATTTATATACAAACACTCTTCAGATTATAGGTCTCACTTGGGAGAACACTTTACATGTGGGTATAAGTTTACTCACAGTAGTTGTCCCATTACAGAAAACAAAAAGATGTGCATGGATAGTTACTCATGGGATAAACTTTTTCAGCCTGTATACAGCAGTCTATTTCATTTGAGGACAGTAGAGTGTTTCATGGCTCTATAGAAAAATAAAAATTGTGTTATGTGTTTCTCTTGTGGCCATTAAACCTGAATACAATTTTAAATGCATCATTGCTTCTCCTTTGCTTACACACTTTATTTTTCTGCTTTTTAGTCAGATTGCAGAGTGTACATAGACAACAGTCAGCTTTATCACTGTTCACATCCAGATGCTTATGATCTATCTCAATTTACTTACCTGGCATCTATTACTCATGTCTCTCACTGTCCCTAATGTAATTCTCTTCCTAACATCCCCCCCACTGGAGGAAGTTAAGACGATAGGAGAAGGTCTATCCTCAGCATGCAAGGCTGAGGCCCCCAAAAATTAAAGTTACAAAACATGATGGCATTTCAGTGCTCTGCATGGTAGCACTCAGCTCTGAGCTGTCCAGCAAGCTCTGCATGCTAAGTCAGGTGCCAGAAATTCCAATATCGGAAGATATTCAGGACCTAGGAATGGGATTCACATCTACCAGCTCACTGGCTTTGACATTTCCTATTACTTTTAATAATTATCTCCCAATGACACAGTCCTTGCAGGTTTATGGTGGTAGTCTTGTCTGCAATTACACACTGTGAAGGTGAGTGACTGTCCCAGCAGCTGTGAACTACAGCTGCTACATCCTGTTCCAACAGGATCACTGACACCTCGCAGTCTTGGGAAAATCATGTCTTTTCCTTTCTGTGTTCTTCCATGTGTGTACATGAGCCCTGGCCACTGCAGTGTCCCGAAGAACTAGTGTAAGAGGAAACAGAATTGGAAGAGAGAACAAAAAGGTTTTATCTGCAACATAACACCGACATTTTGTTTTAAGAATCAATTGGCAAAAGTCAGAAAATTGCCAAGCCTACTCCATCTTTCCACCCATATCTGGATCCTGAGCACTACCTTCCTTGCCTCTACTCCTTTCCCACTCACATCTCTGAGTACAGCTGCTTCATGAGTTTTGTTGCTTTCTTGCAGTCATTTTTAGGGATCGTGTTGGTCTGCCATGGGATAATTCCAAGGGAGGCAAAAGATGTCAGATAAGTTTTCTTGTCATAAAAAGGACAACCTTATTTGTTGCAACAGATAATTATAATATTGTACAGCCTGTTGGAACAGGCAGCACCAATCTCTCCTCAGAGACATAAGGACTGGTCTAAGTGTTGATTCCCCAGATTTATAAGAAAACTACAGCCTGAGTTTTCCCTAACTGCATCTGAGCACCACTTAGAAAATCCTTATCAGTTCTTTTGTAGTCCAGCAACATCTGTCTGGATACAATGAATAAAAGCATTTTAGGATGGATAGGGTCAAGGGCAATGAACTCCGACTAATGCAAAAAGAAGCCTCAAGCACTCCAAGACATGCTGAAATACCTGTCTAAGATCTAGCCCAGCCAAGGCCTATTCTGAAGAAAAATTGATTCTAACACAGTTACAGAAGGGTTTCCAGGTTTGACAGTGCTGCTCGGGATAAAATATTTTACACAGAATTGATCACACTAGAGTTGACATTAGAGTTACTGCATTTATACTATAAGAGGCAGATGTGCATATACGGCAGAAATCAAGACTGTGGCCAGCATGTGCTGAAATTCTATATTCTTCACCTTGTAAAAAAAAATGAAATAAAAAGATATTTTGCAATTATTATTGTGTTTGAGGGCTGGGGCTGGTGGGAGTGGGGGACAATTTTCCTTTAAGAGGAATGTCTTGGTGAACCAGCTCTTACCACTAAAGATCAAGGTCAGAGAATTATATGGTCTTCAAAAGAACCCACCTACCCCTTTTCCAAGAGCTGCTCTCCACCCATTCTATTATTTTTCCTCCTTTTTAATAACAGGACATTGACTCACCATTATTGATTGATTATCCTACTGTCTATCCTGATGTCCCTCCTCGCTAATTCAAAACTACCTCATTTTTCATACTTCATAAATTAATATATTAGTGGAGCTACAGCAGTAAATGAGACCGCCATGTTTCACAGAGAAGTAAGGAGGATGGAGAAAGGAAAAAGGTCTCATAAAACTGCCCTACATTGGGACCTGCAGCTGTGTCCACCCTGCTGACAGTCTGGGTGGTAAATACAGGCAGCCCTGTATTTAAGGCAGTGCATCTTGACAGGCTCTCTTTTCCCTCTAAACAAGGCAGCTCACACAGGTCCACTCTGCCCATTTCATAAAAGCAATGGCCATGCTTCGTGACAAAATTATTTTAGTTGATATTATAACTTCTGATCTGTCCTGATCTGGCTAAATTAGAGCAAACTACCTCTGTTTTTCTGACAGCCAGCTCTGAGAGAGAAGCCTACATCTGAACGTGGATGTGACCTCCTCAGTTTTACCCCATCTCTTCTCTTTACAATCCCATAACATCCCTAAGGCTCCTTAGAGCCTTGACTCCAGCAATAAAAGGTGAAGCAGGCAGAGGGTACAACAGGAGAGATGTACTGAACTTTAGGAAGCCAGACAAAACAGCCCTGACACAGATGTATACTACTATCCTAGCAGGTTCATCACTCTTACCTGGTAACTGTCCTTTTACTCCAAAAATTGTTTGCAAATCTTATGAAAACAAAGTGACATATTGTCTTGGTTTTCTCCCATCTTTCCATCTCACAGTTTGGATCTCCAGTCATTCTAGTAGACAATGAAGTGCTATGAGACCCTCCTCCACCAATTTTAGGGTTTGTTTTTTGCTTTTTTTAGGACAATAGGCTTGGGAATTGTATCTTTGAAGTGGTAGCTACCTACATTTACCATCCACAAACAACACCAAACAAACATTGCTCACCCACTCACTTCTTACAAACAAAGCAACCTCAGGGAAGTGTGCATGCTAAATAAGTCAAAGGATTTGAAGTCTGGTTTGCCTTTCCTAAAATCTCTGCCTGCTTTCATTCAAGTGGCCAATTTTCTTTTTTCCAAAACCACAGACAGAATCTAAGCAGGAATTTCAGGACCACAGTTCCAGTCCTTGACAGATAAATGATGTAGCAAGTGTCTGAGTCTTTTTTTCCTTATTCTACTTATACATCTGGTGTCTACATGCTTACTTTTATCAACTAAACTTGCAAGCTCTGGGAAGACTAAAATGACATTTTTTAAGAAAACATTTTTCATGAAGCCAACTTTGATGGCCCTCTTTTTTTTACCCTGCATTAGATTTCCATTCCCTTTACATACGTACCTCAGCACTAACAAAAAATACATTAAACGAGTTCAGAAACCTATGAAAAATGCAAATAAATACTCTTGGAGTATATAAGTACAGAGATACAAAATGCAGACACATTAAGTACACAAAGACAACCCTAATTCTGGAGTTTTGTAATATATGAACTTTTTTCCTTCACGAACACTGAAATGATGACTTTTAATGTAGATGGCTTTAAGATGGCTATCTGTTTCTGTTTATACCTATCTCTCTTCTAATTCTCTACCCTTCACCCCCATTAAACAATGCCATATGGAAGCATTTTGTTAATTATCTCAATTGCATTTATTTTTAGGAACAGCTGATGAGCAGTGGGCGAAGTTCAGTGGGTCTGGGGTTTTTTTTCTGTGTTTCTTTTTTAATGCATCTGCTTCTTCAGAGAATGAACTAAAAAAAACACCATAAATCTCCATTTTTCACATTCATGCATACCAGGGGACAACCTTCCTTGGAGTGGAAGAATCCCATAAGAAAGGGAAAAACTTCCATTGGGGATTTCTCATAAGCTTGGGTCCCAATTCTGTGTTGTCTGTGCTGACAAAAGGTCATATCCCAGACCACAGATCTTACTCTGTTTATCTCTATGATTTATGTTAAGTCAGAAGTAGTAAAATTAAAACCTGCAAGCAAACAGATAGTAGTTTGTTCTTTCTCGAGGGACAGGAGCCTACAGGTCAGGTTAGGTTCCAGTGGGGCATCTGGCATGCCAGACCCCATAGTCTCCGACTGCAAGAGGGCAAAGGACTCTCTCACAGGAGCCTCTTGACTACAAAGATTCACAACCCCAAAATACAGAAATAATAATAATTAAAAAAAACACAAAAGACACAACAGAAAAAAAAAAAAAAAGGATGAACACAAAAAAAACCACAAATTTCGGCATACTGACAAAATATCCTATATTTAAGAGTATTCTAATAACACTCATATTATGCCTTTACATGTCAATGTTTTCCATTCATTGATCTTGAACCATGTTAGAAAGTCAGCTGGCATCAGGAAACTATATTTCTTATGTAGGAAAGGTCAGAGAAACCTACTCTGAAAACATGACTTTTCTGAATTCAGAAGAGACAACAGAAAACACTTCAAAAGGAGAAATTCCTAAAGTTCTCTTCTCCAAGTATAAGAACACATCTGTAACTCAGGAGATTTCTTTCACACAGTTGCAGGTCACAGTTCTGCGAACATTTACAAAAACTATCTCTTTTCACAGGTGCCAAATTCAAGCTGAATTAGTTGGACAAATAGCGAGAATCCCATACACAAGAGCTCACAAGACTACACCTTGTAGACAAAACAGGTCATGTCACATATCCTCTCACTCTTCCATGGGTATTGCGGGGGATCTTGAGAAAATCATCTTTGCAACACCAGTAAGTGAAGAAAAATATTACTTCTTCATTCACATTTTACTCCTCTATTTAAATTGTCAGTTCTGGAGACTGACAGTGACTGTCCCTTGAAGTGTATTTATGAGATGGAACACACTGAGATGTTACCCAGATCACAGTCACATTTGTACTATCCACTGGTATAACCACAGCAAGCAAATCTGAGCTCCACTAACCCAGGAACTCTGTTTCATAGCTACAGCCTTTCCTATCTGCCCCCATCGACTCCAGACTGGGTGGCATGGATTTTGGAGTGCTAAGAAGCACAGGAACACCATAATGCAGCTCAACAGGTCCAGAGAAGGGCTTCACATAGAGACCCATTTGCAGCTCAGGTAATTTAGTCCTTGTTAATGGCAGCTGCAAAACCAAGAGCTATTTAGTGACTGTATTCCCTTAGACTGAAGGGAAAGATTAGGGATAAAAGACTGTAGAAACAACTAGTTCCATCACTCCCCCCTGTGGCTCTAACTCAGCCCCATTGCCTTTGAGTTATAAATACATTCTCTGAGATCACATCAGCAAGTGCCAGTTTGCAGCAAATACTGTTTATCACAGTGTCAGCACAATGAGGAAAAAGGGTCCAAAGAAACCTTCCATCTGCCAAATGGCTTTAGGATACTCCAGAGCTCAGTTCCTCATCAATAGCTTGAGATGCAATCTTAGGAAAAAGCGGCAGATGACTAATGGGAGCTGTTGCTAAGGATGGCAGCTCAGTTCAGGTTGGATTAGCAAGCATCAGGTACGTGCTAGAATATCTGCCTCATCAACCTATCACACATTTGATGAGTAAGGAAAAAAAATGCTGTGGAATTCCCTTTGGGATCTCACGAACTAAGAAAAGAAGGCAAAACCAAAATTAGTTTGAACCATGGTTATGCCTTGAGGCTCCAATCACAGATCAGGAATTCCTTTTGGAGATACATGAGGCCAGGACAGTGTTTGCTCTGTTACTCCTCAAGTGAGCAAGAAGAAACAAAGAGGAGCTCAAAGCGGCTTATGCTCATTTTGTGATCTGCAACTTCTGTAAGAGGTGGTGTCACTCCCAATGTTTTAGCTGGTCACCAGTCAGGTCGACGCAATCCTCTGCAATTTCAATATTACAGTTACAATTACCTTCTTTCTTCATTAACCTGAACAGCAATGCAGCATTGCTCTCTGCCAGCTCATAAACGGCTGCAGCACTTCACCCCCAAAAGCTGCACAGAAACAAACAAATCTAATCATATTTATCTTCCAGAGCTCCTGACTCTCCAAATACCTTTAAACATTTCTCCTTCTGACAGGCCAAGTTCAGAGGCAGAATGAGGTATGAGAGGTGTGGCATGACTTTGGCTTTTATAGTTTCAGTGATTTGTACTGCCCCTCCATTTTGATTCTATGACAACTAAGAAACTAGTCTGCAAAACCATTTTCTCAGAGCTCTTTAACTGAGCACCACAACCTTATTTCTGATTTATGCTGTTTGCAACTACTGTTCAAACCACTTATCTAGAAGTTCTATCTATAAATAAACCCTCTAACACTTCAGTTCTGGTATAAGCAAAAAATGGGGGGAGTCCTCATTTCATTCACTGCCCCTGCGTGGTGTTTCTGTTCAGTCAGTCAGCATAAAAGACTAAAAAACTCTTAATTCTTCAAGTTATCACTTGCAACAGTGTTTGTAACAGCTCAGGAGAAAAGCTAAAGACAACTGCATGCAAATGAATTGCAAAGCAAACCCATGAAGGAACGTATTTCTAGGACATCAGAACTGTTACCTCAGCTCTTAACTGCAATCAGGACCTCCCATTTTTCCACATCTCATCTCAGCAATACTATATACAGGAAAGTGGGGTTTGGGTTGATTTTGTCAGACTTGTCATTCTCTCCCTTTTTCCTCTCTTTCTTTTAAATGCTTTTTAACTCCATTCACTCAACTTCCACAGTATTCCCAAGGGCAGACATAAAAGTTTTGTAGTGAAAATGGGTTTTCAACTAAACAACATCTTCACCAAAAATAAGCACTATTCACAGAATATTTCATGGAAAAAAGTAATACATAAAATCTATGGTTTAAGATCAATTCCTTGAGATTCAAAAATGCACCTCAGTGCCTGAAGAAGCAGTGCTTTGGATGTATGGGACTTTGGTTCTCATCTTTCTGCACCCTTTGGAAGGACTTTACATCCCTCCATGAGACATCAATTTTAAAATGAATCCTGTTATTGGCAACCAAGAAGAAAGCAAATATTCTCAGGACAAGGCATCTTACCCAACAGACCAACTGATGAAAAAAATAGGGAATCACAGCACTGTGGCTCCAGTGTCATTTTGAAGTGCAGGGAGTCAGGCAAAGAACCACAATCTTAATTATTTGTGGAAATTATTCCATTTTCTAACAGAATTTTTCCAACAACCATAAAAAAAAAAAAAAGAGAGAGAGAGAATTGGGATAGAAAGAAAACGGAAATTTAAAAAGCCAAAAGAAATGTTCTTATTAAAATAGAAGAGATTTTTTCCCTTAGTAATAAACAATTCTCATTCCCAGATTGCTGTGAAAATCTGCCTCTAGTAAAATGTAAAGAATGCCCAAAATATAGCATTAAATTAAAGGTCAGCAGGGAACCAAGATCTCTGCCCAGCAGAGAGTAAGCAATCTTTTGTCATATCCCCAAAGACAGACAAAAGGCTACAGGGTACAAAAGCCAAAGCTATGTGTTTTGCAAGTCTCAGCTTTTCAGAGCACTCAACCATCTGCCCTAAAATCCCATTCATCTGTAAGGAAGGGGTGCTGCAAACAAATATTTAAGTTTCTCCTTTCTAAGTTCACTACAGAATTGCAACCCCTTTGGCAACTGGACAAAGTAGGTGTTTCTCATGTGGTCTCTCTCTCAGGCAAACAACTGGGTGAGTAGATGCACTGAAGGAGAAGATGTGCCCTGGAATATGCTCTGCCTATTAGAGCATCTTCATGGTGTTGGAAGTGTCAACATGGAGGGACCTGGCTTCTCACCAGGGCTCAAAATGGTAACTCAAGAAAGCCACAGTCCCCAGGACTTCAGCTGTCTGACTGACCTGATCCAAACACAAGTCCCTACTGTGCAAGTGAAAGAAGCAACAGCCCAAGCATCTGCAGGAGAGTAGATAAAAGTCTGGCGGAGTCAAATTCCAGCAGCAGAGCCTGTCCACACACTTGCAAAGCGCTGTGAAACCCTGACCTTGTTAGTTCTTAGGGGAGGGGAATTAGCAGTACAACAGCTCCACAGAAAGGTGTAGTAGTCCTGGCTCACGGCAGGGAATGTTTTGACTACAATGCAGCCAAAGTCTCCAGATTCACAGTGGGTTGCAGAATGCTTAGCAGTTTCCTTACTTCAGCACCCAGTGTGCTCTCATTCAAATAATGGGTGATCTGAGATCACCAAACTTGCCTGATCACTAGCAATGATACCTGAGAAGCAAGAGGAATCATGGCTGGCAAGAAGTATTCTCAGCAACTTCCTTTGGTATTTGCATATTGTTATATTGATTTAATTACAACTGCAAATGTCAAATTACACAATGGCAAAGTACCTTTTCCAAACACCTTCTGTGATTTCCAGGAAATGGACAGCCCCTATCTCAGCTCCAAGACCAGCCCTCAGCAGGTTGAGGTAGCAGCTGGGAGTAGGCATTCTGGGACCCAGTTCTGCTGCTGCCCTGCACCACATGAATACAGAGCCAAAGCCACCTCATCTCAGTCTTTGCTACACAGCTCTGTGCGTTGGTTATCTTTGTGCATGAGGAGCGTTGATATCACCCAGCTGCAACATGTAAAACCCAGGAACAGCCATAGCCTGACCTCCAAGTGGCAAGCACTGGCAGAGCCAAGAGGTGCCCAGAGAGAAGCAAAGCTGCTCTGGATTTATCACTGTCATAGTCATAGAGGTTTTGTTTCTTCACCTCTTCCCCTCTCAGCTGCCTCTTTCGCTTTCAGGCACAAAGACACAATCAGTGATTTTGCCGACTGATAAACATTAGCAACTGATGTGTTTCCCTGAGGAGCAAAGGACAGGACTGAGAGACCAGCTGCTTTCAGGCTGCTCCAGCATTTTCCAGTCTGCTGTGTCAGGAAAGACATTTCAATACTTGGCAAGACTCCAAACACAGACAGGTAATACTCAACACCCAGATGGGGATCTCCAGTTAGGGCTGGGAGGTACGTTCTGAACACACTGTGAAGGTGATACAGCACTGGAACAGGTTGCCCAGAGAGTTTCGTTCTTTGGAGATATTCAAAAGTCAGCTGAACACAATTCTGAGTAATATGCTCTAGGGGACCCTGCTGCAGCAGGGAATTGGACTAGAATGAATCTCCAGTGGTCCCTTCCAACCTGACCCATTGTGATTCTGAGTAACTTATAAGGAAGCCTAAAGAGAATATGCAGTGATAAAATTGACTAAATAGATAAACCAAACTTAAACAAGAGATTTTAGCTTAAAAGAGGAAAGCCTTGAACACATGAAGCTAACAGAGGATTTGATTCTGCCATCAATGTTACATCAGATGCTCAGACATTAACTGTTGGCAACAGAATAAAACCGAAGAGAATGAAATACTTTAAGGCCTAAATATCCATCAGGCCATCAAGTCTGACCTCTGCATGTAGCAAGTATTTCAGAATTTCCCCAAATCATTCCTACATTGAACTTGATTTTTTTTTCAGAAAGGAATCCATTCTGAAAGAAAAGGATGTGGGAGTGCAATAATTCAGGAGAGTAAGGCATGCATCAGGTGTGGCTTTCTTGGGGCAAATGACAAAGGCTCCCAGAACATGGATTATAACCATGCCTCACCCAGCTGCTCAGCCTCTTCGTTTAAACTCTGGCCCTGTATTGCAACAGATGATGTTGGTGTTGAGAAATCAGCGTCCCACCGTGACCTGACAGCACTGAGCAGAGAAATAAGGCAGAGATTGCCACAAAAATGAAAATATTCCCACCAAACCTAAAAAAAAATATAAAAATCAGAAACAAAAAGCTTTTCTTTTAAAAGAAGAAAGCAAAATGCCAGTGTCTCCCTGCCTCATAACTGAGCCCAGGGTTATGCCACAATTCAGATAAGCGATGTTTATATAACTGGCATTTGGCTGAATGCATAATTCCTATTTAACAGCTGAAAAGCGACATTTTGGGTCTTCAAAGAAATCTGACAGGCAATTCCCACTGTAGTTCTGCAGGGTAGCTGAGAGGTAAGTATCCTTCTCACTAGTAAATCAATTAGGAATGAATGTATGGAAAGCTTTTCTCCTCCTCCAAGTAACCACTAATCCTCTAAGCACTAATGAGTAGACAGGGCTATCAACATGAGCAAACTCAGAAGCTGAGAGGCATGCAGGGTCCAGTCAGCACCTGGGAGTGAATGCCTCGGGGGAAAATATCTTGCCTGGAAAGGATCTACATTGTTCACGGTGGGCACACCAGCCCTGTGCACGTGTTACTATTGATATCTCCCTCCCTACTTATTGCCACAAACAAAGACCTTTTCTGCAGCTCACAAGAGATCACTGCATCATGTTCAACGAGGCAGCACTTCTGGTGCTGGAGGTTACACAAGGGACTTGAACTTTTTCTACGGGAATGCAACTGATTCACCTACTGCTTTGTGATTTGCTGTTGGTTGTTCTCAGGAGCTCAGCAAAACCATTCTGCTTACTCCCCAAGCCAGTGGAACAATATTCGTCCAGAGAAATGGAGAAGACTGCAATCCAAGTGCATTTTTTGCAGTGCATAGTCTCAAGAACCTGTTAGGGCGCTGGGTGGACAATAAACCCAAAACCGAATATGACAAAGTCCAGGTGCTCCAATCCAGTGACACTTTTCCAGGCATTTTTCAAATGTTGCATGAATGTTTGGAATTGCTTTGGTGGTTGACAAAGCAGAGTTCAGACAGATCAGCTATCTAAGCATGCACAGTAACACTGTTTATATTTTTTGCAGAGATAGAAAAATAGAAAGAAATTGTTCCAGCAGCAGCCAGCACTGAAGATGGTCTCCAATGGGTTTTCCCTACAGCTTGTAGGGAATTTCGTAAGATTTTTCAGAAAGGATGAGAAGGGGAAAGACAGACAGATGGGTCCAGAAATCATTTTCTTGAAGCAGAAGACCAAAATATTTCTTTAAAATTGTCATCTCAAATAAGAAATCAGCAGGTAAAGACAGGTCTCCATGCCACTATATGACGCAATGTAGGTGTTTTTAATTAAAAAAAAAAAAAAAGAAGGAGAGGAAAGACTGCTAATCTGTAAAGCTCGGTAGCTTGAGAAATTGCCAGAAGATAATAATAGATCCTCATACTCCAATTTCTGAGGGAGTCTTTACACCAGTGACGTAAGATTTGTAACAGAGCATATTGCCTCTGTTTTTGGGTGGGCAGAGTTGCTTTGGAAACAGAATGAAGAGGAATTAACTCTTCAGTTCTCACCATACTGGTTATGGGAGGGTTATGAGGGCAAGGAAAGCACATTAAAAAACATCTTAATCTATCTTGTTTATGAAAAAAACAAACAAAAAAAACCCAAAAACAAATTAAAAACAAACAAACAAACAAAAAACAACAAACCAAACCAAAAAAAAAAAAAAAAAAAAAAAAGAAGCCAAGGTAGTTGTCACAATAATTCAGCTTCTGCTTCAGGAAAAATATAAGCTGAGCCCTGGCCACTGCATTCTTCCTCCTCCCTGTACATCCAAATACGCATAATAATCAGAGCAATGTCTGATACACTGAAACAAACGTCAATCCTGGAACCCCTGTAGACTGACCGGTGATGGAAACCACAACAGTAGTAATAAGAACAGTACAAGTAGGAAGTTACTAGTTTGGAAAACCTATTGATGGAGACAGAGTATGGGCAGTTTGGAAGTGATCAAGCTGAATAGGTTGCACCCCATTTAAAAGCAACTTCACCGTCAGCAATTAGCTTCGTGCTGCAGCCCTCCCACGCTGATTTCCGTGGGTAGCTGAAAGCGCCTTTGTCCCACTACCTCCCCTGAATCAACACAGGCAGTAATTTTAAACCAAAAGGCACTGAGGAGTAACTCCTGGGCTGTGCTCTGCGAGCCAGCTGCAGCCCTAATTGCATCATGTGGGAAGCATGAGCAGGGGGTTTGAAAGCTGTAACCTCATCTTCTCTCCTACACATTCAAATCAAATTGTAGGTCTCCCACCCACTCCCAGGCATATTCTGCTTTCAGCCCCCCTGCATGATGCAACCAGTGAAAATGCCATTTACATCTTTATCTCCAAATTCTAGCTAGGGAAAGCATAAGGGGAAAAAGAGTCAAATGCAGAAATAAACGCCTCTTACTCAGTATTTCTAATAATAAGGAGACAGAAGGCAGGGAGAGGTATATTAGCCAAAGCTAGTGTAAGCAAGAATCCCAGAAACATTTGTGTGAATTCAGCTTCTTTAAAGGTGAACAGTCAGAAGCAAACAAAAGCAATCTTTTCATTTCTCTAACACGTTCAGCCGGGAATTTAATGCTCCATCCTCATCACAAGTAAAACAGGATCAGTTCTACTGGATTCTGTGAAATTGTACTAGTGCAACTTAGGCGGCAAATTCAAGCTCTTGCGAATTACCACCAGATTTCACTTTAGGGTCATAATTCCTCTCAGAATGCTGTGATTTTGTTTCTATAGCTACCAGCTCGATGGCTCTCCCTTACCTTTCTCTTGTTAGTGGGACTGACATATAGGTAGCTCAGCACAGTCTTCAGGCCTACTTTGTCATTTAGCTTTTCATAGGTAGTGCCATAGTCTGTTGACCTGGAGAAAAGAGGAGACAAAAAGAGTTTATGTGGTTATTAGAGCTCTGGGGAAAGGAATGACTGTGTGAACAGATGCTCGAAGTCACAGCTTGAGCATTATTATGCTTAAAACCCAAGATTTTGTGTTTCATTCAGGGTGGCTACAGAAAAGAGAGGAAAACTTGAGTCCTTTGGGGCAGGGTCTGTCTCTGTATCAACTGAGACTAACCACCTGGGCAGCTGTGGTGCACCCATGAAGGTGGGCTTTGGGGGAAGGCTCTGCTCTCATTTGCCAGCATGGGACTGCAAATGGTATCTAAATGAGGGGACTCTGATATCAACAGCTTCCTTAGCACAAATTCTCTTTTCAGATAAATCCAACATAAGAATCCAAATTAAACCCATCAACAACGGTTTTATTTAGGGAGGCTGATTTTTGTCTTGGAGATGGGAATCCAAATGTGGCTCAGAATTGTAACAGCTGAACTCATGTCTAGATAAAAATGTGCCTAAACTGATATCTTGAGTCCTCAGTCACCCCCATTCTACTTTGTGCCAGGCATTTAATTTTTGTGAGTTACAGATTCAGGCCCCTACACTAGCAAATCCCACCCAGAGGAGCAGATGATCTGGGGGTGGTATTACCCATTCGTGACTAGGGAAAAGGGCTGCCTCATCACAGAGGGTTTTCTGTAGCTTCCTCCTCCTCATTTGTGGGCATGTTTGAGACCTCACTTTGCCCTGCCTCTCTGCTGTTTTCACACTCTGTTTTCCTAACAAACAAGATTTTCCCACCAGAACAACTCAATAGCTACCTCGTACAGGATGCCACACCTGAAGAGTGGTCAGCACCAGCTCACTTTAGGAGGGGCATCACAACCTGCATGAAAAGCCCGACCACCTCATCCAAACAGTGGGGAGCTTCCGACACTACACAGCTTCTGTCATAGGGACAGAGTAAACACAACCTGTAGTAGATGGACAAGGAGAGACCTTCACAAAAAGCCTACCTGGTCATACCTATGATTTTAATAAGATGAGAATCCGTGGCCCCTGCCTTCCCTTCCAATCACGCTTTTTACCAAACAGATGATCAGAGAACATGCAGCAATTCAATGCCTTTCCCAGTAACTCGCTCCAGCAATTTTCTGAATTCCTAAGCTCAGCAAGCCTCTGGCACATGCAGCTTTGTGGTTCTGCCTGAGACCAATCTTCTGCTCCTCGTCTGTCTAGGAGACAAATGGCCCAAGGCACCTCCTGGCATCACAATGAACAGTGCCACTGCACCCAGCAGCTCAAGGCACCCACGCAAGTGGCTGCAGAAACTGAGCAATGCCAGAGTCTGCATCCAGCTCTGCTGCTTTCCTTGCTGCTAATGGAGCCCAGAGTGACCTCAAAAGGGCCAACCCACAAAACCAGCCTCTGGTTTCAAGCTTCCAAGTAGAAGGACTCATGAAGTCAAAAGCTTTTTTTCACTGATGTAGCTCCAACACATTTGCTTCCGTGCATCCTTCAAAGACAATTCCTAAATATTTTGTAACTGGTTCTTTCCTTAAATGGGTTGAACAAACTTTCCTCCTTTGAACAGTCAGCAGTCAGGTGTGGTTCAAGTCTTAAAAAACTTGCTTGTGTTCTGGTTTAGCTCTTCAATCCTGAAATAGAGCTAATACTAGCTCCTTTTTTTTTGTGTACAAAAGTACTTTTTTTGTACTAATGCATAGCATTGTTACCCACTGGGCTTCACAAAGATGCCCCAAGGGATATTACAATAATGTACTCTATTTTCATTGAAATTTCCTCTCCAAAGTATCTGAAGCTCTTGTCTCACTAGGTATCAATACCAGAAAAAACCAAACAAACAAACAAACACAAACAAAAAAACACTAACAACTTTCCTCCTCCAGCCATGCTTGAAACTGAAGCAGCTTTATTAATAAAACTGAATAATCCAGGCCGATTAATTCCAGTACATGAGGCCTCCTATAAATGCAAATTCAACAGGTCAGGAATCCTCAAGTGACACTAAGCTCTAAGCAGAGGATAACACACAGAGGGCAAGCAGAGGTACTTCCTTGATCTCACCCTTCCAACAGCACTGAAGCTATGAATAAGCCACTTTTGTGACTACACAGGTGCCAGCCAACAGCCAGTGAAAGAGATCACTGGTTTCAATCAGCATTAAAAGAGAATACAAATAAAAGTTTAATATTCTGACAGAGCTACTTTGGGTTTGTTCTCCGAGTAATTTTAAGTTCTCCCAAAATGCTTTGCACTTCTAAAGATGCAGGCTGGATGCCCTAATGACTCTTCCTCATTAAATCATTATCACTCATTGCATTTGCCCTTTCAAAGAATAGCTAGAAAGGAAGTAGGATCATTATTTCGTTAGGTTCTCTGAGGCTTTCTTTATTATCATGACAGTCACCACTGACTTCACAGAAATGTCTCAAAGGATATCACAATAATATACTGTATTTCCATAGCACTTTCCTAGCCAAAAAATCCAAAGCTTTTGTCTCGTGCTAATCCATTCAAAATAACAAAGTCCCAAGAGCCATAGTGGGAAATATTATCTCTATTCTAGAGATGAAGAGACTGAATATAGGTAATGATTCATTTTTTCAAAAGCAGGCATCTACAATTAGCCATTTCAGCTTCTGCAATCATCTACTGTGTGGCTTGATACTCAAACCTGCTAAACTCTTACCATCAAACTGCCTAATCTGAAAAGCATTTACCAAAAAAAAAAAAAAATTGCCTCCTGATTTTAGCAATCTAAGCCTGAAAATTTGAAGACATATGACCCATAGGTGAAACAGAGCAGTTCTGGCTCAGCTGCTAATCTTAATTTAAACCTTTCTCCTTTAATAATTACTTCTAATTCCAAATTAACTAGCCCACACTTCCGTACACTTGCATGACACTGCAAGCAGACTAGATACCATATTCTCTTCCATTCCTCTGGTCAGAATAGAATCCACTTCAAAGCACATTATTAAAGGAGTGGAGGGGGAGAAAGGTTGTGGACTCAGTGATATAAAAGACCTTTTACATGAGTCACACCCAAAATGCCTGCTTTAACTTTGGTTGGGCCTTTAATGGCAAATTAAATTGACCTGAAAGCAGTCAATTGAAAGCAGTATGAGTTTGGCTTGTGGCACTCCTGCTCTTCTGCTACTTCTTCTTCTCCTCATTTGATTGGTGTTCCTGCCTATGGCAGGAGGGGTGGAACTAGATTATCTTTAAGGTCCCTTCAAACCCAAACCATTCTATGAGTTGTTGTCCCTTCTATCCTGCTTTCTGTCCTGCAAATCAAGATGCTGGCAATACTCTAAGAAAGGTTGCACAGTGAAAAGCAATAAAAGTCAAGGCCTTGCCCGATTTTGAATGGACCTTTTTCTATTCCAGTTCAGCCTTTTGGTTTCTATAACTAGTGGTTTCTTTCAACCATGAGGAAGAATCTCTTTGCTAGTTTTGGTTAGCGTGAAGAAAGACTTGATTCAGTGCAACACAAGTTGCATATAACCAAATAAATAAGGCCTTTTCCTGAACAGACCGTGGCACCAAATTCTACATATTCCCTTTGGAAAAGCAAAGTTTATAATGTAGCACTTTACTGGGATACTGCAAATTCTCCCATAATCATATTTTCTTATTAACAATTGAGGGGGGAAAAAAATCACCTGTGTGATTCCACTGCCCTCCCTTGATGGGCTGTGATGTGTTTAAAACATTGCTGCAATGTCCCATAGTTTGGTAGCGCATGGGCAGGAGACACACCCAGGCAAACAAGCTTCTCTCTAGAAAACCTGATCATAACTCAGTGCACCAAGAGCTAAAAAAAATCCATTTTTCTCCTGTAAATCTGAGTCTCTGCTTCTCTGTGAGGC
The DNA here is from genome assembly GCF_036250125.1 of Pseudopipra pipra. Classification (NCBI taxonomy): domain Eukaryota; kingdom Metazoa; phylum Chordata; class Aves; order Passeriformes; family Pipridae; genus Pseudopipra; species Pseudopipra pipra. The sequence continues at coordinate 25,647,546 of NC_087556.1, read as the reverse complement.
AGACAAACAGGCCTGAGCCAGCAAACTTCAGTATTGAGGTAAGACTTGCTCAATCCCAGGCATATGAAGTAGAGGTGTGCAGAGGCAGAAATAATGCCCTGTGAATACCTTTTAGGGGAGTTCTTCTCTTGGACGGTTTTCATCTCAGGGGCTCTGTCACACCAAGAAATGTGGGCTTGTTTGTTTACAGCCTCAGATACTCAGCTATGGAGATAGGCTATAAAACATGTATCAGTCTCTCAGGAGAAAAAGAGGTGCAAATACTGGCACTGGATGACTGGGAGGGACAAGCTGACCTCCTTGTCTGAACATGTGCCACCAGTTCTCCTGTCAGGGGGTTTCTCCTCTGCACCTGTAACTCTCCCTGACTGTGTGGAGAAGGAGCCAACACGGTTCTCATTTTAGATTCTGAGCCATTTTCTGAAGCTTATGCATTCATCTCCAGATCACAGTCCCACTACACATACCTGCAGCCCCACACTGAGAACTGTGTGGAGGCACAGCTCTGCTTAAATGAGCAGGAGAATATCCCTATTCTCTGTGCACTTCAGAGAGCAACAGGAACACATACAGACCAGATTAATATTTGCTTCTCTTCTCATGGGCCTGCAAACTGTCTGCCTGCAGTGTGCCTGTCTCTCCCAAACAACTTCTTGCTTTTACTCATTGGCCAACTTTCTCCCAGTTTGACAGAGAAAAAAAAAACCCAAGAGGAAAAAAAGTTTCTACAAGTTTCATGAAAACCAACAGCCAGAAAAAGCACAGCAATTATGAGGGCTCAAAGAAAAGCTGCAACACAAAACCAAATCCCATGAAACATGATAGCAGGCACATCTCTCTGAACATCCAGCTGCAGGAAAACATTCAAACACAGCTCACACATTAATACACTACAAAGAACACAACTTCACAACACTTGAATTCAGGCTGCCAATCTTCCACTGCTTGTGAAACAAATTGTTTCCATCTCTCACCTCCCTTCTGCCCCCTCAAATTATCCTCCCTGAAATAAAGGCCTTTCTGAAGCTATGATACACTGAGAAAAGACCCCTCCTGAGCCAGACTCCAGGGGGACCACCCCCAGAGTACCCCCAGCTGTAAACCCCTCTCACCAGTTACCCTAAATGACCATACATGGTTCAGGGCTGGGGCAAATGCTGTCTCAGCACTAATCCCACCACACTGCTTAGCACCAAAGGGCTAAGTGCATTCTTATTAGAGCACAGCATTCAAAATCAAGATCAGGCCAACCACACAAAACTTACCACAGCATGAGAGAAACTTGTCCCACTAATTTACAGGCAGGGCAGAAGTCTGCTCCCTTCCGAAAGAATATCAGTCCTTGAGCATATTTTGGCCCCATCTCTCGGAACCATCTGAGATTATTTCTTTTCTTCTTTGTTGAACATTCTAGACTAGCTCCTGGCTTTTGGTGACTATGGTCATCAGTAGCTGAACATTGTCCACTCCCAAAACCAAAACCAAAACCATAACTAACCAAAAAATCCCAAAACAAAACCAAAGCCAAAAAAATACCAACACAAATTTAAAAAGAGGCCCCTCCCTAAAAAAGCTCCACAAAACAACAAAATCAAACAAAAAAAAACCCCAAACAAACAAACAAAAAAAACCCAGCACAATTTAACTAGGTCATCCCAAAGGACCTTCTAACCCCACAGCCAGGACACCATGGGTACTGTTATCTTATAGCACCAAAAATGGCTTCAATGGAGATAAAAACCAAAGTCCAACTCTTAGTCCTTCCCTCTCTGGAGCTGGTGTAAGTCTGGATGCCGACATTTTGCAACAGATGTATCCACAGAAGCCCTGTGGAGCTTAGCCTACTTACTAATCAAGGAAATTCCAGTATCTGTATTCTGTGAATCTTTCGCTTCACAGAGCACAACATTTGCTGAGAGCTTGTTTTTACCCAATCATGATTTTAGAGTGACTGTAATAAATATAAAGCCAGAATATTTTACAACTGCAAACAGAAACAACTGCCTCCCTTTGTCTCCATCTCACTGAAGAAAACTAAGGGCTACAATGAAAGTCTGGGGAAGTGAACAGAAACCAAGCAAGCATGTGGTACTGCTTCCTGGTGAAATTTCCCAGCCTACAGCAATATCACAGACTTTCTAAATTGAAGATGATGCCTTTGTGTGCAAGAGTCATCAGTGGGCTTTTAGTTCCATAAATCTGTCTAATCCCACAGGGAAGCTTTTGGCAACTTCTCTATCACATGGTAATAAACACCACAACTGGGTGGTGTATGAAGAGACACTCCCTTTAGTTTTAATTTGATAATATAATTCAGAGCCCACTGCTGCCACTTAACAAGTACAAAATCATGGAGCCCCATGCTGCCATTTTTGATTTCACTAGCTGTTGTCATATTCCCCACAGATTTTGTTTCCAGTCTCAAGACTCCCTGCTTATTCAGTCACTCCTTGTATAACCTATTCACACCTCTGATCATGCTATGACTACTTTTTCTAGTCCAATTACATCTTTTTTCATGGATGCCTCAGGGACCAATCTTTATCAGGAAGATCTTTCTTAGAAAAAAAACACACCTATCCAAGTATATCAGCATAAATACAACCTAAATAGAACCACTTTCTGCCATCATACAAAAGCTTTTACATACTCAATACTTCTGGAACCATAACCCATCAGTTCTAGGGGACTTTCACTTCCAGAATGTTTCAAAAGCATCTAAAACCTGAAACTCCACTGAGGAAAAAGAAGTTCAAGCACATCATGGTTTTGGTAATTTCTCTTGAAAAATCTTCTTTTTTCCTTTTATTTTGCATGTCATGTAAACAGCAGAATATCCACTCTAATTTCTATTATGATACCAGAACCCTTCCTCCACCTCCTTTCTTTTTGGATTAATGGTAATTGCCGTCATCAAACATTTGAAAGACTTGAGGATGACGTTTGTTGAAAAATTTCCATCAATACTGTAAGGTGGAGACTGGTAAGGAAAAATGAGCTGCCATGATGCGTTAGTCATTGTGATTCGCAGTTCAAAATGAAGGTGATAGGAACCAACTAGGAACACTGGCTTCCTCTTTGGTTTTTTTTTTCCTTGCAGATTTTTCTCTTTTATTTTTGTCAGGAAAGGTATCCTCTCTTGTTTATTCAATACAAGCCTTTAGGAGGACACTGGATGTCTCAGAGTTGAACAAAAAGATACAGAATATTTCACATCTGGATTTATGGCCAATAGAACACAGAAGATGTGAATATCAGTTACATTTCTAGTGGCTGATTACTCATCAGCATTTCATTTGATCACCATCTCACAGAGCAGAGGGACTGTTCACACCAGTCATTCCTTAGTAGAGGTGGCTACTGAGATGGGCATGAACAGCCTCTGGAGACACAGTTTTTATATATTCACCCTACAGAGATGGTGGGGACTAACTTGAAAGCCATATGTCTGCATGACACTTGTACTTGTCCTGTAGGAACACAGCAGTGCTCTGGACATCCCTAGCAACCACTGACCATCCAGAACAATGTGTCATTGGGTGCCTAAATAGTGTTCACCATCAGAAAATGGGCTGTCCTTCCCCAGACTCTGCTCTATCCTGCACCTGGGCCTTCCTTTACCTCCAAATACACTATTTCTGTGGAAAGGCAGAAGTTTCAGATCTGAATGTGCAGAATCACCCCAACAGGCAAGAGCCTCTCTTGAGACACAAAAAGGGAAGATGGGGGGATTGCAAGAAATGGGTAGAATGGCAGAAAAACAGAGGGATGCTTGACAGAACAGAAGTAGGAGTCACAAGATCAAACAGAAAAACCACTTGGAGCACCAGAGTGGCATTCTCTGCTCTAGGACTTCTCAGTATATCTCAGCCACTGTGGGGGACAGATTTGGCTAAAGGCAGCTCTGGAGATGTCTCAACATTTTGCTTCTACCAGAGGATGGCAAAATCTCTACTCTGAAGCAGAAATAAACCAAACCAAACCGATGGATCCTAACACCGGATGTCAGGCAAGTGTCTGTAATATAAAAGCCTATAACAAATTATCCTATGTTTTAGAGAACCTGGGATTCTGATCAGAGCAAGCAGGCTGCAGGTGTAGTGGTTCCTAAGCATTGCTTTATATTTCTGCTGCAGAATAGCCCACAACAGGCAGGCACAAAAGCAACAAAGATTGGTGCCTCCTACTGTGAAATTGAAATAACTCTACTTCCCCAGTTGTAACATTCCATCTTCTCTATGCCATGGCCATTTTGCTCAAATTTAGCCACCTACAACCTAGGTAACTCTGGCTCCCTAGCCTGTCCACATTTTTTCTCTACCTATCAACAGAGACTGTTAACTTCAGAGGATGACTTATTCATCCTAAAATAGATGAGGATATATTGCTCTCTTAAGGTGTCTTCCACCCTTCAGTATATAAGGGAGACCAGAGCAACAAACACACAGAGTAAAAGCAGCACAAAGCAAGGTTTATCTCACCCTAAATGGATTAGAAAATTTCATGCACTAAGCTGGCAGTACAAATGAAGGAGAGGAACTTCTGTCATCTTGGCTGAGATCAAAAGTTCATGATTTATCATAATGCTCAAGTGTGCTACATTTTAAATGTTATTATTCTGTGAGGATATGTATGAGAATTACTACTAGAAGCAGGTGCCAAATGGTATCAGGACTCTGCTGTGACTTACCCATTACAAAATGAAGAGAGCACAGATAAGCAGAGAAGTATGATATGGATTTCCCAATAGTTACTGGCAAAATAGAGTATAAACACACACCTAATAAAATGTGAAATGGCTTCTCCTCAAAAGCTGGGATAAGCACTTCCCTTAATTGCATGCTTGCCCCATTACACCACTGATGAACTGCTGGCAATTCTTGTGGCCAGTCAAAGCTGATGCCCACTGGTAGAAATGGTACCTCAGAGAACCTCATCACGTGAGATTAGGACACCACAATCCTGAAGCCACCACTCAGGGCAGACTTCAGCTACCATGAAACAGGGCCAACCTGGAGCTAAGATAGTCTGACTTCAAAAGGGCCTCTATTTTTTTTGTTCTGGTCATTTCACTACTGCAGAATCTATGTAAAAACAGTACTTTTTACAGCTCTGAAGAACTACAGTTCATCATTACTCATTTTCCATTTGTACTGTCTAAAAAGTCTGTCATATTTATCGTGTTCTTGATTCTGATGTATTCTAATTTTCCAAAGAGGTGTTTTATGCATTCCTGACAAGGCAGCATACTGATTTGATTCCAAGCACTTGACTAACTCAGCAAAGATGGCCTTATCAACACATATTCAAGAAATTTGGTCTAGAGGACACTTTAATAGCCTCAAAGATAAAAGGAAGCTTTGATGACAAAGCCTCATTAATTAATCAGATATTAATTAGATAATTAATTAGAGACAAGGCCCTTCCCAGGCCTTTTTCTACTTTTATTACTATAGCTAAAAATGCTTCTCTAACGGTTCTCTGAAGTAGCTAATCATTTTAATTGGCATTATTTTATAGCAAAATGAAGTGGTTTGAATGTAGGATTTTTCTGAAGCAGTTGGAGAAGTTCAATTTAACATCCACGCTATTAGTACGTATTTAAACTGGAACTCCCTTTAAATGTGTATTGAACAATATGTCAAGGGGAGACTTTGGAACTGCCCCATCACTAAAGTCTCTAGTTTTGTGCTAGATTGGGATGTCAAAGAAGTCCTTCCAACCACTCAGAGAATAAGCACACACTGAGCTACACAAACTACCCTGACAGGAGGTCACCACACCCTTCTAAAACAGGGGGACAGGTGACTCAAATCTCAGTTCCCCAGTTGGGATGCAAACATCAGTGTCCACTCATGGCCCCTGGGATGGTGGCTGTGGCCAGGATGGTGGTTCACCAGAAGCTTGCCTTTGACACTGTCTGTTTTGGGATCAGTCGTAGGCAGTACTATGGGGACATTTAGATCAATCTGAGTCATCTCTAAAATAACACAAGGCATATTCAGTTTTTCAAACTATCAGCAAATTTTTGCAAAACTGAATTAAAAAAAAGGGCATTGATAGAGGTAATTCCTTAGACACAGATATTAAATATTGTAGAAATTCCAAACCAACTTTTACAGTCAGCCTGCAACACATTCCAGGCTCTACCTCAGTTGACCCCTCTCCCACAAGCCTTATGTCTACCTGCAACTCCCCTACATGTGACCCATGAGGGTTACTGCCCCCAGCAGCACACCCACACAATCTGAACATAAATACAGTAAAATCCTGACTGACCCCAGGCAAGGCTCCTCAGCACTCCAGTTTCACATCTAGTTAACTTAGCTTCCTGGGGAAGAATTGGCTCTTACTGTTCCCGAAAATAAAAAGCTCATGAGATGGAGCCACCTGAGGCAGTTGAGAACTGGCAGTGCAAGACCCTTCTAGACTTAGGAACACATCTTTACCTCCAGTCACAAAATGACTGAGAGCCTCTACATGCTACTTCTCCAGAACTAATAAGACAGCACTAGATCCCAAATTAGTCAATGTGACCCTATTACATACAAGTGAGCAAATAACACTGATAGGTTTACACAAATTTACACAAAAAAGGTCAGAACCCACTATATCTGTGTATATTTATAAATATATAGACTTATAACAACATTAACGAGAGGATGTAATGCATCTTGCAAGCATCTCACAATTTTGCATTTGTGAGAATTTTGCATTTCTAAAAACTTCAAAGTTTAAACCTGCGTGGACAAAACAAAACAATAGTGCAAGTTCAGTTTTCTCAAGAAGTAAACAGATTTTGGAGCCTGAAAAGAACTGAAGTCTCAAGATAATATTGCTCTCAACAAGCATTTTATGATCACATACAAAACATAAAATCAGCACAGTCCTGAATCCTTTGAAGCAAACCCTTCCAGTCTTCTGAACTAACATTTTGAAGCATTCCATAACACAGACATCATAATTCACCAGACAGAAGGAGATCTCAGGCCAGATTACACAGCTGACAATGCTTTTCTGTAGATTGCAACACTTGCTTTGCAGGGTGACCTGGTTATACAACTTGGTCCCTGGGCAATAAGCCAGGTTTGTTCTGAATAGTCCCAAATGACTCTGTTCCTTTCTCATCCAGACAGTCAGATTATGATACTGTATCCTCTCCTAGTTCCTCAGAGTGGAGGATTTTGCTTGAGAAATATAAGGACAGGGATATAAGTGCAAAAACGAAAGAGAGCTGTCACCCAGTTTCTTGGCTTGGGCAATAGCCAGATCAGATGGATTACACCTCTCATAATGCAGTTAAATCCAGTGCTACACTGTATGCAGGCATTTCATACTGGTACTGGAAGTGTGAGTCTCATTCATTCCCTGAGCACGAGGATTAAAGCCTTGACTCTAGTTAGTATGTTTCGAAGATGCAGACACTGGGGTCTAAGCTTGCATCAGTAGAGACTTTCCAAAAAGATAAGCTTGGTTTTTATTACCAAGGTTAATAAACAGCTGTCATCCATAGGGCAGGTGCTCAATGCAGGGATCCCCCTCTTCCCCACCAACTTCTTGTCACTTGTGGGCAGTTCTGAAAGCACACAACTGATGACTCCCACACTATCATGCCCTAAGACCTCACTGCCTAATATCTTTCAAACCACAGTTGGTTCAGCCATAATTTTACCCCAGAAATGCCTCCTTTTCCTGTCATCTTTTGCACTTAGCACTCAGAAGCTCATCTAACACAAAACACTTTGCCTTGGGAAAATAAACCTGTTGGAATTTTTTCAGATGGAAGATCAATAAAGTGGGAACAGCTTGAAAAGTCAATCAGCTCCAGCAAGTCCCCCAGGAGATAGCTGGGTGATTGTCTTTTCAATAAAGGAATAGTAAATGGAGCACAAGGAAAGGCACATCCCCTTCAAACTCACAAGGGAGGATATCTTAGGCTGAGACACAAGGAAAGAAAAGGAAGCACTGCAAGAGAACAGTCATCTCTCCAGTCTGATAGAAATAGTCTCAAGAAATAGTCAGAGAGATCTAACATAAACTTCAAACTGAGAACTGGTTCCAGTACTACACTGTAGAATGGTATTTCCTCCAGGTGTTAGAGGAGGAATACTTTTGTTTGGGACCTCAAACACAAGGATAAATATCCCTATGCCTTTGCTCCTAAGTAGCGTGCTGAAAATGTGGTTCTTATTCAAGTTGAAGTCTTGACTTTTATCTAAATGGAGTTAATGAAGAGCTAAGTACCCTGCATATTATCAAGGTAAGTGAAAGGGGAAAATTGTCTGTGATCCAAGATGGTAAAGTCCTTTTCCTAAACACACCATAGATTTTCTTTGTGCATTTGGATTTAATCATGGAAAGGCTCAAACATAAACAATCAAGATGCAGACTGATAATCACTGAAGAAATAATTCTGTTGTACTAAAGGCATTGGAAGGTATCTTCGGAGACCTTCAGGTTTCCTACTTTGCCACAGGCTTCCTATGTGGTTGAGATGTTTTTGCCAGAGACACACGAGGACACATTTTGCTCTTGTTCCAACCATCTAGGTTGGAATATGACATCTCCCACAAAGGTTCACATGAGGCAGACATTTCGAACTGCAAACTGAGATCCACACCTTCTTATCCACGGCAAACTAGACTTAGTGAGGTCCTGTGCCCTGTGCTATGACAGAGCTCAGAGTCCATCCATGAAATGGTCTATCCTAGCATTCAAGTCTGTGACTGTATGTTTTGGACCTTTGGCCATGATTTCCACTTGAACTTGGGCTCTAGTCTAGCTCAGGGTATCTGCCTAGTGATCAACCAGTTGTTGCTTGTGTTTCTGATAGCACTATCCATGGATCAATGTTTTTTTTTTAAAAAAAAAAAAAAAAAGAAGAAGAAAAAAGAAATTAGAGCCAAATTCAATAAATTGTGAAGTGTGTCTTTAATTGTACTCTAACCCAGCATGGTTCACTCACAGTCCCTGGAAAGTTTTAAAGCACTGACACTTAAGTTCTTTCAGTGATATTATTTAGACCAGGAGAGAAATGGCTTTTTTTTTCTTTCATCCTACTTAGCCTGATGCTTCAAAATCCAATGACAAAATGAAGCATGATACTACATTTCTGGAGGGTACCATCAAGTCCCCCATGGATAATGTCAGCATTAAAGGGTTGCCCATCTTTTAGTAGGTAAATTGCAATAGCCTGTGATTAATTAGGAAATAGTGGCAGCTCATCATTGGCCATTTCCTTATCCTTTTTAGCTGCTTTACCAGAAGGCACGTGGTTTGTTTTAACATCAGCTTTAACATACTGGAAATGAATCTTCTTGCAGGCTGAGTAGTAATGCTCTGAAAATAAACCCCTTGTAGTCAACAAGGATCTGATCAACCACCTGCTGCAGGGGCAGTTCTGCAGACTTGTCTGTGCACATCTCTACAGGTTTTATTGGCTCTGGGGACAATGGGGAAACCAAAATATGGGTACAAAAGAGGAAGGCTCACATATTGCCATGATTTCAAGCATAAGCATTTAGTCATGACCGATACACCCTGAGCATAAGAATATGTAGGAAAAGTGGTGCATCTCTGCAGGTTATTCCAAAGAATCAGGGCAGTCATGAGTGGCCAGTGGCTCAGAACAAATGAATTTTCTTCCCTCACCTTTGTCCCTTCAGATGGTAAGTGGGAGGGTATCTGGAGAGGAAACCTGCAGGATTCACAACACTGCCTTGAGTGTGTTGCAGGTTGTTCATGGTTTAATATTAGACCCTCAGCTAGTATATGTCCAAAAGAAACTACTCATCACGTCCGAAACTGGAAGCCTTCGTACAGTACAGCATGTTCCTCAGAGCATTCCCTCCACATAGCCCCATCACTCACTTTTAAACAAGTACTACGGTGAACTTGCATCATTTAGCCAGTTGAAAATATAAACAAGCAGGTGAGAGGATCTCCCGCTACAGGAAATCTGCCAAGTTTAACCAAGCTTCACCCAAGTCATTTCATCCCATTCCTCCCTCTTCCAACACCTCTTTAGCCCTTCTGGTGTGTATCTGTATTAATCACAGTCCATGCAGTCAAAAAAGCCTTTCCCCAGAGTCTATTTTAGACACACATATTTACTTGTGCTTGACTCAGATTCAAGGGAATATGTCCATGTTAATGAGCTACAGTTAAGGATCAGTGAAGTTCATATTGAGACTTAAGCACAGTGATTACTGAAAGAGTGAACACAGAAAGAGATATAACATCATGTACATATGCAACTATTACACAGCTGCTATGATTTAAAACAATGCATTTGTAATAATCAGAACAGCATGGTGAAATAGCAGCTGTCTTTTCAAGGCAATTGTAACAGCCTGTTGGGAGTGCTTTCTGAAGGGGTTATTTCTTTGTCCATACTTTACTACATAACTGATGGTGAAAACAGAAAATAAATAATGATGAGTTTTTGGTACAAGTAATTATTTTACAAAGATTACATTTTAATAGCTCTGGTACACAAAGTTTTTCATTAATTAATCTCACTTTCTTCACGAATGAGGGTAAACAATAAACATGGGCTCCTTTAACCCCCACCTTCTATCTCTCTCTTTTTCTTTTTTTTTACATCTCACTCTGCCACCACTTATCAGTGTCCCTGCAGCAAAAAAAGGGAAAATATTAAATGCATTTCCAGGAATGCTATCTCATCCTTAATGACACCATCAATAATTGCTGTCACAAGCTAATATCAGAGTTGCAACCTTACAAGGAAGATAAAGAGGCAGAGTTTTCAGATCGAGGTTTCTAGACAGGCTCTAAATGGGATTTTGCTACATGCTTTGAAATGCTTCCTGGATAGCTCACAGGGCAGTGGGAACTAAAAACAGCTTGAATCCAGACAAGGGACTACTAAAACTAGGGTTGTCACAGAAGAACCTCCTGGAATGGTGTTGGATCCAGAAAGTAGGATGTAAATAAATACAGCAAATGCTGTCCTTAAAGCAAGGCTTATAACTCTGGATACCAGGATATCCTCAGGCAGCTGTTTCTTCATGCATCAAACAGATTCCAGTGATGGCCCATTTGGCAGTACCCAGACGTCCTTTGGTCCCTGTGCCACAGTGCAGGTAAGACCTCGTCATCATAATATATACATCATTAAGAGAATTTATTCCCCAAGATGCTTTAATAAAAAAATAAATGAATGCCTTCTAGTTGAAACCTGTGGCTGGAGAATTGAGATCAACTTCTCTTCAAATATGGGCAACTTGGAGGCCTTGGCACTACTTGGACCCCACAGAGACCTGCCCTCACACCAGTAATCTGCAGAAAAGCAACAGTGCTCCAGTTTCCCGAGAACCTCTTGTGAGCATGCTGAAGGGCAGACACTGGCAACCACTATGTATTTGCACAACCAAGATCAAGCCCGTCATTTGAGTGCTTCTCTCCACCCTACTGGTGCATCCAAGCATGTCCCTCAGGTTGAACAGAGAAGGAGACAGGATTAGTACCGTCACACTCAGCTTCAGCTGGGAGGTAGCAACTCCAAAGCCCAGATATTTGGTGTTACTATGACTTCTAGGGTGTCTGAAGTATTAATTCCCAAATAGAATTTAGTATACTAATCAGTAGAAAACAGAGTAGGCGGAGAAACATGCTGAGAAATTACTATTAATTTTTGCACATTAGAATCTTCATGTAATTAACATTTAGCATGGCACACTTGCACTTCTCATTGCACCCCCTGAGAAAACTCCCATCAAGAACTTTGCCGGATAGTGTTTCATTTCTAGTCTGGCAATGAAGATATTCCCTCTGCTTTTTCTTACTGACAGTCAGCAAACACAGTTCAGACCTTCTCTTCTGAACAGTCTACTGATGCAGACCCTCTCCACAATTTGGTTGGAAATATCACCCTGCTTTTGTTTACTCTATGCTATCAGCCAAAGGCACCATTCAGTAAGAAGAGACCAAAACTGAGTCACTAGTCATAGACTGTAATGTTTCAGTATCATAAACACACTGCTGGACATGAGAAGTCTCTGAATTCGACAGAGGGACAGTGGGGCTGAAATCACATCTCTCCACAAAACACAATGATTTGATTCATCTTTAGAAAAAGGTTATGTAGATGATAGAGAAGGGCAGAGTTAAGGTGACAGCAAAGAGTGAACCATGGATGTCCTCAGTTCCACACACTGAACCCAAGGGCACAGTTTCAATGGTGCCAGAACTTGTTATTCTGGAGCTATTTAGACCCCATCACATGGTATTCTGAATCATCGTGTCAGTGCAGTCAGTTCCAAGAGTCACAACATCTAAGCAAGAGCACAATCTCAGAAACACAGCTGTAAAACATTTTTCCAATATCAGTGTCTCATGCTAAGCAGGACAGGAGAGCAGATCCAACAAGAGAAGAAGTGGAAAGGTACTGTGCAATAATTGCATCCAAATAATTCCTTTGCTTTGCCTACACCAGCCAAGATTTTCTGCACTGCATTACCTCCACCAGACCAGGGTATATGCAATGCAAATGAACCGTCGAGCAGTATTTGTACAACAGTAATAACTTGGAAGAATTTGTTTAATATCAGAAGACTTATTGGAGCAGATGAATGGCTCTGACATGATATCCATGGGATAGAAATTCAATTAAAAACTGCAAGTGGCACAGGAGTGGTAGTTATTGTTCAACGTGTACTGTGAGACCTTTGCTGAAATACAGCTATTAGCTCTACTGGTTGAGAAATTCTGGGGTTTTTTAATGGCAATCTGTTAGCTTGTAGAAAGTTAAATTAATAAAAACACAGAATCACTCTCATGTTATGAGAACAGAGCAAAGCCAAGGACTAGTTGTGTATTTTATAATTATGGATTAAGTGCATTATGCCAAGGAAATTAGAGATGTCACAAATATAATAAAAATGAAAGATTGTCTGGCTCTAATGCTGATGACATACTGGTTTGACAAGTCACCACATGCCGGTTTGCCCATTCTTACCTCCCCAGGATGTTAATATGCTAGCACCTATATTCACTCTGTGTTCAGCCCTTGGTGGAGATACACATGCATGAGAAAGCTACCTCCCCACGTGTTCATCACAAATTCATCTTCTGTCTTGGGAAGTTTGTTTTGCCCCCAAAGAACAAGAAAAAGAAGGATGGAAGGAGAATTGCTTTTGTTCTTTGCTGTTTCTTTTTTAAGTTAGGTGGAGGACAGAGCTCAGAGAGAAATAACTCCCTAAGCCCATTCAACTTTTGCTAAGTCCCAAAGATGGGAGAGACAGGAAATCCAAGATCAAAGTTGCATCCTGGGGAGGGAAGAATCAGGCCTGATCAACAAGGAATTGACACAAATGTTTTTCATTAAATCTGCATGACAGCTTTGGAGTTCAGATCACTTGGATTTCAGACATTTGTCTTCAGGCTCCCTACTCCACAAGTGGAGAAAAAGCCAGGTCTGAATCACCTGTAACTGAGATGAAACACTGTAACTGAGCCCACATCTTTACTCTGAAATGTGGTACCACGTTGACTCCTCTCCAGTATTTCATCTGTCTTGTAGAAAACAGCTTTCCCCACCAACAGAAGTAATTAATGGGAAAACTAAGTAATGAAATAGTCCTGACATATTCTGGATGTGGCACCTTGAGTACCATTTTGCTTACCCATAATCATCAGGAAACCTGTAGCATACCAAGAAACTTCAGTGAAGTCTGGCTCCCCCAAAAGCAGCCCCAAGTGCCCAGTCAGACACCAGCTGCATCTCCTCAGCACCAGTGTCCCTTCACTTTCATCACTCATCAGCCACCACTTCCACATCTGAGCCACCCTCTCAGCTGTGCCTACACCACAGTGTCACACGGGAACACACTATCAAGGGGTCAAAAATAGGTGATCAAAAGGAAAGTGGCCCAGGCAACAATATAGTGCCTTCCTCCCTTTATTCACCCAAGCAAAGCCTTCGACTGAGGCTACGCTCAAGAGCCATGACTAAATCTGACTGAACAAATTCAGGAGGACAAGCCATGTCTCTGGGCCCAACAGTTCTGCCAAAACAGTGCCACAGTTCTCCTTCTAGACTCTCTTAACTAACCCCCTTCTCTCAGTATATCCAAACCTTTGGCCTCCCTCTGCAGAAACTGCCCACACATAGCTTGTCTTGGAGCAGCTCTAAGACACCCATAAATCCCAGCTGCTAATGGTGACAATCACAGTGGTCAGCAGAAGGAAAAAAAAAAACAAACAAAAAACTCACACAACACAAACAAACCAATACTGGAAGAAACAAACAAACAACTCCCCCCAAAAAACATATCCAAAAAACCAAACAACTCAACACAAAACAAAAGAAAAAAAAAAAAAACAAAACAAAAAAAACCACATTAAAACAAACAAACACACTTTTAAAAAATTACTTTGAAATACTGGATGGTATTGAGACTATTTCAAGTCTCTATTCACAGTTTTCCTGACCTCATTTCTAACAGTAGATAGCTAAACCCACCTTCTCAAGTATGTATACATCTTACCTCTCCTGAGCAAAAAACATGAATTCTTAATCTCCCTTTTCACTGCTTTTGGAAGAATATTGTTGTTGCTGCTCATGTTTGAGCAAGCACAATTATAAATTCCTTTCTGCAAATGGAATATCAGTCCCTGTAAGGGATTGATATCCCCTGTAAGGGATATTTACCTTTCATGGATGGCAAAGTTCATTGGCACAATGCTATTTTTTCTCTGCCAGGAGCTAGATGCATCATGCCACTCAAAATTAAAAGCACCTTAACACTCATCTGTAATAACGTGTGATAGCTGCCTTGTTTTTAAAACTCCAGATGGAATTAGGGATCTCAAACTAATCACTTGGATCCATCTGCTTTGACAAAAGTAGTTCAGGGTACAACTGCCTTGGACTGAAGACATCCTAGTTGTAGGTAGCTGACATGAGCACAGTGCAAGGGGAAGCAGTAAATCATGTGGGTACTCTGCAAGCAGCCCTTCTGCCTCCAGATAATTAAGGGGTTATTTTAGTACACCAGATTGTTTTTTCTTGTAGAGTTGAGGATTTTAGCAACCAGCCTTTGAACAGAGATTTCAGTTGCTCCCAAGAGCTGTGTTTATTACCTATGCTGTGTAAACACAATGCCCTTTGCTCGAGGGAATGACCTATCAGAGGATGCCATGTTTCCCTAGTACAAGAACCCTTCAAGTCTAGTGCCTACAAAAATGCTGCACAGGTCAAAGGGTAGGGTGTTTGGGAGAATGAAAGGCTCTCTCCTCCCTCCCCATCCACACAGCTCTGCAGGTGGATTGTGCTGAGTGAGAAGAATAAGTAAACTTACTAAACCATCCCAGATGGAATTTCAAAGGAGAGATCCGTTGAAGCATTCAGACATGTTTGAGACAATGCATGGCAAAGGTCTACACTGTGTTGAATTTGAGGGGCTCTTAAAACATCAGGGCAATACAAAGAGTTTCCACACCTTGTTTTGCCAGTAGCCATAAAAAAGGTCATGAGCTTTTTTTTTTCCCCTCCCCATTAAAAGTTCCAGTTACCTCTGGCTGGAAGCATTCACTACGATCATGAAAACATCTTGTCAACTCCACTGCTTCAGTTTTCCACTGAAGAGAAAAGAAGAGCTGAGCATCGAGATATCTAATTCATCTTTGCAAAAAGCATCTTCTGAGATTATTTATATAGATAAAATAGCTAGTATGACCAACAAGACCAAGCAAGCATAGAAAACGAAAATAAAGGCACAACACAAACAGTTCCCGAGGTTACATTCAGATCTGTCCAATACAGGCACTTAGCTGAAGAATTGTAATTTCCATTTCAAAAACATGAAGAGCTATTTGACCACCTGCTGCCCAAGGCTGCCAGGCCATTAGTCCACACATAAACCACAAAGAGAAATCCTCACATTTCCATTGCAGGTGAGTAACAGGGGTATCATCAGCATGGCCCTGCATCACCAGAGGGAAGTGTCTCTTCTGCAAGAGACACAAGAAGCAGCAACTGCACAAGGAACTACACAAGCTCCTTGCCAGCAGTGTCACCTGGGCTGCCTCAATGTGCAGTGTATCAGCGTGCAGAAAAAATGAGCCAGCAGCCTGTTTGTCATCATCTGTACTCCCCATCAACCACCCTCCACTTCTACCATGTCAACTTGGCATCATCCCGACAAAGAAAGAGAGAAATCCTTCCCTTGCTCCTGCCACATGCTCACCTCACCTTCAATCCCCACACATTGACAGAAAGGATTAAAGAGAGTGCTGCTTAAAATAAAATGGATATAGGATTCAAAACCAATTACCAAAGCATAATCTTGCTCAGATGGGCATGCTAAGAATAATATCTATCCATAAGATGAATAATTGTTGAAGACACATAACAGAAAACTGCATAATTAGATATAGCAATCGATCCTCATTTGTCTACTGAGCAATTCACATTTAAAAGCTCACCTGCATGCATTTGGGCAAAATACACTTTGGAGTTTTCATGGCAGTTGAAAGTTTTGAAAACAGCAAAAACAGGAAAATAAAACAGAGCAGGAAATATAATCAGCTTGTCACCAGAAAAAAAAAAAAAAGAAGGAAATGGTAAAATCCTGCTCTGGGCATTGTTTGCCCTTTAAAATAATAACTTTTGAGAGAAGTGAAAATATCTTTGATGTCAGTTTGCACTTGGTCCAAACAAAAGTTTTTTCTAGAAAGGAGCAAACTGATGCAGAAGCAAAAGGGAGCACAGTGCCAGGTAGTTTTCTCAAGATGCTGGTTGCAGTGTCTGTGTGCTGAAGGAGAGCAGCAAAGGCAACCAGACACCACATCCCAACAATTCCCACATGGCACCAGCCTTCCCCTATCCACTCAACCAAGGGACAACTGTCACCAAGCATAGGTGTCAGTGGTGATCAAGCCAAGGATACCTTTAGTCTTCTGCACTCATACTGTTCCGTTCTCAAGATGAAGCTGTTTGCAGGTAGAAAAATAATAAAATAATAATAATTTAAAAAAAGAAGCCTTTTTTTCTTCTTGGCTGCTCTGCTCTCTGTAAGGAAAAACAATGCCCAGCATAGCATGTGACCTGAGAGGTGATCTACTACCATATGCCAAGTACCACAAAGCCCTTTCAGCCAAGCACCAAACTCTTCCTTGAACATGTGTCGTCCAAAGCTAGTTACATTCTGGCTCTCCTCTCCATGGATACTCTTTCAAAACTTTGCCATATGGGGTTTTGACAGAAGAGTGTTGCCCTGACTCATAACTACCATGTCGCCAAACAGGTGAGCCAGAATCCAGAGAAGGATCTCCAGCAGTAAAATAAGATGCAGAAACCTACCAATTGACTGTGGTCCCCAGCCACAACATTTCATCCTTCTAGAGAAACTGTTAGTCTCCAAAAATAAGAGCAACAGTTCTCTGTAAGTTCTATTACTATTTTGAAAACATGCATTCCATCTCCAGCTGTCATTTTTCAGGTGCAATAAAACATGTGAGTATGAATGAATGGTTGAGAGATATTGGTATTAATCAAATATTCCTATTTAAAAAACATACTGAGTCCCAATGAGAATATCAGAACAGCAATGTTCATTTTATTAACTGATTTATATAAATACTATTAGTAGCTGAATGGGACAAATGTCTACTTATCTCATAAATAAAGTATTCTCCCTTAGTGAAAAAGAAATGTTTTACAATTTGGAGGCCAGATACATTTTTGTGGATAATATTATCTGTACAAAAAAACAGGAATGTATATATGTAAATGGAAAGATTTGCAAAGCCACCTATCTGATACAGATTTCCAGTTAAACTCAATGAGTGTTGATCCTCAGCTGAAATATGCAACGTTGACAACCTCAATCAAAACACCCTAAGTTTTCCTACATCTATCTCCTGAAACATCTTTCTTCTTGCAATCCATTTTGCTTTGTCACTGAGAGACTAATTTTCTCAGCAGCACCATCCCTACAGCTCTCCAATCTTGCAGGTGAACTCCCCAACTTGAGCAATAAACATTGAACACCAAACATGCAAAAAGTTTTTTACTGTTGTCAACATGTGAAAGAAGCAGAGGCTGTCCTTTGAAAATTGTCAGTCAGGAGAGTATGACAGCATTAAATCCCTGTAGACATTATCTGAAAAATAAAGCTTACACGGACTCAGCTTGGGGTTTGGAAGGAAAGATGAGGTTCTGGAGGGTTTTTTACAACAGATGCTTTTGATTCCATGTTTAACTTTTTATAGAGAAAAATACTTGATGTTTACACTAATAATGCTACAGTTTCCATTTCTGCAATAACCTGAATGCAGTGATTTACACATCCCTCAAGTGAATGAACACTACCATCTCTATATTGCCAATGAGAAAAACACAGAAACCTCAGTCTTATTCTTGAGCTTTGCCCCCACCTGAAGAGTCTCATCAGTCTATACCAACTGCCAGACTCCAGAGATGAGGCATTCAGACCCTATTTCCAGTGAATTTGCTTTAAACTTGAATAACTGCTGCAAATAGATGGACACTGAAATGTAGTTTTCCATGCTAAAGGTAGATCTTCGAGGTATTGTAAAGCATCCATATCTCCCTCATGGGGGACTTTGAAAGCACCTGTACAGGTGTCTGGCCTCCTGTACCCCAAAGAGGTTGACCTCTCAGTCCAACCACAAGGCAGGGGAAGAATCACAGGGTCTTACAGATTGAAATATGGCTCAAGTCTGTTACAAGAAATTGATGCCAAGAAAGAAAAAAACAAAACCATATTTGCAATATTTGTTTTCAACAGACAGAAAGAAAAATATCACCTCAATTCAATAAATACTCCATTTGACTCACTTTCTTTCTCACATGAGCTCTGGTAAAATGACATCATGTGAGGAACGTTGTCTACATTTTGTCTGCAAAAAGGCATTTGAAACCATCCCTAGCCCATGAAATGTTTTTTTTCTTCTAGATTATTGGTATTTTGATACAAACTAATCCAAAACTGTTGAAAGCAAGCTTCCGTTTAATGGAAACCACCATCACCCTGACTGTTGTATAAACAAAGCCTTTTAAGTAAGAAACTATTAAAATATTGTCTGCCTAAAATCCATCTGTGTATCCACTGGAAAACCATACTTATACAAACAAATCTGAGTCAGATCTTAGCTACACTGTGTTAGGGATATCCAATGAATCCAGCAGATTTATTCTCAATTCACTGACCAAAAATCAGCTTTTAATCACATTGTGAACTGAATAACAAAAATCTGGGCAAAATTCATAGAGTAAATACAATTAAGTGTTCCAGAATGAAGCATGTTCTTTGCAGATAAGATTAAAATAATTAGGTATACAATTTGGCAAAGCAAAGACTGGGGGCCTGTTAGTAATCATTAGAATGTGAAAGGTCTAAAAGCTTGATTCAACTCCTGTTGGATTCAGCCAGAAAAAAAAAAAAATCCTATTTGCCTCTTCAAAATGGGTGCAAAAATTCAAACTAGAAAAAGGAAACATTATGCCAAATGTCACTAAATTCCTGTAACTTGCAGAATCATCAGTAGTGCTGGTTGGAAATACTTCATCAGGATATCTAGATGGACAAAGAAATTGAAACATCACTTTCATATCAGAAAGAAAATTCAAGTTCGGGACAGCTCTGGCACTTAAGATGTGGAACTGTCTCCTAAAGAAAGTTACCAAAATGTCATTCCTTAAATGCAACAAAACATAATTGGTCATGTTAGACATATGCAGCGGAAAAAAGAGTCCAAACTTGCAGGGAAGAGGCTGTTCTCTGCAGAGGGATTTGGCAAATTGGCATCTCATTTGGGCCCTCCCTTAGCACACAGTACCAGACACACAAGCCCCAAAGCTCACTTGCAAGCCACAGCAATCAACCACAGACACCACCATTCCTGTTATTTCATCAAAGAGAATGGAATTGAGGGACATCTCACAATTTTGCTTCGTAAAAACAGACTCTGATGGAATGAAGTCATGTTTGCAGAATGTAAACAGAGATTTCATAGCACCAAGTCTTCATTTTTATCACATCAGATAGCTCTCTCTTTCTAAAGAGAGCTCTAAGGAAAGATAACTGAAGGTTGTTAAGGCTCGCTGCATCTTTGGATTTATGATGGAAAACCATTTTTTTTCCTAAACTATTGCAACAAATGTTGCTAGGCAGAAAAAGCCAATAGAAACACTTGTAAATGCTCTATTGAGAGGCAGAAAGGTAGCAGGTGACAAATGCTGAACTGACCAGATGAGGTTTTAATTTTAAAACCCTATGAACAATATAACCAGTGTTTAATGGTAGGGAAAGAAAGGGAACTTTTTCCCCTTAAAGTATGGGGATCTGCAAGCCAACACAAATACATAGCATGCCTTATTTTGAGCAATGTGCATCTCACCACCGCATCTGAAAATACACGAGAGAAGTAAATAATATGGTCGCAAGGCTAAAATAAAATATCCTAGTCTAGGAAGATAAATTAAAATACATATACAAAGTGCAGAGCTATTTTCAAGTAACTAATAACATGAGGAAACACAAGCAAGTTGTTCCAAAACGCGGAGCCATTTTTTTTTTGTACCAGAATGGTCAGACTAGCTAAGACAGTGCCTCTAGAAAATAGTATTTCAGCTCCTGCAGCATAAAAGCTGCATGTTTTATCTGTACCCTCCTGTTCTTATACCCACAACAAATAAAATCATCCCAGGTGAATCTACTGTTCACCACCTCCTATTTCAGAAGAACAAAGCCACGGAATTGACACATTATGATTTTGTTTCTCTGGAGCCAACAGGAGTTTTTGCAGAGGTAACAATCAAGAAGGAGCTGGACATCTCACCCAATTTTCATGAGAGTACAATGTCTTTAACCCTACAGCTGCCCTTATCCCAAACAAGGCAGGCAAGATCTTCACTCCAGGGTCTTATTGTAATGCTGATGTATTGTCCTGAGCACCTGCCATTCAGTGTATTAAGCATCTTCATTCCTAGCTGGTGATGAGGAGTTGGGCCCACTCAGCACCATTTCCTGTTTGATAACAGCTCCCAGGTGATGTGAAGCCTGATGGAGGCTGCACCCAGTTTGCAGATGTACCCACATAGCACGGAGGGCAGCACACACTGCTGCAGTAATGGATCCCTATACTGATAGGTGCAAACAAACCTTGGCTCCTCTGTTCAGCCTTGGGACTGGCTGCATCCAAGGTCCCTGCAAGATAGAATCTTAATAACCTATCTTACAGCAGCATTGAGCTGAAGTAAAGATTCTCCTTTCCCACAGCCAGATCCAAGATCCACTGAGAACTTGAGTCTCTGTCTGCACCCCTCCAGGAATACACTCATCAGCCACGAAGCCTTTGGCAGAGTTGAAAAGGAAGCAAAACCTTCTCAATCCTCAGTCTCAAGAAGAAAAATTCCCTGCTTTCAAGGGTCTTTTAAAGATCAAAAAAAGCAGCTCAGGAAGAAAAAAAAAAAAAAAAAGAAAGAGAGATTCACATGAATGAGCCAATGCTTTATTTCATCCCCCTGAAATTTACGCCCTCAGCTCTTTTTGCAAATAATTATAATGCCATGAAAGGGAAAGTGAGGAACAAAAGAGCTCCAGGGCTTAGTTTTCATCATCAAGGAATCATGGCTGCAATTTGAAATTTCACAGGTGCTGAGGCTCTCGGATATGTAGCTAACCAGCCTGTCTTTCAGCATCACTGAATTTGGCCAACTCAGCCCAGAGTCCATTTGCTGCACCATCGAAAATGAAATGCGGTTCTAGCAGCAATGCAAATCAGATCATATAATTGAAAGACTGTAAGTATTAATAAAGACTGAATATGTTCCCAGCCAAGAAGCAATACTTCAAACTACACTGTGGACTCAATGTAGAAATTATTGAGTAAGATTCTCTGGACTGCACTATACAATTAGATTATTATCATTACTTCTCTGTGCTTTAAATCTATGAATCTGAGGACATGCAGAGCTGCATTTCTATGAAGAGCACCCTCTGGAGACTTTCCTTCCCACATTACAAACCAGAACATGAGAAATTTGAGGACACTGAATTTGTTGCTGTGTATGAAGAGAAACATCACCCAAACAAGAATCATTAGAGTGGAAAAACCTGCTGCATTATGAAAAACTTCTGGTATTTAATCAGGATGTGAGTACCTGGTTGGGGAAGTAGAGAGCCTTTCCATGCAGTCCACAAAAGCACAAAGGGCCAAAACCTGATAAATTAAGGTTAGACAAATATGGGTAGGAGGGTATTTTGTTCTATTTTGGGTGTGTTTTTTTTTTAAAAACAGGAAGGGCAATTGTTAAAGAAGACTGTACTAATGGATGAGGTCAATTCTTCATTACTGATAATTTTACAATCAAGATGAGATGTTTTCCCAAGAGTTTTGCTCTTGATCAAACAGATGTTAGTCTGAGGAATTAACATCTGCTTAGTGTCTATGACAAGTCATTTTCTTCTCCTTCATGGCCTTGCAGTGTCTGAGCATAATACTCCTTTCTGCCTTTATAACTTTGGAATTGTTTTAATAATTACACATCAATGAGTCACCAGTGACACAGTTATTACTTTACAGTTTCTGCCCATCGTTGCTTCTAGATAAAATTTTCTTTTTATTTAGGATTACGCCAAGAGCGTAATCCAGTATTTTCAAGAAGTGTCTGCTCTGAGGAAGACTCTAGTGTCAAAAGATTCCTTCTCTAAAATTTATCTTCCCATTATACAATCCCACTCTGCATACAAGTAACTAATCTTTTGATAATTTTAATCCATGAAGCAGGGTGACTATTGGAAAGCAAAGCAACAGTCTGTTCCAGTGAACAAGGTCATAAGACTGTCTTTATGGTATGAGCTCTCCCACCCTACAACCATGAGCTAAGAAATCACTGTCAAAGTGTCCTTGTCTGTATTCACCACTTTTCCTAGAATTATATCTAATCATCCATTGCCTAGCTTTACAAACCAACAGCATTTTACCACGGCTTCATGTCTATTTAAGAAAGAGAAACCAGATTCTGAGCTGCTCAAGACCCTTCACATTTCAAACACATCTTTTTGGTATTCCACCAGCTATTCAGCCAGCACACTGTCGGCTTCAACACAGTTGCTTTGATAGCACTTGCATATTTCCAGCTGATTTTTGCCCTCTATTGTCTCCATTGTGTAATCACTTGTAGACAACATCAAAGAGCTGAGAGCAAAACTTCTCATGCTCTCAATCCATCAGACCCATGCATCCTATCAAACTGCACACCTGCAGTGCAATATTTTGCTTGTTGATGGGATCTAAACTGGAACTAATGCACTGCAGAGAGCACGGCCTCCATCCCAAGTTAACACTTATCATTGCACATTGTCCAATTTCCACGCTGGCTTCACTATCCCATTTACATAATATTCTAATGGAGACATTTCAAGACAAGGTAGGATGAGTCACAAGATGCAAAAGAGTGCTGAATGCACTCAAGGAAAAATTATTCAACCTCTCAGCTCTTTTCATAGTTAGCTTCTAATATGATGCCTGTTGAGCTGCTTTTCCCAAGGGATGTGGGTAGAATGCTCTCCCATCACTGGACTACAGAAACAGAAAAAAGCCATTAATGTTCTCCCTCTCTCCCAAAGGAATGACTAACCAGAACAAGACACTTACCTCAGAAGGTTGTCTAGAATGTACCTAAAGTCTTTTAAAAGCAATCCGTGATCGGCTTTAAGGATATTTTTCCTAAAACCTGCTTTTGCACTGCTGCAAATTACTCCTTAACTGGAGAATATACAATGGGAGAATGGGCTGGAGAGAAATGATTATGCTGTATATATTTGCATACTTATAGGACTATATATACTATAAGAACTAAGTGTCCAACTGTTTTTTTTCCTTAACTGAGCTGCTATAGCCTGGCACCTCTTTCCTAAAATTAGCTCCAGATGGTAACAAATGTTACCATAGTATTTGTTGCTATACCAAGGCACACTTCATAGGTGATGTCATTTGTCATACAGCAGAACACCAGAGCTATTTACCAGTCCCAAGTCTTGCACAATTCTTAAAGAACATCTGTCACCTCCAGAAGTACCCACACAGGCTATGCCTTATTGGAGGCTTTGAGAGGAAATCCCTGTCTGAGCTCTGCAGCACAGCATCTGCACCCAGGAGCCACAGCTCTGCCCTGACACCCAGCCCAGGCAGCAGCTCTTACGAGCTTCTCCTGAGGCACAGATTTCCACAGGACTGCCCCAGGGTTTGCTCTGGGGAATTTCTCAGACCTTCTCATATATGAGGATATGTTTCCCTTCATTACTTTTACAAGACCTGATCCAAAGTCTGGAAAAGTGCCTGGAAACACTTTGACTTCTTTAGATTCACAGAATAGTTTGGGTTGGAAGTGACTTTTAAAGGTCACCTAGTCAAACTCCCTCTGAATTTGGATCCTACATTAGTGATCTATGTCTAAATTAGGTTCCACTACCTATTTCCTCTGTCCAGATTAAATAACCATTGTACAATCCATAGCCATGCTCAGATTTTTCACATTTCTTCTACCAAGCTTCCGTTAACCTTCCAAGAAGCATTTGCAGCTCAGATAAATTTAATAGCAAGCAGGGAAATGTTATGAGTCTGGGCTGTTTCTTCTTGCTCTCACTTTCTACTACTTCTGGAATCAGATATATGAGCAACTAGGTTTTAGACAAATCTCTTTGCATTGGGCTAATTTTTGCAAAAGCTGGAGCCAGAGTTGACCTTCTGCCATGTTTTCTTCCTGTCCCTACTCCCAAGACCTTTTGCAGACTTTTGCCAAGAGTAAAGGCAAAAGTTCAGACATACAGAAAGAAATCAATATTGTTCTGACTTCAGTCTGCCCTGAAGTATATTCTCAGGTTTCTGTTGCAGAGATACAAAGCAGTTTTGAGGAAATATACAGTTTATGAGATTCTAAACAGATTTTTTTCTGGATCCTCTGCCCACAATGAAAAGTTCCAGAGAATAAGCAGCAGGAGAGACAAAAAAGTTAAAAATGCATTCCATAATAATCACAACAGTGCATTTTCCCTTTTCCTAAAGAGATAGAGGCTCTGGGCCAAATTCCAAAGGGGACTCAAGTACAACTCACGTTGAATCATGGAAGGGGAATCATGTACAACACTTTCACCTACACAAGTTTCTTAACTTTCACAGTATCCTGAATTCCCCTTACATCCCACCATGTTGTCAACAGCTTTCCCGTTTTATCCAGGTGTATGCAATTCCTTGTGAATTTGCATGCATTTCAGACCATATCTTAAACAGTCAAAACACAGAATTATAGAAGAGAAGCAAGGAAGAGCAGAGACCAGCACATCAGCCCTGATCACCTCCACTCCACACATTCATTTTCCATACAGAGACCTGGAAAATCTACTTCACACACTGGGCTATAGCCACCATCCCTGCTTGCGTGGGCTATGCATCACTGCACACCTTCCTGACCAGGAACAAACAACAGATGGTTTTAGAAGAGATGCATGTGCTGCCCACAGTCAAGCTGGGGAGAACCAAACACTGGCTAGAAATCCATGGCCATTGTGTGCATCAGCCAGGCCTGCTCCCTCTGTGCTTTGAGCTAGCACAAACAGGAAAGGCTCCGCAGCTCTGAGAGTCTGAGAGAGCACAAAGCAATTAAAACATTCAGATTCACGAGATTAAGGTCACTTTATGCAATACTTCTGAAGGGAATCCTTCAGAATTTAAAATCTTTTGGTGCCTCCCCATCTTGTTTACAACTTCCTTACCTTGAGAACTATCAATCACATGAAGAAAAATAAATGCAAGGAAAATACCTTATGCTCCAGCTGTTCTTTGAAAAGCTTGTAAGTCATCACGTTAACTGAAATTCATTGAAGTCATTAAATCCATTTTTCCCCCAAGCAAGCTCTCTCTCTGGACACCTCTACTGTTTGAAATGGCAAAGAGAGACAGTGATAGGACCTATTTGTGCTTGTTTGAAGGTGAGTCTGTGTTATCTGATTTTAATTCCAATCCATCCATCACAATCAGGTACACAACACTGGTCCCTCAAACCACACATTCCCAGCAGCCTGACCACTGTGGTAGTGTCAAATTCCCTCTCTCCACTCACAAAGGCACCTTATGCTAAACTTTAAAGCACCACTTTCCAAGATCAATGATAATTGACTGATTAAGTATGCCTAATGCTGCCAGAATGTGAGCTGATTGTATAATGGTGCTAATTAGTAACTGCCAGCGCTCATTCCAATTATTAACCTTTAGGAATGTCATTTTTGAAGATAAGAGTTTGCAACACAGCTTACTGCAGTATTTGTAATGGTTTCTGTCACACAGGATGAGAGAGAACACAGTGACCAATGAAGCTGAAATAAACCATAAGAAAGGAGCACTAGAAAAAAAGGATTCTACCTTTGCTTTCTGCAAGTGATAGAGACTGTAACAATAGAAAGGTGGAACATCAGTACTAAAGGATTCAAGAATGCAGTTTTCCACAAGACATATCTCCTCAACAATGCCACTGCCAAACATGCCTCAGAAGCTTCCCAGCAGTGCAGGTACCAAACCAACTGCCTGATTTGCCAGATGGCCTTGTTTGCAGAGGGCCATGTCCAGTGATGCTTTGGAACCAGACAGACACAAGAAGAACAAGTTTGCTTCAAAGCACCACCTGTCTGCACAGCCACAACTCCGAATCTTCTGATATCTTATGCAACAGAGGATATTTCATGATGAACCACATCATGTACCCTGCTTGGATCAGATATAGCCAAACAACTAAGTTAAACCACAGCCTACTTAAGTTCACCCTCATCTGTCCTCAAGCAAACCACACGCACCATCGCTATTTAAAAGGAACACTTCCAAAAACAAAATATGGGCTTCTTATAAATCTCCCGCCACTGTAACAGGCCACGTTCTGTTACATAGCCAGACTTGTGCCCATCACTGTTAAAATGCCACAGGACAACAAACTTATACATACTTTTCAGGTGGTGTAACCAACACCCCTCAGCCCCTAAAATTAGGTAGCACTGATGACTCTCCAAGTCCTCAGAGAGGCAAATGGTCCACCACAATCTCACCTGCCATATACCCTCTGAGAGAAAAAAAAACAAACCCAAAGCTCTTCTTGCTTTGTTTCCCATGCCTTGTACGAAATAGAAGACACTCGTGGGTACAAAGCTAAATGTTCTGTGTTAGCTCTGTATTCCTCATAGACACCCTTTTTACCTTTATTGGTTACAGATAATAGAACCAATGGGATTTTAATCTTCCATGGGACATTTACTCTCTGCTCTGCTAGAGGCACACTGAATGATGTACCATGGTCCACTGCTTATTCTGTAGCTTAACTACTCCATGGCAATATAACATTATATCTGAAATCTTACATTTTAACAGATGATCTTACTGCCTGATTTTCCTCAGCCACACTTACATCTGCAAGTAGCCCAAAGAAAGGACAAGGCCTCCTACATACTGGCTTTACAGAGACCTGTGTCTGGGGCACCTCACAGATGGATCATACTCTGCTGAAGTCCTCAAGGGAACTCATGCTTGATGCTGTATGTTGTGTGATCCTCCTGTTCCCACACCAAGACCTGTGTGGGTCTGTGGTGTGTGACACTCCCTGTATGTGTGTGGGCTACTCTTCATCAAGCTGTTTCCGACTTCTGCTCTGAACCTGTTTCTTGTTCTGCCCCCTCCAGGACCAATAATCAGCAACCAGGCTTCCTTTTTAAAGCAAATCACTTCAATTTCTAACATTTCAGAGGAAGAGATGCAAGAGGACCGACGCTAAATGCATTTCTCTTTCCACAGGGCTGATTACTCCTTGTGAGCCTCAGACCCCCAAAAGGCTGGAACCCAGGTCCCAATGATGGGTTGCCCTTTCTTTCTGCATACGTCTACCTGGGTGGCTTTGGAACTTCCAGGACTTGTACAAACAAGTGCCTTGCACTCCTGGCAGTAGTTACAGATATCTGGAGACTGTTGCATTTTAAATGCATCAGAATTCACCCAAGTTCATAGTGTGTCTCTCAACCCTGGGCAAAACCACTACCAGACTTCGGGGTAAGGCTTGGCAGTAATATCTGTATTAACAGCCCGAATATCTCAGACTGTTGCCCGTCTCCCATTATCATCTTCCTCACAGATCCCCTGAGCCAGACTACAAGATCCATAAAATAATATGTAACCATTCTGTTACAGATGCCATATGATATTCTTAGATTTATCATGGGGTAATATACCTGAATTATTCCAATTCACCACCACATTTGCATCCCTGACTATATCTGCAGGACACTGAATGCCCAGCTCCTGCAGATAGCCTGCTGCTAGATTCAGGCTTCTGGACAGCAAGCTTCGGGGATAACTGGATATAAGGAACTACTAATATTTATGGAGTAAATTTTCTAAAGTAACTGGCCTTAAAGACCCAGAAACAAGACCTAAAAATCTGGTTACAGAAAGGCCTCACCCTTTACAGTTTTTATTCAGAGGCAGAAATCCTACATGTAAAAATGCCCTACCTTCCCATGATCTAGTAGTTTACAGGAGCTTTCATTTTCACTTGGTCAGGCATATACTATAAAAGAACTGGCTGACAGATTTTACAGATGAAGCACATGTGGTAAGTAAATAAATCAAAGGCTGCCTTCCAGGCTGGGGGAATGTAGCCCTTTGTAAATATTATTTGGAGAAATGACCACTTGATACAGGCTCTTATTAACTACATAAGAAGCCTAATGAATACACCCCAGAGATAAAGAGACTGATCAGACTAAAAGAAAGATAGAAGGATTTCTTGGATTTTTTTAACAATGATTCTCCATCCTTTAGATTACTTATAGACATTATAAAATGGCAGTGCATATGGGGAAAAAAAAAAAAACAAAATACCAAACCAAAAACAAAACCACCACAACATAATAAAACATCAGTATAAACAGACACAATCCATGTTAAAGTACTAAATTCTACAAGCCACTGTACAAAGCATCAAAGATTTATGATTTGGTCTGAAGCCAAATTGGAAAGAACAGAAAAGTCAAAGGCAGAGGGAGATGGGAAGAGAAAGGAAAAGAACAGCTCGGTAAAAGAGAAAAAAATCATGTAAACTGATGCAAAACCTAGTTTTAGTGTGGACAGGAATATTGCATCCTGCAGCAAGCATGAGGTGGCACCAAAAGAGAAACTGTTCAGTGTAAGAACCTGGTGGTTCCTTACGCAGACCTGACTGCCTGGAGAGTACGTGGCAGTACCTATCTGTCTCTGCCTAACTGATCAGAGGCCAGGGAACATTCTGAGCCAGAGATGTAATACAGTCCTTCACAGATATTGGTTCTGATTCTAGGAACTCATCTGAACTCCACACGAATCCATATGAACTTTACCTGTTTACACAGGTGAAATACTCAAGCAATGAGATCCACAGATTAAGTACATATTGTCCTAAGAACCAAAGTCTTCTATTTGCTCTGAACCTTTGTCCAATGCTCCTTTATTCCTCATGGAATCACAGAATTGTTGAGGTTGGAAGGAAACTCTGAAGCTCATCTGATCCAACATCAGCCTTTCCTCGTAGCAGAGATGCTCCACCCCCTTTCTTTACCGAAGGCCCTCTCCACACCATGTAATTTCATAAGATTTTTACCTCACTCTGTTCTGGGCATCTCTTTTCAGGTTTTCCCAATCCTACTAGATCAGATCTAGTATGGAAGTTCTTATGCAATTTATTAAGGAAGTTTTATTTTTGCAATTATCTATTTGCAAGTTAATTTAATGTGTGGTTTTCATTAATATTGGCACATATCCACATTGAACACATCCACTGCTAATCTGTGCCAACCAAACTTCTCTGCACAGCAAAGAGTGATCAGAAAAAGACATTAGTAAGGCCAAACCAAATTCATCTCTACATGTGGCTTCCTGCAAAAAGTTTTGCAGTCGGCATCCAAATCTAATTAGAATGTAAGATGAGATAATGAAAGGAGCAGCTCTCTAGTGAGAGCAATGGAATTGCTGCTCCAAATGATAACGAAGAGATGAAATAGCCAATTCCTGTTAACAGGTGCAGCTCTGCTGATGCAGCAAAAGTCACAGCACACCACAGGATCTGCAGCAGGTTCTTGGCTACAAACTCCCTCCTGAGCGCTGCTTTGCTACTCTCTAAACAAGCAAGTGTAGCACTACAAAGACACTTTACCTGCTAACCCTGACAAGACAACTTCATAGGGTCAGTAAGGCTTCAAAAGCACATGATCTCTGACCTTCTCTACCAAATTCCCAGGACTAAATGACCAGGAAATGACCAGAGCTCAAAATTCATTTTTGAGAAGAAAAGATGTCTTCCCTTCTTGAGGAGCTCACAGTCAAAGAAATTCATCAACAAGGACAGAAAAACTATATTAAATATAGCACAAATAAGCTGAGAAAACAGGGGCAAGCACATTCTTGCAGCTCCCTAGAACACTTTATTTTTTTTCCTAAACAAATTGCATTAATTCACACTGAGATCCTCATGATTATATCAATACCAGAAATATTGTTTGGCATTAAATTCCCTATTTTATCATCTAGTTTTCTGGAATGGAACGACTAGAGATCTGGACAGGTTTAAGTTTCCATTGATGCAGTTGAGTACCTGAAAGGACTGGCTCAAAAATTAAATTATGCCAAAGATTTTTTTTATTGGTTTCTTTTGGTTTTGTTTATTATGGGTTTTTTAAAACTACAGTTCCAAAGACTACTTTTAGTCCAATAAAATAACTTTAAAAATGTGATAGCATCCAAGGCAGACACCAGTTGAGCAACTGAGAGTGAGCCCATCTGTAACATAGAAGACTCAAATCCCGTGGTTGAATCAGGTGGCCAAAATAGTCACATCAAAAATTTGTATTCTGTAATTGCCTGCTACTCTGCCACAGAATATGCTAGGGAAAGTATATGGAAAAGATAAATGAAAGCATGATTTCTTCCCATGGTCTCTGACACAGTTCTCTTGACTTAGAGATCTCCAAGTCCCAAAACCACTAAAATGCTGTGGGCATATCATGTCTCCAGCACAACTCCAGCTATTCCATTAGAATACCTAAAGTATGAATAGCTCAGTGCTGACAAACAGGTAACAAAAAATAGAAGATGTTTCTGCAATTCTGATCCAAGGGCGGTAGACCTGCCTCTTCCTCCAATGTTACATTAAAAAATAAAGAATGTAAGCCATCGGCTACTGCCACACTATCACGTATTCCAGCCACCAGCAGAAATATCCTCCATTAATTCACTGAATCTGCTTTTGAAATCCATTTACGCTTTTATTATTTCTGCCTCACAACATCCTGTAGGAATGAGTTACACAATTTAATTACTTGAGGAATAAAAAAGCACTTCTCTTTATACTTATTCAGAGCAAGGGCTTGAACTTGGATCTTCACACATAAGATTAGAACCAGTCTCTCCCCAGAGAGATTTTCAGTCTCTCCTGTTGGAGCTCTTTTGCAGAGTATAAATAATTCAAGAGTTATGAGGGAGGGAGGAAAAGGATGGCTGGACATATTACCTGAACCATGGAAAATTAAAACAAAACACAGCATATTTTTTCTCTCCCTACATTTTGTATGGAATTCCACCTTTGTCCCAAAAACATTCCCTCAAGAAGTTAGGAGTTGGATAAATTGCCTTTTCTTCTTGCTTCCCTGTCTCCAGCCAGAAAACAAGATGTATGCAAAAATTGCCATTATTTTTATTAAAATAAAATTAAATATAAACAGAAGCATCCCAATAACCCAGTTATCTATGCGATCAAAGCATACATACAATCACAGGACCTTTCTAGACCTATTCAGTGAGCAAATTCCTCTCACAAACATATTTGCAGCATCCACTGTCAGCGACCAGTACAGTCCTCCCACAGCCACGTTTGAAGGTCAAAAACTTCAGCAAAGCAGCTCCACTTTCAAGCTGCAAAAGATGTGTGAACGGAGCACAGGGAGGGGATGTGTAGTACATGTTGAACAGTGAGTTACATGCACACATAAATGTGAACCTCTGTGCCACCACCACACAGCATCCTCACCAAATCGAGATTCTGGGGCAGAATGTAGCCAAAGCCAAGACCTACCTCTGTCTTCAGAAATTCACAGATATCAATAAAGCACTCTGAATATGTTTATATTTTTTGAATTAACAGGCTGGCTAAAACACTATTACAGTCTGAAGCTCTCTTTTTATTCATTCTCTCCAATTCAGCAGGAATTCCACCAAGGAATAAGGATGAGCAGATGGAGGGGGAAGCACATTAATAAATCATAAGTGTCATTAAAATTTGTAAACTAATATCTTCTGGGAAGTTTGGCAATTAGTCTCAGAGCTTTCTTGGCAAACAAAAAATTAATAAATCCAAAAAGCCCCCTGTGTGATCACATCCCCGCCCCCCCCAAAAGGTCATTGATGAAGCAATTAAGAGACACAACAAATGGACCAGCCAGAAGGCTGGTTCATGAAAGACAAATGAGCTTCATGAAACAAGATGAATAAGACATCTTAATAAGCAAAGGTGGAACATCAATCCACACACCATCCCAAGACACATACAAAGGCATTTAGACTCGCATTTGCTCAGCTATGCTTTTCACATGATTTTGCATCATGCCCCTTGGTCTCCCCCATCTCTGAGGAAACATTAATGTGATTACTCGTTAAAGCAAAGAACCATCAGAAAGCAAAGCTGTGAACATTACTATTCCCTTGCTGGAAAATCCTGTGGGACAAAACAGGACTAGGGAAGCATCATGAAGAAAACAAATGAAACTTCTCTCCAGAAGTTAGTCTTACAGCAAATCAAACAATTAAATAATGAAGTCTTATTTTTATTACCATTACTGAGTTTACCTAACTCTAAAACATAGCCCTAAATTTAAGATAAGCCTAATATTTTTCATTGTTGGTTCCCAAAACAGACATTTAAAACAATTTTAACTCACGTAATCCCTTTGTTGCAATGACAGCATCTCCTTCTAGTTTGAACTGCAAAGAATGTATGTTTTGGACACTACCTGGGACTGTCTGGGACATTTGAGGAGGGCTAAGCCTATGGTTCAGTCTATTCAGCTCCTTGAATACTGGTTTTTTTAAATTACCATGTATCCTCACATTCAGGCACACACAGCCCAAGCAAATCTGAAGAATCCCTTCTATACATTTCCTGATGTCTACAATGAAAGATTTGTTTAGATCACATTATAAAACAAATGCCCTCAATCCTCATTTGGCAGCAGATAGCTCAGGTATGGGCCAACATGCACCTACTGTGCATCTCCCAAAGAGTTCAAGTGTGGCTCCCATGAAAAGATGACTTCTATGGCATCTATGACTGAGAGCCAGGCTGTGCTGAGACAGGGTACACTGGATCACCCACTTTGGGGAAATAACTAATAATCAAGAGTACTGGAGATTTAAAATTGCATTATTCTAGGATGTTGTTGAATGTGTACCCTAATTGGAACTCAGGATGCTGAGAGTCTTGAGCAACAATTCTCATCTCACACTGTGGTCATCTGCTGCAGTTCCCCATTCCCTTAGTTCTTCAGCAAACTGCACCTAACAGCTCTCAGCCACAAAGATTTTCACAGGTGGTTCCCATAGCCTGAAAAAGCTAACCATCCTCAAGCTGGGCTATTTATACTTTAACAAACAGCAACAGTGGAGATGCAAAACTTTTGGGTACCCTGGTTTTCAAATCCAAGAGAGGTCAGGGACGTGCTTGCACACACACCTGGCTCCTTCCCTCCATGCCCTGATGGCTGACTGCAGATACAAGAAACTCTTCTCCTCCTCAGCACAGGATTTCTGCACCTTGCAATATTATTAAAAAGTGCCAAATAAGTTGCAATAATGCGAAGCATGACTACTTTGAAAATCAGCTCCATTAATTTTATGCCTGCATACAATCATCCAGAAAATAGCATGTATCTAAGACGCACGTTGTCAGCATAAAAGTGGAAAATTATAAATGTAATCAAATTTGACAATACTGCGGGGAGATGTCGGCTGGTCATGGTGTCTCTCTGGAGGCTGCATTTCAATACAGCAAACTCCAGAAAAACTACAATGCCTCAGTGGTGACTGAGCAGTCACTTGCCATAAGCAAGAGGTTGTGGCACAAACCAGAAGTTGCCATTCTCAGCAGCACAGTCTAAACAATGTATTGCCACTGGGATAGAAACACTCTTAAGAAAGCTCTGGCTTTGCCATGACCTATTTCAGGTTTAGCTTGTTTCACGGAGAATTATATGGAAATTTGAGTCAGGCTTATTCAGTCTCCTGATCCCTGACTTCTTACTCACCGGTTTTAGAGGCTGCTACATTTGGAGCAAGCAGACTAAGCCCCAGTTCCTCAAGGGAAGACCTGGCACTTCACACCGCATTCACCTTTTCACACCTATGGAGCAGCCCTATCTGAAGCCAGCTCCAGGTGCCACACACCAACCTAGAGCACAGGAATCAGTATAAGCTGTGAAATTTGCAAAAGCAACAAATGCTAGAGGCACATTGAAACATGCTGAGGGTCTCTGGAGATCCTGGGAGGCTTAAGCGGCAAGGCCATGGGAGGAAAAAGCTTAAAGCCCTTGGTAATTCAGAGGTGAATGAAAGAGCAATGCACAACATAAAGCAGCTTGCAACCAAGCTGAGGAGTTTTACTCCTCTCTGCTCCAATGCAGCTGCTGTATTTTGCAGCTGTCTCTATTAAAAAGCTGAAAAGGTGTTTTTTTCCTAACTCAACATAGAGACTAAGACAATAGCCCAACCTCTTTAGGCATAGCAGCCACAAGCTGCCACAAAAAAAAGCTTAGGGATTTTTGACTCCTGACATGGAAACATAATTTCTTGGTTAATAAACAAGAAAACAAGAAGGAATATATGTAAAAATTCCTTCATCACCATTTTAGCCTCTTAAACAGAAAGAGTCAGTCACAGTTTTGAGTATGGGTTAATGTACCATCAGATATTAATGCACTATGTACCATCAGATAATTTAGCTGGGACCATGACCAGAGGAGGGGAACTCCAGAAGACCCATCAGAGCCGGGTAAAATGGTAGCAGGGACTCAGAGCTGACACATGCAAGTGCTTGCACTTTGGAAGAAAATCTGAACTGCTCCCCACTGCCCAATTAGCTGATGTGTTGCAGTCACGGTTATCATATTGATCATAAACACCACCCTGCTAACTTGTGCTTCTCCTGTCTGCTGGGTCGCCTGGTTGTCTCCTTGTCTTCATCTGAGATTGAAAGCTCCCTTGAGAGGGAAGCTGTCTTTTTAGCTACTGCAATCCAAATAAATAAAATAAATGAATACATTCTTGGATATTAAAAAAGGCAACAGTGGAAAACTCTTGTTACAGTTATTTTAGCAGAAAGAAATTGCTCAACCCACAGTGGCTGAAACAGCTGAAAACATTTTAAATATTACAATAGCAACTTTAAATACTTGTCAGAATGTCATGTTCACAAAATCCCATCTCAGCAGTGTACAGCTAAAACAGGAGACAGGATGAGAAATAAGGGAGGAAGCATTCTTCCTTTGCTTGTAAAATCTGTGAAATCCATAAGGCCTGCAGAATAAGAAAAGGAGCTCAATACATTCCTCCTGATTATTCCCTCTCACAACACAAGAAGAAAACAACTGGACAGCACTAAGATTAACTAATGGACTTGCTGCCTGCGATACAACTTCCAGAACACCCATATAACCTTTCTGAACACAACATACACCTGAACCCAAATACCAAGATGGTATTTGGAGATTGCATTGCACTGTGCTCTATCTTAGCATCCTCTGAAGCACTGTCATGTGATTAATTGCTCTCTGCCACAAAAGCCACTCCTCACTTGTGGAAGCAACTGTATTTGCCAAGTGTTCAGAATAGATGTCATATAGTACCACTGCTCAGATGGGCAGGGCTCCTGGTTAGCAGAAGGGATTAGTCATATTTCCAGAAATCAGGAAGAAAAAAAGCAAAAAATCATCTCTTGGAAATGTCCAGATCTCCTTCTGATAATTACCTGAAGTTACATTCAGTTTGTGACCCATCAGATCTGAGGTCACAGAGAGAGCTTTGAGTCTATAAAAAGTAACAGGAAAGCAAACCTATTGGCAGGAGGCTTACATTCACTCTGCAAAGACAAATCCTCCTTTTGAAAATTTCACGGTCTCAAAAATTAAAGGAAAATATTGAAAAGCAGCAATTTAAGTAATGCAAAGATTCAGGGGCCTCAATGTGCAAATAGAACAGAAAATCCTGAGAAAAGGAGTATTTCTCTGGCTTATTTCTTCCACTTAGTATCTATTTGCATTTCCACTATGTCCTTTCCAAAAAAACCCACAGCTGCTCCCTAAGATTTCACACTCCCCTGTGAAGTACAACATGACTTAATCCTGAATTTTCCAAGGGGCAAACTAAGGTTTAGAGTCCAGGAACTCTACCTACTAGCTCTTACCCTGACCTTTCCTCCCAGACCTTGGAAAAGAATCTGGGAGGTTCTGACTTCCCAACATCTCTGAGTCTCCAAGCCCCACAGTGGACTCTATTTCACTGCAGAAAAAATTCAGAAGTGTTCCAGAACACACTGAAACACTCTCACAAAGCAGTGTGTTTCCCCAGCTGACCAAGTGCTGGATGTTTCCAATTGTACTGATGATGAATTACACTTCCATCACCTGGGAAAACTCAAAAACGATGCTGCTATTACCTTTCTGCAAAGCCCAGGTGATGCTACAGGCTCAGTATTAGGACTTGATTTGCCTTTTTGTTACATTATTTATGCAGAGCAGATTGGTTGGCAATTACGTTTAAAGTACAATCACAGTGCCATTTGTACTCGCTAGGTAAAGAGGCAAAAGTTTTTAAAGCTTTAATACGTTGAAAAGTACCAGGGTAAGTGGAAATGACTGTTCTCTCTTATTAGCTGCATGGTTATTTATACTTTTGCAGATTACCGTGGTACAGCGCAATTAGGCTTTTTAAGTACTGTTCAAAATGAGAAGTTTCAAGAGCTCTACTGAGCAATTAACCCTTAAATACATTTACAAGAACAGACCTGCTCCAAACAGGAGCTTTTAAATTAGCTGGGAAAAAAGAAGTACAAGACACCATCTGCTAAAAAGCTTCTGTGCAGCCACACCTGAGCAGTGGCTACAATGCATTGACAGTTCCACCAACTACACTTTGAGCAGGTTTCACAATAGCTCTAATACACCAGGTAAATGTGAAATAAGGCACTTGGTCTCACCAGTCCCTAGCTATTTTTTTTTTGTTTGTTTGTTTGTTTGGGTTTTGGGTTTGTTTGTGGGGGTTTTTTTGTCCTGTGGGTAAAAATCACCTGGTAACAATTCTGTTCAAGGCATACCCTTTTCACACCACAGGCAGGATGAAACAATTTGGTGATTTCAAATGTCAAGGAACTGACCTATTTATAGGGGTGAGTTTGGGGGCTGAGGGGATTTTAGTTTCTTCTCCATTTAAATGCAGACACATACTTACAAACACACACTCTGTCCAGCAGCATGCTTCCCCAGGTTAGGCCAGTCCATTGCTCACACCAGGGGAACATGGGAGGTACAAGACATCATCCAAGTACCTCCACAGCAGACAGCAGAAAAGTCACCAGCATCTCACTGTGATATCTCTAGTCCTTTAGCGGCTACTGTGCTTACAGCCCAAGGCAATGCAGATTCACTACCAAATGACCATCTCAGGTCACAGGACTGAGGAACAGCTAAGATTATCTCATGCACTGGGCTGTGCACCTCCTCAGACACTGTTCTAGCAAGCATGTACCATCTGTAGAGCTTGTTCTCATTGTCAGTCTCACAGCGGAGACTCTCAGGAATGAAGAGACTTGTGTAAGGACACTCAGCAGTGAGAATGAAACCAAGTTGTTCTGAGTGCCAGGGAAATGCCATTACATCATGAAACCCTCTTGTTCTTCATTAAAGAAATGTGTTCTTAATCATATATCTCTCTTCTAAAAAGTAACTGCAGTTACCTCAGATTCTCTCCCAACTCCTCCTCCGATGAACTCAGATACACCCCCCATGCCCACCCCTCCACCTAGCCCCCAGTTTTACAAGAGATACAGTGCAACCCTTCCATGCCAGTTACTATGATTCCTACAATCCACATACCTCCATAGTGAACTCTCCGTAACACTCCCCAGGTTGAAGTCGT
The DNA here is from genome assembly GCF_036250125.1 of Pseudopipra pipra. Classification (NCBI taxonomy): domain Eukaryota; kingdom Metazoa; phylum Chordata; class Aves; order Passeriformes; family Pipridae; genus Pseudopipra; species Pseudopipra pipra. The sequence goes on along the minus strand of NC_087556.1, from coordinate 25,609,311 downwards.
AGAGCTTTGTCAGAATGAGAATCACCTACAGAGGGGAATGGGAGGGAGGGGGAGAAAGGGAAAAGAGAAAAAAAAGTTTTCCTTTAGATTTTGTAAGAGTACACAAGGCATCTGAAATCACCCAAAGGAGAGCTTAGCATTTATCCATTAAAGTTTTGGTATTATAGGATAAAGTCAAGTTTAAAAAATAAAAAGGAAAATCATTAGTTTAATACATCATGTAACCACTAGCATTTATTTTAATCTCAAAATGTTTTGCATTTGAAATAAAACATGCCAATAGGAATTACTCAGACTTTGTGAGCTGGCCTCTCTGCAACTACAGTTATTCAAAGTCAGGGATGGAATCAGATGAGCCCTTCTGAATTCAACAGTCCAATCCAACAGAGTCAACCTGTCTTGTCTCTCAAAATGCTACCACTAATTCTCTTCCTGCTCCCACAGCAGTGGGACCAACCACCCCTTTCACTTGAGTTTCCCAGCTGAGAGGCTGCTGGGTGAGGAGTTTAAAGCTTTGCAGAAAAATGCTAAAGGATTAATCAATATCCCAGCTGCTGCAGCAGTCAGGTACTGTCAGCATAATACCAGGAAAAAAACTGTTCAAATTGTGAGGGACCTTGGCACGTGACTATGCAGTCAGCACCCAACTTAATGGCTTTAGAATAGATGTTCCAAGCATTCCTCTCTCTACTGGATTCATTTTCAGCATCCCCAATTGTATTTTTCCCTTTATTTCCCCACGCAGAGACCTTTAGGAGGAGGATAAAAGTCCAGCTGCTTCCAGCAGGGTGTGAAAAGAAACCTGCCAGGCAGTTTTGAGTCAGCATGTGCAAGTCCATGTCAGCCTAAACCATGGGGAAATAAGGCTAATATTCATTTTATTGCAACTTAAACCCTGCACACACCTTCCCATAAAAAGGGGGAAGAGACAGCTGCAAGCTGCAGCAACCAAGTGTGGGAAGCAGGGCAGCCTTCTCCCAGCTAACACCTGATGAGAGTGACATTTTTAGGATGTTCCCTATATTCCCACGGCACTCAAACAGGACTCCTCTCAAGAGTCTCTAGAAAGTCATGCACCACAGCACAAGCCCTGCACTGCCTGAAATTACACCCTTCTAATTGCTCACAGCTGTGGTAAGGTTTCATAAAGTTAGTTTTCCAATTTCAGAGAATCACACCGATGACAACTGAGTTCAGCAGACCCTGGATCTGTCCCTAAACATAGTAAATAAAATCTCTGTGTCCTGGTCAAATTTCAACAGAGTAATTCTACCTTAAATTGCAACTACAACTAAAGGCAGCATCCATATTCTCCCAGCCCTTTATGTGTCTCTCCCCAGATGTCCTATGCCCTATATTTTTGAGGATGTCACTTATCTATTATAAACCTTGCAAATCAGCTTTACAGAAGTGGGTTGAATCCTACTCAGCTCCTGGGTATATATTCATAGTAAAAGCATGTTTAGCATGACTTTTCTGGATTTTTGCCCAGGATGACAGACTAACATCCATCTCTGCTTGTTGTTAATGCATAGGAAGCAAATGTGTGAGCATCCCTTTGCAATATCTCACAAAGGGTTTCAGGAAATAGCAGGAGTTGCCTGAGGCAGTAGTAACACAGAATACAGCCACCTACAGCAACCTGTCCATAAAATCACTCACCAAGCAGACTCAGGCCAGGCAACATTCTTGCACCACAACCCCAGGTGGCTCCCACTCTGTCCCCACTTGCTTTGGAGACAAGGCACTTCAGATTCAATAAACGCAACTCTTGCACTGCTTTGGGAGTTTGAAAACCAGAGAGGATCTGAGAGTCTGAACACACAACCATCACAAGGAAAGCTGAGAAGGCACTTTTCCCCCAGACACTGCCTCGTGAGACCTTGGAGCAAGCATAACTGCCAAGGAACCATCACAGGGGCTTAAGATACAAATCAAAGCCTGAAAGGAACTGCTGTTTTCATGGGGTGCATTTCACATGGCAGTTGCAGAAAAAACTTCAAACCCTTTCAAGAGGCCACTCCGAGGTCTCCATATCAGGCCGCCCCAACTGCTCTAACAAACTAAAACCAGGGACATCAGGGACAGATGTGGGCAAGTATGAGATTTTCTAAGACATTCCACTGTTTGAATGGTTTAGTAGAAAAAGAAAGGAACAAAGCATATGAAAAATTAGACATATTTTCAAAAACTGAATTCTGACAGGAGAAAAAAGGAAAAAGGAAAAAACCCTCATTGATTCAAGCTGACACATTTGATTCCAATTTCTGTTTTGTAGTTGAAGAAGCTCAGCTTGTTTTTGTCAACACTAACAAATAACCTTGTTTTTTTCGTTCCAGAGTAATATTGCATTAAAATCTTGGCGGTTTTCATTTTAAAAGCTGAATTCAATTGAAAATTGAAGATTTTGCATTCTATGTGCTATTTCAAAACAAAAACATTTTCTTCCCCTGAACTGGGAGAAATATAGAATTGCCATCCCACAGAAAATGCCCACTCTGCAACATAAATGAAGAGGAAACCATTTTGCTCTGTGGAAAAGAAACACAAGTGAATAAAGTTCCAAATAACTCAGAAGTAATAAAATCTTACACTTAGGCATTATTTAGTCAAAATAAAGAAAACACCCTTATGGTGCCAAATTAAACTGCTTCCGTTCATCAAACCAATCTTCCCAAAATTAATTCCAAGTCAGCTCAATGCTGAACTGCATTTTTCTCTAGGATCATACTGCTCACTTTGGGGAATACAGCTCAGATATGGAATTTCCCCACATCCCATGGTCAGGCTCCACATACCATACTGTGCTTCCCAGGACACCCCAGAGGCAGGTGTCCCTTAGGACACCAAGCAGCTCAGCCGGTTGAGAATGAAAAAAATGGGAAAGACAGTCTGCAGAACAGAGTGTGGAAATAGGGAGGCTGAATTACAGCTCCCTTAAGGCAATACAATCCCTCTGGAAAATGCAATTTCAAGCTAAGCTTACACAAAACTAAATGACCTGAATAATTTAACAAACTGTTTTGGTTTTGTAGACAGAAGTGGGGATGGAGAAAGGATAATGAGAAAAAATATATTTTCTTTGGTACCAAATGATGTTCCAGTCTTACAAGAATTTCCTTATGCACTTTATTTTACACACGTGCCTCTCCACAGTGTATATGGGGGTTTTTTTCAGAAACTACACTGAACACCTACTGAACACCCTGCTGTAAGGCTTGCACAACAAAAATGCCAAACCCTGTCAATTGCTTACCTTCAGTGGTCTATACTTCAATACAGATTAAGAGCCTCTGGCACTGAGAAATCCTGGCATAACGCCATATAGCAAAATGAACCACTAAATCCAGATTTAATACGATGGACCTCTTCTTCAAAATAAGGCCAGCAAGTATCCAAGACTGTCCCATTCAGCAGTCTTGAGTCTTGACACAACTTGGCTGGCATGAAAGCAAAAAAAATATAACCAGAAACAGTTGCCCACATTGCATTCTGTCTCAAAAACATATCCCTAAAGGGATCCCTATTGTTCAGATGATTACTAGGAATCTCTGAGCCCATAAATCACAAAAGTACTTAGAAGCTCTTCAGAGTATTTGGTGGTGTAACAATCTTCCATGCCTATAAAATTTTACTATGAATGAAAATTACTTTAGTTCATTAAACTCATCTCCAGATCTTGCCAATTCCTAACTGGCAAAGTGCTTTGCTTATACCCCACAGTGGAATATATAATGCCTGTTTCCCACAGATTAGAGTGCAAAGGCACTGCAGTTCCTTCAACAGGTTGACACTGAACTTCAGAACAACCAAAAAGTGCCACACCAAAGGCAGTCATGCTCCTGTATCAAGGGACAGTCAGAGAAGGAGAGAGAAGAGCACAGCAGCCAGAGAAAGTAGGTGATCATTTCAGACAGACATCTGAAAGGCCAGCTCCAATTCAATTCATGAGATTCATCTCTTCTCTAAGTGATCCTGCTATATTAGCACAGAGATTAACACAGCTCATCAGTAGCCCTGTGCACACGTTTACCAAGTGTAATTAATAATGAGTAAAGGGACAAGCACTGGTCAGCACACAGCACAACACAAAGAGGGCAGACAGACTTACATGGGAAAAACAAGAGCTCTCCACTCACTTGCTCTGGCTTGGTGGAATCTTCATTTCCTTCCCACAGACATATTTCCATGATGCTCGCAACCTTTTCTGTCCTCCACACTAGCCACAGGAAGCTTGTTTGCAATTTCCATCTGCCACTTCCCAATCCACATGAGAGCAACAGCACCCAACAAGTAAGTTTCAAACGTGAGCAACCACAGGATACCGGGAACCAGTGTCAGTAAATTGCTCACAGCCAAAGGCAAATTGGCTTAAAATGCTCCAGGACTTAAAAGCCAGCAATGCCCTATGAAGGTCCCTAGTGTTTCTTTCTTTTGGATTTTTTTTTGTTTGGGTTTTTTTTTGGTGGTGGTGGTGGGTGGTTTTTAAGGCATGAAGTTATTAATAAAAGGTGAACTGTTTGACAAGAACATGGAAGTATTCATGATGATAAACCTGCTAAGTCACTCTTTCATATAATCTCTACATTCAAAGCTAATTCTATCAAAAGCCACCAATACCAGCCTAATTTTTCCCACATAAACACTCAAAAGACAGGGAAAGGGCCATTTACATGCTCAACATACATTTGTGCTTAAGTGTGTCGTGGGTTGACCCCAGCCAGCAACTAAGCACAGACCTAGACTCTTAGTCTCTCCCGACCCCAGGGGGCTGGGGGAGAGAACTAGAAAAACATAAGTGAGAAAAACTTGTAATTATAGACAAAGACAGTTACATTAGTCAAGGAAAGAGAAGAAAACATAAATAAACAAACTAATGATGCAAAGGCAGTGCCCCCCACACCCCCAGCAGATCAATGCAAAGCCAGTCTTGGAACACTTGGAACACAGTTGTTGCTGCTGAGGATGATATTGTATGGGACACAACACCTCTCTGGCCTACCCCTAAGGCAGGCAGAGTGACAAAAAGAAAACCTGACACTGTGAAAATCTGTTCAACTATACCTAAAACATCGATGTTTCGTCAACATCGGTTTAACCAAAAATTCAAAGCACTGCATGACAAAGGCTTTTCTGAAGAAAAAATTAACTCCATTCCAGCGCAAGTATTTTCCTAGATTAAGGTACAGTGATTCTGTACAACAATCACCACATAATCCTGGTCTCACCAAAATCAATTCACATAGATACACCTTCAAAAATATTTGCATGCATGTGTGTGATCACACTGTACAACGTCATTATCCTCATTTCCCCTGGAGGTCTAACTGCAGTTGCCAATACCCAGGAGTGCCACCTCCAGTTGTGAGAAGCATACAGAATTATTACACAGCTCCCAGGTGAGGAATTTAAATTGCAGAGGTGTTAACAGATTCTACAGGCATCACCACTATGAAACAAGGCAAGTAATGTCATCTTTGTTTTACTGATGAGGAACCAGAGGCAGAGAGAGATTAAGTGAAAGATTAAGTGTTTCTCTACATGGAAACACTCAGAAAGAAGAATCCAAATCAATTTTTAAGATTTTGGTTCAATTCACTTTGCAAATACATATGAAAAATCAAATTAAAGACCACTTTATTCTGAAAAAGAGTCTCCATCTAGGAATTTAACATAGCTGAAATAATCGAATTCAGCACATTTAGATATTTTAAGCTAAGAAGCATCACCTGGAAGATAAAGCACCAATCCAAGTTCACCCAAAGTAACAGAATGATTAGCTAAAAGAGGAACACATACACCTTAAATACCAATCTACCTTCTTTTCCACTGCCTGGTGAACTTAGCTGAAGAAAACTTATCTATTATTGTTAACACGACTTAACAAATAGCACATCCTAAGACCCAAGAAGAAAACAACAGAGGTACTAACAAAAAACACAGGCCAAATCCTGCCCCTGGAAATCAGAGCAACACTTGTATAAGAGTAAAGTGATGCCAATTTAAGCTGCAGCAAAGAACTTTTCCTTTTTTTTTTTTTCTTTTTTTTTTTTTTTAATCTCCAGAGAGATAAAAATGATCTGTGGGTGGCTTCAGGCAGTGCAGGCAAAAGAACCCTCTGAAATTGAGAGAGACAAGTCCCAAGATCACACACAAAAGCAAAACATGTTCCAGTGAACTTGTGATCTCCAAACAGCTGAGACTGTCAAATTTGTCCTCAAAACAAGAACCAGTAACTAAAAGGAAGATATTCTACTTTAATCCTCCTTTGCCTGTGTTGCTTATCATTTTTCAGTATGAAAACTGCCACGGTATGCTCTTTTGGTCTCCTGTCCTCCTCCCTTTCAATATAAATCAGGCAGCAGAATGGGCTGGAGACAGAGCAGGAGAAGTCTTCCGCTGGATTCCCCTTGGGGCAGCTGGAGACAGATCACATTATCTTCACAGAAGTGCCTTCCAGATGTAAGCAGCAGTTTGAAATTCCCATTTACAGGGCTTGCACTAAATGAACAGAATCTTAGGGCGTAAAAAAAAAACAAAAAACCAAAAAACCAAAACCATTACAGTGCTTTGCAAAAAGAACCAGACTGGGAAAGGCCAACTCTCTCCTCCTATGCCATTACTAGCAAAAGCAGAGCAGGAATTTTTTGTATTGTTTCTCTGCTTTGGCAATTCAAGGGCAAGCCCAGACTGTCAGACAAACAGCACCCATCGGCGTCAACACTGAGAGAGACACCTCTTCCAGTGTCACAGATTTACCTTTCTGGGTTCACACAAATCTAGAAAGGATTTCTAATTGAATCTGACAGGGTCTCTCACGCTTTTGGTTTTAAACATTTAGGTGCAGGGGTGGTAATTTAGGATATGTTCAGAGATGCTTTGCACATAGAAATCCTTCCCGTGGTTTGGAATGCAGCTAAATAACACCACCACCAAAGCAATGAGTAAAGACTCCAGGGCTCAGAAGAGGAACCTGACTATAAGGTTTTAAAATAATGTGGGAAAACAAGTCAGATTTTCCCCCTCCCAAACCACAGGTTCCAATTATCAACCAAAGGAGGGGCACTCATAGCCAGTAGCTGTACACTGGCTGCAAGTCAGTTGCATTGCTCTTTCATCTGCACTACACATTAAAAACTGCACAATGTCTCTCATGCAACGTTTTTTCCAAGAAAACAGGGAAAAAAATGGTAAATCCTGCCTCAGTTTCAATAAATGTGTCTCCTGAATGCTCACCTTTAGTGCACACACACACAAAAATAGCAACTACAATTGCAATTGTGCAAAACCTCCTTATTAAAGAAATAAATGGAAGGCCTACAACAAGGTTATCAGTCCTTAATGAGCAGCTGGATTCTGTCCAGAGGCTGCAGTAGAGCACATACACGTACACATGCATGTGTGGGTGTGTAATACAAAAGCTATTATCAGCCACACAGCATCAGGAGAGAGTGTCTGGAAAAGGTATGGTGATTAGGAATAAACACACTGGAGGGGAGGGTGGACACGGCAATACTACCAGAAGCTTGTGAGTAGTCAGAGAAGTCAGAGGTAGTAAAGATTTCTCAGATTACCTGATTCACCCCCCTGAAAAGGTTCCGTTGTGCTCCACAGAATCTTTCCCAGCTCTTCAGTATGGTCTTGCTGCACATAAACAACACATTCCCACCAGAAAAGGCATCTAGATTGCTTAAAATAACAGAAGCCTGAGCTTTATCTCTGTGTAACTCAGTTAAACATAAATACAATCTCTCCTGTCAGGTAGTGATATGATTTAAGGGTCCCATATCATACCTTATAAAAGGTGATGGTGAAGAGCTCATAATTTATTTTTATTGATTCAACAACCCACACTGCATCATATCTCCCAGTTCTTTCACTTTGCTAAGTAGCCTCCACTAAAGCCTCAGAAACTTTAATTTTTTTCTTTTTCCCTTCTCCATCTTCCTTTTAAAACTGTTGTGTGCACGTCTCTAAGTTCAAGAAGAAAATTAAAAGGCCCCAGTTACTTTACCGGCTCTGTTCTTATTCCAATTATCTTCCAATACCATCTGTGAACCAGCAGATTTTGTGCAGCAATTTAACTCTGTGGAGTCAGTCACATACCTGCTGAAGGGCCATTTAAAGCTTCTGATGTGGGGGGACAGAAAAAAGAAAGAATGACTTAAACTCCAAGTGTGGGTACACTACCTTCACAGGACAGTTCTCCATTAAAAAAAAAAAAAAAGAAAAAGAAAAATGTTAAGAGAACACAGCCCTTTGAGATCTTATAAACAGCTAGGACAGACGATGGTATTCCTTGAGGACTGAAGGCAAGACTGTCTGGTTCTACAAAGAAAACTAAACTATGTGGGGAATTTTGTATCTAAGCCATTTCTGAAAGGAAAAGAGAAAAAAAGCTCCCATAAAGCTGATATTTCAAGAAAATTCAGGCTGCTTACTGATCTTCCACTTCAGACTCCATATTCTACTCAGTAACTCTCATTAAGTTGGATATCAGGAGAAAATTCTTTACAGAGAGAGTGATCAGGCATTGGAATGGGCTGCCCAGAGAGGTGGTGGATTCACCATCCCTGGAGATTTTTAAACGCAGATTGGACATGGCACTGAGTGCCATGATCTAGTAAATGGACTGGATTTGGACCAAGGGTTGGACTCGATGATCTCAGAGGTCTTTTCCAACCCAATCGATTCTATGATTCTATGATTCTATGATTCCTCTCACACACATCCTCTGCCTCTCACCTCTCCCCTATATATGTGCACATACATATATAACATATATAATATATATACATATATTACTGATGTTCTTCAGATTCCAATTAGGAACTCAAATAACTGGTATTGGGAAGTGCATGAGCAAGAGATTCTCTCTCCTCAGGGACAGAAGATGGACCAATACCCTGCTGAAGTCCTTTCCAGCCTCATGTTTATGATCCAGAGATTTACTTCACGTGAAAATGCCTCCCTGCCAGCTAGCACAGAAGAACAGCAGCAGGGAATTAGGTGTCACACATATACATGCCTGTTGTGTTCCCTAAAATATGGAGCCTTGCATTCAACATGACAGCAGGGGTTGGGTGCTGGAGAAGCCACTATGTCGGCAGTGCAGGCTGGTCACTCAGAGCAGGAAAGGCACCAGAGCCTCCCCACTTTATTCCCAGTTTTGATACCAGCTCACCCACCTGCAGATAGGTTAATTTTTGTTGGCAATGTTATTCTGAGACAATATTATCATTGTCTCCAAATTATGCAATATTATTAAATTTCTAACAACATTACTCTGAGAAAACATCCTCTCTCTCCAGGGGAACCAGTCCAAAAGTTGGAGTTTCACAAATGTGACGAAAGAAAAGAAGGTACCTGTTGGGATACAAACCCTTGCATCTGCTTTTGTGGCCTGTTAAAAGACCTTCCATTCCTTATTAACAACAAATCCAAGTACCTTAGACTTTGGCTTATTTCCTTCCTCGCAACAGCCCAGGGAAATAAGGATTGTTGCAGTTTGCCAAGAGATGAGTTTAGGCACAAAGGGGAAAAGGGTAAAACCCAGCAATTGTTCAGTTATGGTGCTGGAACTACCAACATCCAATACCTAGAATTTGCTACCAGATTTAATACCCCACCTTGAACAACTGTAACATCATTAGTACAAACCCATGATATAATCACAATATTTTAAATATGCGTACTGAGACTATTTGTAAATATAACTAAACAGTAGGGAAAGAGAAATAGGAGAATCACCAAAGGAAGAAAAGATAAAAATATAAGTGATAGTTTAAAATATATGAGTAACAGGCAACTTGGGTCAGTCAGGCTGAGGAGGTGACACAGAATTGGAAAGTGCCAGAGGTAAGAAACAAGTCAGGGCTCTCCACAGACAAAAGGTCAGAAGTAATAGTTTGAGTGCTAACTAGTCAATTAACATATTTTTACATTATTATAGATTCAATTAAAATTAAATGATCTGATTACCTTATATATTAAGGTAATAAAAACGTGGTCTGTCCAATTGACTATACTCTTCTGACCTTGAACCTATGTCTATGCAGTTCTCATCTGCAGATGACAAAATCTACTTTGAAACTTAGTGGCTCAGCTGTGGTGAGGTCAAACTCTGCCCTAGAAGCTCCTTTTCCTACTGGTACTACTTTGAAATAATCTTTACTCTTGATTTTAATCATCTTTATTCTATTTATTTTCATTTTCATTCCGTATTCATCAGGTGCATGCATTTCATCATTATCACAGTGACTGAACTCCTTTGCACCATAACTACACAGCTTTTCATTATTATTATTATTATTTTTGTCTTATATCACTAAGTTAAATAAAATTATTTTGATCTGTGAATTTTAATATGTTGCTGTGAAAACACTCTCTCTCTGGGCAATTTCCTTGCTTTGCTCCTGTGCAGAGCAGCTCTTCCTCATGCCAAACACCCCTGGAGCCTGGATCTTATCTCCTTTGGAGGGCCTAAGCAAGCAGACTCTCATGAAATCTTGCTCACTAGATATTTTCAGAAACTGGGCTGGGAATGATGCCTAAGGTCTCAAAGCCAGTTGATGGACTTCCACAGCAGGCAGGTGCAATGGGGTGCAGCTCTGTCTCCAGCTGACATTTAACTATTTCAGGTTGCAGCTACATCAGCAAGAGAGAAGGAACATGATCTGTATCACAACAGCCTGTAAACAGCTTCACCCAGACATAGAGCAGCTTCCCAGCAAATGGAACAGGAAATCTGAGCAAACGTTGCCCCGTACTGCCCACCTAACAGAAGGAACACATCCTGTCTTCTTCATTCTTGGACACATAAAACTTCAAAACTGTGAATTCAAGGGGACTGATGGGATGTCTCCCCCCATGGCAGCTGAAGGAGCATGCCCCTAAGATGCCCTATTATGGGAACTTGACTTAGGCTAAGGATTCCTCCAGGCAGCAAGAGGCTACAACAGCCACACTCCATGGACTTAGCCCCAGGATACACCCAGGACTTGAGAGGGACAGTAAAGACAGAAGAGGGACCTGAACCCCCAGTTCAGAGCTCCAGCTTGTCATTCAAGCCAGATGACCCAAAACAGCCAGTTACCAGTTCTGATCCTGCTGCAGAAATGAAGCTTTGGAAGATACAGATGATAAAAAGTGAAATTTTTTTTCTCATCTAAATATTTCTTGAAGGTAGGTAAAATATATTTGTTTAAAATCTGACCCTGTAGGAAGGAAAAAAAAAAAACTTTAATTTTTTTTTTTTCTCCCCCAAAAATTGACCTCTGAAGGACTGGCACCAATTCATGACAGATGGGGGTGGGAGAAAATGAAGGAATGTGTCCAGATCCACAGTAAAATTTTAAATTTTGGTGTCAGCCCAGTAGGTCAATTTTGGGGGGCAAATTAAGAAAAAAATCCATTAGTCTGTTTTTTAACTCAGTAATAAAGAAAATGTTTTTTCCCCACTTTAGAAATACCTTGTGCTAATGTCTACATGGGGACATGTGGAACAGCGCAGTTAAAGCTGTCAAGGGCAATTTTTCTTACAGACTTAAGTGTTCCGTTACTTAAAAAAAAGAAGCTGAGAAAAATAGAGGAACTTGAATTCAAATCTCCTTTAATGTAACATTATGGCTGAGAATTTCAAAGCTGAAAAAGTAGGAAACTCAGAAGTATGGATTCTACATTATGCACATGAATTGTATAAGAGAAAAGAGGCAAATCACCACTGCAGAAATCCAAAGCCCTATTAACTTTTGGAACCCTTACAGGGTTGGTTGGGGCCCAGGGGCAGTTGATAATATGAAAACGTATGGCTTGCTCCATACTGAAAACCTCACTGCAATAGAAAATTTTCAGAAGGTTTGACCTTGTGAGACCACTCTCCTTTTCTTACTTAGGGATGTAAAAACTTATTTGTATGGACCTGAAAAATTCTTTCTCTCCAGCTGACAGAGAAATCTAAGCACGGTCTTCATTTCAAGCCACTATCTATATCTCATAAGAACTGTGGTTGTGACAACTGGGACTGCTGGCTGACATTTGAACTGAGACTGCTTTAAAGATGAAGATTTGGGATGCTAAAGTCCAAGAGATTTGCCTGTGCCTGAAAAAGGAAATCTCAGTGCTTCGCTCTGCCAGCACCTGAATTGGCTCTCATTGCCATCACAAGAACATCTGGGACTCACAATCTGGAGGTAGAAATGGGGGAAGAGAGCCTCATATTTTCTGAAAATACTCTGTAGCTCTGCAGGGACTCCAGATGACCTTCAGCAAATTTCATATACATGGGCTATAGGGTTGTTTTGCATGTTGTACCAAGACATCAAAAACTACATGCCACTGGAGAAGGGCTCTAAAAAACACTAATAGTCCCACTGACTATTTCTGCATTGGAATGTTCTCAGTTGAGCACCAGAAATTTCTCAACACTTCCAAAAATCCTTCTGCCCCTTGAGGAACATAGCAGGAAATGGCTATGCAGTAAGACAAAGGAAGAATGCAAATTGACTAAACAAGATCTGTAATGGCCATTATACAAGGTCTGTGAGAGCTTTGTTCTGGAATAATCATCAGAATAATCTCCTCTCCCATACCAGTCACACCTCAATGTCCTGTCCTTATGAAAGCCATGAAGTCACAGGAGCAGGACAGACACTCCCTACCCTCTTGTCACTCCCTGCCATACAATCTCTCTAGTATCTGTTATGACTGCAATAAAACCCAAGATTGGCACCTACTCTGAAACAAAAACATGGGCTGGAGGTGGGCCAGGCACAGCAGATTGTCCTGTCTTATTAGAGCCTAGACTACAAGGGAGCAATGGTCTCTGGATGGCAGCAAGGACAGAGACAAGTGACAAGGCTTATCTGAAGGTGAAATTCATTCCCCTTCTCACATGACATAAGAGCACAAAGTCTTAAATAGGATACTACAGAATAAATTTGCTCATTTCTTTTCAGGTAAAGCTAGGTCATCTCCACAAGTTTCAGCACAAGTTATCTCTCTGCATTGTGATCCTTCAGCAAACAAACCCACCCCCACTCCAAGTTTCATGATATGAAGGCTGCAAACCCATCATTAAGAATACTTCTAATAACAACATCCTCCAAATTCAAGGACTCTGACATAGTCTAGATCCAAAATTCTTCTGTTCTGCCTTTGTGACTGTGCAGAAGTGCATCAACATTACCAGAGGCTGAAGTATGGTGGGGACCTGATTCTTTGTCTTACCTTGCAAGATGCAAAAGTGAGCAGCACATCTTTTAAGTACCTTTGACATACTAAAGAACAATTCCAAAGACCCATTTTGCCCTTGATGTTTTATGGTTGCCCTTTCACAAAGATGATCATCTACAAACTACTTTTTGTAAAGCACCTCCCAAATCAGAAATATTTCTCTGTGCCCTTTTACAGCAGGACTGACAACAAGAGCTCCAAAGATAATCTTCAGTAAGCCCAGTTACTGGAACCTGTTGTAAATCCACATACACAACACAGAAGAATGAAGATACTCTCCAGTCCAGCCTTTCAAAGACAATTGATACAGGTGTCTCTAGTAACTACCCCAGCACAAGACTGATTCCAACAGCTCCACAGACTCCTGACAACACTCCTGCAGTCAGAGCAGCTCCCTAGGAAATTGATGCCACAGCGAACAGGCACTAGGGGCAGAGCCTTGAACCAAGTTGTCAGAGCATCACAGAGTCCTTCCCTCCCTCACTGAGCTCAAGTTATCTCTCATGGATTGTTGCACTTTGTTTTTCCTGAAGCCCTAGCTCTTGGAGGCCAGTGATGCTTTAAAATAAAACAACAAAATCTCATATGCTCTTTTTTGCTTCTTTTTTTTCTTTACACACCTGTATAGATGCAGCTACATAACCATTTTAAACTCCACTGCATTATTTTTTTCTTTCTCCTAGAAGGAACACAGAAAATCATCTCAGGCTGTTTTAGATGCCTCAGATTAGCAATGCTACAGTCAGAATAACACAGAGCACTCTTGAACAGCTATTGCTAGTACTTGCAGATGCCTTGAGCCCTTTGCATTCAAAACCACTGTATTTACATTCAAACATAAAGGAAAATAAAAGCAATTTGATTCACACACTCTTACATCAAGAGAATAAGGGATATTTTTGGAACAATGGCTCAGCATTCGCAGCACACGTCGTGTTCTTGATTAAACAAGAGATCCGCACGAACATAATAAACCTGTAATTTTATTGGCCAAGCACTATGAAAACAATTTAGAGTACATGGATTTCAATGTTAAGCAAACTGCAGCCCATGTACAACACCCATGAATTATAGCAGTTTGGCAATGAGCTGACCAGTTGCTTCTCACAGCCCTTAATAACAATCATCCACATCTTCACAACACAAAAGAAATTAGAAATGCAAGAGGCCTATTAGCTCAACCAGAAAATACAGGATTGTTCCCTATGGGATAATTGCTAATACTCTGTCCAAAGTAGATTTAAAGCTGTAAAACAAGGTAGCTTCTTTAGTGAGATTACTCAGTGTGGCTCAGAAGTTAGTTCCATAAAGCTTTTTCTACACATTAAATTTAAATGTTTCCTCTCTTTAAGAAGGTTTAATGCTAGTCCAAGGAGCCTGGTTTCCTTTAGATTCCTCTCTAGTCAATAAAGAGAGGGGAGAGTTGGTCCCCTTTTGCTACAAAGCAGCAGCATAAAGAGAGTGACCTTCTCTGGCTAACAGCCTTCACAAACTGCTCTCCCTCCACCCAGACAGTCCTTGTCAGCTCTCACCTGTAACAGTACCTCAGCATCACCTTTTCCCTTTGGCACTATGGAGGTAGGTAGTCTCATGCCCCCCATCCATCTGAGAAGTCTTCTGGCCATATATATGGATACATGGATTTCACTCTAAATATTAATTCAGTAAATCACATCTTTTAACTCAGTGAACACTCCCATCATGTGTCTGCACATCAAATCCACTTTGGCCAAACCTCAATAGGGACATGTGGCAACACTGCTGGCCCAGGGACTGGCAGCTCTAATGCAAAATATAGAACTTTACTGTGTCCTGTACTAGGGCAGGAGCTCTGGCACAAGGCTATGTCTAGTTAAATGTCCTTGCTGCAAGTAGTGTCAGTCCTTGCTCCAAATACCAAGCTGTATTTCCACTGCTCAGTAGGTCTCGATGCACTGCATCAGCCCCTTGGAAAGTCCAGAATTAGCAGAGATTTAATATGTGTATCAGAAGAGCTCTGATGTCCTTGTGAGGGAGGGAAGGAGAGGGTTACAGGAGTTGCAGACATAGGAACTGTAGTAAGTATGCCACAATCCAAGCTAAATCCAAAGTCTTGCAACAACCAACACAACAGCATCTTGCTTCATGCCCAGGAGAGTCAGTAATGTCATCATAAAAAATGTGTGTGTAAAGGTGGAAACAGCAACATTTAGCACTAATTAGAACTTCAACAGATTCCAAGTGATAAAACTAAAATCTTCAGCCTATACTTTAGGTCATCTGATTATTATTATTATCAACTAATTTTTGAAAAACAAGCGGTAAAAAGGTGAAATGATATTTCACATGACAAAACAGAGCTGGAATCTGGAGAAGGTGTCTCATAACACCCAAGTATTCCATGAAAAGCCCTCGCAAACGCTGTTGTTACACAGTTACCAGTGAATGGGTAATGACCCCAGTAAAAGTTTTGAGAAGTTTTCCATGCAAGGGACAATGGAAAAGAACATGTACAAATCAAACTTCATGAGTTTTGCGCCTCTACCTTTATTTCCCTGAGAGAAGTTACTTCTGAACTGACTTCTAACACCCCTTCAATACCTCTAGTAAAAACGAACATGTCCATGACTGAGACTCCACTCTTACACTACAAAATTCCCTGCTATTAACTGAGGTATTGTTAATTGCTTAGTATAAGCATTCAATGAGTGCCCTACCCACTAGGTAGTGCCTTTCTAAAACAAGCCCTGCTCTCTACTATTTTTGATATCCAGAGACATTTGCAAGCAGGATTTCAGCCAGTCACCTGCACTCACCCCATGAGCTCATTACGTTATCATAGGAAGGTGTGACTGTAAGGGACAACATTTTCTCTGGAGCAATCCACAGAACCAGTGTCCCCAGATAATGAAAATCCCAAGACACTTCCAAATTCCTCTGAACAAACTTCAGACCTTCCCATAAAAGTTGAAACAAAGCAAAATCCCACCAAAGACCCCCAATATAATACAGCATAGGAAGACAGAAAGGAAAAGTCAAGGGCAGTGCCACTGTCCTCCATTCTTGCAGTAATGGGGAATCTGAGAAATGCCAAGACAATTGTCTGAAGTGGACCACCAAGAGCAGTAAACTATGTCAGATACATGACATCTCTCAGCTCCATAGCTGATCAAGGAGACACCTTTTAAATATTCTGCTATTTTAGCACACTTTCCAAAACTCTTTCACAGTAAGAATTGTCAAACATTTGGCTAGTGTTAGCATTTTCAGAGATCAGGGCACCCCAAAAAATAAGATGTATAAAGAACAAGAGCACAACTAACAGTTGTCTATTACAGACCTCCCTTCTTTTACTCAAAAAAAAGTGACCATGTTACAGTGAAGAGTGATGCTTTTATATCTATCATGGTTCTATAAAATGCTTCACAATGAAAATTGCAAAGAAGCAGTGATTTATTAATTCTGATATGAGAAAAAAATATAGTTTGAGGATGTAAGATAAAGTTCTTTTTCACCTGAAGAATTACCTTCCTTTTGGGAAAGGTGAACCACCCATATTGACAGAGGAAAATCTTTGGAAGTAGTAGCAGAAAAAGATATTAGGAGTGGCAATCACCATGTCAGACACACAACACTGCAGGGAAAGGGAAGAATGGCCAGATAATGAAATTACAGGGCATTGAAAATGTCAAAGAGCGACTGTGCTCTACCATCATTCACAGGTTATATGAGGCATTAACATGCTGATATCCCATTCCAATGACAAAGATGGCAACAGGAACAGAAAATAGTCCAAAATGAATCTGTTGCCGAGACCAGGAATTTAATGAAACGGGGAGATGAGCAGAAAATTAATCTTATTTTCACTGTGCAGTCTTCAAACTGGAAGCTGCTGGCCCTGTTCAGAAACAGTAATAGCTCAAGGATGCATTTTACTTTCCTTATCTATCGTACCCCTATACTTATGACTCATCATCACAAAAAGGGGCATCAAGTCTCACAAAAAAAGGACCAACCTTGTTGTCAGGCAATGACACACAAGCTGCATCAAGGGAATTTCCAGTGAGGTATAAAGGAGAAGGAACACGTCCTTCACAATTAAGGTGATTCACCACTACCTCAAGGCCCTAGGAAGGCTGGGGTATCTCTGTTCTTGAGGAATTCAGAACTTGACTGGACAAGGCTATGAACAATTTGATCTAACATCGCTGCTTGATCCAGCTTTGAAGCTGATCTGAGCAGGAGCTGGACCAGAAAACCTGAAGAGCCTCCCCCCAGCCCCAATCTAAATCACTCTACAATTTAATGAGTTCTGCTCCCTTCAAATGGAAACACCATTGATCAATATGAGTAGCACACACAGCAGTAAAGTCAGAGGACTCTAAATCTATCAGATTTAACTTTTCTAACTTGCTTAAGGTAGCTGATCACTGTAAAAAGAAATCTTCTGCCACCATTCCTCCTATTAAAAAAAAAAAAAAGACAGGTTGCAGTAAACAAAAATGTACAGTCTGTTTATGGAACATGGTACATAACACAGTTTAGGACAGATGAAAATGAACTGTCAGATCCCAGACAGCTCCACATGGAGCCACCATGTATACCTCTATGCATCCTATCCAGGTGTGGCTACGCAGCAGAGCAGGGCAGCACCATCCCAGCAACACCACCCAAAGAAGCTAAGGTCATGCTAGGAGCATTTCCTCTGCAAAGTTAGATGCAGCAGAAATTCTGCACCCTAAACCTCCAAATTCTGACATTTCTCCTAGGTCTGGTACAGAAATGGTCCTTTTTTCAGCCCAACCAAACAAAATCTCCTATTGGAAGGCTGGAAGCAAGACTGCTTCAAAAGGTTAGACAAGGTCAGAGCTAAGGAGTAGTTGATAAGGCTATCTGGCCTCCACATTGGTTTCTTATAGAGATTGAATTTTCTGTTTCAAAATTGTATTTCAGAACAAAGTTCACCTAAATTTAATCAGAAACATGTCTTTGAAATACAAAAAGGAAAATGAACAAAAAAGCCCGTTCACTTAATTTAATCTGGAAAACATAAATAAAGTGGTTACCCCATTCCGTCAAGCAGATGCAAATTTAATTGCAGCTCATTCAATTTGTTTTGCTGTAAACAAACAAACAAACAAATTAAAAAAGCATGGGAAGAGAAACCCTTGGAAACACTCTCTCTTATCACACATAGTGTGTGCGTCTCTCTCCCTACTGGGCCATATCACATTTAATACTACAGTTTGCAAAGCCCGCTTGCATTCAATCTTCTAAAGGTGCATAATCAATGAGGCTTTGCAAAGTGCATGTCTTCAGTAAGCAAGAGTATCTGGACATCTGTGCACAGGGATGATTCATTGAGAGATGTGTGTAAGACAAAAGACACATCCCTACCGATTTCAAGAAGGCCGCATTTTCACCACAGTTTATTGACAGCCAATCTGCCAGACAACAAACTTAACCAGCCTGTGAATCAAAAATCTTTCCACCCACAAGATCATCATTCTTTCCCTGCTATACAACTGTTCTTTGCATCATGCCTGTAAAGTTCACCTATTGCTCAATTAAGGTGTGGATAAGATCTATCACCTCAGGGCATTCTTAAATACAAGCATCTTGTTCATTACAAGGGCATAAGATTCTTCTCTCTCCACTGAGCAATAGTCATGGATCATGTGGCAGGAGCCAGCCTTGGAGGTAGGTAGATGGATGTCCAACTGTTTCATGCTTCATGGTCATATAACCCATGCCTTGTGGAGATCTATGGACAGACAATACAGACCTTGGTAATGTCTTTGTGACTCAAAGCCCATCTACCACAGCAGCAGAACAAATGAACAATAGCCAGCTTTGAACTGCAGCCTACACTCCTAATTATACCTGAAGTGTCTCTGGCAACATCCAGGACTGGCTGAGATAGCATTGACCTGTCAAAACACATTGGATACAGTAAAGTGTCTCTTTAGAACATGGAGGCAGTTCCATGTTCCCCGTACTTCAAATCACTGGCCCTCTATAAGAGCCACTCCTGAGATCTGGACAACACACAGGTTTGTCTGCCTGCCTTGCATTTACACAGCCCATGAAGTGACTGCCTAATGTAGGCACTGCGTTGGGAGAGAGCTCTGTGTTCAGACTGACTTAGGTGAGTTTATTTTAAAGTCAGATCATGCTTGCTTTGCCATTGTGTACTTAAAAATCATCCAGATGCTGCACAACTTAAGATTACTCTGAGACTGCCCTGTAAAGAATGCAGTACCTAGAAATGCAGAGTCTGAACATTTCAAACATAAGCATAAAGGCAATACAATGCACTGATAATTTCGTGTAGATTCTAAAAGCTGTTACTAGAAGGGGAGTGTGAAGTCCCCTTTGTATTGCCCACATCTGATTTCTTACACAGCTCTTCCCAGTCATCTTTTACATGAACACCCAAGGTGCAGCACCAGTCTCCTGCTGGCTAGTAGTACTGCTGTCCTGTACAAAGCTGTTGGGTGCCCACTGGGGCTGCAGGGACTGGCTGACTTCTCAAGAACTTTAGAGAGCAGTAGTACAGCCTGAACGGTGTGCAACCACAGCCTTAGATGGAGGAGACATGGCAAAGAACACCAAAATAAGCAGAACTTACAAACAAGGGGGGATTTCACAGTGCACTGTCACTGTTCCAGCTTTGTTACATTTGAATGTCAGGAACAAACTTTGAAAACAGGCATCTGAACAGAACTGAGTTTAGCAGTTTAGAGAGTTACCTCCATCAGCTACACGCTGTTACAGTTGGGACGTGTTAAGTGCCTTTTGCTTGCCCCAGCAAGATGGTGAAACAAGCTAATCTTCAAGCCACGACTAGGACACTGTTCTCCAAATAAAGTGGAAATACCAGCAGATCCAGTGGACATCTAGAAAATACCTATGCCGAACAGAAGCAAGCACCTCTGGGAAGATAGAAAGCAGAGCTTCATCTGACTCCATTTCCATATTGGCTGAAGTCCCTCATTGCTCTCCCACCTCTTTCTGTCCTGACATAGCTCAGCTTTTCTCCTCAGCTGGAAATTCAGTCTTGTCTCTGCCACCCCACACAGGCCTTGTTGCCACTTACCACCATATAAGAGCAGTCTCTATTTCTCCCCCGGCCATAGGAAGCTTAATCCAATCCTCACTGCAGCACTTCCTGCACAGCCTATTACAGTTGTTTTTCTTATCATTCTTCCCACAGTCTGAAGTAAAGATGTAATCACCATAGCAGTGGTGTAATCCTGCAGAAATTACTTTGTCACAGGGAAAAGTGCAAAAATACAGTTACTTGCTTTAGCTACAGTGGCTTAGAGGGACACAGTTTTAAGTGCTTCCTATTTTTCAGGAAAAGACTGAAAACTTGGGCCTGTATGTATAGCAATCAGAAAGTACTTGTACTTTTCCTTATAGAAAACCCATGAAAATGATACCAGGTCTTATCTGCCAGAATTATATAGTATTTCTGCCTCAAAAGCCTACATGCAGTTGTATCTGAAAAAAAATGTGACAAGTTACTCCAAAGGTTCTTGTTATTTAACAGGCCTGAAGAAGAGGCCAATCTGCACATTGATTCTTGCAAATCAAGATGTCATTGACACTCACAGAGAGATGCAACTAGAAGCAAAACCTGCTGCCACTGCTGCAACAAGTGACAAACCTGGAGGATCGTTGAGATTTGGAAGTGTAGAACAATTAACTAGTGAGCTCTAGAGATGTTATCTAACCAACCTCCATTCCCCAGGTGGGATCTAGTTTCTCTGACACTCCCAAAAGATATTTACCTAGTCTGTTTTTAATGATCTCTGACACAAGAAAGTACCCTTCCAAAGAATCTATACCAGGCTTTACTCACTATGAACCTTCTCGTAGGAACTAACTTTCTCTGTCTTGCTGTATTTTAAGCATATGGTTTCTCATCCAACACTTCACAGAAAAAGGTAAAAGACTGTTTACCTTTAACAATGGTCTTTTACATTCATTTTATCATTCCTCTTCAGTTTTGTCTTCTTTAGCTGAGCAACTTCCATCCGTTCAAGATGTCCTTGTAAGTGAGGTTACCCTGTGATAGAGCATCTTCATTCTTCTCTGAAAGAGTCTCTCCAAATGATTTTATCTTTCTTTAAGAGAACTTAAACTGGCCACAGAGTTAATGCTAAGGCCTTACAAATCCAGTCTGGCTTTTTTCACTAAGTATATAGGAGGAACAAGTCTTCCAAGTTTACCTGCCGTGAGACAGTGCCCTAAAAAAAAAGGACACTCAAATGCAAAAGGGCCTGGACCCACAAACCTCAAAGTGGGAAGCCCACTTCCTAGAACTCAGGGTATCAAACAGGGCTCTGTCACTGACATCTTTTTAATACAGTGAGGCTGAATTAGTGTCTGACCTTTGTTTCAGAAGAAAAAGATGACGCAGTGAAGTCTACTGGTGTAAGTGGCCCAGAAGAAAAGCCAGAGGATGCAGCAAAGAAGTTTACAGGTTCACAGGTGAGCAAATGAGAACCCAGTCTAGATCTACCTTCCTCTTCTCCCTCCTCCAGACCAACCTGCCTGGAGTCCTAAACAAATATTTTAGTGAACAAATTCAGTGCTACGTAGTTGTACAGGTATTTCAGCAAAGGAATTAAAAGTACCCCTGTCAAATATGGCAGGCATCAAGAATCACTGTCACCCTGTCCTCACAGAGAAAGGAAGCAAGAAGACTGGAAGCAACCAGAAAACACAGCCACTGGGCAAACAAAACAATCAAAGACAAGATGAGAATGCTGGAGAAAGAGTAAAGAAATAGCTAGGTTATACTCCAATATGCCAAGCTCTGGAAAGACTAAAGCAACTTTGTCATTAGTAGAGAAGACAGTTCTTGATATACAGCCCTTTCAAATCTGTGTAGTGTAAGTGCAATTTATGGGGACTATAATGCAGTTAATTTATCCCCATAAAGGAAGGAGACAGTGTAACTTGCTAGACAGGTTCTGTTCTTACCACCACTTGTGGTGATATATTTAGCCTAAGTTTCTCTACCTGACTTTTCATTTCTGGGTAGCTTAAGCTACTCAGACACTAACCTTATTGTGACAGTGTCAGAAATGACATGTATCTGGATGCATTTTTTTAATTGTGGTTATCCTTTTTTTTTCCTTCTCTCTGGTGCACATGAAAAGTATAAGCCTGACAAGAGTAGAGAACAAGTCATTTATTTTCTGTCACAACAGATATGCAGCACAGGACAAGTTGCCTATGCATCATTGCCTGCCAGTGTTCATCAGCCTTGGCTCAGGGGGACCCATCTCTAAGAGTAAGAGCACAAATCAATTTTTCATGACTGTTCAGGGTCAGCCTCTCTGTTTGACACCATGCATTTTTACCAGCTGTGCTAGTAGGTTCTGTCACATGGATGTCTATTCACTAAGAAACCCAAACTATGCATATCAGCTGATCTGAGACACTCCTTTACTTCCATTTCCACAAAAAACTTGTTTTCATTAGCAAAAGATTAAAAGCTGGGGTGTTTTTTTTCTTTCCACATGTGTGCTGTGTTCATTCTTTCACCTTCCAGGCTGCAGTTATCCCAGGCACACAAGATGGACACACAAGACAGGCACACAGAGAGAGATGATAAAATCTTTCAATAGCAGTGGTAGACAAGAACTCCTAACTTACACTTTAATTTTCATGCACACATCAGGGCTTTTTTAAGTATTTTATTATAACAAGAATATTTTTATTATAGATCTATAAATATACACCCATTTAGTGGAAGATCTTAGGGTATATACAACTGCACAACAGCAGTGTTATTTTGAACGTGTATTTACTTATGTATCTGCCAATCAAGGCTGCTCAGAAGAAAAAAAGCCATGTCAGTAGACTTCAAAACAAGGAAAAAGGAAAGCAATGTAAGAAAGGAATCCAAAGGAATACTTTGCAGCTATCTTTTTCCAGTCTTTATGAAGTATTAAAGTTCCAGTGCAGATTTTCGTGGTGCATAGGTTCATTTTTTGGGGTTGGGGTTTTTTTTTAACAATATATATAATGAAACTAGAAAATAGTATCACATAAATCTGTAATGGTAACAAGCCTGGAAAATTGTATCAGTGTAACTGATTCTCAATACGTATTTGAGAGCATAATTCCATAGGATACTTCTTGTATTCTCTTCTTTGCCCTGTGCTGCAACTTTCCCAGAGGCATATAATAACATAGCTGATGGTTTAGCAAAAGCCCCTGCTTTCCCAGATAGCTGAATTTTAACCTGCATAGAAGGCAATCACATCTAAAAGCATGGAGGATAAGCTCCAATTTTCACTGTATGACTGCAGGTAGCTTGAAGCAAAAGGAAATTGCAATCTCTGAGCAGCAAAGGGCCACTGTAAATAGAGGACCCGTAACAGTTACTGAAGTTATCATTTTTACCATCTGACTTTGGGTAGAGGAACATGCAGAACAAATTTACTAATAGATCAAGCTGCTCAAAGCCCTGAGGTTGGTGACTCGACATGTGTGCATTAAATTCAGTGTATACATGGCATTTATTTCCTGTCCTGGCTACTAAGAAATGGCTTATAATAAAGGGAGTTCATCTGAAACATTCCTGCATCTTTATACACTTCTTTGCTTCATATTGTGGAAAGGGATAAATCATACCAAGTTTAGCTGTCTGAGTTTCCCCAAAAGCTCTTGCTGCTAAGAGCGTGTTTTCGGAATGATAACAGGCTGGTGGGCAACAGGCAGCAAGACAGCAGGCACTTTGCAGCAGCAGTGCAAGGCAGTGGGAAGTTCTGCAGTTTCCCCGTGGGACACACTAAGCTGTTTTGCCTTTCGCTTCAGTCATCGGCCCTTCTCTACTTTGCCAATAGTAGAGAAGGGCCTATTTTCCCTTGTGCTCTACATCTCCTGTTTTCACTGTCATGCTCTCTTCAGGTTTCCCTACCCTGACATTCTACCTGTCTTTTCTCTATTCCTTTCTAGTTACTCTTCACTTCCTTCATCCAATTTCTCCCTGACCATTTCTTCCTAAATTATATCACCAACACACAGCACTTTCTTCTTTTTTTCCTTCTTCTTGACTTTTCTGTCACTTGTCCTTGACCACCTGACACCTCTGTTCACACATTAGATGCAGGAGTCCTTCCCCCTCGTACCATTTCCTGGTATTTTGAAAGAACTCCCTGTGAGCTCCTACACTATATATTCTTTTAAGTTTCTTTTAAACCACTCCTGCACCATGATGTCTCTGAAATACCTTACAATAGAAATGGTTGTGGGTACTAGTAACATCCTGTATTTGGTCTGCTAAGATGAACTATGGCATTCTTTTTCCTGTATTTTCCCAGCTGATGCTGTTTCTGTAACACCTAGGCTACAAGCCCCTTGAGACAACAACCACCCTCTCAGTCTCCCTTTTTTACCATCTCTTGAGCAATTCTCCAGGCAAAAATTAGTATCCCATATATGACTTCCAAACTGAATGAGAAGACAGAAAGAGAAAAGCTAAGAGGAACACTGCACTGCCATAAAACCAAGTAGTAACACATCAGATATTTTTGTGTTGGTATTTTTTGCTAACGACAGATAACAGGCCATGGGAGCTGCTGCTGTTGCAGGCATTTCGTAATTCCTCCCCAGAGCCCAGCACTGTGAGAGGCTGAGGCTGTCCAGCTGCAGCTGAAAAGAAGGCACAGGCCCCCCAGAGTTTGTTCTACTGAGTAAGGGAAGCCCATCAACTGCACCACAGCAGTGCCAGCTGTTACATGAACCTATTTGACATACACATGCACAACCTGTGCCTTCCAACAGGCCAAAGAAAGCATTGGTTGCTGAACTAATTGCTCTGACTGCTACCAGATAATTTAATTTTACCTTGATAGTAAGTAATTAATTTCAGCAGCAATGGGTCCTCCTTGACCAAAGCTGAGTCTGGCCTGTGATATTTTTAGCTTTGCTAGTCAAGTTTCTAGTGGCAATTAAAGGAAAAGTATTGTTTAGTTGCCTTCTGGGGGTATGAAAACAAGTTCCTCAGCCTTTCACACCAACACTTAGTGTCATCCTGTACTACTGACAAGCAGGACAAAATTCTGACTGCAAGGTGCTAGGAATGCAAGGTGGCAACCCTTGCTCAACTGGAAGTGTTTGCAACAGAACAGATAAGTCGGATCTTTCCAGGCTTATGATTCTCTTTACTGTTTATCTCTGTTCAGAGCTTTGAAATTAACCCTGGATTCAGCATTTTCCCCTGGACTGCCCTTTACCACACTTTTAACATAATGGACTACTAGTTCCTGCCTAATGAGTGTGTCAATCTTCATTTAAATACCCTGTTCCCTTTTGTCTCCAAACACAGAAAGGAAAAAGAAAACTCCTCCTTCTGATAGCTACTTACAGCACTCCAGCAGAGTAAATCCTCTCCATTCCTGTACAAAATGATAAACACATTCCATCATAACAGATTTAGAGAGTTACTTGCCTGGCTAAAATGTTCAGCTGTGTCCGAGACACCTGATGTCTTGGGTCAGTAGTTTAAGAGCACACCTAGAATAAGGAGGGAATCACCAGCAAATTTGACTCACGGCCACCCAAGTTCATTTCTGCCCTCCCTAATTCACATGATATGCACCAGACTCCTTCTACATCTTAGTTTAGACCTCCTTTTCAGTTTTGTTACAAATTCAGACCTATAATTTCTTCCTGGCAGTTAAAATAATATTGCTGCCTCTCTCATTCTCAGTGTTCAGTTATACTTGCCAGTCCCAAAAAAGAGTAATTTGACAGCTCTTGTCCTAATGTGGGCTTTGAGTGTCATCAGTAGGCTGTTTCTGACTGACCTCAGGTGGTTCCCTGAGGCTTTCATACATCAGACAAGAGTTTACCACTGACATGTGAGGTGGTACTAATCCACCTATCACTTTATGTATAAAGCCACATAACATTCAACCAACAGACCACAAGACAACAAATCCTTCTAGTGTAACCAAGACTGAGTTAGATCATTATTTTTACCATAAATAGCTCTGGTGCAGTGTTAATTACAGCAGAGGTGGGTGGCAGGGACTGTGCCAAAGCTTATTCACCCTCAAACAACTACACACATGTAATCTGGGCAAGTCTATCCACAGATGGACCACTCAAAGCAGAGGTTTCCGTGCAATACATTATTTCACATTCTAGAACAAGACAGACCAACACTGTAAAGAAAGCCCTGGACTCTGTCATGTACTATACAATTTATCCATATCCTATCTAACTACATAAATTAAGACCGTGAATGATCATCTCTATTTGTAGTCACAGAATGTTCCACATGGGCTTTTTTTTCCCTAAACATTGTGTGTTTGCTGTACTAAAGATACATGTAAAGATGAGAAAGAAGTAGCCAAATATTTCTGTCCTGCGTTACACGGCATTTCCAACAGGATGAATTCATGACTAGACAAATTAGCTGGATGTTTTTGCTAAAACCATCACTTGTGAGTCATTATCGGTGCTTAATTGGTCATCTGCAAATTTCAGGGTTAACACCTTACTTAATGAACAAGCTTGTTCAAACCTCTGAAAATTATTCATTCTGGCTGCCTGAAGTCCTGGGGAGACAGCTAATGCTTCAGTTCACATTCTGACATTTTCTGCATAACCATAAAGGCTAAGAAGATGTATATTTGTGTATGTGGGCAAGTGAATAAAAATACATATAAAATGAGAAAGAAAGAGAGCTCAAGCATGCCCTCAGATTCAGGAACACGAGCTTTGTTGCAAATGATGGATGTATCGGACCTTGGCTATTAAGTGAACGTTGTATCGAAGGCAATGCATTTCTTGTCAGGCTTTGTCCCCCAAAAGTATCACTCAGACATGAACTTCTAGAAGAGTCTGGCACAGGCACAATTACCTAAATTCCAACCACTGCGATATCAGCATCCTCAGAACTATAAGAGTAGCTCTGTTGCCAGTTTAGCTAATGCAATAACCTTTTTTTTTTTTCTTTTGCAAGCACAATATGGGCTGGTTCCTCACTTAATATAGGCTTGCAGCACTATCGCCTGACTTCTCCCACTGCCATGCTCAAAAATGGTTTTCTGCCCTTTTATTTTTCCACTCTTTCCCAACCTCCCTTGCCCCCCTTTCTTTCTTTCTTCTTCCTTAGGGTATTTTACTTCCTTTTGTATAACTCGCTTCTTAGGAAAGCAAGCTCTCTTCCTACACTCTTCTTTAGAAAAGGTCACCATTTGGAGAACAGAAAGCTTCAAATAATGAAGAAGAAGCTGACAGGTAAATTGAAAACCGAAAAGGAATGAATAGACCAGGCACTGGAAATAGCATCCAACACAAATCTCATCAGCAAATTCCTAACCTGCTCTAATCACAGCAGTGTAATCCCCCTATGCAGAAACAGGACTGCTCCAGCTATTAACACACTAAGAGCCATGGGAGCTGGTGAAAAAATAAAAGTCAAATTCCCAGCTGTTCTTCAACCACATTGCCAAGGATTACATTAAAGATGTGTCTCAGATCCTGCAGAATATTCAAAAAAAACCCCTGGATTTACCTGCAGTACTAGATATCTTCCCCCCCTTCCTTTTTCTCCTACTTCAATCTGAGCAAAGTGGGTCAAACTCCTTCCTGTGTGTCAAGGAACACAAGACACAGGGATACTACGGTCAGAAAAGAAGTCTAAGCAGTTCTATAGCAGGAGGACACCACGGTTAGTTGTATGTGTTCATGACACCACAAGTAGGATGCAACCATTATGGAAAGAATACTGGTTCCTCATCCTTCTACACAATAGCAAGGAGAGATGCTACCCTGAACCAGAGTACGTGGAGTCTCTTCACACATGGAAGAGTCTACACTAGATCTGTTTGATGCCCTTCTATTATTGCCAGTTCATGCTGTGGACGCTCACCACCTTGAAAACCAGATCTTTTAGCACACATTTAACTGTCCCACAAACAAAATCATAGATACATACAAAGTAACACAGCTAAGTCACACTGCAGACCTACCTGGTGCTATAACCATTTGGCACAAGAAGAATGTAACCTTAGTTACAGATAATGGCAGTGAAGATGAAAAGAGTTGTTCCCTTGATTATACTCTTTTCTTTCTTACACTAGATCTCAGAGTGACCTTTGCAATTCAAGCTATGCTATGGTCATTAAAATAATAAAAGTCTATTTTATGACTTCTACTTGTGAGGAAACTCTGCCTGAACTCTACCTTAATGTCCAATTCTCCTTAACGTTTCGTATCTTACTGAGTTTCTGAGGCCTTTCATCCTGCCATATGAAGCTGACCAACCCCCACCTCTTCCCCTACAAGCAAACACTATATTGAATGAGGTTAATATACCTGTCAGACTTTGCTGTGGTGAATGATATGTTAATGATGTGCATGGAGTTAAATAATTCAGTATCCTTACAGTAAGATGACTCGGTTCTTGCACTATTCATTTTTGCTTTTCATGGGAGGAACTTGATGTCCCTGAACATGCTCTTATCTAAGTCAAGAAAGGGGATGTGTGCCCAGAGAAAAGGTAGAAGAATGTAGTATTTCAAGTGCAAACACTTCAAGTGCAAGAAGAGCTGTGTAAATGCAAGACCCACTCACGAGGGGATAAGGTTAGGAGCCTCAACCATTTTACTCTTCGAGAGTGACAATATTGGACTTTCACACACACATGTAAATGCAACAGCTACTCTGGCAAACCTTATATCCCATACATAGTCATCTGTCAACTCATATAAGCCAATGTTACTTAAGTAAAATAAAACCAAAGAGACTTATAGCTAGCTACCAGAGATCTGTGCCAGCTAATCTTCTAAATTTTGCTGGCCTGAAGGAACGATTCATTGGTAATCCCACATTACCAACAGAATGTGCGACTGCAAAAATTGCAACACTTATCTGACTGCAACTGTACAAGTGACACATCTCTGCAACCCAAAAACAAGGCCTGGGGCAGAGACTACTCAATTTGCCTTTGCAACAAGAGCCAGAATGGAGGGTGCTCTCTCCTAACTTCACAGCCCTCATTGCTGATAATCAGAAGAGGGCTAATATTAACCAAAAGAGAAGCTTCTTTTCCTTAAGAATCTCAGTGAACAAAATCCCAACCCAAAGAAAGGCCATAAGCAGGGACTGCTTCCTCTTCTCAGGTACTGTGCCACACCACACTTCGACATCCTAAATTAGGTGATCTTACCTAGACCCAGATGCCTTTTTCCACAATGAACAAGAAGCAGTGTGGCTCGGTGGCTGCCTGCCACAGCCATTTCTTCCACCCACATATCTCTAATAAAACCATCTATGCAACCAGTCCCAGAGGAAAGATTGCTGCAGAAGATCAATGTCATAGGAGTCACTTGTCCACAGCTGACTTCCAAAACTCAACAACAGTTTCTATGTTGATCCTGCTTGTTGCCTTGGGTAAGAAAACAGGAAGGGGTTTACTTCTTTTGTGCTCTTAGAAGAACAAGATAGCATCTTTTGCACCTAGACACAATTAAAGCATGTGTTCTCATTCCAGTCCCACTTGGGAAAAAGCAAATGAGGCTTATTAATATCAGAAAGCCAGCTCAAGAAGTGGTCCAACTCTGCATTATTCGCTAGTGCCAGGAGACATGAACAATTTACATCCCTTTAAACTGGGTCACCATTGCTCTGCCACAACAAAAATTAGCTCATCTGTCCAAAAGACATTTAATGCTCATGAGGTCTGAAGTTGTTTACTTCTGCTCCAAGGGAGAATTAGGGCCCTGATTCTGCTGTGGTGAAGGCTATGAAATGGTCTTCATCATGGTTTTAATATGTGGATTATAACAACACAGGGCTTAAGATTGTTTACATTTTTGCCTTTCAGTGATGACCATAAAGCAAAGAGTCTGGTGCCCAGGGAACAGCAGCATTGATTCGATGTGGCAGCGGGTGAGTAGAGGTGAGACAGAACAGCACTGAAAACTACACTCTTTGTATGACCCATTGCAAAAAACATCTCGGACATCCACAGCCTGCAGTAAGCACGCTTTTGCTGGTCTACAACATCAGCTTTATCCCTTTTACTGGAATAATAAATCCTGCCAGAAGAAGATGCCAGCTATGCTCAGAGAGAGCTTCAGCACGGTCTTTAGATACCTTTGCCCTTGTAGTTCATGGAGGAAAACTGAGTTCCAAAGTCTCAAGTTGAAAAGTTTGCAGTCAAAGACAGTAAAAGAGGCTGTTTGACTCCATGGCTAGGGTCCCCATCCTCAAAATGGGAAGTGTCACTAAATCTAATCAAAATGCAAACAGCTACAACTTTTTCTGGGCTCTCTAGATCCTATGGATGGCTGTTTAGTGGTGGGGGTACATAACAGTCACTGCTTTTTAACCCAGAGACAGCTGTTTCTCCAGCTGGATGGAATAAGTTGTTACTTCTTACAACACAGAAGGAACACAAACTCAGCTACCTTGGAGAGATGGGCTCCAAAAATATCAAAGGAAATTACTCTATGATAATAATTACTTCATCAATAATTAAAAGTGATAATAATCACATTTGGGATGAGCCAAAGGAATACTTTAAACACCATCAGGCACACGGAGGGGGGATTATACAAAGCAGACAAAATGCAGATTTAAATCTTTTATCCCAGACTAAATTCCTCTTTGGGCTCAGAGGAAACACAACAGAAAAATGATGTCTGGGGTTTTTTTGTTGTTGTTGTGATGGAAGCTTTTCTCCAGCTCACTAACTCTCCAAAAGAAACTCTAATATCTGCAACCTTCAAGGATAATAGAGCTTTAGAATGCTAGTTCTGTACCACCAAGGTGAACAAGAACTTTCTCAAATGCGGATCTACCAATAAACTATATAGATCATACTGCAGAAGTGGTTTTGGGATTTGTTTTGTTTCAGATTGGTTTGGGTTTGGGTTTTCTTAGAGTGCTTTAATATGTCACTTTGAGAGTTGACTTTAAAAGCTTCTCCAGCTCAGGGTAATCAGCTGATGGAGCTGCCCATATATATAAAGTACTTCGTGCTGTGTCTCAATATAGATGATTCTACACAGGTTTGTCAATGGAGGGGCAGTGGTGGGGTGTTTGTAGACAAAATGCGAGACCATGTGTGGGATTGAAAAGAGGAAAATATTTTCAAAGTTTTATTATTATTGCTATTTTAATTGATTGCAAACCATTGAAATGAGCTGACAACATGAAAAGCACTAGCACTGTATGCTAGTAGAATGTCCCACAAATTTGTTCCATTCCAGATGATATAACAAACATTCAAAGCTCAGAAAAAAAGATAACCATAAGTTGCCTTCTTTAGTGACAAAATGAGTTTATTAGGGTAAAACTAGACCCACTTGTGCAGGCAAATAACTGCTCAAGGTAGGTCTGTTTACACATGTATATACAGCTTCACATTTGTCTTCTGCAAAGTTGGCATCTAATAGCTGAAACACTAGTTATTTCTACTCTGACTGAAAGAGGAATGCCTGATCTGTCCTAGAACTGATATGGGCATTTCATGAACTTCCATCATCATTGTATCTGGATTCCTCCTATATATAAATACATTTGTTCTCAACTTTACCAGGTGTCCCAAAAAGTATGTTCATTCCTGTTTTACCAGTGACGAGGTGAACTATTCAGAAACCCACAGGATACAACCTGAGAGGACTGAAATCGCTACCTCCTATTCTATTCTGTAATTGCCAAGTCCCTTTTGAACTCCTGCCCTGAAGTCACATGGGAAGGCAGCAGCCAAGCCAGGACCTGAACTCACATCTCTTGAATCCCACAGGGTAAAATAACTTCTGAATATTTCTCAGTACCGTTGCCAGGGTTTTGGACTAACTGAGTTTTGCCTCACATCCCTCACTACCTCATCAACACACATCTCCAACTCATCAAGCCCTTCAGCTTCCCAGATGCATCCATTGTAGCTAATACTACCTACTCTTGCTGGTGCCAGCCAACAGCAAAGACTGTGCCAGGCCTCCTGATTAAGGTGAAAGATGCATTTCTGTGCTATGACTTGTCAAATCGTATTTTTTTTTTTTATTAACAGGGAGAATGCTTTCCAAGCTGAGCCCCCTCTGAATCCAGGATCCAGCTCTGCAAGCTGCCAAGTAGATGCCGAGTGTTTCCCAGTTCTCTGCAGAAGGCATTTGTTTCCTCCTTTCCTCAGGAACTTTGTCCATTAATAATGCTCACAGGCTTTTGTCGCAATGCCACAAATATGGCCTCAAGCCCTTTATTAGCAGAGTAAGTATCTACTAACAACCAATACATCAGCTGCAGCTCAGAATTGTCCAGCAGCATTACATCTTCACTATGCATTTTAATGTTGTACACCCTAAATGATAATGCCATCTCTGAAGACATGGATTCTGACATAGTTCAGAATCCAAGTCATGCAAACCTCAGCTGGTCTCCAGTCTCCAGTGCCAGCCTTAATAGAGTCCAGCAAGCCATTTCTCCCAGAGAAGCTAATGCAAGGAAAAATACCTGCTGGTATTGGCAGTTCAATCTGCAGCATTTTTGCTAAGGAGTAGAAGATCTAGAAAGTTAGCTACAAAGAGTTTTCAGAGACTTTGACTTTCAATTCCCTTTTGAATAAGTTTAAAGACTCTTGCAGTATCTAGGCCACTCCATTTATTTCTTCTGAGTGCTGGATTTGCCTACACCAAGCATACAGACTGATGCTCCAGAACACAGCAAGAGGGAGTGGAGCAAAGTGCTTTGTAGCAATTGGCTCCCCTTGTGTGATCAGAGCTAAGCAACTCAGCGCAAGAGGACAGATTCTGGGCTGTACATTTGTGAGTAACTGCTTACACAGAAATAGCACTTCAAGGCACAGATAAGATAAAACTTATGTGTTATTAGGTCTTTTCTTAAGATCATTGCCAAACGCTACCTCTCAGATGATCTTACAACCTGCAAAAAATGACAGACAATCTCTATTTTACAGGTGGAGAATTAAGCTGCCAAGAGACCACAAACTGTCTGCAAAAGGAAGCCAGTGCCAGAAATGCAATCTTAAATAAGTGTAGCAAAAGGACCAAACTTATTCTGGAATTGTTGTGTCCAAAAAAGGTGTTTTCACAAACAATTGCAGCTTCTTTGCATACCACCTCTGCTTTACACACAGCAAATTTCCTGGGCCCTGAGACACCAGGCTCACACAGTTCCAACTCCTATTTGAGCACTTGGCAGCCACTGAAATTAAGCTGCCATCAGGCACCTAAATCCCCTCGAAGATCTGAGCCTAGTGTCTTGCTCTGTGGCACAAAGGAAGTCTTGGCAAAACCAGGTTTTAGAGGAAAATCTTCTTTATCTCTTCTTAATGAAACCAGTCCTGCAACCCAATAAAAAGTTGATCCCTCCTCTTTATCACTTATATTGGAGTTCCTTTCCAAATAATACACTCAGACTGAGCAGCTCTTACCATTTATAGCAATCCTGAGCAGACAAGCAGGTTCTTCCGATACCTGGTACTAGTATTACACTCCTGAGGCACCCCAGAAGCCCAGACTTCACAGTCCTCAGCACTTTACAACCTTCAGCAAACTCAAACCAACCCACTCTATTCACCAACTTTTAAGATCAGGAATCTCTTATTCTCCTGTTTCTCCTTCTCAAGGTGGAAAGATGCAGTTTTACAAAGCTTTGCAGTCTAAGATCTTGATAGAGCAAAGATGACTATGCCATCCAAATGAGGTTTGCTTTTTTGGTTTGATGTGATACAAACAATTGTCCGTGTTGGAATCTGGCCAGTACAAAGAACCCACAGCTAAGAACCATGGCACATTTCATGTCTGCTGGTGTGCCAGTCAAATAAAAGACAACCCTCTTAGGTGTTGGAGTTTAAAAGAATACCCAGTGGAGCATAAGTGCCACAAGACGTACACAGTAAGCACAGGATTCACCATAATACACAGGATTTCAGACAGATAATTGTGTGTTAAGACTACAGCTAAGACACATGATCTAAACCATAGTCTAGACATTGGATCCAAAAGAGGAAATTTTCAGCATCAAAACTGTCTGCTGACTTCAGAATGGAAATCTCCCTCTCCTAATTGCCACTACTTTCTCCTGCTTTAATCTAGCACTTCGTCTGCACCATCTTAGAAAATAATTAGCCCAAACCCAGCTTAGAATCAAAGCAGAAAATTCTCAACTTTGATATCGATACTTCTATGCTAAATTAGAGGGGCTTGATTTTACAAAGCAACTTTACCACCCATGAGCACATCATTATTGCAGCACACACTGTGCCAAGTGCACAAGCAAATGCTTTTGAACAAATGTTTTCATCTGATGCTCTTCTGTCACATGCAGTCAGCCACTTTTGTTCACATAACTGCAGCAAACATACCTCATGCATCAGTGAAAGGTGACCCCATTAAATGGCCAGTATATTCAGAACAAGTCTAGGCTTTAAAAAGAGATGGTTAATTTTACTATCAGTAATTGCAGCAGCTAAGATAACAGTAATCAAATCCCATGCTTCAGAATGCGAGTTAACTGCCTTCAGGGTCAGAAAGATATCTACTTCTTTGCCTGTGGATATCACTGAAGAACTAACATAGAGGATTATATGACTCAAACATAACACCCATTTATTGCTTGGTGCCATAAGCAGGATAGTGCATTTAACAGGTAAAATGATCCAGTACAGCCAAATCTCTGCCACAACTTATTAACATCAGCTTTTACTTCCTACTCTCCCACTGTCTCTGTCCTTCTCTATAACATGATTTTGTTTCGCAGAAGGTCAAATTTTGTTTTCCTAGCTGCTCTCCAACAAACGCTTGCAGAATTACCTAAGGGCACTTCAAACACGCTTTGATAATTTTTTGTTTTAATTGGGCCAGCTATCTATTATCAACATTAACATTGAGAGAATATTGAAAACTACAGCTAAAACACTGATTAGCTGCTGTTCGGGTACTTAATTCCCTAGAAATAGCCAAAAGAGCAGGCATTTCCTCCACACACAACCTCCCTGCTGTGCCCCAATGCAACAGAGAGCCAGGCAAAGGGAAATTAAGCAATTAATTGGTTCTTAAAAAAAAAAAAAAGGAAAGGAAAAAAATAGTTGAGTAAATCACTTAGTACATGGAAAAATTAATAGCAGTGGCCAAAAGACAGGCACATGAGAAGAAGCATCCCCTGTCTCCTGAAGCTGTCTGTTGCCCTCTGCTGTTTTCTGGGTCGGGTCCTGACACAGCCTGGTTAATGTTCCTCATTCAGGACCTTCTGTTCTCACCCATTGCCAGCCTTGAGCTCCACCTCAGTTCAGCCAAGACTGTACACATCCTACTCCCATGTACCTGTAGAAGAGATACAGTCTGGCACAGTTTTACTAGTTTTATTGATCAAGCCATTGATAAACTTTGAAAGACTTGTCCTGCCTTGCAAGACTCCTAAGGATTGATAGTTTGTGGAGTGCTTGCACACTGCAGCAAGGGAGTTAAACAACTGCTGCTAGTAAACAGAAGTGCAACCTGCTTCATGGGCACAGATTTGATCAGCTCAGGCTACATTAGACAGATGTTATGCATTATCAGCGGGTTTTCCTCTATGGGGGTGGACACTGTATTGTCCCAGTATCATGTTAATTAGTGACAACATATGCTATTGGGGAAAATCTGCTTCCAGCTGCAGAAAGAGCAGAGGACAGGTTGCAACATAGCTAGGAGGACAAGCCCAAGGATGCTTTCCAATTGTCTTCTCAAGCTTAAACCAGTAATATACACTTAAAGATATCCCAGTCAATGCCAAACCCCTTAAGTCAGACATCATGAAAATGTCACCATGGTGGTGTACTACCAACACAATTTACCCTGGAGCAAAACAGGCACACTTGGAAGAACCTAAGACAATGCTTGAAATGTTTACCTGAGAGAGTTTGGAGGAAATGGAGCATAATACTTCAACAGATCATCTCCCCAGATGCTCTTTTCTACAGTTTTAAGATCAGGACACCCGGCAGCTTTCCCCACTTCTAATTTCTTACTTATTTGTGCATGTACCAGTAAGACACACAATCTTTCTGTCACAGGGTCTCCTGATCTGTAACACAGTGTTCGTAACAGATAACAGCTGGTTTTGGACACCTGTAGAGAGATAGAAAGCTCGAGGTAGGAGTCAGGCTACAGTGTTTTTAGTGCTACTGAGGTAATAGAGACATTGACAGCTATTTTTAAGCAAGTTTAGACATGAAAATGAAGACAATATTGAATGACTCTCAGCCTTCTCTTTTTGAGAGACCAATTTTGAGTTCCAGACCAAATTCTCAGTCTGAACCCAAACAGTCACTAAACATGACCCGGTTCCTAGAGAAACAGAGATATCTGTTCCCAACCCCACTGGCACACTGGAAGGGTGAAAGCCCACTGTGAGATGCCCAAAGGACTGTGCAACCACAAAGCCAGAAAAAGTACTCAGAGCAACAGATGGCAGCCAGGATACAAGTAAAAGCATCCCCCAACCTAGGCCAGCCTTAGCACACAGACATGTCTTAATCAAGAAGCTTCCAAATTTGTTAATGCTCACAAGGGGAATAACTGCTCACACTGTTGCCCTTTCACCACAACCACACTGCTGGGGGACATGGGTGCTGTGCAACTCATTTCCCTTCTAAGAATATGAAAAAATAAAGTTTGAAAAGGTACAGAGGAGAAAAGAATGCTGCAGTCAAAATAGCTGGCATGACTGAATACAAAAAATGGCAGCATGAGGTTGTTCTCACCTTAATAAAGACATTCAGATTCTGTTTGCTCACTGGCATTAAGACAACCATATTCACACATTGCACAACCTCCTCCCCTCTCCAGTCTTCTCCAGAGACAACGTGCGAGTATCCACAGAGAAACTGGCATGCACTCAGGGTCAGACACTGTTGCTAGTTAGTAATAATGCAGAGCACTTTCAATTTTGTAAAGAAAACAGACACTGAAACTTCTCTTTGAAGACATCAGGGCATGAGTATGAATTATTTTCATTGCTTAATAACAATGACAAATCCACCCCTCCCCCTGGAAAAATATTTAGATGCATACAAAAACGGAGAGTGGGAAGGGATGATGAATCTTCATTATTAGCCCGTCAGCTACAGAAACAGTGTTCAGAGGGCTTTCTTGGGGCACTTAACTTCAGTGATTAGAAAATACAGATACAAATCAGCAAGTGGAAAAACTCTCAATACCACCAACAGGTGCTAACCAGGAGGATCAGACAAAACAGAGATTTCTTTTCCTGGAAGGACTAGCTTTTTTGTACCAGAAATCTGTGCAAGAAGCATCTCTTCTCAGAGAAGGCCAGGCTGTCCTAATCTTAGAGTCCAGTTCTCCTAATGCCTTCCTGTGATAACAGCTCTGAACAGCAAGGCAGTGAACTGTATCTGCAACTGTAAATTCTCAGCTTACAAAAGCCCTAAAACTCAGCAGTCCTCATTGAAAGCATTCTTTGTGCTGCCTGATGCATGCACAACTTTCAGATGCTGGACAGTTCCCCCATCCACCGATCCCCCAGTGATATACTTTGGCCTGAATGCAGAGACAGTAAAGGCTGCAGACCTTGAGTGACAAAGTGAGCAGGTCAGTCCTCTCAATCTACCACCCTGCAGTACCGTGAGAGGACAGAAAGCAGATTCCTCTGTGATTTTCCATAAGAACTCCAGGATGGGTGGCAGGAAGGCAGGACATTAAGGTATGACAACAGGAGCCAGCTCACCCGCCCTCCACTGCTCACAAGTCTGGGATTAGCCAGGTCCTTCTGTGATCTGTTAGAGCACAGCTTGGAGTGCTTCCTCCTATGGTTATTTATCTCCTGTCCCACCTTTAAATGAGTCTCATAAGATCATTCAAAGTAAAGAAAAAGTGGAAGCAACTCCATCCAGCAGCTCTGGACAGGACAAGTTCATCATCTCACTCTCACACTTCATAGCTACAGCTACCATCCATCTGGTGACTGCTGTGCTTCCTCTTGTACCATGCACTGCAGCTTGTCAGCTGTTACTGGGCATCCTTTCCTCCTGCTGCTTGTCACCAAGGAGAACGGCAGATGGGATTTGGCACAATGCTTCCCCATACTTCAGTACACTCAAGTATTCTCATGAATTAAGCCTGATATTGTTCACATCAAATACTTTTGAAGTTTTTCTTCTCTTACCTTCAGTATTGATATCAAAATTAATAAGCAGAGATATTTGGGGTCTTATGTGGTAAATCGGAGAACAAAATGCATAGGTCAAATGATTGCCATACTGTCAGAAGAAGTGATAGAACTGCAATTTTTGTCAACCTCTGGTGCCAGCAGACATGATAATCTTTTTTTTTTTTCTTTGTTCTTGGAATTAAACCATGAATTAAATTAGGGAAACCAACCAGACCTCAAGGCTGGGAGGCATCCATCTCAGCTAAACTACACCACTTTTTCTACTCCTGCTTCAAACTACTCAAAATTCCAGGCTTCAGAACAAATACTGACTATATGAACAAAACTGTAGAAGAACTAGTCTGCATAAAGATTGAGAAGAGAATTAGCAAGTTTCATTCTAGTGGATTCAAAAGCTTTAGGGAGCAAAGTCCACTGGGATCCCAATTGTAAAAACCTGTACTGGAATCACAGCTGAAAGGCTCTTGTCAGCACTAGCTGACAGATTCTTCAAATGTCTTTAGTTCAGTGGGAGGTAACAAGGGAGGGGGAAGGGGAAAAAAAATTCTTTAATGAAATTAATATCCAATTTCACCACAAAAATATTTTTCATTAAGTGTACAGAGCCTGCTAATTTTTTTTTGCTTTTGAGAAGTGGAAGTAAGCTAAATTATTTCCTAATTGCTTCATACTCTGCTTACTTTTTAAATGGATTTATTTTCTATGTAATTATCACAAATAGGAGCTGTTTTCAAAACTGACACTGCTATCACAAAACATTTGCATTTTGAAAAAAGGCTATCTTCTTTCCTCCCTTCCCCCTTGAAACACTTAATTCAACTTTCTGGTTTGACTATAGCATACAAATGAATAAAATAAAATTAATTGTCATTTCAAAACTGCTTTCTGTTGACCCTTATTATTCAGAACATTGCTGGTTTCTCTTTGCTTCATATTTCACCTGTTAAAAATACTCTACAGACTCATTCCTCTCCTTTGGCTTATCTTTTATCAGGGCTCAAGAAACTCTTCTAAGGCCAGGCTTCCAGGGCAAGCTACAGCAGTAGCATGTAAGTGCTGAGATCCACACTCAGCAGAACAGACTGGCCTTTCCAAGCTGCTGGATTGCTGACACTTTGCAAATGTCATCTCCAGGGCTGTGCAGCTCTGGATGGCAGGACAGGCATGATGGAGCATTGCTATAGAGCACGCACATGCACAAAAGGAAAAAAAATCAATCACTTGCAGCAGAGATTAATAAGGGAGGTGGGATTATAAACTGCTGACAGCTGAAGTGCTGAGGAATATCTGCAAACCTTTGCAACTCCTGGCTATGACAATTTCCTTGGCGTATTTACCAGTGGCAGCTCATCTACTGGTGCTGGTCACTGTCACTGCTCTGTTCTCCAACACAGGAAAAACATAAGCCACACAGAGCAAAGTTTCATGGATATAGTGTTTCTGTATCGTTGCTCCTCTCTTGACACTTCTCTCTTAGAGAATGCTCTTAGAGAGCATTACTAATGCCAAGAGATGGAGGTACCAAGAACTGGACAGTCAGCTTTATCTCTGCAGATAAAGTGTTATCCAGAAAACAACAACTTTGTACTAAATTCTCCAAACTAACTAACAACTAATGACTGTATGTGCAAGTAAAAATACGTAGGAGAAATGGAAACTTCAGCAGTAAGTGCAGATATTCCAAATACTGCCTGGTCCCCTTTTCACAGGCATGAGAATTTGAAGTTAATCAGGTGCTTCTCTGGGCAGCAAATTTTGGTCCACAGAAGAAACCTGCTTACACACAGAATTGGCTGCTAGAGCCAGTCAGCACACTGTGACCAGAACCACTCACCTTCTGGGACCTCACCCACATTTAACTAAAGCTTTCAGTATCAGTACCTGTAAGAGCAGCTTAAAGTACCAAAGGATCTCCCACTACACCTGGACAAGAACAGCAGGGAGTCAGCAAGACCCTTACCACACTACTCAAGAGCAACCCTTCTGACATCCCATCCCAGGAGTACAAATATCCAGTGGAAGGTGGAGACACAATGCAGCAACACCAGCACCTATCTCATGTAATACTACATACGCATCTGGACTTCGGGAGATGAGAAGGTAAACACCATTTCTCAGTTCTAGGCCCTCTAACTGGCTCAAGAACAACCTTGCAGTAAACAATTCTACTAAAGCTTACCTGTCTCCAACTCCCAGACAAAGTCCTGAGTAGTCTTCTAGTCACCTGATGAGAAAGTAGCATCACAGATCTGTAAGTCTCCCTGGCTTTCTTGGCATTCCAGGTAACTCCAGCAGAGACAAGAAGCCAGGACAAAGTGTTCCTTGGCTTAGCTCACCACTGACAGTGCTCTGGCTACAGTGCCAAGATCCCAATTATGTATCACAGAAACACCAAATCCCGCCTGCTCCCTGCAGGGGCTTAGATATGGGGAAACCTGCAAGAATTTACTGTTCCTCCCAGGGGCACAAATCTCTTTCCATCCTTGGCAGGAGCAGCAGGGCAGGACTGAGAAGCAGTAGGACACAGGGTACATCAGGAGGAAAGCACCCACCACCAGAGCCAGTAAACTACAACTGCTAGAAACAATAGGAACTTGAATTAATGCCTATTCAAGGGCTGGAACAGAGATAGCCCATCAGGAAAACAAGAGGGAGGTATATGGACATGATTTCTGCTTTTTGAGTTACTAGAAACCCCTGCAAAAGAGAAGCTTGGCACTTAGAGGAAATGGGCATATAATGCCTGTGGAGCAAGCTGGGCATTCCTCCTGCTTGCAGATCTATAGCATTATACATGGGTATAACCAGTTGTTAAAGTACTGCTGTTGCAACGTTCATATTCTTCCATTTATTTACAGAACACTACTTCTAGTTGTGGTCCTTCTACAAACTGAGGTGGGGGAAAGGAGGCACAAGGGAAAAATTTTCCTTTAAAACCTTGTTTTTCCTTCAAACAAGGTGTGTATGTGTGGGTGGCCAAAAAGGGAAGTCTGCTCCAGACAAAGGGACTGAA
The DNA here is from genome assembly GCF_036250125.1 of Pseudopipra pipra. Classification (NCBI taxonomy): domain Eukaryota; kingdom Metazoa; phylum Chordata; class Aves; order Passeriformes; family Pipridae; genus Pseudopipra; species Pseudopipra pipra. The sequence goes on along the minus strand of NC_087556.1, from coordinate 25,567,910 downwards.
TCCTGGGTGTGGAAACAACATCTCTTTTTTACAATTGAGATAAAAGAAAAAAAAAAACCAACCTTATTTATCACTCCAAAAAAGGTCAGCATTAGCCCTTCAGGCAAAGCTGCAGGTGTTATTTCCATATGCTTCATGTACCCTGAACTCCAGCTCTGGAAGCTTTCAACCTTTTGTATGAGAGCAAAGAGAAATCATGAATATTTCATGTGTTGCCTTCGCTTACTCGCAAGTTCCTTGGAAACTATTAAAGTGCAAGTGTAATAATGTCATCATTTACTTGTCATCCTCCACCTGCTCTTTGCAAAGAAAAGAAAAGAATACCTGCACTCTCATCCAAATCCAGTGTAAATATTGTGCCCTATTCCTTGAAAGACAAATTGAAGGTTCTTCTGCAGAGAGGTGGGTGGGTGATGCAAATGTCCCAGATCACTTTCTGGATGTCCAAGAAAGTTTTTGCAATTATCATTCTCTTCTGAAGGGTAGGTAGTCTTATGATACAAGTAGCACTATTTCAGTCTTCCTCACCATATTCTGAAGCAAGAACCTGTTCCTTAAGTTTTCACGAACACCGTTCACCCAAAAACACCTTGAAAGTAGCCAAAGTTGACACATAGAATTATCCAAAAGCACTACTTACACCTTCCACAGGTTAAAAAAAAAACAGTTCTGCAGTGAAATGAAGCAGCTATTTACACAGAGTAACAGTATGATCAGGTGAAAACTGTTGGAGGGCTGGACTATTGCCAGGTAAATTCATCCAAGAAAAATATGGTGCTTAGAAACCACAAAAAGTGTCCCACAACTTTTGTCTAGGAACATACAAATGACAGGGACCTCCTGTGTGCCAAAACCTTCCAAAAGTATCATCAGCAACTATCTCCCACTAGCAAAATGCTCCATTTCCTTTGTGGAACCTCTGAGAAGGCCATTTCAGAGTCTCACTGCTCTGCACAGAAGCCTTTTTTTCATTTTACCTCCAGCTCATTCACTGTGAGTTAACAGCTCATTGTTCCTGAACCAACACTGCCCTCTGTTTTCATCAGCTCTTCTCCCTCCTTAGTATTTGTGACCTTAATGCATTTATAGAGAACAAGCACTTCCCATCTCTGTCATCCTTTCCACCAGTTTTACAAGCTTTTATTCTCTGCTCATGAGAGGGGATCTCTTTTCCCCAGTCATCGTACTAGCCCATCTATGCCTGTCTTGTTTCATTTTCAATTCTTCTTCCTTGAACATGGTTGACAAGAATTATACATCATTTTCTAGATGAGATCTTCCTAGTGCTTATAAATTATTGACAGGGGTTAGTTTTGCAAAAGGGAACAGACTTGCTCAAGCATTCAACACCAGCTTTCAAGCATTCAACAGCAGCAAAGATACCTCCTTATCCGTGCTGGGGATCACATATATCTCAGAGGATGTTTGAATGAGGCTGGTAAGCAGACACTGAGAGCAGCAGAGAACTGGCCAAGCCATAAAAATGGTTGGCCACAGTCAGGCTACAGGCCACTAAATAGGAAAACCAGTGATAGTAAAGTAAGTTATTTCCTTCCCCATGCACACACACACACTGTAAGATCAGAAACCACCTTCAGTCCCCAGGCAGAATTTTTGAGTGTAAAAATACATGACAAGAGGAAGGGACTGGACCAGACCTCAAACAAAGTCACATGCCTACATCCCTGGGTTTCTTCTGGAAGCAAGTCTTGCCAAATTGAATACTAGAGTTTGCTACAGTGGCTCAACCACATCGGCACAGCTGCATGTCTGAGTCACGTAGGAGGTATCAAAGACCTCTGGGAGAGGCTGAGCTCAGCAGAACTGTGGCTCTTTCCGGGCATTGCTTTGCCCCACTGTCAGAGTAGACTGTGTCAGCTTCCCATCTTGTCCACTCAGGTTCCAACAACCTGTTCCTAATGAGAGAAAAGCCTGGTTTTTTGAGTGCTGTCATGGCTTTACAACTCAAATTCAGGTTCCTCAGCTCCTTCAGGAACAAATCAAATACAGTCCCAACTAAGAAGATTTAATAAAGGACAAATGTAACATGTGAGCTCAAATCTCTCTCTGCAACCCAGAAAACAGTATCAATATTCTGCAAAGAGAATTCAATATACAGGAAGCTCAGATGCACTCCAGAGATTTTACCCAAGAGTTAGACTTCTCCAAGAGTAAATGATTGCAATGACTTTCCACCACCATAGTTTAAGACAGGGGAAATCTCTTTAGAAATCAGTTATTTAAAACAAAATATGCCTTGAACTCCTGTCCCTCTCACTTTCTCTCCTTTTACAGACACTCCTCAAACTCAAAGGATGAGAATAAAATTTATTCTGAAACAGAAAATATCCAAGGTGTATAAAACATATCCTTACATACATATACACATGAAATTGGCTAAAATAAAGTTTCAAATTCTGGATGAGAAAAAAAACATTAAAAAATTAAAAAACATTTTAAAAATCCCTCTAAAACAAAAGGGGAAAGGAGCTAATTGGGGGGAGAAAAAAAAAAAAGCCTAAGTATTTGAGAAGGGACCTGTGGAATTTGAAGTGCAATAGTCAAATTGTCCTAGGTCCAACACAGAGCCCACTAAAGCAAAACTTTTTGGTCTCTGCTGATGTTTCAAAGTTCAGCTGATCCTGGCAACTCACTGTTTTCTTGAAAATAAGGTGACTGTCACAGCAAATGCAGCCAGCTGGCTGGGAATATAGAAATTCAGTATTATTGAGGTTTTTTAAGTTTTAAAAATTCATCATCCCAATAGAGTAAATGAATATAGGCCTTGCCAGGTGGCTGATAGCTTCACTCAACTTGCCAATTTTTTGTGTTTTCCATAATGCACCACAGGTTCTTTCCTAGACATCAGTAACATGAAGTGGGACCACTTTACCTGCCTCTAACACAGCCTTTCCTATAGCACTAGGAGAAATTTGGATATGCTGGCATACCCTCTTTACAAACATATGCACTGCAAGTATCTGCCAAGGAGGCATCTCACTGTCTGGCAGCACATACTGCCTTAAGCTTCATGTCCTTGGGTTTATACAGACTTCACAGAAAAGGGCCTATCAAAGGGAACCACAAAAAAAATCAGAAGACATACTTGGGGTCTAAGGCAGAAATTTCCACACTCACATTGTGTTTCCTTGACGTACACACTTAAAGGGGGAAAAAGATCCCTCAGTTTTGCCCTTCAATGGTGTAATTTGACTTTGAGGATTTTTGGCAGCCTAATTCCCTGTGTCTTTCTGACTGCTGAGAACAGCAAAGCAAACAATGCCTCAGCCCTATAGACTCCAAGCTCCTGACCTCCAGAGGACAGCATAGAGAGCATAGAGCTCACATCCTTCATGGGCTATCTCCTGGCCCAGCACAGCCCCAGAGATCAGTGCAAACCTTTGTCATCGCATTAAAATGCCACTGACATGTTACAGCATTACATACAGATCTAAAGCATCATACTCTTGGGCCCGTAAACAATCCAGGATAAAAAGGAAGCTTCCCTGCAGCGTGTATTATCACACAGATGCCAAGCATTTTTCTGAAGCATCTGGTATTTGTCACAAGCTATGGGACTGCTCACTTCATTCTTCTGATATCCTACCACAGTCCCCATCATGAGGCCTTAGTATCCAAGCCGTGAATCACTAAAAGGTGACAAGGGATGCTCTCACAAGGATTAGTGGAGGACGGCTTTGCCTCCAGGAGAGGGCACCAGCGGTGTATCCTCACTAGGCAAGAAGCCGCTTTCTCCCAGCCATACCTTCAATAGAGGGCTCAGCAGCAGAAACCTAACGGGGTGACGATGCTGCCTATGATAGATGAGGAGAGCAGAATCCATCTTCTTCCTACAGCTGTATTAGCTCTGCAGAGCTCGCAGGAGCAAACAGCACATTTTCACAGCAAAGGAAAGAGACTCAAGGACACAACTGGAAAAGTGGATCTATCGAATAAGAGGGCACTGTGTGCACTTAAGCATTCTACTATAGACGACTTATGTAAAGGTAAATATATAGCAAAATTTTAAATATACCAATGGAAAAGACATCTGGGAACCAAGGTACTTGGACTTATTACCCTTCAGCCCCATCACTGTCCTTTCTGTACATCTACTACCCTTTCCTTCCCTAGACAGTGTTATTTTTACTATATAGGTCTCGGATCTTTTGAACAGGAATGGACCTCAACAAAAAATAGCATACAAGGATGGTCAAAAGCCAAGGATCCAATTTGCCCCACTCCTTTTGTTTATTTCTTATGCATCACCCCTGGAGCCAGAATGCTAAATTAGATAGTCTTTAAGTTGGTCCCAAGCAGCCATCATCACATTCAGCCCTCATGGCAGTGTGAAAAACTCCTTAGCTTCAGCCTTCTGGCATTACAGAAAGTAAAACATGGAAGAAATTCCTATAACCGGACATCACTCCCTTAAAAACAAATTACCTGGTCTCCTCCCAGCAAGAGAGAGACCAGAGAAGCATGTTCTCTCCAAGTCATTTCTCTCAAGCAGCCTGATGTTCAGGTTAGATTAATCAATAAGGCATGTCCAGGCAGTGGCTCTAATTGGAAGTAGCCCAGCTGACAGCATTGCAGAGAGCGCTACCTTAGCACGGTGGTTAATTACTACAGAGAGTTTAATGAAGTTTCAAAAGACTGAAACCTTTCTTCCTATCAATAAGGAAGTGGGTTTGTTACATGCCACCACTATTCAATTAGAAGATGTACTCAGGAGCCTGGTTTCAGCCTCAACTTCACATGCTAAGGAACAGCGTGTCAATCTGCATCTATGGGTCTTTCCCTCCGATAAAGAGAAAGGAGATACTGTTACTATGAACACATCTCTGCCCTCCACAGTGTAGTCTGCTTGGAACAAGAACTCCTAGTGTTACACGTAGATCTCTTTTCCCCCTTTTCCAAAGAAATCCAATGACTAACAAAAAAAGCTAAGCAAACAGGTTGACAGCCGTAGAATCCAGCCATCATCAAGCAGCTCCATCCTAACACACTCTGCTTCTCCTGTCACATCCTGTCTGCATGTCCGATGCCAGGCCTACAAAAGCAATCCATAAAGGTTAGAGGGCTGTTCAGTGCCAAGCACAACTTTTTTCTCTCCCTTAGTGAAGACATTCGCATTTCAATCTGGGTCTCTTTTTCTCCTTTCCCTCTTGAAGTCTTTTCTCTTTCTTTGGACTGTTGGAATAAAGTATTCAAATCAATGCATCATTTGCTCACCCTGGCAGCTCCCACCATCTAGAATGATAACAGCATCCATTAGTACTGTCACAGATAAGGATCCCTTCCCCCTGTTCTCACTGCAAAACCCTTGCCAAGGGTTTACAATTTGGTGGAAAAAACCATCTTTTACCAAAACCCAGCATAAAAGCTTTCAGAAAAGCAGTGAAATGGGATGTTTGGTGGGGTTTTTTTAGGCTGATTTATTTCCATTCAGTTCCATTACAGAAGTTGCAGAAGCAGGAAAAGCAAAGATGCAGGTTCAGATTGCTCCATTTACATTTCTATAGCTCATACTCAGCTCTCATTACAAGAACCCAGCAGATAGCTCACAATGTGGACTGATGCTTTTGATAGCTGATGGAAATCACAAAGCAAGGGATAGTCTGCATTTCTAAGTTCTCTTCACTGCATAGAACTTGCTTATTTAGATCATACAAGGCATTGTTTGTTAAATACACAATGTCAGATCACATTGCAGGATATTTTTCTTCTACCTATAGTCCAGCTTATTAAAGATATACAGGACTTGATGCACTGAAGCTTTCAAGGATCCAGAAATTTCCGGTGCATTTTCATTTTGAAAGGAAAATATTATATTCTCTTATAGTTCCTTTCAGTTAGTCACAATTTATTTCCTATTCAGCTACCTCAGCGGTAGCACAATGAAGTGGTTAAATTGCCAATAGAAACTGTACATGAGACCTGACAAAAGGAGAAAAAGAAAAAAAAAGAAGTAAAATTAAAAAAAAAAAAAAAAAAAAAAAAAAAAAGAGAGAGAAAAATTCCTGCTGTCTTTTGTGAAATAGAATAGGAAAAAAATTGGTGGGGAAAGAAATGCAATTCAAGAACCTCTGGGGTATATTGCAAAAAGCAAGAAAGAAATTAAAAGCAATAAATAAATAGTTGACAATATCCCTTTTAAACCACAAAAAAAAGGGTTCATATGTTCAATGCGAACATTAACAACTATTGTGTTGTCTGGATGGCTACAAAAGCAGCCAACCTTTGTGAATCTGGACCTCACATCATTAGCTTTCTCCCTTTCCTGCCTCCCCGAGAAATTTCTGAACTAACCACCCACAGTGCCAGTAGAGGAATCGGCCGAAGCACATCACAGGATTTACTTTTGGGTTCCTCACTCGTCAATTGCAAATCAGACAACAAACTGTTATTGTTTCCAAGATTAAAACTAAAAGCTACTCTTCAGCAGTACAGAGATTCATCAGTGAGATAAAGCCCAAAGCCAGCTGGAAGATGGTCTGTGCTGTTCTGCAAAGCAGAAAGTGCTGCTACTTCACCATCGTGTCCTCTATTCCAAACTACATAACCCAGCAATGGCTGCCCCCCACCCCGGGGCTGCAGCCAACACCTCCACCCTCTGCTGTGCTACTGTCCCTCCTAGACAGCAGGGCTTCTTTCACTGCAGACACTCAGTTTTAGCACCTCCATCAGAGACTTAACCCATAACACACAGTAAGTGTGTTCAGGGCCATCACTCCCCCCTCCTTGGCAGATTCTGTCTTTGGGATTCTCACCACCACCTTCTGCCCTGTGCCAGTCACTCCCTGAGTACAGACCTGTGTTTTGCCTGGTTTCCACCCACCGCCTTGGGTTCTCTTTTATTTCTATTTCTAGTGAAATATTCCTGTGAACGTGATGGTGATCTGCAAGCTCCAGGCTTCCAGCATAACCAGTCCTCGCCATCCATTCATAAGAGTGGAGATCTGACCCCAGGGTGTTAAGAGAGAAGACAAGGGCAGGTCAAACATCTGGCCTCTACTGTCTAGTGTTTCTCAGCTGCTCATCACAGAGTCCCTCTCTAGTTACTGAGGTCCCCAAGTGAATTCCCCCATGTCATGTCGCCCTCATATATGGTGACAGTAGCTGCCATCCCAATTCAAAGGTGTCTCTCCACTCTCTGGCCATCTTATAAACTGAAACTTATAAAGGCTTTCTAGCGTCAAGGCCTCTACCTCTTTACCAAATATGGCAAATCAGATTATGTGTTTTCAAACAAAATTAAAACAAAAAAAGTAGCAAAAGGGATTGGTATACCCTATAAGCATAAAAATAACTCCTCTCCCTGGGAAAGTGCCAGACATAGGCTAATGCTCAAAAAACAGCAGATCCTTCCCTTGCTTCTGTGTAGCACTCAGAGGCTGTAAACAACAGTTCGTGCCCTGACCCAGTCATTTACCATTTTGAAGCACAAACACAGAGGATTACCTTGCCAGCTAAAGCAGCTAAGCCTCTGACAGAGTCGAAACCTCAAGCATCAGAACACAGGTCTCAAAAGTGGGCAGATGCATCTATTTACACATGGCTAACTGCCACAGCCACAACCCCAGTTCTTGAGGCAACTTAATGCAGCAAGGGAACAGCACATACCTACAACTGCCTCTTCCCAGCTACCTATACCCCAAAAATGCCAAAAAGCCAGCAGATTTACCACTGCCTAACCATGACTCACAGGCAGTGCCCCCAGTAGATTGGGAGAAATTGGTTCAAGGGTCCTGTATTGAGTGACCTCTGTTTTTCCCTGTAAATTGAATATGCCAAGCCAGTCCCAGTATGAGAAAAGCAGCTCTGCTGGGATGCTGAAGGAAAATGATGGATAACAAGAGATGAAAGTTATTTGGGAAAGTGCTGCTTTGCAACAGCTTCATGCAGTCATGATCAAATGGATTTCCTACACATTGGTTTTTCCTACATGAGTTGTTATTATTAGTAGCTGACGCCTGGAAGGCTGGCCATTATACACAAATGCCTTCCAAAACTAGGACAGCCTTTAAGTTCATAAAGCCACAGTGCTGGCCAACACACTATTTACACTGTCCCAGAAGCAAAACATATTCCCAATGAGTGGGCCCTAGCAAAACCAAAGATATCACAGTATGTGACCAAAACAGAGACAGGGACATGCTGTCATGTAATCAAGAACAGCAGGCTCTAATGAAGCCACATGCTGTCACTGCTTTTAGACTACAAATAAAACCTAACCATGCTGCAGTAGAGACAGAAATCAGAGTAAACCTCTGGCCTCTATCACAAGGGATATCAGGTTAGACAACCCTGAAGAATGTCTCTACCTTTGAAATCTGTAGAGACAGGCTAGCTGAAACATTTCTTCTCCAAACATATCAACATTTTCTTCTCAACAGACTCTAGAGAAGATGAAGAGCATTTCGGGAACTCCATCTAATACAAATCACCAAAATCTTGGGTTAATTAAACTGCAGGGTGGGAGTCCAAGGCCCTTTACCCAAGATTACAGCCACTGGTGGTTTCTTAGGGCTTCTGTCAACTTCTTGATTTCTTTGCCATCATTTTTGAAGGGCAATGTTCTATTGCTGAAAACAAACAGGCACCTGAGAGAATATACACTCTTTTTCAGAGCTGTCTTCAGTCATCCTTTGGACAGAAAAATTAAGCAGAAAAAAAAAAGCACATACCCATAATTTCTTTAAAGTTGCACAGAGACTGGCTCAGCTTTTATGGGGAGAGAAGCAGAAAGAGGACATGCCAGGTCATTACATTTGGGATGTGGCTCCATTAACTGAAAGGGTACAGCAGAGAAACCCCTACAGCTGGCTCCCTGCTGGCCAGTCCACACAGATGCACAGCACTTTGCAGAGACACAAGCTCATGAACCAAAAGCACTTTGTCTTCAGTAGGTCAGGTGTGTATCTATGTAAAAAAAAGAAGTCTTTTCTGTACCACTCAACTATGATCTCTCTACAACAGCATCAACATAGCCAGGCAGCTTCCAGTTTCCTCCCCCAACTAGGTGTCTGCACAGGACATGCACATCCAGAAACACAGAATCAGTCTTAAAGGAAACCAGAAGAACTTCATGAATAAAGAAGGAGGAAAGATCAAAGTTATGTCAGTTAAATAGCAGGGACCATAGCTATACTGCAATCCTACTTTTGCACAGCAAGCGAGGCTCTCTAATATGCATTCTCTTTAATTTCTACTCTCATATCTGTTCTTTGTTCATGGAACAAAGCCTGATCTACTTACAGATTTATACTTATATAACAATGCTGAAGTGGTGATGAGCTTTATTAGTGTATTTATTATTAACCAGGTGCACTAGAACAACCTCCACCATGAACACAACTTACCAGGATGAGGATGAATCAGTAGAACTGAATCTATGTAGGCAGAAAAGGCTGGCAAAGAGAGAAGGGATGTAGTGAGTCACCCACAGCACTTGTCTGAAGTAAGTTTCTGCTGGATCTCTACATCAGCTTTTTGGTTTTCTTTGCCTAATCCCTAGGGTTAGACAAGACCACACAAGCTACAGAAGGGATGAAGCAGCCCCTTCTGTCACTTACATAAGACATAGTTAACATCACAGTCCAAGCAGATTCCCAGGAACAGAAAACAAGGCAGCATCTCATGGTCCTCTTCCAGGGCTTTGCCCGCTGGTTAAGCCCTAGCTCTGCCCACCACATATGTGTGTGTCACATAGGTGTTTTCCTGGACTGGGGAACACCAGATGAATGAGAGCAAACAAGGTTTCTAACATGACCAACACAAGGCCCTGTTTGGTGGGGCGCTACTGACAGCGTCTCCCTCCAGCCCTACACAGACCCTCTAAAACAGATACAACAGCCTGAGCAAATTACAGAGGCAGAGAGTATCACAGGGGAGTGGAGAAGCTTCTGCACTGCAAACTTTTTAGATGCAAACCTAAAGCCTTAATCAAGAACAGGAGAGATAGCAGAGGAGTCACCCGGGCAAGTCAGAGGAGAGTGTCAAAGAATCTGTATAAATCATCATCGGGAAACAACATTTAAATACATCCCCTATGTCTTCCCCTCTTATTAACCAGCAACATTTTGATTGTCTCATTTTAAATTTGAACTTTTTAAACAAATTACAACAAAGCTTATGTGAAGTTAATCACTCCCTGTTTCCTCTGGCATTCATTGTAATAGTACTAATTACAATAAACACATTTGAAATTAATGTGCATGTCATACGCATATACCAATTGCATTCTAATTTACCTTTAACTAACATCCACAGACTAAACGTGCTTTCAATAATAAAAAGCTCTGACATAGCTTAATCAACCTTGCCTGCCAGACTGCTCCCACAGTGTTGGGAGGCCATGACAGATGAGGCTGATGGAGGGGAAAAGATGCAAACCACCAGCAGCGACTTACAGAGGAAGGCCAGCTTAGCCTATGACACATGGTAAGGATGAGCCTTTTCTCTATGCTAAGCCACTTCCAGTGTCTGTGACTTTGGAAATGGACTCGCTCTTACAATTCCAAAGTGCACTGCTTGCAAGCAGGGAGGATTTCGTTTTCACTAAGATGGTTGGTTTGGCCATTATCACCCACCTCCCTCTTCACAGGACACAATTTTTTCCAAACATCCATCAGCATGGCTCTCCCAGACAGGGCCATGACAAGACACAACTCCAGCAAGACAGGCAGGAACCTTCAGCAGAGTCAGAGGCCAAGCAACATTTTTGCAAATAGGAGACACACATAGTATCCAGCATATTGACAAAAGACTGCTTAGGCTGGGCTGCTATAACTGCTGAGGTATGGGTGACCTGTCCCACAGTCAGTTTATGCACGAGTTAAACAGACCACAAATGCGTAAACGGGGACGGAGGGAAGAGCTTGAACAATTCCTGCAGCTCTAACACATTCCCTTCTCTGAGCTGTTTGTTCTGCCCCTCTGACAAAGGACATGCTCATTACAGCAAAAATAAAGAGTGCTCCTGAGCCACACAGACATAGCTACCAAAGTTAACGTGCCAAGATGTGAAAGCCAACCGTGCTGGATTTGCAGACAGCATGAATGCCACACCTCTTTCAGAGTACAATGCCAGCCTAACCTGAGTGAGGAGCACCTGAGAAGATGACAAACTTCCACTCCTGCTCTTTCTGCTACAGGCATAACCCCACACTGAAGGAATGATGATAGAGAAGTTACTAGCTCCACCTAACACTGGTGCTTGTCTCTCTGGAGTTCAGAGGTAGCACACAGAGAGGATGCACGTCATTCAGCACTGAAGACTCACATGAGAGGTAGCAAGTGATCACAGCAGTGTAATTTGACAGCATCCCATCCTATGCATGTGCCTACAGCCAGATTTGCCCAGGCAACAAATGGGAAGGCTGAACAAACTACTGCTGAAGAACAGTTTTCACCAATCTTGATGAGCCATCAGAAAACTTACCACAACAGACTGCTAAAAATTTAGTTCAGCAGTATTATCCTGTCTCCCCAGACAACCTACAGATCTGGCTTGGTCTTAGTCCAGCATCTTTTGATGTAATCTTTCTTACATCACTTTCAATGAGCATACATCTGTCTACAAGGTCACAGAAAGAGCAAATTTATATGAATATTGGAGAACAGTTCCATACAGGTTGATCTGAGTTCTTCTCAAGAGAATCTAACATTTGAACTTGTCCAATCAGACACTAAATCAGTGTCAAATGACCTATGAAGCTAATTCAAATTAACTGTCACATCAGAGGCTTGTATGAAGGATTTCATGAGTCAACCATGGACAAAGAATGAGTCATAGGAGATACATAGGAGATAATTTTGAAGAATGCGTAAACCTGAGAAAAAGACCAAATTGCCAATGAACAATATGCAAGTAGAAAAACATGTTCAATTTACAAAATAAGTTAATTGCTATGAATTAGTCAGACGGCTCTAGTCACATAAACACATCTATTGTGGGCTGCTGTTGCAGTCTATATGTCACAGTTGAGCAATTTGAATCTCTATTAAAGGTGTCTCTGACTTTAATGAGAGTTACTGCAATGTATATCAACAACACACTCTGGAAATATACTCCAGCAGAAAACATAGTGCCAGAAAAATGAAGCTGCCTCAGCTTCTCCAATGGAGGACACTTCCCTGAGCACCCCTAGGTCCCAGCCCCAGTGCAGGCCTCTCGGGGATGACACACACTGATCCATATCCCTCCCACAGCTCCTTAGCAGCGGAAAAGCAGAACTGCTGATTCCTATCGGCCACTGTCCACAAACTCATTGAAAATTGAGAAAGGAGATGGGAAAGCCTAAGTACTTTGTCAGCTCAGAGTACCCAGCCAGAGTACTCCTTCCTTTGCCCCTGCAGCTGCTGAAATACCCCATATCCCCCTTCGCTCCCTAATAATTAGATCACCCCTAAAACCTTTCCACAGGGGAAAAAAAAAAAAAACAAAAAACAATCAGTTCTTCGCCCATTTCAGAAAATCCTTTGTTCATATGCTTTGCTTAGCCATCAACTCACACCCCCAATTCCATTTCTTAAGCCCATATCCCTCCATTTGCCTCATGAGAGGTGAGTACCCAGACAGTCCCAGAAGCACAGAAAGGGCAGAGGTTCCTGTGGCCCTGTAGCCTCCTGAACTCAAAACTGCCCCAAGCACTGAAGTCCCCCACAGCAGGGAGCAATATTTCTGAAGGTCCAAACACAACATATGGGTTCAGCAAAGACAGGCAACTTCCAACATTTGGAAAACACTTGCTATTTCTCTTTTCTCAGTTCTAGGTCACGCAATAAATCCTATCACTGATAGATGCACAAGTTCTCTGCAGCACTAACTTTTTGGGGGATGCATAAAGGCACAATTACACCTTACAATCTCTCTGGCTGTAAATCCCACTCGAGGTTCATGCTGTGTTCACTTCTACCCTCTCCATGGTAATCTATCTTCTCCACGGACACTCCTGGGACCAAGTTTAGATTTAGGTTCCACTCATTCTCCCCTTCTTTCAAGTTTTGATTTTGGTCTTATTGCCAGCAATTCATGACAAGTACAGTCCCACAAACACTGGCATTAACACAACTGCAAGGAACAACATCCAGAGATGAGGATTTCAAAAAACGCAGGAATCTCCTAAGCATTGTAACATCATACACACTTCCATGCTTCTGAGCCTTTTTGGATCCAACCCTGCCTAACCCGAGTCTTCTTAGAAGAAAACCAAGTCTTCTTAGAAGAAACTCAAGCCCAAATAATGAAACAGATTATTACAATGGGTCATGTTTACACGGCTGAACAAACTAGCCTAACTTCCAAATGTGCCTTTATTTTCTTATACAGTTTTTGTCAACCTGTGAGTATAGGGATGGATGTGTGTGCACAATGGTACAGTTTTTTTCTTTAATTTTTAGTCATATTTAGTGCTACACAGTTCACTGGCTGGTACTCAGTCTTCTGTCAAGCAGTTTGTAAAAGAACTGTTTTAATTAATTAACTTCTTAAAGCTGCCAGTCACTGACCCCAGTTCTGCCAAGTATATTATCTGTCTCATGATAAAGCACGTAGGTTTTATGACTGCCTGCAGTCACATCAGAGCCAGGGCAACATCTCCCTGCAGGATGAAAGTAAAATAAAGCCTCTCAAGTAATGCCTCTCTGCATGCCAACATTGGCACCCATCTCCTATGAGACTCACCAACCAATCTAGTATTGGATCCCATACTTATAACCAACCCTTAAATCCCAAATAGGTAACAAAGCAGCTAGTTAAAGGCCCCCATGATTCACTGATAGGAAATGTAGACAGCATTTAATATCCTAAGTCTGCTAACAGACCAACTCATGCATAATGCCAAATGGATCAGTTTTAACAGCACTGCTTGAAATGCAGAATATTTAGTCAGACTGAAATGGACTTTATAGCTACTGACACACAGGAGGGAAAAGCATTTATACCTTTTTGGACCAGGTGCTCAAACATTCCCACCTGATAACCATACAACTCTGAGTATGACTAAAAGTCAGTTCCAAATGCAGCTGACATAGCAGTAGTCATTATAAGCTTCCTGCCCTAAAAAGGTCTGGAAGTAGATCTTCATGAGGCTGGGAAAGCTGAAAAATACCTGATAAGGCACAGAAAACTGAAAGGAAACTCATCAACCCCACCACACACATTAAAAAAGTAGAAGCACATCCACAACCACCAAAACATTTGTATAAGCCCAGAGCAACACTTATTGGAATCTAAAGAGCTGATCTGCATTTAACCAGCTCTGACCCAGGCTGCAAGTGAAGCACAGCTGCTACATTGTTACCCTCAAACTCCCAAGTGCTTTACTAGTTTCCCTTACAGTCTGTGCTGGATCATGACAGGCAGGCTGAGTAGAGCAAAAAAAAACTACCTGTGGTGACCAGAAATGACTTGTAAACAATTTTCATGAGTGCTCCAAACTTCAAGTAATCACACACCACAATGCAGCAGCACCATTTTGGCCTGAAAGACTTCATTCCTTTTAGCCTCTGATGAGACCTAGAGGAATGGGATTTTCAGGAAATGTTTCTCTTTTCTCTCTCTCTTTTTTTTTTTTTTTTTTTTTTTGGCCATCTCTCCATTTCCATCAGTTCTTGGCTACTTAGCACTAAGAGATTGCTACTTTTTGAGACACAGCATATCCCCAGTCAGTGGGGAACAGCAAGGCAATCTCATTCAGAGATGTTTCATTTTAAAAAGCATTAGAGCTATAGGATAGATAGATCTATAAAGGCAGACAGGGAGAATAAGCTTTGAAATATAAGTACAACATAACTAAACAGCAAAAATGTCTGGTCAGTGCAAAAATAATCCAAGGGTTGTTTATGAAATCACTCCGATATAGCACAAACCCAAGCTGCTGGCAGAGACAGCAGTCCTATGCCAGTTCACCATGTTCATTCCCACTGCAAACATTGTGCCAGTCCTGATGAGTGATAAATTCCATGGGAGGAAAAGATAACTGAAAACTACACAGACAAGTTTGGGGTTTTTGAGTTCCCCACATGATGGATCAGCTACCTAGCCTGGCTGATGCTGTGCCAACTGCAGTGCTGGCCCAAGGGAGGCCAAGGGAACAGGCTGCAGCACAGCCAAACACAACAGGCTCTGCTGGCAGCAGATAAACAGGTAATCAAATGGAATCATAGTGTGTCTGCAGTCTTTTAACTTTTCCATTTAAGAAATGTTCCTGTCATGGAGCCTTCTACTAAATTGTTCATAATATTCCTGACTGCACTATTCTGCAAGATGGAAATGCTATTACTGTCACGTTACCACCTTGTAACCAACAGAACTAAAATCCAGTCTGTGATAAAACACTCCCAGGTAAACACTGAATTCAAATAACTGGAGTTTTGCTGAAGTTTAGTAAATACATAGCTTTGAGACACTATTAAGTATAATGGAGTGACAATGGGACAGCACTATTCATTCTGCTTTCAGGTCTTTTGCTGTAATGCTTTATAAATATATTTGCGCAAACCTAAGAAGTTTTATGTGAAGGATTTCTAAAAGGGGTACAATGTTTGATACACTGACAGACAAGCTGCTGGAAAAACTAAGGTTAGAGAAAGTTCAAGTAATCAATAAGTGGGAGGAGTTATAAAGCACAGAAACCACTTAGAAACACTTCAGTACCTAAACATCAGAGCTTTGTCAATAATTTTCCTTCCAAACATCTTTCTAATAGCTTATTCCTTTTACCAAAAGCAAACACTTCCCTGCCCTTTTGATCTAAACATTTTTTCCTTTTTCAAGACCTGAAAAACCAAAGTGGTTTCCCCTAACTGAATACAAAAGAACACCTTTGTACATAGTATTTTTAAGAAAACAACCACAAATAAAACACACACACAAAACCCAAAATAAATGAAAAACAAACAAACAAGACCAAAACAACAACCCACACTAAAAAAACCTAGAGCATTTCCAAGAAGACTTCCTCACACTTTCTTAAGTGTAACTGGGCAAAGAATTTAACAAAAAGAAGGAAGAAACAGCAAATAACTCAAACCCATAGGAATGGTAGGTGAAATGAGTGTATATTTACCAATATGGCCTTTTAAAGTCCCTTCTGCCCTGCAGACAAAGAGCTTCTTTTTATCGGGGATGGGGGGGGGGAGAGAGAGAAAAAAGAAGAAATAATTCACATAAATTCCTCCCTACCTGGCTCAAATATCAACTGCAGGACAATACAAAGAGTAAAAAAACTATAATCTCTTAATAGTAAGGAGGATTGCAAACCATAAAGCTTCCCATAAAGCAGTGTGGGGTCTTTGTTTATCTTATATCTGAAAAATTGGAAAAAAATAAAAAATAAAAAATAAAATAAAAAAAAAAAGTCCCAAGATCATACATGACCGGTGTCTAATCACCAAAACACTGAACTTCCCAGACCAGCAAGGACCCAAATACCATTTGCATTTCTTCTTTTTCTTTCCAAAGGGGGAAGGTGAGTAGGAGGAGGCAAGACCTGCTCCTGGCTCCGTAACAAGACACCAGCAAGAGGCAACAGAAACAAATGCAAACCTTCATTAACTAGCTCAAATCCCTGGCTGCTCCCATTCCAGGTCCAGTGAATAAGGCACCATACAATGCCATCTACACTGATGGGAGCATTCATTCCATCAAATCTTTGGATACTAGGTGGAGAGTCAAAGCCTGCAATATTACAAAATTTTCTGGAGAAACAACCTCCCCAACTGGCAGGAAATTAATCACGTTCCCTCACGCCTTTCCATCTTCCTGAGGACTGCAGTGTGTAATTGGAAGTGTGCATGAAGGGCTGTGGAACAATGGGACAAGGCAGGGAGCCATCATCTTCTCTGAAAGGCACACATCAAGGACACCAAGTGAACTGTGCTTGCAGTGCTCTCCTTTTCTGTCATTACTCCATCAGACAGGAATGACAGAGCCACACAGCTCTATCAACACTCGAAAGAATATAACTCAAGCACCTGCTGCTTCAGGGACCCAGAGTAGGAATTGAGCTCTTCCATATAATCCCCTTCTCTCAACCACCACCAAAGTAGAACCAACAAAGCACAGGTACAAGATCAGGTGGTGGTCAATGGGTGTCCGTATTTACTTTTCACTTGGACTTTGGCATCTGAACCCATCACTCCAAGCAGAGGGCTCTGGGTTCCAAGAACTGCAAATATGTGTGGTCATGCACACTCATGTGTGTCTTGTACCTGGCTAAAAAACAAAAAATGAAACAAAAAACAAGCACAAACAGAAAAAGACTCAAACAAACAACCTCTGAAAGCAACACAAACAACAGTTTCCGTCATTCTGAATTTGTCCATCACTCTTTAGGAAGGATTTAGATATGTCTCTCAAGAACTCTTTGTAGATCTGTTGCTTAAATATGGCTAAAGCCTCGCTTTCAACAGCCAACTGACCCAACATCTTCTGTCACTGGAGACAAGAATTTCATGGTAGTCTCCAGGATCCCATCCTTCCTCCATGGTTCACCCTGAAGGCAGGACATTTCTACTTTTCTCCAGGTAGTAAAATGTGTCTCAGTACATGCTTTCATTCCTGTGCAGTCAAGATCAACATCTACGATCACAAGGGAATTGCTAAAAGCTCCCTGAAAACATTTCCTTTTCATCTCCTTTTTCCATCTCTTGCTGCTATTAACCACCTTTATGTCAGTGATACCTCTTGTTGACAGCTCATCAGAATAAAATGTCTGTAGTTTATTAGAGCTGGGATTATTGTGAGCTTTAGAGAACAGGGACAAGATTGGTAACCTTCAGGAAACAAAAAGGCCATAGGAAGACAATCTTATCTTGTAGCACATGTAAAAATTCAAAGTGTAAACACATCAGAAAAGTATCACCTAAGTGCACTGGTGCAAGCAAAGAGGAATCAATAGCCAAGGAGTCCTGCTGGCTGTAGCAGGACAGGAGCCAGTCAGTAGAATCTCTGGAATCTCAAACAATCTGTATGAGTCATAAAGAATAATCATCTCATTAAGTTTCTACAAATCACTAATTTCCACCGAGTGTCAAGGTTAACAAGGTTCCTGTTAATATCAGTGATTAGGCACAGAGAATCATCCACCATCCACATTACTGAAACGTGCAAGAAATAAGATGTGAATGCCTCCTTTTCCCTCACTCCTACCATCAGGCAATCCCTACCCCATATGCAAGCTGTAACTACAGCTGCTCAGAAGTTTCTGACAGATTTCCTGCAGAAAAAACACCAAATGAATGTGTTTTGCAGAAGCACATTCATTTCAGTGAGCCTTCTGCTGAAATGTAAGCCATCCTTCCCAGTCCTCAGCCAACTGCCAGGAGAAATCAACTGTGATGTGGCACAATGCAAAGTGCATGACGCAGCTCAGCCTTCGGACCTCGAACTATTAAGGCTTCCAATACGCACAGCTCTCTAGCCAGCATCTCCATTAACCTGGCAAAATCCAAGCATGTTAAAGCCTTGAAAGAGGCACATCAGCAACTCTGTGCAACTTCTAACCCAGTGCAACCTGGAAAATGAAGGTACTGCAAGTCCTCATGCAACTACGTGGCAGGGCTTCCCCAGAGCTCAGACTTCCTCACACAGTAATACAGAAATACTCCTCCTGAAAAATTAGTATCAACAGCACTATAAAGGATTTCAGAGCAGTCCCTGGAAAGCTTTTTTTAATCTCATGTTTACGCTCTCTTTATTAATCATGTTTATTCTCACAAAGTCTGAAGAATCAAGTCTTCAGGCTCTTTACATCAGAGATTATGCTGGTTGTAGTTGGAGCAAGTAGGTAGACTCATAAGTAAGATATCTCATTCTTATGCAGATATTTTCACAAACAAAAAGAAGATGAAATATAGAACACTCCCAAGATGGCAACAGAATGGTTCCTAAAGCACTACGTTTTCCTAACTTCTCTAGAAGAATCAGTTAGTTTAACAGTAATAAAAGTAGACAATAAAATCCAGCTTTTAGGATTCCCAGTCACCGAAGTCCCCAAACAAAAGAATTTCCTTCTTTGCTTATTTTAGTGCAAACACATTTTGGTTTGTAGTCCCTAGAAAGAGGCAGTTACAGCACACTACCAGACTAGCTGTATTCCAGAATTTCCAGAGTGAACAGTACTGTCACAGTTGTTTCCTCACACCTCTGTGGTCAGTTAATAAACCACTTAAACTAGCTCAGTTGGATAGAGCATGGTGTTAATAACACCAAAGATGTGGGTTTGATCCCTGTATGGGCCATTCACTTAAGAGTTGGACTCGATGATCCTTGTGGGTCCCTTCCAACTCTGTGGTTCTGTGACACTTTCCAAACTTGAAGTCAAAGGAGCATTCTCAACTCTGCCACACCTTCAGTTACCATGAAGCAGCCGTGTCAAACTGACAGACTCATTTAAATGATCACCAGGGTTCCACAAGCAGTTACTGTACTTTGGAGACCACCATTGTTTTGCAGATCAGTTTGGAAAATACAAAGGAAAGTTGGCTAAACGTTACACCAATGTTAATTAGTTAATAAAAGAACCTCTTTGACTTCATGGTGAGTTAAGGCAAGCTTGCTCCATCAAAAATCAATTACCTTGACTCTGCTGAGGGACAGTAGCTCTTTAAATCATTCAAATCTCATTGTAAGACCACATCTTATAACCTCAGAAGCCTCAGTGTTCAATAACCAAATCCTTGGCTAACTCAAAGATCATGAAAATTGTCTTCCTCTGGGGAAATATTACAACAAATCAGCAAGAATATAACTATACCACTATCTTCTAGAACAGGAGAAATCAGAACTGTTTAAACTGGTATCTCTGAGACTCTTTCATGCTGTCTTCTCTTCTTGCAGCTGTTTGATCCCTATGTGTACAGTAGAATCCAAATGGTCACAGAGAATTGCAAGATAATGACAATAGTAGGCAGTCACCAATTTGTGATAGCATTAATGTCATAAACCCCCTGTTACTAGCAGAGACAGAAAAAAACCCCAGTGTTCAGTACTTCATTAAATTTTCCTGGTTTGAGATTTTGTTTTATTTTTAACTTGCCACACATCAGGGTATCAACACTTCCCACTCTGGTAGGGGCTGGGGCACCTGCCCCCTCCCTCTGTGCTGACCTTGCAGGTTTGCCAGTTTTTTGGGAAGCTCTTCACAGTCTCCCAGTGCTATCCTTTGCTCAGAGTACATCTACCGAGCAGTTCACCTCAGGGACTTTCAGGCATAAAAGCTAACCAGTAACTTGCAGCATAACAGGCACAAACATTTGGAGAACTAGCCTAAATTCATCCATAGCACTCCTAGTGGAAAATCTCATCAAGTTCACAGAATCACAGAATATGCAGATCTGGTAGGGGACCCACAAGGATCATGGAGTCCAACTCTTGGCCCTGCACAGGACCATCCCCAAGAGTCACACCATGTTCCTGAGAGTATCATCCAAACACTTCTTGAACTCTGTCAGCCTTGGTGCTGTGACCACTGCCCTGGGGAACCTGTTCCAATGCTCAGTCACTCTCTGGTGTGAAGAATCTTTTTCTAATATCCAGCCTAAACCTCCCTTGACACAACTTCAGGCTATTCCCTGTCACTGGTCACCACAGAGAAGAGCTCAGTGCCTGCCCCTCTTCTTCCGCTCACGAGGAAGTTGTAACTGCAATGAGGTGTCCTCTCAGTCTCCTTTCTCCTGGCTTAACAGACCAAGTGACCTCAGTTGCTCCTCATACAGCTTCCCCTCAAGGCCCTTCACTATTTCTGTTGCCCTCCTTTGGATGGTCTCTAATAATATCTTTCTTATATTGTGATGCCCAAAACTGCACACAATATTCAAGGTGAGGCCTCACCAGTGCAGAGTAGAACAGGACTATCACTTCTCTCGACTGGTGGGTGATTCTTTGCCTGATGCTTTTGTTGACCTTTATCTCATTCCCAAAAGCTTACTCTTGAGGATGGATCCTGGGTGATTACACCAAGCTGCTTTCCTTCCTCTCTTCCTAGTCTCTTGCTTTGCACAGAGGCTTTCCTTCCTTTTGCATCCCTCTGCCTATCTGCGGAGTCAAGGTGCAGGTGCCAGAGCAGAACTCCCTCAGATCTTTTGGTTAGCAATTTTCCATGGTTTGCAACAGGGAAATCAACATGTGCGCAAACCCCACTCCACTCACCAGCACCAACTCTGCATGGAGTTGAAAACAGGCTTTGACTCTGCCCCACTTGTCAAACAGCACTTCACCCTAGAAACCACGAGAAGCAGCAAAAAAATTTAGCTGCTGTTTGCCAGGGTACTTAAGATGGTTTGTTACAGTGCTATCCAGTAAAAGGCCAGCTGGAGATGGACATGACAGTGGAACACACACAGCTGGGGAAAGGTGAGCTAAGTCCGTGCAATAAGCTTGAGATGATAGAAGCTCTTGGGTCCTCCTTCCAAAAGGGACAGTTTAAGATGCAACTTTCATTCTCTAGGAAATCTCCTACTTACGGAGCATACACTAAGGCAGGAGTACTATATTTCTCCATGTCTACTCCACAACACCTCCAAAGCTATATCCTCTTTCCTCTTATCCTTCAAGCTGAATCCTTCAAGGCATTAAGCTGACATCTGTGTAGCCCCTGAAGGGTCTATGCAGCATTGTGTAGAAGCATTATGGCTTCTCAAGAGAAATGAGGCACTGTCATACCACAAACTGGAATGGCACTGACAGCTTACTGAATCCAGGGTTTTATACTGCTCCATCCAAAAACCATTCTTAGCTGGAAGTTTGATTTGAAGCAAAGCTGACTGACAATTTTTGCCCCAACTGTCAGACCTTGATGCTGTCTCAATATCCAGAAGATGTGAGCCATCAGGTATGAGACTTCTCCAACCTGCCTGCATCCTCTTTTAAGAGACCCCCATCACCCACGTTATCAGAAAGGCCTTCCCTGGCATCCCAGTCAGGCCTGCCAGCAAGCCACCAACGAGCATCTGTTACTTTCCAATGTCCCTTGCTATTGGCACACTACCCTGTTCAAATGCCTTGATATACAAGTCCAGATTCTGCTAAGAGCAAGAAGGATTCAACTAAGGCAAAAGATTTGGTTGAGGATAGATCACCAGCCTCTTGTAGGAACACCTGTTCAAAAGAAAGAAGATAATTCACCTAATGTCAGCTGCTTTAAAAGAAACATAAGGAAGGACACTCTGCATCAGAACAAGAGTCCATTTAACCCACTATCCCGCTTTGCAACAGTGGTCACTAGTGACACCTAAGGAAGAATGAGGTCAGGATAAGCATATATAGCATCAACCCTAATACTCTCACGGTATCTAATTTTCATCTGAAGAGAGTATTTTAGTTCTTTCTGGTGACCAAGGCTACAACAGACCAGCATGACAATTTACTACAGCTGAACAAAAAAAACCCCAGAGTTTCTACCTGTAGTGACTTTGTTTTCAAGACCAAAAATGCCACGAGATTTCCTTGACTCTTTGCACAGGTCCTAAAGGACAAGCTGGCTTATCACATTATCTCCAGAAAGTAAAGTATAGTCTTCCAGTCTTGCAAGAACTGATGCTCTGTGTCTCCACCTTGTCCAAACCAGATAATGAAAAAATATTGTACATCTACATAGATCTGACATGCCATCTATCTGTAAAAAACTGCTGCTGGCTCACATCTGTTTAAAGATCCATTTGAGCTTTTCCATCTATCTGGTGCTTTGAAATCACGGGGTACAGACAGGTCAATTATGAACAATTAAGTTACCACACATAAGAAATCACTGTTTCTCAGATGAGCAAAGGTAATTGGCCATATGCACACTCACGGCCTAGTCCCTATGGCCAAGAAAATTGGCTTAACTTGTATTTTGTTGTAACACATTTTGTTACCTACTTGCAAGGGAGTAAAAGAACAACCATGATCAGTTACCACAGTGCAAGGCATCTGTTGTTATCCATGATTTAAGAAGATACCCACAAGTTATCCATTCACCGCTGTGGTGAAACCTCTAGAGTTTGTCAGTGTTACTTAGCTTCACCTCAGCAAACTCACACTTCAGAAAAAAAAAAACAGTTTCATTCAAAACAAAAGCAAAGACCTTGGTATTTATGTAAAGACATAGAGGAGAAATGCAGCAGGGAAAAAACAAACAGAATTACTTGCTAATTGCTCCTTCTCCAGATAATTAATCCAGAAGCATACCTGAAATTATGCATTTTCTTTCTAAAACACAGAAATTGAGCACATGAATAACTTGAGTTTTATGGCAAAAGAGATTTCCAGCTTTACTTGCTTGCTGTAAATTACCAGGGGAAAACAAATTCACATAACTGAAGAAAATGACCATAAAACAACCACACTACACTTGATTGCAAGATGAGATAGGAGCAGGGGGAAACATCCTCTGAAATACTGGATTTGTATTATTTGAGGATCAGCTCTAATCCCAAGAGGGTGAATGGGTCACAGTAAAACATGAGAAGAACCAACTCCACAAAATTCATCACTCAATAACATCCTGCCTTTGGCGCACATTAATCAGGCTGTGATGAGAGCTGGGGAAGAGGCAGAGAGCGCATGTGGTTGCTATGGAGTTAAAGGCTTGAAGGAGATAAAGGGAAACAGCACAACTCCATAGAACACAGTTAACTCTTAAACTGCCTCTATCTAAACACCTTTCTGGCCAGCCAAATTCGTGAATACCTGTTCTAAGAGAAACCTTTTAAACACCCAAGAGTTCCCAGTCCAATGGCCAAAATCCACCAAGAAAGAGTAGTTGCTCCACACTAAAAAACGGCTGAGACTGGCAAACAACAGCCAGATGCTACAGAAGCTGAGTAAGGGTTGAAGGATTAGAGGATGGAGATGGACAAGGAGGGAGGACCATGCTTTGGAGGATACAGACTCTGCCAATGGTCTTCGTAGTTTAATACTTTGATCTGTCACGCACAAGGGAGCAAAAGTAACTGCTAGAGAACCATGCAGAGATTGAGTTGCCCCCAGACAACAGATAGGGACATCACCATAAAATTTAAGACATCTGTGGATCAGGAGTCTATCTGAACAGCTGGAAATGCACAAGTTCTAAGAAGCCCAGGCACATCCCTTCCTCAAGAAAACACACCTTGAAATGTTTGGACTTTTTCTCCCCCATAATGTCATTCAATACTATTGGAAAAAGCCATCCCACTTGCTGATGTGAGTGCAAAGAGTCACATATAGGCAAGGGTTGGGATGAGGCTGGCACTGGACATGCTCCTTGCATGTTTGGTTCCACAACTAAACAAGGAAGAGCTTCTTGGAAGACAATTTCCTGAAGCAAAAAGTTTAGGAGTGGGAATACGGTTCTGGCAGACTAGGCAGATGAGGTAAAAAATCCTGAAGACAGTGCCAGACATGTTGGAGCTGATGACTGAAGTCATAAAGCACATTTCACGGATAATCCAAGCAGCTACTTCCAGATTATAAGAAGCTGCTGCACTTCCAACTCCCTGCAGAGTTTCCTGGCAGGGGGTGTCTGTGTGTGTATATATATAAATATCTGTAGATAATCAGCAAAGTTTCTATTTTCTCCTGCCTACTTAAAGGAGTCTTTTAGTTTGCACCCTCCTACACTGCTATTTTTACCTGCTTCTAATCAGTGTGTTCTTAAACATTGAGAGGCTCAAAGAAGAGCAGTTCAACTCCTACAGTGCACAGCCCACAACACACTGAGTAATACCTGGATGGAAGCTCTTCTCCCAGCACCCAAGATATGCCTTGCAGAGCACTGGGGAGAGCTGGTGGGCAAGGTTTGAAGGATCTCCTCACATTCACAGGATGCTGAGCTTGAACTGAAGGCTCTTTGAGCAGGGATCATTAGCACTGTAAGGAGTTAAGCAGAGACGACTGGATTCAAAGTCAGATTTTTAAACTACTGATATAGTGAATAATAATACTAAAAATAGCCACAAGAGCTGGGTAAACTTATATACTACATTATTTTCTTCTCTACTTTTTATCTCCTCTCACCATAAAGCTTTCAGTTTTCACTTCACTTCCAGTTTGCCAGACCCAAACACGCTTGATTTCAGCCTCAGAGAAGGCATTAACCTGTGGATAAGATTCTCAAAGGACCAGTCCTTGTGAGGAGCTCCTGAGATTACGGTAACAAAGGGGCCAAAAACACCAGGTAGACGGCATCAAATCCTGATGCCAGATGACAGCTCATTGATCAGTGGGCTGCACTCTCGATTCTTCTAAAGGCCTTATTTAGTGGGGCTGTTTTCAAATGTGCAACACCACAGAGGTGGGTGTGTTTGTATGGGCTACAGGGACATCCCCTGTGCCAGCACAAACACTGATCACCGTTTGTCTCTACTCATCCATTGAGCAGCCTTGCTCTGAAAGCACATACTAAATTCTTTCTTGATTTTCAAGAACAGGCAGATCTTCCTTTGAAATAATAATTAAGTCACCTGATTTTGCAAGTAATTTCCTCCCTTTCAGCAGCATTAAAAAAAGAAAAAATTCCACTAAGGCCAAAAATACCAAGGGCCAAAATTCCGAGTCATACATAACACAGAACCAGCTGCAGTGCCCCAAAACCCAACCATACCTAAAGTCATTAGAGACAGTTCCAATTATTTATGAAATGTTGCCAGCAAGAACAGGTAACTAACTGGCCATGAGTATCCTGTTTGAGGAAAATGGCATGTTGGTCTTCATGAGAATGATCTAAGCAAGTCTCAGCTTCCTGTCAACGCGTACTATTTAAACTTCTGACATTTTAAAACTTGACCCTATGGATTGATTGTAGGCAGTTCAATATAAACATTCAGCATACGATACTTGATATTTAAAGTCCCTAGCTCAGATTATAAGTGTTGACAGATTTATCTATGACTGCAGTGGAGAGTATCTGTCCTCCTATTTAAAATTTCAGCATTTTCCCCAATTTTGTGAACCTTTATCACACAATTTATAAAGTTGCTCAAAATAAAAACATTTTTTCCAACACTAAACAACCAAAAAAACAATGAAAGCAACTTCCTACTCAAAGTCATTTCCTAAAAAAATCATAGAGTACTGTCATAAAGTCCTTTGATTAAAACTGAAACTTTCAAGAAATTTTCAATTTTCTTGGAGAATTGACTGAAAACCACATCAATAGTAATTCTGTAATCACTCTCCTCTCCCATGAGTCCATCAGACTCACGGTATTGATTTTATTCTCACTTTAAAACTAGAAGTGCATGCGGTTGAAATCTTTAAGTAAAAATTCTTACTCAATTGAACATTTGTCATAAAACTAGTAAACAGCAATGTGAAATATTAAAAATAATTTTTAGTAGGACTAATATTTTTCAATGGCATCAACTAAACATGAAAAAATACTTTTGAAAGCAAAGTCACAATAGACAATGTATTAATAAGGCATTTCAATAGATTTCCATTCTGCATTCCTCCTTTTTTTTCTTTCTTTTTCCAGCTGCAAAAAGAGCACAAGCAGATTTGGGGAAAATATTTTGGTATAAATTTTAAACAGTTTCCTGACAAAATATTAACATTCCTTACTGCAGTTTACTTCCTATGAGCATCAACACCAGCAATCAATAGAACACAACCAAGGAAGCTCAAGTTCACCCATCGCTCTCTTTCGTGAAACAAAACAAAGACAGTAGGCTGTACACTTCAAACTCTCTACAGACTGCACTCCATTAGTATTTATTTAAGTAATAGCAGGATAACACCATTGAAAGAGGGTGCTTAAATTAGAAGGAAATAGATTAGAAGTAGCACAGGTCACACTGCAATCCTCTGTAACCTTTTCATACTCTGCATTCAGGGCTTGCTGTAGCTCTACCACAGATGAAGGAAACCGCACAAGGACAGAGCCATGCCCCGGCATCTGATCCAGATCAGACTCAGCTGGATACACACAAAGAAGGGGCTGGTCCTTTCCCCTCTTCCTAAGCAATTCATGACTGGAAACAAACCATTTTCCCTCTACATTCCTACCATCCCAGTCTAAGCAGGAAAAACAGCAAGGAAGAATCACTTTTTTTTTCAGTCACATTCACAGTAACATGCATATCAATACATAAAGCAAACAAGACATTGCCTGGAAATTCCGAAAAAAATGGATGCTATCTTTTCTGAGACAATCACCACATAAATGCATTTCACGGCCTAACACTACAACACAAGTGACAGCTAAAGAAAGATAAGTCAATTCCTGTTTATTTTTAGAGATAACAAGGCTTCAGACCAAGCCTTGGGTGGTCACAACTACATCATAGTCTCTTGCAGTGATAAGCAAAATCTGTCTTCTAGCATGTGGAAGCAGGCAGCCAATGTCTGGTGGCAAAACTTAAGCAACAAGCACCAGAAACAAGAGTGTAAATAAGCAAGAGGGAAGCATTTGCTATCTGGAGCAGTTACAGGGGTCAAGGCTGGTGTGCTCACTCAGCACATCATCGGCTTAGATCCTTCTATTCATAGTCAAGATAGATTATATACAACCTCTATGATTCTATGAAAAATAATTAACCTATTTATTACCATCAGTTCTCTCTGGGAACCACCTGCACAGAAGTAAAAGTTTGTTTACTACAAAGTTTTGTCTCTTTGATCTGAAGTGATTTTCTTCCTCACAATAGATTATTATACTCTGCAAAGCCAATGAGACAAATCTAAATATCTATGTCATTCCTCTGTGCAATCACTGGGGCATGTGTCTGACACCATCAGAGAAACATCTCTGAGGTTAAACAGGGCATGAGCTTCAAGATTTCTCCCATGATAATTTGTAGTAAAAGAAGTTCCTGCTCCTGAGTAGATTTTGATGTCTCTCTGCCAATGTAGTTATTTGGAGCTTGGGACTGTGGTGGGGGAAAAAACAAACTTAGAGGACTATGGCTTCACCATGGATGAACATTTAATCATGCAAACCAAAGGCAGGTCACAGAACCACATTCCTCCCTCAAACTTGAAAATTCTTGGTGGAAGATAGTGGCCCAAAAATTGCCAACATGGTCCTTAATGGGCGTGAGGACAAGAGCAACTCCTATCTCACAGGCATCTTAGCACCTAGTTTATAGCCAGGGGAGTCAGGCTCTATGTGCAGATGGTGTAAATGGTTCATTGATAACAGTTTCTGGGAAACGGCATGGCAGGCTATAGAAGACACAGTTTTGGGTTACACCCATCCAGTGATGAACTGGTCTCAGCTGTCCAAACTAGGACACTTGGCTAAATACCCAAAGGAATTTGAAGTCAGCTCTAGCCCCTGACTGAACCATCAGCTAACCCTCCAAAGAACCTGCCACCTCTCACCCTTGCAGCATTCTACCAGCCTCACTCAAATCCCCCAGTGATGCAGGCCAGCCTCTCACCACCAGCCAGGGAGCCAAGCTGAGTGCTTTGATTCTTCCCTAGACGCTGCCTTGAGGCAGATCAACTAACCAGGCAGAAGAAAGCTCTGGAGAAGCTCCAAGGACCCTGCCATTTTCCCTCACTGTCAGCTCCTCGGACCATGGCTAGAGACAACACAGCAGAGACAGAATAAGAACCTGGATTAAACATGACATGTGGATGGCAGGAGTTATTGGATGCAACTGCCCTCTCAACCCCAAACACTGATATATTATCAACACGCTTCTGGCTACAGATACAAAGCACAGCACCATAAGGGCTGCCTTGGCAAAAGTTCACTCCATCCCAGCCAGATCCAATACAGCATCTTTAGCTGCAGACTCATGATTTCGATCTTTCAGTGTGCTTTAGGATACACCTAAATATCCAGAAATTCATCCTTTGGATAGATGGCTTCAACTGGAAAATCAAATAAACTAGGAAAGATACTGGGAAGAGGAGGAAAACACAGTGGTTGCCAGTAATTAACTAACATGTCTTGTGAGCCTTAACTCAGCTGCTTGGCAACCCAGAAAGTCACACAAGAGAGCAAGGGGCAATTGGACAAGTGGCTTAACTGGATGCTTCCAGAGCAATAGCTTTAGGTGGGTAAGGGAAATCTTTGGTGTATTCCCACACCTTCACCATCCTACCCCAGGCCCCAAAGAAGTCCAGGTAGACTTTAGATAACTTCTACTCAATTTGAAGGGAACAGTGGAAAAACAATTGCTCAAATTAAGAAAGATGGACTTTTATATTCATGCTACTTTTGCCCTTCATTTGTTGTGCCCACATCAGTAAATAAAACAGGTCAGGGCCCATTTTCTGCTCCAGAGACCACTTGACACTTGGTCTGCGTCTATTCAGCTAAACTTCCTTTCTCCCCAAGACGAGGTGCCAAAAGGAAGCATTCTTGGGCTACTCTATCCCCTAAACCAGGACTGAGTTTGGCTGAAAATGTTCATTGGCAAGGGAC
The DNA here is from genome assembly GCF_036250125.1 of Pseudopipra pipra. Taxonomy (NCBI): domain Eukaryota; kingdom Metazoa; phylum Chordata; class Aves; order Passeriformes; family Pipridae; genus Pseudopipra; species Pseudopipra pipra. The sequence goes on along the minus strand of NC_087556.1, from coordinate 25,538,562 downwards.
ACAACCATGCTGGGGGACATCAATGGCCAAACCATCACACTCCCACATCAGGCCAAGCATTCAGGAGCAGTCAAAATCCAGGAACATCCTGGGTGTCATATGAAATGAAACAGGTAAGGCACATCCCTGCTGAGGTGAGCCCTTGGGTCCCACAGTCAGAATTTGCCGTCATTCACAGGGCCACAGCCACAAATTGAATGGAGCAGAGTCACTGGCTGGAAGTCAAACCTTTGACAGACCTGTACCAGTGGCAGAAAATCTAGTCCAGAGAGATTAAAGTTCTCTGCCCATCTTTCTTTGGCAATAACCTCCAAGAGGTGGATGAAGTGTACAAATCTGCTATTGACAGTAGGGAAGGTAACAGTAAGACAAGGGTGTTTTGTAAAAGCAGCAGCAGTCTAGGTCAGCCCTGTCCCTGGCTTTCCCACACACCTTTCCCTCTAACTGCAGTCTTTCCAGTACAAGAATCCTGTCTTTGCAAATAGACCTGGCTCTGGCAGAAAGAAATAATCTTTGATATATTTTCAGAGGGTGCTTTGATAACAAGAAAAGAGTTAAACAGTGGACTTATCACTTTCTTTCTATTACTTTAATTAAAAAAAAAAATTGTTCAGAAAAAAAAGGCAGGGGAAAAAAAACCCCAAAACAATACCCACACATCACTCTTCAGATAAAAACAATTTTGAAATCTGATGCTTATGTAGCTCCGTAGGCACAGTGGATATTAATAATTCAACAAAATATTATAGTCATTACTATATTTTGCAATATCACAACAGTGTGTTTTAGCAGAATTTCTCTCCAAATCTCATTGCAGCAGCCATTAATAAATAAAATGCAATTCACTGTATTAAATGTGTTGTTTAAAGGCTAAATATTTCATCAGAACTAATTCATTCTAAATAATCAGACTAGGACTCCCCTCCCAGCACCAGGAAAAATCTCAGTTCCACACACTTTCTACACTTAGAAATGAAATTATGTTTCAAAAAGCAAACCATAAATTGAATTCAACTCAAACACCTACACAGCAGGTCTTAGTCTACAACCCCATGCAGACAGATGGGATCACATTCAAACAGGCCACAGGTCTCACAACTTTGTTATGCTGCTTTTGCCACCCAGGAAAATTAAGATTGAAAAAATACAATAGAATGATTTGCATTTATTGCCTCCCTTGAACAGTGGCCCGTGCCTGACTCCCTGTGGGAAGGAAAAAGAAAAATCATGTGAGTCCAGACCTCAGCTGCCAAGAGCTGTAGGTAACAGTGCTTATCCAGCACTTTTCACCAGTCAGGCTCCAAGGGCTCTGTCAAGGAGACCAGTTTCCTCTCATAGGTGGGGGAACTGAGTCACACAGGGACACGGCTTGTCAGTGGTGAATGTAAAGGCTAACGGATGAGCTCCTACATATTTCTCCATTCTGCACAAATAATGCAAATGTCTGCTCTGTCCCATTGCCTCCGAAGGCGCTCAGGACTTCATTTCAGTTGCAGCTTTGTTTTGGCAAATGTTACCATTTTTTTCCCCCCTAAAGTTTTTCCTTAGATCTCAGGAAGGGTGATTTAGATCTTAAGTACAACTTGAGATCCTCCACTCTCAAACACACACATCCAACCTCCCAACCTACCCAGCCATAGACCGATGAGTTTCTAAGCCAGGATGAAGAGGGAACCTGACTTTAGTTTCTGTCAACTGGTATTATTAGCAAAAAATGTTACAACCCCCATATTAATAAATAAACAAATACCAAAACTAAGCAAACCCAAACAAATAAACAAACAAAAATCACACTTCACGGTTTGAAGTTTCCAGTTTAAAAACTTCTTCCACAAAAAAAGAAAGGAAAATAAGTAAAAAACCCCACTGCACGCAACCAAAAAACGTTCTCTAAAGTAACTGTTACTTTCCAGCCACCTCCAGAACAGCATGTAAACATCCACCCTGCTGACTGACAAACTGACGTCAGCAAGGTAATTCCTGTAATTAAAACAAAATAACATAACCTTACAAGCAGGCCCTGCATCAGACACTATAATCTCTGTTTTTACCCATGGAGCTCACTGCTTTCCTCCAAGAAAAGCACATAAACACTGCAACCTTTTTTTCCCTGACTTTATACCAAGACACAGCATAGCACATAAAATCAGAGGGAGTGGTATCTTCAAGCGTTACTTTTTACAGTATAATAGTAACTTAATAAGGCCAGCATATCTCTTAAATTGTGCTGAATCTGCTTTCATAACTATATAATAAATGTTTCAGCTTAACCTTTTAAAACCAAAATCTCAGCTTTTCCATATTTAAAAAAGAAATCCTTTAAACAAGTCCTTAAAAATTAGGGAGACGAGATTTTTATTTAGTTGGTTGCTTGTGGTAGTGTCTGTTGGGTTTTTTTAAATCAGAATGAAAGTCTGAATTTGGTCCAAATCAAAATCTGGGGAGACCCGCCAGGGTGGAGATAGGGGTTATGGATTAAGCCCAAACAATTTCCTTCTGTGAACTACCACACGCACACTCAAAAACACTGAGGTAAGCAGTAAGATATTTGCAGAGCTCTCTGTCCTACATATTCTTGATTCCAGAGAAGTGCTAGATATGCCAGATAGAGTTCAGTGCCAGATACAGCTGTGCTACTGGGCAATGTCAGACATGTGACATTGGGAATAGATGGACCTTTGGACTCATCCAACACATCTGACCTTATGTTTCTGGGAACATGTCCAAACCCCATTCAGCTCAATAGAAATGCAAAGAATTCACTGGCTTTGAGTCAGATGTTATATGACAGCAGACAGGAACAACTAGAAATATTCAACCTGTCAAGGAGAAGAGTTAATAGGAACTTGCTGTAATAAATACACCACCTTTACGGCACTGTTGGTGTGTGTTCGAAGCCATTCAGCCTCAAGTGCTAAGGAGCCTTAACTTCTGAGCCAAACCCCAGATTATTTCTCTAGGCTTTCACCAAGGCCCTGTAAAGCCCTGGCTGCCCCCCTCAGATGAGCCAGCAGGACCAGTGAAGGACCAGCATAGCATGGCTAGAGAGGTCCCTGCCAGCATGAACTTGGAAAGCTAATTCAGAGCTCAGGCGATGAACAAAGCAGCAACAGAATGCGCCACACCACAAGCCAGGATGGTGTCCACCAAGGCAGTAAAGAAGTCTCATTTTTGTTTGACACGCTGTTTGGACACTGTTCAGTGGAACTTTGCAAGTGAAGCCCTCATCATCATTCAAAGCTGCTCCTAAAGGACTATATTCCTGGATTGCTCAGCCCCTTCAAGAGACAGCCCTCTGCTTCACCACACAGCTTGTCGGCTTGTGACACTTGGTAATTTATCATAGTGTTAATGCTTTTCTGGTTGCTGTCTGTTATGAAACAAGGTTGAAGGCCAGCCTTGCAGATGGAAGAGGCTTTCAAATTCCATCCTGTCCAAGCCTGCCAGCCACCAGAGAAGGGGAAAGCATGTGGGTCTAATTCTCATTTTACTGACATTTCATCAGTGTATAAGCGCCAACTTTTAAGGTATTACTCTTGCCCTACTCAGCATCAGGAAGATGAAAAATATGCCCTTGAAATAAAACATGCTGCTCTGACAGAAGCCATTGCTTCATCAAGCTAAGGTTCTTATCAAGGAAAGATTTTATTGCAATACCAAGGATTTAAACCAAGCACAGCAGTTTCACTAAAGAGAGAGAGCAAAAGACAAACCTAAGTGTTCCAGTGACAAGTTATTCTAAGCAGAAGTGCAGGATCCAGAACATCATTTCCAGTCTGGCAATGGGTTCACTCACAGCACTTGGTCTGTCTGGCCAAGTCTGTGTACTATTTATCTACCCAGCCAAAAAAAAAATTAAAAATTGTCCCTCATAGCAGCTATTTCTACAACAAGCACAGAAGAGCCTGCAACCCCAGCTCAAGGCTACAGCATAGCATGATATTTAAAAGTCTAGTTTGCTATTTTATTACAAACTGCTTCTTCCTTCCAACTTCCATTCAGGAAGGTTCTTGTGACCTCTCAAAACAGCACCCCCTCAAAAGCAGTGAAGATATTTAGTAAAGTAATGAACTGAGAGACCACAATTGCCTGAAAGACTTTGAGAGACTTGACATGCACTAGGAATGGACACCCATCTTCTCCCAGATCCAGCACACTCTTTAGAATGCATTTTCATATTGAAGTTTTTATTAGAAATATTCCAGAAGAACAGAGACTTGGCAAGTCTAGCCCAGCAATTCTCACCCTGAAGTGTCCAAATCACTGGCAGACAGTGAACATCACTGTTTGCATCTCTAATGTCAGCAACACAAGCACATGCTAGTGCACTCCAGCAAATTTGCTCTTGAACAACTCAGTTTCCCACCAATGCAAGAAAGGGAGAAAGATACTTGCCCACACTGTGGCAATACCTCAGTCTTCCTCCCTTAAGTCACAGACTTAGTCATGTTCCCCACAATCGGGCAACTCATTTTCACTGTCCCAAGCACAGGACAATGGAGAAGAAAACACAAGACAAATGGGAAAAAAAAAGTAATAATCAAGGGCACAAAGCCAAGGAGATACAGAAAGACTCACACTAGCAAAACCAAGACTGCACACAGAAATATTCACGTTAGGGTCCTACCCACATTAGTATAAATCAAGATCCATGGAAACAACACCAGCATAAAATCACCACAAACCAGAGTGGGTTTTGGAACACGAACATCAGCTGAACAGTACCCCTTAAAAGGCTAATATGTCTTTACTGACATCCTTTTCCTTCAGTTAATGGCAGGACAGACCATTTAGCCAGTGGTCTAAAGCTTTAGACAGCAATTTATGCATCCCTCGTAGATGAGAGTGACCCATTCAACCTAAATAAGAAGGAGAAATGCCTCCTGACAGCACTTCTTTGCCCAGTCCTTGTCTAAGACAACTCCAAGTATCATTCAGTCATGCCATGTCTAACCTGAATTGACCATGTCCCAGACTCCCGGGAGTCAGACTCCCTGACTCCAAATAATCACTTTCCTCCCTTCTCTCCCAGTAGGCACAAAGCAGCACAGCATCAAAATACTGTTCAAGTTCTCAGTAGCTGTCCATGCCTTGCTCAGGGGACCTTTTCCTTTTTTCCTCCTCTGGCACTAATTCTATCTATGAGGTTCATTCTCTGTCCCCACCCTGGGCAGGAGCTGCCATAGCAGAAGGATGCACAAGGAAAATGCATCAGGACAAGTCAAGCACAAGTGTGCCTCTAGAGGGAGAGCATTTAAATAAAGAATGAACCTGAAAAAGCTACCAGCTTCCCTGTAGCCAGCACTGTCTGTCAGCACAAATTCACCACAAGGGACTGTCACACAGGAACAAAACATCTCCTGACCCCACATTCAGGAGGAAGAAAGTGACTGCTGTGCCACCCCAGAGACTGGCACAGGCTGGTGTCAAAAAGTCAGAAACAACAGAAAAGGCCACATCTTCCCTACCATAACCAACCATCCATGGTCTGTAGAAACAGATTGGCAAGGAATGCCCATACTGCCTCCTCTTCAAGGAGTTCAAATTCCATATATGCAGACCAAAACAAATGGCAGTGTTATGTCATTTGTATTATATACATCACCCTTTAAAGACAAAGATTTGTACAAGGTGCTGTACATACACCTGGGTCAGGGGGAAGCCTCTCTTGTTCCCAAATGTTACCTCAAAGCACAGATTTCTACTTATCTCTTAAAACCCTACAACTTCAAAGACATTTTCTGAGAAAAAAATGCTCTTAGCTCAGGACAGAAAAGGTTGCACAGACAGATCCCTACTAATTGCCATCTCTTTTCCACCTTGCTACCATTTCCTCACATTTCCAGATCAGTTAGATGTGCAGATGAGAGCAGAGCAGACGTTAACCAAGGCAGGACATGCTTTATGAGAGCTCCAAATCCAGCACACAAACAACCACATTTAACCTAAGGAACCAAGTGTGTAAGTGAGGACTGCCAAGATTCAACCATGACAGGCACAGAAAACCCTTCACTCTGACTCATATCACAGAGGCTGTTCGAGTCACTGCCACTGTCCAAAGGCCACTGCAAAGGAAAGAGAAGGAAGGGACCTGCAACACCATATAACAGCATCAGAGCACATCAGTTACAGCAGGAAGTTGTAGAGAGGGAACTGACAAAAAGCAGGCAGAATCAGACTACGGCCCCAAATCATCTTTGTTTACATTGTACTTACTCTTCTTCTAGTAAAATAGTTATATATCTAGTACTACAGTTATGAGGTCACATAACCTTATACACATGTAAAGGTAGGCACAGTACCTTTTACTTTTCTAAAACACTTTATTTTTTTAGTTTGGTTTGGTTTGAATTTTTAAGCACACAGTGATTCACATGAGACTTTAAAAGATGTAAAATAGTGCAGGAAGCTCCACTCTGTCCCATCACATCCTGCTCTCTGGTGCCCAAATGCAGCTCCTTTTGATAAACACAGATGCAGCAAGTTTTATTCTATTAAACCTGTTAGCTACCAAGGGCAATAAATGTTACAGACAACTCTTTCGGGTAAGAATGCGCAGCATTAAACAACGTGTTTCCTCATGAGCTGTGAAACAGTAACAACAGCACTGCACTCTTTCACACACACGTTGACACTCCCGTGTCCTCACATGTTCCATGGATCAGCTCTTGCCTCTCACCCTTGTCTCCTCTAGGATGAGCACATGAAGAAAACTCTGTGGCTAATTCTGGCCCCAGCCTGAGAACAGCCTCTATTAGTGAAAGTCAGTGACTTTCACTACTGTTAACCTTTGTCTTTGGGGAAGAAAAGAAGAATCTCCTTTTTTACAGAAGATGTAGCATTGCCCAACAATTCAATATTTTATTTTATCATCTAATATTTGATCTCACTCTGCAGAGTTAAACCTGTCTCTTTCCCCTTTCTATGTGTTGTCACTAAGACAGCTTCTCCTCAGTCCAGTTTATTGTGCTTACAGTAATATTACAGGAAGCACAAATAAATAAAAATAAATATTAATAATAATAAAAAAGGTCATCAGAACAAAACCTCAGTGCAACTCAGAAAGGCAGGCTTTGTTATTTGTAACCTGCGAGGAAGGAACAAGTAATGAAGATAATTAAGAGAAGAAGGGTAGAATTGAGACTGCAACAAAGGTGCTGTACAAGCAAACTGAGAATGATACACTACCAGCAATGTTGTCCTTTGATTAAAGGAATAGAGTTTCCAGGCAGGCTAGCAAAAACCAACATGAGCACTGTTAATTAAGAAAATTAAGAACTCCTCAGTGCTGATGCTGTAGTTGTGGTTTAGTTGCATTCAGAAAGAAACAGTTTCTGCTTTGGATCAACAGACCATGCTGTCTGTGACCTGCATTGGAGGGATAACTCTGGAATATGTTGACCAATCTGAGCTGAATTCAAGAGAGGATAAAAGGTCACAAAGGTGCAGAATTCCTCTAAGTTCAGCTGAGTGAAAAAGCAGGCCCCAAGATAAGATCTGGCCTGAACCATAAGCCACCCAGTGTCCACTTTCATAGCTAGCAGGACTCCAGATGATTGATGCATCAACCACAGCCAGTCCTCCAGCACACCTGTAATGCTCAGCCAAGTATGCCTTGTGCCACTTTTGACCCTTCCAAATGTGCAGCAGAATGAGGGATCATGACAGAGATGACAGAAAACACTGAAAGATAGAAGAGTCCTGGAAGGGCACGCAGTGAAGTGATCCCTAACTTCTGTTGCTTAACGAAATGACCAGGCATTTTACCCATTTCCTGATCCTTCAGAGAACAGACAGCTCTCACAGGCCAGATAACTGAGTGTTCAGTGTGGTTACTGGGGCAGGGCCTTAAAAACACTGAGAAATCATAATCTGGCAGGATGCCCTGACTAGATCTTTCTCTGCCATATTCCATATTCCACACTTTTCTGAAAGCTCTTCTGTTCAAGGCTCGGCTGCCCAGAAAGTCTGACCAATGATGGCTGAACATTCTTTATTACACCTCTGTAACACCTGATATAGACACTGTAGGGGGCTTTCTCCCAGTGTTGCTCCAGTCGTTGCCAAAGTTCACTTGAATAAAGATTCCCTTTTTTCTGAAATACCTATTCTTTCAAGTAGCATGGCTCTCACATCAGGTCACAATCTCACTGTCTCACAGGCAAGCTTTTTTTCAGGCCAGATGGCAAATACAGTTTTCAGAGACCCCCTGCCTGATATGTAGGTTTGCCTATCTGCCTGTCCCACCACGCACCATGAGCAAGGCTGCCCCTGCACGGGGTCACCATGGTCCTCTACATGCAGACTCACCACACTTGTGTCTTGTACCAGGCTTTTGGCCAAACAGAAGCAAAGCCCTGTTCCACTGCAAACACAGAGTTCCTGCCAGTTCAGATCGGACAGTGAGTCTGTCCAGAAGTGCCAGGCCCCAGCCCCAGACACTCATCTGCACCTCCATCCATGCTCCCACTTTAGTGTCAAGTGCTACCAACATTTTGCTGTTTGGGAACAAAGCTGGAAAGACACTGTGGGTGGCAGAAAAAGGACACTACCCTTCACATACTGCTCCAGCCCTCTACCTTGCAGAAGACCGACATGGGGAAACTTAGCCCAGGCTGCCTCCAAGAGGACAGGGGGAAGATCTATTTGCCCCATCTCACCCAGGAGTGCTTCACCTGCACCTGGTGTTGGGCAAAGACTTTTCCCTTTGGATTGTGAAGTGTAACGCAAAGGGTGGGGAAGCCACCTTAAAGATCCCAAAAACTTATAAGACCCTTGAACTCTGTATCCTACTACATTACCCCATGAAAGACTGTGCGAGCAGCCACATAAACTTACACGTGCCATCATCCTAAATTATTCCAACTCATTACAAACAATCCACATAATTCAGTCAGCTCCCACTCCCCTCATCAGACAGATGTGACTCCTCTTCTGTCTGTATTTCCAACGAAAGCCCAAATTTATGGCCCCCACAGTCTCATCACATTGATTCTCACCCAGCTCAAAAAGAGCTGCAATTTGAAATTGCTCAATCTGTGAAGCCAAGCAGGTAAAGAGATTAGAACTGCAGACAAAAATGCTCTTAGAACACCTCCAGACAGAACTTTGCTATGCTTTAACTCAATCAATCTGTTAATGATTTTAGCTGAGCATGTTCCACTTTTCTATTATAGAGAGCTCTGTTCTTTCCCCTCATAGCTCCTCTTCTCACCTAATTTTCCTTTCTTTCATGCAATCTCTTATAAAAACAAAAATATACACAGCATCTGAGCTACAGCAGATGAAGTAAAATAACTCCTTTTCATTAAGTAGCTGTATCAATACTGATCCACAGCACAACCTAGAGTAGATCCCTCCTTTCTTGGATGCCTCAGTTTCTCAAAAAAAAAAAAAGAAAAAAAGGCCTATACTACTGACCTTCCTTTTAACAACCTTTGACATACACAGCTGAAGTAGGCAGCAGAAGACCTTTATAAGTACAACCATGTCTGATATTCTGGAGGCATAAAATTGGCAGGATTTGGTGGTAAAGGAGAGGAAGCCTGGAACAGAGAAATATCCCCATACACACTGCCATCCATCCCGCTGCCTTGTGCAGATAGAATTCACTCTACAGCTGACAGGGGCAAGTAAGGCCTGCAGACAGGTCAGGTCTGCCAGCACCTCATGGTATTGATCACAGCGGGGGGGTATTTTTCAAACAGCCACAAACTGCAGGGAAAGGTTAACAACCACTTAGAGCTCCTACTCCCTCCTTCCTGCACCCATAAGGTCATAAAACACTTTTGGTAAGAGCTAAATAATCATGTTTTATACATTCTCTTCCATTCAACAGCTTTTGCAAATGTCCATCCATTTTAAGCCTCAGCAACAGCCCTTCATGTGAGTTAACTCTTCCTTGTAGATGGGGAAGCCTCAAGACATGGGACAACACACAATCTTATTAGACACAAAGGCAGGACCACAAATCATAAAAACAACCTGCATGCACAGCCTGCTCTCCTCTGACAGCTAAGGAAGCACATCTGAACTCAACCCATCCTTTTCTCTCTGCCTTGAAAGTCAGCAGGAGCTCTGTGCCAAGTCTTCATCTCCACAAACCACTTACTGGGGTCCTCTACCAAATCCCTATGAGGGGTTCAACCCATTTATTGAGCCTACCAGCAGCACCACTGAAGATGTACCAGCAGTGCCCACATGTTACAGACTGGTGGAATGCCTGAAGCAGTGCCAAAGCAGTTGCTTCAAGCATCCTGAGTTCTTTAGACCATCATTGACCTAAGTGATTCACTGTGGGTCAGTCCTAGTTTTTCCAAATCCCAGTCACCCATTTTAGTCCCAAAGACACCAGTAAGTGCAATCGCATTTCCCAGGAAACACTACTTTATCTCACAATGTAGTGGCTGGGAAGAATCCCAATCCCTTCTACTCCTTTCATAAGAAAGGAACAAGAAGAGAGGAACAGAAACGCTAAGATTTGTGCAACACCTTCGACTTGATCAAAACATTGCAGAGTTCCAAGTGGCAGGGTCCTGCATCCTCTGCGGATCAGGCACAGGGAGAGAGGTGATGAAGCACAGTACCCCTGCCCTCACCTGCCGCTCCCGGAGCTGCAGGAGAGGGAGCAGGTGGGCAGCGACCTGGGTCTGTCAGCAGCCACCCGGGGCTTTGCCCGGAGACTACGGGGCACGGCAGTGGAGGAGGTGGAGTGTGCACTCAGGATCCGGATTGCTGCTTCCCAATCATCCTCCCTTCATCCCTCTCCCACCCCACTAGCACCGCTGGCAGTTCCAGGGGGATTCTGGCCATTATACCGGCACATAACTCAGGTTTGAAGGGACGCAGCAGATGAGAGACCCCGGCGCTGGGACTCCCATCTTCACGACAAAGCCTGGCAGCGTCGAGGGACGGTACAAAGGGAGACAGCGTCAGCTGCACGGGCGGCAGAACGCTTTACCACGGCCGAGTGCCTGGTAGAACTATTTTCCTCTCTGGCGGAGGGAACCCCAGACAGCGGGAGTTTCAGGGAGTCAGTGACTACGAGCGGGTTTCCATATCAATATTTCAGCAGTCTCTGCCTTCCCAGTACGCAGTCCCAGGCTGCCGGTCCCCTCGCCCTCCGCAGCATTCCCTCCCTTTCGCAGATGCCCACGCTCCCTCTAGCGCCCGGCTCCGCTTCCCTCACACCGGCAACCCGCACCCTTCCCTCAGTCTGTGCCCTAGGGATCTACATCGCATTGGAGCTAATTAAAACTGATGCTATTTGGGGCACGCAGGCCCTGTAGTGCTCTGTAGAGCATTTTGCCTGGCTAGCGATTGTGTTCGCATGTCGGAATACGAAGGGAAAAAACACCGTGACAGCTTCAGTGTCAGGGCTCTGCCATTCGTTTCACTGGGAAAGCAATCAGTACTCCTTCAGCACTGAAGACGAGGAACAAAAGAGAGGTTTGGTCATTCAGCATGAATCATTTCTGATTTTTATTGCATGTTGGGACTCTGCTGGTGATGAGGCTGGAAATTGACCCTAAAATTTCCGTAGCAGATTATTTATCAAATATGTTTCATGCCCCATGCTCTGCAAACACTCAGCAAACTTTCTTCAGTTCCCTCAGTCTCACAACACCCTATAAAGGCGGGAAAGGAAATACTTCCATGCTTCTCTTTTTGCATGGAGGAGATACTAACAACAATGCTGCAGTTCTCCCTGGACATTAAAAGGAAGTTAGGGTTGGGGGATTTGTTTACCTTGGATTACTGCAGGGAGCGTAGGCAAGCCAAGAAACTTGAATGCAAATGTGTGACTGCAGCAAAGCAGATCCCAGCCAAAGCAGATCCCAACTTGACCAGATCCCAGAGAAATCCAAGCCTTAACTCCACAAGTTTCTTGCAATTGTCCTCAAACCAGCCCCAACCATGAACTCAGGCTTGGCCTTCAATTCTGAAATGAACCTGGATTTATAAGAGAGTACTAACTCAAGTAAGTATGTACTGCTCTTCTCCATTCTACCTACAGACATCCAGGGAGCTTAAGGAGTAGATGCTACGGTATGACTTAAATAAATTCTTAGCTGTTTACAAAACTAGTTTCCAGTATCCTTTAGTACATTTAACATTAAAGATCTTGGCCCTTAACCAGTGCTTTGTCCATGAGGCAACACTGCTTTCCTGTGTTTTTCTAAATTTTACTTACAAATACAGCTATAAATTTGGAAACTGTATGAAGTTTCATCTTCATACAGTCTTACCTTTAAGAAAACATTTGTTTCATCTCACCTCCCTCTGGAGAAAAATCTCTTCTGCCTAACATCAGTTATCTGCTCAAACCCATTTTCAAAATACTTCATCATCTAATTGGATGAAAGTTTTCCATTAAAAAAATAATTAAAGAATCATGTAGCTGTTTCTGTTTGCATTTAAACCACTGTGAAAGCTTAGCCACAAGTCCTAGGCCTATCCCTAATCGTGAAAAAGTCCGAATACAAAGGTCTGAAGAGAAACTGCTGACAGGCACTTGGGACAGGAGCAGTTCTGTTACTGAGTTTAGAACTACAAGAACATCAACAGCTTGATGTGTCCGGCAGGGTAATGGCCTAGGGAATTTGCCACCTTCATGGGATCCACAAGCAATATCCAGGCCTGTCCACTGGACATCCAACTGACTTTGCAATGAAACCAGTCTGGAGAGAAATAACACAAAAAATATTTTGCAGACACCTTCTTCCTGCTCTACTGACTCAACAGAACCACAAAAGCAGTTGCCATGATGGAGTTTATTTTTTAATTTCAATTTTCTATTTGAATATTAATTAAAAATGGATTGGCAACATTCTGGAGAAGGACTTTAGTGGCAAAGTTCATTACTACTGGTAGAAGAAAAGTGGAAATGCATTAAGACATTTTGTCAGAGCTGGCCTACCTTCAGTGGCAATGAGACTGTAACCTGGTCAAAAGCTGCTTTTGAGAAAGAAAGTCTAGAACAGCAATTCAAATATCTACCAAATGCAGTGCATTTAATATGATTGCTCTTTCACCATTTTGCACTCTAGGAGTAAACATTTTAGACTGAAATCCAACTGGGCTTTTGGAACAGTTACCCATGGCTAACAACTAAATGCAGCATTGCCTGACTAAAGATTCCCCTTCCTCATTTCCAAGCATAGCAGTCTATTTGGAATTGCAAATATTGTCCATCTCGTTCTGCCCATCACACACTGCATTGCTAGCCATCTTAATGAAAAACTACCTGGCACACAGCGAGCCCATCAGCCTCCCTAGCTTGTAATTCGCCATGGAAGTGAGTAATGTCTCAGCATCAAACCACCAGTACATTAGCAGATCACACCAGAACACTGCCAACACCATTCAGAGGAATCATTCCCGGAAGATACAGGCTTCACTGCAAGAACTTGTACAACCTGCTTGTCACTGTCAGCCCTCAGAGCTTGCACAGGGGAAAGAAACAGGATCAGGGGCAGCAGGAGGAAAAGAAAACCCATTCAGAGGAAGGTTGTTCCAATCAGGTCATCTTTACATGAGTCTTGAAAATCTCTGAAGACTTTCTGGTGCCTTGCTGTACCATTTTTATTGAGAAAAAACTCTTTCTAATATTCAGGCTGACACATGTTTTGGCTGTTACGACATACTAATTCCTCTTCAACCCATAAGATAAGCTGCATCTTCTTTCTAACTCTACTTCAGATGACTACAGGCTACTACAGTACTATCAGCCCCCTCCTTACCATCTTGTCCTAAAGACATCTCATATTCCTAGTCTTGGAGTGAATCTTAAAACCATATTAACTATAGGGAGGACAGTCATAGGTCCTCTGGACAAAACAGTGCAGCATGGCTGTCAAGATAAAACAAGGCTCCAGTCCAGTGTCCCACTAGCTCTTATCCTGCCTTCTCCGATTTTTAGAGTCTGGATCATACTGTAAACATCTATGCAATTGCATGGTGTACACAAGTAGCAGCTACATCATTTCAGCACACCAGACTTCTCCGGGTTTATCTTCTGCACTGCTGTACTGCAGTGAGATGAAAAAGGAACTGTACATTTTTCCTATAGTATATAGAAAAAGTCCAATGCCTAGGATCATATAGGAACTTGGCCTGGCTGCAGCAACCTGCAATACACACATGCTTTAAACAAATGCCCTCTTGTGCTCTTACTGGGGCATTATAGTGTATTTCTCATCTTTATGGCAGAATTTTGCCTCTAGTTACTAGAAAGGTAAAGGCACATACACATGGGCTGCCTAAATCACATAATGACTATTAGCTGCTGCCTCTTCTTAGATAGTGGATTGAAAATATCTTCTAGAGAAAGCTAGAAATGTGCATATTTGCTTCTTATATTGAAAAAAAATCACCCACAACACCACAGAATTTGCGGTAGTTCCATCATGAAAAAAGCATAGACAGAATTAAGTACTTCCAATAAACAGCTACATTAATCAGAGGGACAACTCTGAAACCCAATGACAACAGTTCCCATTTACCATTCCACTAGTGATCATATCAGGAGAGCAATCCTAGTGAGTGTGTTTTATTCACTGTCGTTTGTTGAAATCCCTTGAAAAACTTACTGTCAAGAAACAAGATAGTGAGATTTAAAACTGTAAGAGCATTAAAGGTGCTGCTACCCTTTTTTTTTTTTTTTTAGGTACTTATCCTAGAAATCAGGGAGAGAGGACAGGAGAAAAGATATTCTGAGGAATCAAATCATCATCACAGGAAGGTTGGAGAGTATCTGGTGAGCAGAACAAGTAAAAATATCATGCAATAACATAAATACCCAGAGAGGGAAAACAAGTATAGAGGATACAACGCTCACCGAATGGCACATGTGTACACAGTGTATGTGTTCAGAGAGGAATGGCTTTGAAAAAAGAATGACTTGCAGATCTTCTGGGAATAATAGTAGTTTTCACTAAAAATTCTCCTTCCTTCAGAAAGGCCTTGGCAAGAAAACAATTTATCTGACCTCTACAAGGTTCCCCAAGAGCTTCAGTGACCTTGTTCAATAAATGCTTCTATTAGGGCAGATTGATACTTGAAGCCCAAACAGAAGTCTCCTTTTTCTCGTATCAGACCCACTGAATTAAGCCAAATTCCCTTCACCAGAACACAGAGAACACAAACCTCATTTCTACACAGAATAGTATTTTTGCATTTTCCTAACAATTTTTACTTAAAGATCCTCAGGTATTGTACAAAGCAGAAATAAATTCTGCTCCACACCACCACTTTGTGGTAGCTAAGTAGTACTATCCTCATTTAACATGGAAGAGGAGATCCAGAGAGGTTAATTGTCTTTCCTAAGGTCACGGAAAAAGCCTCTGGGCAGGACAAAGCAGAGAACCCCAATTCCCTGATCTCACCAGCCTTCTGTCTCTATCATAATCCTAATCTCACTATCTACAAATGGAGAAAACAAAAGTTTGTTGCCTGGAAGGGATTATTTTTTAATAAGTTAAATTGAGATTTGAGGGACGTGCAAGGAAAGTGGGGTAAGAGATGGAGGCAGAGTTGCTCTTAAAATAAAAATAAAGAAAAAAAAAAAAAAACAAGAGATTTTAACATTCTACGTAACAGGACATCCAGGAGCTACAAAGATGTCCATTTTGTGGAGTGTCTGTAGATCTATACTTCCCAGTAAAACCCCAGTTTTTTATTACTATGCCCTCATCATTGCAAATCCATTCAGTGTTTAGGAACATCCCACCACTAATGTCCTGATTTGAAATACACTGTTTCTTTGCATGAAATTTGATTGATCGTGTTTTTAATAAAACATAAGTGACAAAAGCTTAGGTTTTGAAGTCTGTTCAAGTAACAGGGAATTGGTAAAAGCAAGCCGTATGCCTCTTTATGGCTTTGGTAGCCTGAATACACTGGCATACACTAGGTCAGCTGGCATAATCAAGACACGAGTTAGTATCTTTTACCCTTTTCAATACACCTTTCTGCTGCTTTGTATCTCTTATGACCTAAGAAAATACATGCTTTGTGTTGAGGGACTGGTAACCAATGTGGCTGGCAAAAGAAGCCACACTGTTTGCCCGGGTGACCTTGCGCAAATTGCTTGATGTTCCTGTGCCACAGACACCCCAACAACAGAATTAGGTTAAAAACTGAACTGCAGCAGAAAAACAGGCATTGGATTCAGCCTTATCTGTTAATAAATGAAAGGACCCAGGTTCAAGCATTTAACTTTCCCTCTACACTGTTTAAAAAAAAAAATCCAATTAGTCTCTAAATGCAGTATGTTCTCTCCAAAAGACAGAAGAGAAAGTCTCAGAATGCTAAACCTTATATTAGAAAAAACACAAAACAATAACACTGGTATTTATTAACATGTCTGCTTCTCCTTCCTACAAATACCACATTGTCAATAAACACCCATCTCTTTGCTTTTGCTTGTGCTTTTGAGTTGGAAGCTTTCAATGCACGGTATCCTGAGGTGCAAAGTCCTAATGGAAAGTCATGAACAATGGAAACATTTTCCTTCATTACCCTTCTCAGTCACCTGAAGTTAAAGAATAAGGAAACTAGTTATTCAAATGGCATATTTCTGTAAAAAAAAAAAAGGAAGGAGGGAGAATTTTGTGAAAATCACTTTCTGACTTGCATTTTAGAAAAAATAATCTTTCTTTCCCCTGCAAATACTTACAGAATGAGTTTTCTCTGCTACTTCAAGCAGAAATACTCAAAACTACTGGAAATTCATGCTGGGAAGGCATGGGGGAGGCATTTTATCTTCTATTGCTCAACACCCCTCAATTCAGCACCAAAATGAAACAAAAGAGAGGGCATATAGGTTGTTTTCTTCATTACATGCCATGTTACATTAAAAATAAATAATCCTAGAGACAAGTGTAGTGCTGAAATATACCATGCAGCTGTTTTCTCTTGAATGTTTGCTTTCATCTTTAATGAGAGTGGAATTCATGTCTGGCAAACACAATTGCCTTTAAAAATTGGTTAAATCAAAGTAACATCTACATTGCTGTCAGAATTATTGCCTAAGTAATAATAGAGAAAAAAACCTTCCAGTCAAAAAAATAAAGAGGTGGTAGAATCGAACATTAGAACCTATAGCTGATGCACAGATAGGGAGACAGATAGATAAGGAGGTAGACAATTTGCTTTTTCATGACTAGCAAGTTTCATGAAGTATGTATCTGAAAACCCAGCCAATCTCTTTTATGCTGTTAATTGCTTTATACCCATTTCCAATAGTGGCAAAGCAATAAAAGAGGCATTTTCAAGGCAGTGACAAGCTATAATAATCAGAATAATAGGAATATTGTCACCAGACATAAAGGTTTCTCAGAGTCCTTTAAATTATGTACGTTCCCAGACTACATCAGAGTGAAAATGGTATTTCTGATACCAAGTCAAAAGAAACTTGAAGTTTTGTCCACAGCCATCTGCCGGGCGTTGCAAAGAGGGTGGGAGGGAGGACCCTGTACTATCATGGCACAATAGCGTGTGGGCTTTTGGGACATGCCCCTTACACACACATACAATCCCACAGGCTTTCAGGGACACCCCAGTGACTCATTATTATTCACTTGAGGAAAAAGGCGTGATATGCCACGGATTTTTTGTAAACTTTTTGCTGTGCTTGCACTACCTGCCTCTTCTCAAAGCCCTTGACTTGGTGTGGGGCTTTCCACCCCTCAATGAATTAATGGGATCTCTCGTCTCCAGCACGCACAGCGGGGTGCTTTTCCACTACATCTGTAGTCATTCATCCCAGGCACAGAGGCACAGAAGCGTGCCGAGGTGTATATTACATATAGGGAGACAGAGAAAGGGTGCCCAGCGGTGCAGCACTCGGGACAGGCTGGAGCGGGGCGCCGCGGATCCTCCCTACGTAGAGGAGAGGGATGGGGCGCTCCCGCCCCGCTAGTCGGGAATCGCAGTTCTGCCTGCGGGGGCGGGGGCGGAACGGTGTTCCCATTCGCCTTCGCCTTTCCCCAGGAAAACTTTTCTCTTTTCCTGGGGCCACCGCCCCGTGTCCCACTCCCGCTGGCCATAAGGGC
Source organism: Pseudopipra pipra (assembly GCF_036250125.1). Lineage (NCBI taxonomy): Eukaryota > Metazoa > Chordata > Aves > Passeriformes > Pipridae > Pseudopipra > Pseudopipra pipra. The sequence goes on along the minus strand of NC_087556.1, from coordinate 25,520,506 downwards.
GCCGTGGCCGCCCAGCGCCCTTCTACGCACCGCACCCCTGGCTCCAGAGGTGGGTTCGGCTCCCTCCCCGCCAAGCCCCACCGGGTCGGGTCTGTCTGTGGTACTCACGCTGCTGTTGTGCCCGGACCAGTGCACCATGGCTTGGTTGTGCGCCGCATCCCCGGTGAGCGCGAAGGTGGTGCTGCTCAGCCTCGGCTCCTCGGCCCCTCGCAGCCGCGCCGCTCTCGCGTCCTCCGGGGGCCCGCGGGGCTGAGCGCGGCCGCCGCGCTGCCCCTCGGCCGCGGGCACCCCCCGGCGCCCCTCGCTGCTCCGGCGGGGCCGCGGCGCCGCCGGGCCCCGGCCCCCGGGCGCGCCGCCTCCCGCCCCCGCCGCGCCGAGCGCCGCTCCCCGCGGCCCCGCACGGCCCCCCGGCTCCGCGCCCGGCACCGGCTCCGCGGCCGCCGCCGCCCCGGCCGAGCCCCGCGCTCCGCCGCCCGGCCAGCTCCGTAATCCCCGCGGCGGCGGCTGTCGCTGCTCCTGCCTAAGGCGAGACAAGGAGGTCGGCCAGGAGGGCGATGGAGATGAGCAGGATCTGCAAGTTATTTCGGCGCCAGTGCAACACCAAGAGAGGAGTAAAAACCATGTCCAGGCGAGAAAAATGGTGTGGCAGGTCGGGAAGCAGTTGGTCCCCTTCTCCATGCCTTTGCGGAGCGAGTCGGGGGGCTTGCAGAGGGAGGGGGGACGAGGAGCTGCGTTTAGGGCGCTTTTTTTTTTTCTTAGGAAGAAGGGGGACGGATGCTAATTATAATATTTATTATTTGTAAAAGGCTCCTCTTTCTCTCGCTCTTCTTCTTTCTCTTCTTCTTCCCCTTTCTCTTCCCCTTTTCTCAGCCTCTGAGACGATGACCAGGAAAAAAAAAAAAAAAAGAAAAAAAAGGAAAGAAGGAAAAATAGGAAAAAAAACTCTCCCCGGTAGTTGGATTCTGTTCCTTACTGTTGCTAGATTTTTTTTTTTTTTTCAAAAGTGCTTTTCAGTGAAACTGTTCACGTTCAAGGATTTGATCAAGTGAGAGGGTACCACCACACGGGGGGAGGAGCCCCGAGCCTTGCCAAGCCGCCGCCGCCGCTGAAATACACCGCCGAGTCACCCGCCGCGCCACGCCGCCGGGGGCCGGGAGCGGGGCCGGGGGCGGGAGCGGGACATCGCGCCGCACCGAATCAGCTGGAGCATCACCCAGCCTTTTCTCCTGATTTGGTATGTGTGCTCCTGCCCGAGACAAAGCAGCCGTCATTCCCCGTTTCTGCTGATGTATGTGTACATACACTCGTGTTTACAGCAGTGTAGGTACCCCTCTCCCTGTGTGTGTGCGTGCATGTGTACGCGCAAAGGCTGGATGTGGGTAAGGGGCATAAGGGAGCGCAGCTGGGATGAGTGGCTCTTGGGTGTCTCCCCTGTGTAACGGCGTGCCCGCGGACTCGGCTATCCAGCAGCACCCCTCCAGAGGCGGCTCCGTGCTTGTGGATGTGCCCGTCCCAAGTGGAGATTCGCGACCGTGGGAACTCGCGCGTGTGCGTGAGAATCCCAGCAACCCTGCCACCGTCCTGGAAGGGAGACTAGCAGGATTTATGGGGGGGGGGGGCAATAACGAAGAAAGGGCAGTATCTGCAGGCAGCTCACTGCAGCAGCATCTCGGGACTGTGTCGGGAGAAGGAGCGAGGGAGATGTATTTAAGTCATGGCAGTGCAGCGCTCCCGCTCCCGTCGCACGTCTGCATTTCCTCCGGCCAGAACACCTGTTTTCTGCTGGCAGAGCTCAAGAAGCCTTTGCAGCTTCAGCCCCCAGACAAGGTGTGAGTAATGGCAGGGTGCGAAGGGGAGAGGGAGGCTGTCGCCTCCTGCGGCTGCGGGGTCTCCCCCGTCCCCCGGGGGTCACCCTTGTCCTCGCCATCCGTGCAAGTGCCACGTCCCTCCGGACCGATTCACTGCAGCAACACGTCGGCACTTTCTCTTCGAATCAAACCCATGGTCGACCTTCCTCCCTTTGAAAAGTGTCGATAATTAGCGATTTTTTTAATCCTCCCACCCTCCCACTTCCCACATCAGCCATTCTTTGCCGTCCAAGAGACGGATCAACCAACTACGCGGCTCTCCCCGCGGTCTCCCCCTCCCCACCGCCAGACCCGGAGCGGGGGCGGCTCAACAGTTTCTCCCGCCTATCGCGGGTCTCCCAGCCCGTCAGGGAGCGGAGAGAGCGGGGGACAGAGGCAGGACCGGAGGTAGCATTGCCCGCACTGGGTAGCGGGGGGGTTTCTGGCCAGCTGCTGCCCGGCGCTTGGTCACCGCCCGCTGCAGAACGCACGACTCGGGATAGGGGGGTCCGTGCAGCCCGGCTGCCGCTGGGAGAGCGACGAGAGAGCTGGAGTAGGGAAGAGGGGCTGCACCCACCGCTGTCTGTTGCAAACGGGGGGAGCTGTCGCTAAATGGCTGTCCTGCAGGAACGGGAAGAGGGGCTGGAGTGTCAGAGCTGACAGCTTCGGGAAGGCGGCGGAGGACTGAGCGAGCCTGTGTGCGGCGAGACCCCTACCCACAGGAACGATCCCTCCTTTAGCCACAAATCCCGACGCAGAGAGCAAAAGCTGGAGGTGGGGGCAGGGGAAGCAAATCACCCACTCCCAACCCAGCGGATGGTATTCCTGGCTTGGAATCGGCTCCCTTTTGTACTACGCTGCCAAAATGTTTAGATGACATTTCATTTGTGTGGGTGCAGTGACGTGGGCCTCAGCCAAAGCTGATCCATAAAATGTCGGGGGAGGGGGATTGTACAAGTTGCATACGCTCATGGCAGGTGCTGCCCTGCCCGCACAGGGACAACTCAGCCCCGAGGCTGCATTCTCCCACTGCTTGTAAGTGAACAAATGGTGTCAGGAACAGGAAGGACCCCACTGTCTCCCTAATTCGAGTGCTGCAAGAACAGAGTCCCCAGGCATGTGGCATTAGCGACACACATGCCACCCCTGGGCCTTGCCATTGCTGTGCACTGTGAAGGGAGGCACTGTCAACCTGATGACACTCTCTAACAGTGAGGCTCCAGCTGTGACAGACAGAACTTGTCCTTACATTATTCTCCAGTCCCTCTGGACTCACCAGCTGCTCACTGCTGCTCCTGAAGACCTCTGCACATCCAGAACCCGTCACCACAGAGTAACAGCTATGGTGGTACTAGCAATAGCCACTGCTTAGCCAGTCCCCTGCTATGCAGTTCACCCAGTCCCATTTATCTTCTCAGCCTAGCTGGACACCACTTAAGACATAGTCCTTGTTCACATCCTGAACAGTCACTCATTTGTACAACATCATCCTTGACTTCATGGTCAAAGTCCACCCACACCGAGATAGGACTCGCAGACACAAGTCATTTCCCAAATCCTGCCAGCACAAGGCATTTCTTTGTGTCCACCACATCACTCCTTGTCACCACAAGAGACAGCTGTGCTGGACATGACACAGAATGTGATAGGCTTCACGCACAGGTGTGTTCACCAGCACTTCATTTAGGGCAGTACTTTGGCCATCCTGATAGCAGGTTTTTTCTACCCTGCAGACTGAAGAGCCATTGCTTGTAACTAAAATCACCCTCTGTGAATATCATCCTTACCTACCACATTCAGGGACAATCCCAAACATTCAGTTCAGACTATGTCAGCAAGATTACCCCAGGCCCTAATTTTTCAGGCAGACACCCACAGGAAGCTGTGGTGTTTCTAAAGCAAGTCCTAAAAAGCCTTCATCAGTTCCTGCTTATTACTGTAAATAATAGGATGCACGGCTGAGTCTCACTGATGATGTGGGACTGTCTACTAAAATCTCCCCATTCCACATCTCCCACTCCTTAGCAGAGGCCTCAGTGCTAAGGAGAGCAGCAGCAGTTCTAACAGCTTTCCTTCTCTAGAAAACAAAGGTAATGTGAGCAATACCCCCATCTCCTGCACGATTTGCGAACTGCGTGCTCATCACCAGCACACAGACAAGGGGCTTTTCCAGTTTTTACCATCCCTGTTGCAAGAATATCAGATTTGCTTCAAAACCCGGTCTCTTGCATGACAGGGTGACAGTAAGGATGTCATCTGACAACCCTAGATTTGCACATCCAAGAATAGAAATGGAATAGTTCAACACAGTATCCATTACAGGCTGTTTTAATCCCTGGTCTAATCCATTACGATCTGCTTTAATCCCCACCCAGATGCAAACACCCATTCAAAGAAGCAGGGGTTGGTGTTATATTCTGTTGGACCATGTTGATTTTTTAATTGATGTAAGACAACCATATGCCATAACACCAGGCAATGCAGAGGATTTCTTAAGTAAACATTCTGGAAGGCAAATTGTGGCACAAATATAAAGCAGCAGAACATGCCTGTAACCAGGGGGAAGCTGGGTTCAGTTAAGGAGAGAAAAGCAATTGGGGTAATTATGTTTGTTTGGAGGGGATGATTTGGATGGAAGAAGACTAATGACACTATCTAAAGAAAGAAACAAATAGAGCCTGGCAATTGCCAAGGCCTTCAAAAGCAGAATTGATTATTTGGGGGTTTCTTTTTTTCCTATTCTCTGACTTTCTTTTTGAAAGAAAAAGTAATTATACAACCAAATTGTTAACTCCTAACACATATAAATAATTTTACCATCACTGTCTCCCTTGCTGGTGGTAGACCTGCTCCCCAGTACCCCCACCCCTTCTGTTTAGCCCAGCTCTGCCTATCATTGCTCCATGCCCCTCTCCTCCTGCAGGACTGCACACACCCTGACCTCCCTGGAAGCCCAGAGTGTTTCTCCCAGTCACTGTCACCCCAGAAAATTTCTGAGTGGGACCTAGAACCTGAAAGAAAGGAGGGAGAGTTAGGAAAGAGGTCACGAGAGGAAAATTTAGCATGGGGGGGAAAAAAAAAAAAGTAATGTCCCAGCTACACTGCACTCTCTTCATGCAAACACACACATCCTCCCTAAAGGTCTCCTGCACTACTCAAGCCCTCCCAAGGGAAGAAATTCCACACGTACTAAGGAAAAAATCAATGCTTGCTCCAGTTAATTTTAACCTATTTATTATGTGAGACTAATCACTGTAGAACAAAGCAGATCTGTGATAATGCTGTCTTGTTTACCAAGGGAAGGCCTGACTCGACCTAAACAAAAATCATTGAAATCTGAAGTGTCCCTATAGCTTCAGACAAAATAGGCAGGGCCCCCACCATTTTTTCTGGTACAGTACTACCCCCATTATGGGACAGATTTTCTCCGAGCACAGCCATCTGCAGTGTGCAGCAGCGAGTCTGACTCTGAAGCACAGCAGCCCATGGCAGGGAGCCTTTAGCACTGACAGAGTTGCTGCAAAGCTCCTAAACAGAGATTGCAAAAAACACTGCACAGATGCTGCCAGAGGGGATCTCGCTCCTGCACTAAATGATGAAGTCAGAGTCCAGCAGCTCACAAGCAGCACAGGTACCACATATCAGCACACCAAGGGAAGTGTTTTACACAACCTGGATCACGGGACAGTGATGGGACTACTTGATCTCAGCTGACCTCAGGTTTCTCACAAAGTAGTGGGTCCCCTCACTGCATCACAGCACTACTATCTTCTTGATGAACACCATTCACACAATGGCCCAGAGCAGGAGAGAGTGCCACAGGTCACACTGGGAATGCAGCAGGTAGAGGCTTAGCAGAGTGGAGAACCACTCCTGTGAATCTCACCTCGGGCTCAGAACTTCACTAGCATGAGCAGATGTAATGCCAGGTTTGGTGACCAGCCTGACTGCATCCTTCTTTTTGATTTTTCTATCTAAACATCATGTCTGTGGGAGACAGAAGAGGCTCTTTCATTCAGGGATGTTCAGACAGCTACACTGTCTTCATCCGCTGCTAAGGCTGCCCAAAAGTTGCACAACCTGCACAGTGCAGGTAAGGGACTTGGCGAGGCACAGAGCAGACAGAGGTGTTTTGAATGCTTTGGGGAGATTCTGCAGGTTTAAAATCATGTTTCTAGTTAATGTTGGGTACTGTTGTTCGTCCTAAAGCCAAGATAAGAAAATCCCCTTATGCTGATAATCAGCATCATCAGGAATGCGGAAGAGCTTATCAGAATGGAACAAGCACACAGATTTGCAGCACATACAAAGATAAGTTGAGCAGCACACAAGTTCACTGTGCTGAATTCACTGTATACTGAAGGTTGCATATATATTTATCTTGGAGACCCCAGTCAGAAATGTGGGATCCCCTGTTTCCCAGATTTCAAATCATCCAGGACCACAGTAAGATACAAGATTTTCAGAAGCATTTGCAACGTTTTTGAAAGTATGCTCCTTAGCATCACTTATAGAGCTCTGGATCGGGACCTGTAGCCCCTCTTTGTCTTCTGAATTCAAAGAGCTTGCCTAAAAAGCTGGGTCCAGCCGTGTCACACACAAGGAAGAAAGGCATAATCATGGCTTGAGATGTTATAATATCCAAGAATACATTATGAGTACTGAGATATCCCATTTGGAGAAAATCTGATTAAAAACAGACATGTAACTAATATTCACATGATCATTGATTCAGAAAGAATAAATGACCCTCATCTCCCTTCCTGTCCCAAGGTACACCTCAGCTTTTCAGATTCCATGGAGAAAAGGAATTCTCCTTACTATTAGAAATTTTGTGCATCTCTCATCAGCTTTTCACTTCTGGTTGTTAATGAATCCTCACATCTCTGACTGTTTAGGGGTGGCTTAGCAGTTTATGAGCTGCTAAGAAGCAGAGCACAAATACTGCCTGGCTGTGAAAAGAGAGTCTTTGTGAACATGAAGCCTCCCCTATGCTTGCTCCTCTCCTTGAGAAATAAGACAGAAAAATTACATAAAGTTCCTTTTCCCACCCCACAGAGCACATACTGGAAGAATGAAGCTGATAGGATCAGTGACACAGCGACAGTTCTCTACAGTTAAGACTCTGTTCTCATCCCAGGTACTTTTTCCACTTTGTATCATCTTCCAGACAAATCTTTACCTCTTCCACTCTCCCCTCCCCCTTAAGTTCGAGATAGACCTAGAAGGGAAAGGAGCTGGTATTGTTTCTCCTCTATTCAAGCTAAATCCAAAGTGATGTGTGTGAGTGTGTGCACAAAGGCAGAATTTTCTTAGCAAGCTAGAGAGAAATGTCTGGCAGTGACCCCAGCTTTGATGGTGGGACTTCACAGGAGGATGTTGAACCTGCGACAGCTTGGTGCTGTTTTCTCTTCCACAACAAACACCACCTTTTAAGATTCTCACCTATGGCTATTTCCTTCCCCTCTTTTAAGAAGAACCCCAAACAAGAGAGAAATTGAACTACAGCACTGAGGAAAGACTTTATACTAGTGAGCATGAAGGGAAGGTTGTATATTTAGTGAGAAAGAACAAAACAAAAGGGAAATAAAGAAAAATAACACAAAACTACAGCAGCAAGCAGCTGGCTGTAGGCAGGTGCTTCTTACCTAGCCAGTCCTGGCAGTCCCCAGATCTCCTGTGCACTGAATCAGCAATAACTAACTCCTAAAAGGAGTCAGGTTGAATCAAACATCATGTAAACAGAATTTGAAACATTCTGAAAGGGGGAGTCTCAGGTAAATTTATGCTCCCAGCACCTCTAAGACAGAAAAAAGGACAAAACTAAGTGGCATCTATTGCAGCCTTTGGTAGACTGTCTTGGGAAATAGCTTCAACTCACAAGGGACTAACTGAAGTTTCACACCACCAAAGGAAATTAGAAAAGATAATACTGGCCCCATGAAAAGAACAACATGTAGCCTGCACACAGTGTAATGAACGTTCAGTAGTTGGCTGGCAAAGGCCAGGCATCACAGCTGCATGCACTTCCATGATAAAAATGCCAGTAACTAAGTTAATAATAATTTAAACTTTATCAATGCCTAGAGTTACTGTCAGGCTCCAGGAAAAGGCCTGCAAATGCAGCAAAGAGACAATCCCCTCTCTGAAGTCTAGATTATGACTTAAAGACAACATACAAGTTCACTGCCTTCAGACAGAATGCAAGTGAAAAAATAAAAATGGCAAATCAAGGAGTTCATCTGGGGAGGGAGGAGGAAAGACCTGCACAGGTATTTCGTGCAATGCAAAGCCTGTAGCAGGCAATGAGTACACAAGTGGAGAGGCCAAAACGTGAAGGGTTTGAAACTGAAGGTTCAAGGCAACCCCTTCCCTTGAAAGACCACCTGACCATAACATTTGTTACTCCAAACGCAGAGTATATTTATTCTGTGTTCTACTAAGTGATTTAACAGCTTCATTCTTTTGGTGGTGGTTTATATCTATTCCTCAGCTCTGTCACAGACATCCAGGTTCCAGTGCAGTACCGCAGAGACCACTCTTGTCCTTCTCCCTTTTCTGAACCTGTCCAACCCTTGTCAATTTTAGTGGCACTCATGAGCAGAAGAGCAATCTCAAAAGGGTTAAAATCCAGGGACACAAATGAAAATGCAATTAATAAGTCTGCTACATAAAAGATCCTCATGCTCATAATGCAATCGGCAAGGGTTGAACATTTTTCCTTGGGCTCACTCTACTCCATTACTGCAATAATGCATGGTAATATAGTTAGCATTGATTTGCCGCAAGGTACATGTACTACATCTGCAAGCTAACAGGGGAAAGGGAGGGAGTTTCTCTCCTTGAAAGGCTGGAATTACTTAATTATCTAAGGAAAATGACATGCAGATTTAACCGCACAGGGAAGTGTTAGGACTGACTTCCCCCATTCCCAAAGAATACAGAACAACACTTCTCTGCTACGTGATCTCCATGCAAAGCAAACACTCCTAGTTTGTTGTTATTAATTACCCAGCTCCTATCACTGGAATTCAGAGGTGTTGATACTTCGCATCACCCCCAGCTATGCTCGCTCTTCATAAATCATACTGAGAGGAGTTGCCAGGAGAGGAGAGGAAATACCAAAGGAACTTGCAAGCATCTCTGAATAGGCAGTTGCTGCTCAAAGAGACTGCAGTCCTCTGCACAGTCAGATGTAAACCAGTATTAGTGTTACAAGACAGCAAGAGACATGTTCCAAAGGTGGGTAGGCAAGACAAGAATTCAGGGCTTTCAGACAGAAAAGGTAAAGAAAAGCAGTTGGCCCTGGGGATTAACCTTTTATCTTCACATCCACAGGTTAGATCAGATCAGATGGTCTGATAAAGCTGAAAGGCTTTATTGTGATTATTAATCTGGAAGGGGTTGACTGTAATCCAAATAAACATAATGGTGATAGTTCCAGTGGTCAAACCAGCACTGATTTCCCTCCCCCTGGAATTTAAAACTTCTTTTCTAGTTTCATCTGTAAACTGGATCAAAAATTGCTTCACCACTTCAAAGGCAAAGTTCAGAGCAATTTCCCACCTCCTATCCCCTTATACAATTATACATTCCACAGAAAGCATCCAGTCTTCTGCTCCTCATGGTAGGTGTGCTTGAACTAACATTCCTTTTTAGAGAGGTATCATTTTTAAGGAATTGAAAAACTGAAGTTTGATACCTGAGTGATTTTTGTCATCCCAGTTATGAGACCAATGATCACACTTTGTTACTGACACCACTCGCCCTCTGGCTGGCAACAGGACAACACTGAATCAGGTCTGGGTGAAAAAAAAAGAGATTGGAGACACCTGGACCCAAATTTATCCCAAGATAGAACATGCTCTCCATTCACAGGGTTGGTTTTGTGGGGGGTTTTTTTGTGGTTTGGGGTTTTTTTACCCTTTTAAAAGAACATTTTAAAGTTACGAAGAGTTGATCCTTGAAAGCAAGTTTTGTTGGGAGTGGCAGCTCCTCATAGCTCTCTCAAGTACCTCAAGAAAAATAGGAGCTTAAAGGCACACAAACCCTTCATTAAGCCACATGTCATCACAAGTTCAATTTTCTTATTTTGAGGGAAGAAAAGGTTCTTCCCCTCTTTCCTCCTTTCTACGTTTTGCAGTTTAACCCAGAGAAACTAACAATTTCAGGGTTTGTTTTTTTCTTTTTCCATTGTGGAATGTGTGTGTTTTCCCTTTCCTTGCATTGCACCTTTTCAATACTTTTTCACCCCTGAAAGCTTGATGACATGGCAAAAGAAACAATGAAAGTAACACAGAAACAGAACAAGAAATCAGCTAGAAGTTATTCATTCCAGTGTTCTATAATATACTGAAGGGGGGAAAGGATAAAACGGGGTTAAAATATCATCTTCAAAGACTACTGATCTGAAATACTGAAATTTCTGGTCCCAGAGAAAATCAGAGGGAGCAGAGACCAAAAAAATCTTGAATACCTTAGCAGAGACAATCTTCTCTTTAAATCTTTAAATTTTTCTTTAAAGAATTTTTAAACCAATTTTTTTATTAAATCAAACACTGGCTTATTGTGTAAATTTTAGAAATAGCAGGTTCAGCCTCACACTTTGCTTTCCACAGGTGGATTTCTCATTATTACCATAACAACACTTTTATGTTGCAATTAACTTTCCCCATCCCAGACTGAACCTAATATTTCTTATTCCTCTTGCTAGACTTTCCCCTATGCTGTCTTCATAACTGCCTTACTAGCACAGGAGACTTCAGAATTACTTTAAACTGCCAACTAAAGTCTTCCCTGCCTAGGTCTCTCATTGAGTCTCACCTTTATCACAAAAGTAGACACAGGAGGGAGCTCAAGCAACCCCACTCACACTGAGGTTACTTGTCTCCCTGCAGCAGCTGAGGTGATTTAACACCTTTAATTCTCAATTCAGGGTTCCTTTAGGTCTTGGACTTAGATTTCCACACCTACTGGAATATAAGTCTCCTTTTTCTAGGTAGCAGAACAACTGATATGTTCCCCCTTTATACCAGAAATAGAAAATCCGTAGCAGTGCTGGCTGAGCAGAGACCAGAATGATGGAATCTTTCCTCACCAGATTTGGCAGTTGCAGATGTGACTGCACACATACCTGCAATGTAACACTGCTCTCAGTACTTCCAGCTAATCCTTCAGCTGCCTTTTATGTTTGCTGTTGGTTCTCTACTTTTTACTCCTTGCTAGACCTCACAAAGAAAGCCCCAGGAGTTTCTCTTCCTTAGCCTCCTCCTGTTCTGCCTAAGCTGGATGTCCATGTGTGCATCAAAAAGCATCTCATGGGGAACAGGGAGCAGGACTTCCTTCTCTTCAGAGGCTTTTTTATTTGTGCAGACACCTAGGCAAAGCTCTTGAAGGTAATGCCCACTGAACTTTTATATTCCTTTCTACAACAGGTTTTATTCCCCTTGTTTTGTCTCTCTTTCCCATTGCCCTTCACAGGAATATTTCACAGAAATACAGAATATGCAGATTTGGAAGGGACCAAATGAATGCAACTCTTGGCCCTGCACAGGAGCATCCCCAAGAGTCACACCATGTTCCTGAGAGTATCATCCAAATGCTTCTTGAACTCTGTCAGGCTTGTGCTGTGACCACTTCTCTGGGGAGCCTGTTCCAGTGCCCAACCACCCTCTGGCTGAAGAACCTTCTTTTAATATTCAGCCTAAACCTCCCCCGACACAATTTCAGGCCATTCCCTCAGGTTCTGTCACTGATCACCACGGAGAAGAGATCGGTGCCTGCCCCCCATCTTCCCCTCACAAGGAAGTTGTAACTGCAATGAGGTCTCCCCTCAGTCTCCTCTTCCCCAGGCTGAACAGACCAAGTGCCCTCAGCTGCTCCTCATACAACTTCCCCTCAAGGCCCCATCTTCGTTGCCCTCCTTTGGACACTGTCTAAGAGCTTAATATCTTTCTTATATTGCAGAGACCAAAACTCATAGAATCATAGAATGGTTTAGATGGGAAGGGACCTTTGAAGATCACCTAGTTCCAACTCCCCTGCCATGGCCAGAGACACCTTTCACTAGACAAGGTTACTCAAAGCCCCATCCAACCTGGCCTGGAACACCTGCAATGATGAGGTATCCACTGCTTTTCTAGGGAACATGCTCCAACGTCTCACCACCCTCATCATAAAAAATTTCTTCCTTATGCTTAATATAAAATATCCTCTTTCAGTTTAAAACCTCACCTTTGTCCTGTCACTACAGGTCTTGGTAACAAGTCTCTCCTTTACTATAAACCCCCTTTGTATATTGAAAGGCTTCAATAAGGCCTTCCTGGAGCCTTCTCTTCTCCAGGCTGAACAACCCCAACTCTCTCAGCCTGCCTTCACAGGAGAGGTGCTCCACCCCTCTGATCACTTTTGTGGCCCTCTTCTGGACTCGCTCTAACAGGTCCAGGTCTTTCCTGTGCTGAGGGCTCCAGAGCTGCACACAGTAATTCAGGTGGGGTCTTACAGAGTAGAATAGAGGGGCAGAATCACCTCCCTCGACCTGCTGGCCATCTTTCTTTTTATGAAGCTCAGGATGTGGTTGGCTTTCTGGGCTGTGAGCATACATTGACATGTCGTGTCCAGTTTTTCAGCACCAAACATTTGAAACTGCTACTTTAACCCAAGTTCATGATCCTCATTGTAAATGAAGTACATGAGAATCCAAAACAAATTCTTACAGGCACCTAAAATAAAGAACCTACAGACAGTAGCTCTCAGTGGCTATTGTCACCTGTTTCCACATCACACACATGAGGTCAGGGAGCCCCAGCGGCCACCATACAATTAAATGAAAATTTTGATAAAATCAACTTGAAGTCAAGCAACTGTGAGAAGACACTAAGATTATGTGTTTGCTCATTTGGTAGACCACAGCCAAAAAAGCACATCATTTTATTTCAGCACATATTTCTATAAAGAATGGAGTAGGCACCGATAGTGTATCCTACTATTCTAGCTTTTCCTTCTTTCTTTAACATCACCACTGTCAGCTAACTTCTGGACAGAAAGATAGTTTTGTTCTGACTTCTTCAAAAGATATGGAGGATATGATTATTTACTGTATTTCTTTGCAGTCCTCATACTATGAAACCAAACTTAGGCACTGTCTTCGTGCACCAGAGCAATAGCAATTTAAACAGTTGCAGCACCAAAAATTAATCTGGATGTATTAGTAGACCCCAGCAGAAAGCACATATCCAAAATTACTTCATTAGATGTCACGAACATTGCTGACTTTTATCTTTCTCCTTATTTTCCTGACTTCTACTGCTCACATTTGATGCAGTGATATGATTTATTAGCAACCTTCTTGCAAACCAGTGCTGGGATGCACTAGTTGCTAATAGTTGTTCTTTTTCTGGTTGAACCCATACAGAAGCCCCCAGCTGATGAATTCTCTTTCAGGCTTCTCACCATTTGCAATGAGAGATCTCCTTTCATTTGGGAAAAAAAAAAAAAGCCTGGCTTCATTTAATTTTTCATTTCTCCATCTTCCTTGTAGCTTATATAGAAGCACAATTTTTGTAAGGGCCTGTTTTTATGCATTTTGATGGTGTACTTTACACCCCTGAAGAGAACAAACATTCTACATTACCATCTGAGCAGACTCAGCAGGGTATCAGAGCACAGAATTCTCGGTCTGCTCCTCTGCCTAATCCATTACTTAGCAAATACCTCCACAGTGAAACAGTGAGTTAGCAGCCCCATCTGCTCTGAATATACCCTGCCACAAGAGGAAACAACAGAATGTGTATGACATTCTTGTCCCCTTCTTCCAGAGGGCTTTGCAAAGTGTATCACTCTTGAAGGGGAATGCAGGTCATTTTTTAAAAATGATTTAAAGGATATAAAATTAGAACAGGCTCAGCTGGGCAGCTATGATAGTATCAATGGCAAAATAAACTAAAGAGCCCAGAATCCTTGATGCTGCTCTACCTTGTGACATGGGCATAGTCAAGTTTTCTACACCTTTAATTCATTTCACTCACTGCTCTGAGCAGAGGTCTAAAATTTCCTTTTCTTGAACTTCATCTCAAAGGGGAGTTGCTCCTTATTTATGTGCTCCCTTTCCCAATTCAACTGCCTCAGAAGTCTTATTCATTCTCAGGCCTGCAAATTGGATTTCCACATATTCAACAAACCTCCTCACCTTGCATGGTGCATTAATCTGTTCATGCTGAGACTGAAGGACATAGGTGCCTGCAGGACCAGCATTAAAGCTGGTTTGCATAGCAGTGATTATAGGGGTGTACTCACAGAAAGTACAATCAGCAATTCCTTGCCAATATCTTCCAACAGATGCAATATTACAGCCTGGCTTGTTACAATATTCTCACTAATAAAAGTACCTCATACTGAAACTATCCTTTTTAAAAATCTAAGCACTGCAATTTAAATATTAGCTCCAGTCCAAGCCTGGAGACACTGAAGACACAAACACCCAGGGTACAGTGTGAAACTTAAGCCATTTCATGACCACAGTGATCCCTGCCACACAAACCCACCTCCAGCCCCTGCTCGCCCTTGTTCACAGGGAGAAGTTCACTTCTCTCTTCCAGAGACAACACATTCAGACATGCAAATGCCTGATAAACCCAGCAGAGACTGATGCAGTCCATTTCCTTGTAGAATGTTCAGTGCATTTGTCCCACCAGCCCTGTCCCCCATTTGATTGTCACCACAAAAGTCGCATCCCAAGAGCAGTTATCTCACAGTCACAACAGCAGGGATTTATATGCTACCTGAATTTATCTGTTTTCCTTCTTACAGGGAAGAGATAATGCAAGGGAACTGGAGGAAGGTGAAGAAGGAGGTGTAAAGAGGAGGTATATTTTAAATATACCGGTCATCAGAAGCATAAAACTGCTTATCGGGTTCTCCTTTTCTCTTCCTTCCCCTCACAGGATTTTCTTTTAAACAGCATTCCCAGATATTTATTTTTTTCTTGGCTACTCTTTGTGTTTTGTTTCTCTAGAAGAGGAAATAAAGCTGTACATTTTCAGCTAAACTACATTAGTTTTTGAGTGTTTTGCTCTGTTTTTAGCAGACAGGGTAAATGCATGCTAGAAAACATATTCTGACAAATGAGGAAACTAATTTCCAGCTAGTTCTAGCTCTAAGAAAGGTGAACATAGCTCACTGAGTCTGTAACTATAGCAAAGGTTTAAAAAGTGCCAATTTAAAATCTAATCCCAAAGCCCTTGCATGAATGATCCCATTTAAGGGAGAACAAATTTACTGTTTGCCCTCAGATTTGTACTGGTTATCAATATAAGCAAATGAGAACAAAAGAAATTCAGTACCACAGCCTGTTCTAAGCTGCACCACTTCAAAGAAACTCTCCAGGAGTAAAAGGATGGGGTTTTTTGCATTGGAAACACATAGAATTGAGTCAGGCTGATAATGGTTTTTAAGTTAACAAAGGTGGTATCATTTTATACACTCTAGTACCTCTGAATCACACAATACATTTCAAAGACAAAAGTTAGGATGCTTCCTTCATAATGCACTCATAGTAACTGCTAGGTATGCTTTCCCCTTTCATTAGTTGCTATGGCTTGATCAAACCACTTCTGTAAGTGATTCTACCTGAATATTGCATTTTGTAAGTATCCCTGCATCTTGGTGATGTCTGTGTGTAAGCATCAAGGAAATGATTGCTCAATTCTCGATATTCCACCACTCATGATATTTCCAAAGTAAACAACTCTTTCTCCACTGGGAAATAATATCTAGGCTAAATCAAATAGTGAAGCACTAAAAGAAAGCTAGCCTCCTCCATATTAATCTTAAAAAATTTATGATAGAACAAGGCATCGAATTTCCAGATCTAATGAGACCTGTGTGCTCTGAAGCAACTTGTCAACTGATAAGTGAGGAGAGTAGGTTTCACCTCTCCTTAGGCACCTGGCTCAGAGAATCCTTTTCATATTGTGTAATTGGAAAAAATAGAAGCCAAATCATCAGTTTGTATGGTTTGCTCCTATACTAAATCTGCTTAAATCCCCTGTAAAGCTTCCTTACTACAGACATAAATTGCAATCATACTATGACAGCCTAAACAATGCACAGGAAGCTGGTCTCTGTGAAAATGAGACCTGGTGAGTGACTATCTCCTGTGAAAATCCGGCTGCTGGTGACAAGAGGAGATAGGAACAGGACAGAAGTTGTCTCTGAACCTCAGAAAATGTACTGGTGTGGGCAGAACAAGATGCTGACAATATTTTATTTAAGTGCAGTGTAAACCTAGCTTTGACATAATACAATCCTAATCTGAAGGTTGTCCATGTTACAGTGTATATTGTATTCATATCTCCAGTCAAGTTTATTCCTTACTGATAAAAAACAATATTGAGGTAAGACTAGTAAAACCCATTAGAGTAAGCACAGAGACATGCTTTAAATAGACCAACAATTCCACTAGAGGACAAGATTCCACTACCCACTTACTCGGTTCAGGAGAACAACAGCGAATTAAGCTCAGGGTCAATCCTCATACTTATTCCAGCCAACATACACATTTCTGCAAACCAGCCCACTCCTCAGTTTAGCACTGCTCAGCCCAATGGACTGAAAAGAGAGGACTGTCCCTCTACAATCACTCTCCCAACCATACTACCCACTTTGAGCATTTCCAGATTTCCTCTTATTTCATATTTCCTTATTGGTTTCAATCCTGCATCACAAATTGGTAAAGCTCTTGTTGAGTTAACCTCGGAAAAAGGCTCTTAGCCCAAGATGGGGTTTTCAGCAGTTTTTGGCAGTGGCCTAAATTCGATTTCTTTGAGCAACTCTAAAAAATTTTACCGAGAGTACTATTAGGCATATCAGATAACCCCACTCCAACTCTGTATCAGCATTTTTCTCTGCACTGCACTTTGCCATCCTCTTTGCACTACAGATGATGTGTATTACAAATATTAAGCAGAGAGGAATCCTACAGCATTTCTTCGAAATCTTTTTTCCCCCTCCCCCCACCAAAATACAAAGACAGCTGAAGAGCACAAAGATATTTATTCTCTCAGAAAGAGCAGACGTGCTTTTTTTGGCTAACACTGGCTTGGCACATGAACTCTGATTAACTCCCTTCATGTTAAGTCACACTGCTTGCAAACTGCCCCCATTTCTGTCTCTCATCCTCTCCACCACAAAAACCCGAAAAACACAGCACATATTCAAGGGGAAAAAGTGGTATCAGAAAATGAAAAAATAAGAAGAGTTTCTTTCTTTCACTTTCTGAAAGGCACGTGTTTCTTCAGAGGCAGAGATGGCAAGGTTTTCATAATGTTTGCTGATCTGAAAAAAAATGAATTTCCAGAAGTGTGAAGGAATTCTGTTCCATTAATTCATTTGCATTTTATCCCCCATAAGATTAGGAACATAACCCTTTCTGTCTCCTCCGTCAGCTGACATTCCACATTACAGGTAGGCTGAGGCCACTCTCATGCCCCATCAAGCATTAGCGGACTTTGCTCAGCCAATACAAGTATTTAAAAACTCCCTAGAAAACACATTAATCAAACAGATCCACAGTTGTGTAAAATAAAAGTTTTTAAATGTATCCTATTTAATAAGAAATGGACTGTTAAGCATCTTCAACGTGCCAAATTGGCATAGCTCATTGATTCTCTTGGCTTATGAATAACATGTAGAAGCACAGACCTTTTGATATGCCTACTTTTTCCATGTTTCTGTTCCCTTAAAAAAATTCAAAGCTAAATTCTAAATATAGAAGCAACAGACAAAATTTAGTACAGAAAATAACCTTAGCAGGGTCATAAAGCCCATGTCAGATCACACCATGACTGATTCACCTGTGTGGGAAAACTAATATATATATTCACATGCCCCATAAAATTTATGGCTCTCATTTTAAAACAAAGGTGACAAATACTTGTGCAATTTAGAAAATGGACCACTTTTCATGATTTAGCAGAGACACACGCAGCATACTGTGTTCCAATTACAAACTAAATGGCACACATTCACTGGCAAATGGGAAACGGAAAATTATTTGCTTTGAATGGGTTGAATCGTGAGAGAGAATTTGAAGTGGCACAGCACAGAAAACATCTTCAGCATGCATTTAATCCGCACAGATCAATGTTTGAGGCTTCACACATGAATTAGTGACCAGCACAACATCAAATACTCCTGCCCATGCCACAATAACAGCATTACCCAGCCGACAATAAAACATTCATGCATTCATTCGCCTCTAGTTGCTCTGTGTTTTCTGTTGTTGGAAGCTCCCCAGAAAGATCTGTCACTCTTGAACTCTTGCGTAATATGCAGAGCATGGGCTCACTTTTAGTGTGACTTCTGTGGCCAAATTAAAATCACATAAGCAAGACGGGTAAAAGACTCAAAGTTTACTGCTGGGGAGGCTTGCAGTGTTGTTCCAGAGTGTTCCTCTTTCCCCCTTTCTCCCTCATGTAGCACTGGAACAGCCTTAGGTAAGAGGCAGCAGAGAGAGTCAGGCTCTGATCTCTGTAGTATGAGGGGAGTAAGAGAGCAACTTTAAGCCAGTAACATGGGAAAGGCAATGGGATCAGCATCTGTGTCTGGGAGGTCAAGAGCTACCAGAACACTGTTCCTGATTAATTTCTGGCTTATATCACCCTAATTCCATGAGTTGTGCCTAAAAAACAGCTCCACTAAACTCAAAGCAGTTACTCAAAAGTTACACCAGGACTTGAATCTTTCAAGGCACATTCAATGTATGCAGAGGTAAGAAAAACATATGTGATTACAGGAAAGGCAAACAAGTCAAAATGAGGACTTAACTAGGTGAATAATGAAGAGAAAGCAGCACTCAAGTTGCTGTTCACACACTCCTACTTCCTTGCAAATGAATCAAACCTGAATATTTGTCTGAACATGAGGGGGAAAATGCCATTTATCACATTTACTCTAATCCAGCACCAGCTTCACAGCTCATCTTCCTGCAGTGAGGTTTACAAAGTTGGTGAAACAAATAGGGTATGTATTCTACCGCTTGTTTTCAATCAGTAAAAGGTGTGTACACCTGCAAGGGAACTGGTTTAGCAAATCCAAACCCCTGCAAATGAAAAAAACATGCATGGAGTCTTCTAGAAGAAAAAAGAAAAACAGTACATCTTTAAAAGTCCCCACAGAGTCAGGATGGCCCTGAGACAAAAGGAAGGGGCTGGAATAATTCCTCTGTCCTTTCTTGTCTCATTTCAACTGAGTACAGGAAGGGCCTGAGGCAGAGCTACCAGCCAGGAGCACACCTTGGCAGTAGGAGAGATGCTGCAGAGGTGGGCAACTTGTAGAGATGCAGGACCTAACCACAGCAGCAATTCAGTGTAACCCTTTGGTGTGAGGGAAAGATATTGCTCACTGGACTGATGAATGTGGGCGCAGATACAAGATAATTTTGGGGTGTTATCTGGTTCTACATTTCCTTTCGTACACATCACTGGAGTATGGAGTCTGACAAATGAGATCAAGCTACCCCAGACTTCTGCTCACTCTTTTGCCCTAAGCAAAGGCTAGTGTTTGCAACACCATAAGAAAATACAGTCCCTCTCCCACCAAAGCTCTAAAGTTGTGTATCATTCTGAAGTGGGAGACTGTCACAGTGGTAAGAATCAAACAGTACACAATGCCAAAAGGTGAAAAATTCAGCTTTGCATTATTACACACACTAAGAGGGATGGCATGTATTCCTTCAAATCCCAGTCTCTCCCTAGTTCCGAAAACAAAGTCCCAGACCTCCCTACATATTTTGACAGAAAAGGCAAATCTCAGCAAAAAAAACCCTCAAAGATATCAAGGGGGCAACCTCAGTGCAAACCCAAGAAAGCCTCAGTCTTTTCCCTAGGCTGCATTTTTCATTCATTTTGTCTTAGCACAGTACAAATTGCTGAGCTAAAGAATCTCCTGATTTCAAGCATAAAAGCCCAGAGTAACAAGGCTGTGGTCTGAAGGATCACTGCTTTGCCTTTCTCATACTCAGACAATCCTTGCTCTGTTCTGCACAGAGAAGGAAACTGTCCACCCTGTTCAGACCACATCCTCCGGGACAGATGAACACCCAACCTATCGAAGTGGCTTCCCCCAGCACACTCCCTGAATTTTTAGTTATTTAAAAAGAACAACAGCAAACAAAAGCTCAATTGTAAGTGCATCCTGAACTTAAAATCATCTAGAAAAGACCTTCCTTCATTCCCTGCTGTTGCTTTTTCTATCGCTGCCAGCTACACCGCAGTGCTCCAGGGTAAGTCACAAAATTCTCCATTCTTTTGAGACAGGAATAGTTCAGCTTACAGAAGGAGCCATTGTCCATGTGTCTACATACATGTACCTGATGTCAGCATTGGGTTTAGGAAATATGAAACCAAGCTGAGAGAGAAGAAGAGGGAGAACTTTCTTGTAATACAAACACATCCACATTATCAAGATTTGTTTTAGTACTCTGGTAAGAACTCATTAGCCCAATACTAAGTACTTGTATTTGCAACTGCACTTAAAGATTGCAGCCACACCTGGGATGCTGATATTGGATGTGATACAGAGAGTGTCACTGCCAAAAACTGTTTCCATGCTAGGCACACAATACAAAGGGTAGGAAGAGAAATTAATAAATTGTAGCCACCAAACCAGGTCTACATCTGCAGCTTCCAGTACTTGTGGTAGCAGGGAAGGCAGATTCTAGAAGCAGCAGTATAGGGGCTGGACGAAATGACTTTCCATCATAAGAACTATTTCTGTAACAGCATTTTCAGAAACTGCATCTTAGGACAATGTCCTAACCTCCCTAGTAAGGTGGTAAAGGGAATATAACAAGAACCAGGTAAGTCTACTCACACATTCAAAGGTGGAGAATTACAGCCTATAGCTCTGATACAAAATGGCAACCCCAAGCCTCCAGCTGCCTTCCCTTCCCCGATGTTAGCAGTCATCTGCTATAAGCATGCACCACTGTGGATTGCTGCCAGGCATCACAAAGTTTGGAGAGGTGGTGGATCTATAAAGAAAGCAGAGATGCTAGGACCAGGACTTTGGTCATTTCCCTCCCTTTCCTGAGGTCAAGGACCAGTATTATAGTCTGCTGGGAAGCCCGAAGGAAGAAATTTAATAATTGATATAATTATTAATAATTTAAAGTAATGTCACTATTATATTTATTGATAATTGCTTGTCCTACAGTTTAAAACTGGTTGTGGATCAAGTAAAGGGTAAATGCATACTATTTCCTCTGTGCCAGCCAGCCTGCTGCAGCTAGACACCCTCCAGGTCTAAAGATTCCCCTGCTTCCAGCATCTCTCCATCACAGCTGCCACAAAACCACAGCCTGCCAGACGGAGCTGCAACAGCAACAGAAGGCAGGAGACTCTACAAGGACCATTTTCCTTGCCCCATCTCAGAGACTAGTCAGATTTCAGGCTCTACTCTGGCTTTCCATCTCCCAGAGTGGCTCCAGTAGCTGCTGCTCAGGGCTCCCTGCACTTCAAACTTCCTGCTAGCTCTTACTTTGTTACTTGGAGAAGCTAGATTGCCACATTTTCACCTTTTTAGGTGAAATTTTAGTAAAAAATAGGACTAGTTTGGGAAAAATGTATTTTAAAATTTTTAAATAAAATGCGTACTTTCACTTCAAATTTGTAACAACTGGGAGTTTGTTTTTCCCATAAAGAAGATTTAAAACTAAGCTATGCATGTTTAATAATGGCAATTATTTTGCAACAAGTTGTTCTGATTGCTTCAATTTTTTCCCTCTTCTTGCTGTCTATTCCTATTTACACAAAGAATAGGAAAAGCATGCAAGATGCTCACTCCTCTCAGCCCTGTCAGAAGTTTTAAAAGAACATATTTTTATACGATAATGAGAACTCACTTAAAACACTTTTAGGAAAAGCAGCATTATGTTTATGATTTTTAGAAGCAACTAAACATTTCACAAGCAAATTTGAAGCAAAAAGTTTTCCTTTGGAGAACTTTGACGAGCAGCCACTGAAGTCTGAAAGTCAGGGTGCTGTGTGGACATGGACCTATATTAAGTTACTCAGAAGCACCTGAGTTCCTCCCCCAGACATGTCTTTACTACTGTGCCAGAGGTAGCTTGAAGGTCAAGTTTGGTGGTGAGTCAATTTGACAACACACATGTGTACACATTAAAAAATTTTCTGATTCTACAAGGCATAGTAGGGGCTACATATTCTTGCATTGCAATGTAATCTTCCTCAACAATTACCAGGATAACTTTTTCTTGTTTTCTTTTTTTTTCCCCACAACTGAAACTGCTCTTTTCCCCCCACTGGAAAAAAAAAAAACAAAACTCATTGCCTTGGGAATTTACTAGTAAATTCCCATCAGGACCAGTTTTACTCTGCCTTTCCACTTACAAAATTAAACTCAAAAAGTAACAGAAATTGGCCAAAGGCAAGAATGGAGGAATGATAGTGAGTGCACTTAAGGATCACAGTCAAGGCACACAGTTAAAGACTAATAAGAATTGTGGCTTTAAGGCAGGCACTAATCAAAAGAAAAGACAGAGCATGTTGCATTAGTTGTTCAGCAGATGACACCAACAAAATGCAGGAATGGGGGGAAAAAACATCATTATAATACACAAGGTGCCCTTCTTTCCAGTAAAAGAAAATTGTTAGACCATTACGAGATGCCTCTACTGGGATAAAGCAGACAGTTCTGTCACCTACAGTCACAAAGATCCACTAAGATTAGAAGTGGTGTGAAACAGGGCTAACAGTATGATCAGAAAGAGAAAAAAAACATCCCACAAATGGAACCTAATTTATAAAACAAAAAGGAAAGGGGATATGATTGTTCTCCATATAAATCTTTGGTAATTATCACTAAAGAAAAAAACATGCACTGACATTTAAACTGGGGAATATAGAATGATTTCTAATCACAAATGTTGGACTACCAAGCAACTTTTTTTTTTCTGGTAGCAGTGATTCCTGTCTTATTTTAAAGTGAGTTTAATCAGTTAGTGAAACAATTAAAGCCTTTGACAGACCTGGGCTTCTTGACACAGAAGATTCATAAATGCTAAATGAATCCATGTTTCCACCTGCTGGCTTGAAACATTTGTTCAGTAACAATATTCTTCCAACACTTATCATTGTCACCTGTTCATTAAGTGCTGAATATGGAATTACAGCTCTACCAAAGAAAGAACATATGTAAGCACTTCCCATTTAAACAGAATGCTCTTTCATCCTATTATATAAGTTTCCATCTCCCAAAAGGAATCTCAAAACACTTAAATGCCATGCACTGCTTTACTGTAAACAAAGATTTACCAATTTTAGCATGCAACTCCTCTAGGGTGATACATGTCAGCTGTTCTAACACCCCACAGTAGACATGCAAAACAGAGAAGAGCATGTCCTACTGAACACACAAAGGAGATTCTCTTGTAAACAGGCTGGGACTACACTAAACTTGAACTCTGGCCAGCACTTCATATCTAACACCAACAAATGGTCCCATAATGCCTCTGAAGCATCAGGGTAGTTTGTTCTAGGCTATATCCAAATGAGGCTCTAGTGTCACAGACAGCAGGATGGCACATAAATAGTCTTTTAAAAGTCTGATAAATGAGCAGTAGGACCTAGGACCACTGTGAAGCAGGATAAGGATATTTTTCCCAATTCAAAAATAAAGCAAGGCTCATTTCCCACAGCAGCAAAGGAAGTCTGTGATTGATTGAACCCCAGTTTGTACCCCAGTTGTTCCTCCTTTAGCTGTTTTTGAAGCCTCCCATTGCTGTGAAGAATAAATATGAGGTTTACCCATGAAAGTGAAAACTTCCTATACTTATAGTGTCCCTACACAAAACCCCAGACTTATTGGGTTCAACAACTCCTATTTCACCATTTCTAGTACCTGAAGCACTCAGCCTGTCATTTAAAAAAAAAAGCCATCTCCAAGTGCTAATTTCCACATGAGCCTTTAGACTCATTTGTCTCTGTACGACCGTAGATTTAACTTTAGTCTGAACTATGCCACCAGAATTAGTGAATCCATTTTGTCCTCCATAATAACTAAAATAAATTTTTGCACTTTCATGGTTTTACCCCTCAAAAGAGCTCCCAGTGCTTCACAAACACTGATGCACCATGGAGGTCCATCAAACAGATCTACTCCATGACAATATATATAGACTGTGATTGAAATCTCCCCATGGTCTCATGAGCAGAGAACTATTTTCAACCTTGTTTTGGAGCTGAGGTAAAAGTAATCCAAGAAATTTACTACAGAACAGGGAGTTGAACTTAAATACTCAAGTCATATGCAAAACTTCAAACTACTGGACCATTCTTCCCTTCACTGTAAAATAAAAGAATAGAACAAATCACAATGAACTCAGATGACAGTATTATACTTATCTAAATTGCATATTTCTTTAACTAAAAGCTTCAAATTATTGGAAGCACTGATGTTTGCCAATGTCCTTTCATGGACCAACTCCTCCTCTCTCCTCTACTCCACTTCCAAACTATTTCAAAATGTCATCTTTCATTTGTGACACATCCCAGCCATGTGGGGTGGCAGCTGAGTCACCTCCCTGCTGTGAATGAGGTGGAATGGTGACAACCACCTTATAACTGCACAATCCTTTTTTGGGCACTTTGTGTTGGAGGCTGCTCTCCCATTCTATGCAAAGGGAAGGGTGGGAGAAACAAATTGGGGTGGAAGAACTCCACACACACAAAGGAGAACGGAGGGACTGGAGGTGGACCCAGCAATCAAATTGCATCTTCAAACACAGTCAAACTAAAGGGCACCTAGAAAACCAGGCACAAATACTTAAAAAACAGGAATGAGTCAGAGACTCATTTGGATTGACATTCTGCTGATGTCTACTGAAGGCTCTGAATTAAAGCATCTCTCAAAGCATCTATGCCTCTCCACAGACTCTGTGGAGATAC
The DNA here is from genome assembly GCF_036250125.1 of Pseudopipra pipra. Classification (NCBI taxonomy): domain Eukaryota; kingdom Metazoa; phylum Chordata; class Aves; order Passeriformes; family Pipridae; genus Pseudopipra; species Pseudopipra pipra. The sequence goes on along the minus strand of NC_087556.1, from coordinate 25,495,695 downwards.
TGGGATGTAGCATCACATCTTTGACATGATGTTGGCCTAAAATATTTCCCTCTTTCCCCCACCAATTCTTCCCTTTCCAGTTCTTGAGGAGGTTCACCCTTTCCTCAGGCGTGCTAATAGGGTTGTTAGTGGGGTTCTCCTGGAAACTGGAGAAGAAAGTTATCCTAATTTGAAATGAACTCAGCATCACTGAGTTCACCACTAAACCATGTCCACAAGTGCCACATCCACACACCTTTTGAACCCTTCCATGAATGGTGATTCCACCACTTCCCTGGGCAGCCTGATCCAATTCCTGACCACCCCTTTAGTGAAGAAACTTTTCCTAATACCAAATTTAAACATCCCCTGAAGCATCCTGAATCTATTTCCTCTACCCCTGTTGCTTGTTACCTGGGAGAAGAGACCAGATAACAGGAAGGAACTAGAAGCCATGATGCAGGAGGCAAACTATGACACAGTTGTCATCACGGAGACATGGTGGGACAAGTCACACAACTGGAGTGCTGCAATGGATGGCTCTAATCTCTACAGAAAGGATAGACAAGGAAGGAGATGATTTCACGAATCTCTGAAAACTACTTGTCATCTGCCCAAAAACTTGTCACCATGTTTAAGGACCTCCTCTATCCCACAGCCACACCTCTCAACTGGTTTTGGTCTTTTTCACTAGTAGGAAAATGCAAAGCCATCTGTTCCACTAAAAAACAGAAAACTAACATGTTCACATCCTTCCCTCTCAAGGATAGATTTGCTAATGAAGTTTGGTCTTAGCAGGATGGCACAGAATCATAGAATGTGCTAAGGTGGAAGAAACCCACAGGATCATCGAGTCCAACTCTTAACCCTGCACAGAAGCATCCCCAGGAGTCACACCATGTGCCTGAGAGCATCATCCAAACACTTCTTGAACTCTGTCAGCCTTGGTGCTGTGACCCCTGCCCTGGGGAGCCCTGTGGAACCCCATTAGTGACAGGTCACCAGTCTAATGTCCCCATTCACTATTACCCTCTGTGCTCAACCTGTGAGCCAATTGCTCACCCACCACATGATGTGTTTATCCAGCTGTGTGCTGGACATTAAGTCCAGAAGGATCCTGTGAGAGACAGTATTGAAAGCTTTACTGAAATCCAAAAGGATTTCAGTATTACATCAACTGGCAGATCAGCTACACACATCCTCTTTGCTCTCTAATGCTTAGAAGCCTGGCAGTTGTGTTTCTAGGTTAGAAATGATGGCTGATGCAAAACATTGTCCAGGCAGTGCAACACCTGGTTAATTGAAGAAACAAACCTGGAACTCATCACTGAACCATAACCTTCTTTCACATTTTTTTGTGCCTCCTCTCTCTGAATTAGGAAGATGGGCATTATCATGTCCTGGAAATAATATTTCCTGCAAACTTCTGGAAAAACTTTTATGTCCTCGTCCGCGTGCACCCTGAAAGATGCATTTCCTCCCATGAATTAGTCACCAAATTACTAGAACTTTTATCAGCCCACTTTGCAACCATTGAATATAAAAACAGGATAGGGTAACTACAGACAATGCTAGAGCATCACTGACCACTAAGGACAGGAAACTTTCTCTGTTCTGTTAGTGTTTACCACTTAATTATAGGTCCATTTACTATGACATGATGACCAGAAGACCCTTATCAGATGCAACTAAATGTCAGTTATTCTCCTTTTCTATGCTCTACTTTAAGTCAGCTCAGAAACAATTTCAAATGCTTTTATAAGTAAACCCTGTATAGGAATCATTTATTGATGCTTTCTTGCAACTGCAGTTGAGCAATTCTTACTGCAGAGGCCACACTAAATACCTGAAATGGGTTTGACCTCATAGGATACATCCCCTATGTAGTCTTTGTCCAGTTCAACCTCTGGGGGGCAAGAGGGGAAGAGAAAAAAGTATAAGAGCAAAAAGGAGAATTCAGTGCATTGAAGAGTGTTCTCCCTGGTGTAATTGTCTTGACTGCACAAAAGCAGAGAGAACCTGTTTCTGGGGTTTCTGTAAGAATCTCAGCTTAACAGTTGACCCTTTCATACAGCCTGGTTACAAAAGAGGAGTTCCATCATTCACACACCACTTCCTCACCTTTGGCTGAAGTAACTGGAAAGGGATCAATGACAAAGATAAAACCTGAAAAATCAGACGTATTCCCAAAGGGGCCAGTAGTTATATTTTACTTGTATTTTAAAAGCTTTGAGAAATGTTAACGGTAAGTCAATATAGACAGTGAAAGAAATACTATTGGGCTGCCCCTTGCTCCTGGGAGCAGGCAGAAGAGAAAAGGGCATAACACTCACACAGTAAAAAGAGATCTGCAAAGTTAATGCCTCTCTCAAGCTTGCAGCAGGCCACAGAGTAATTGTGAACCCAGCATGCTCTGTGAGCTGCTGTAAGCTGGCTAAAAGCAGTCACTTAATCCTGCACACATCAGTGTGGTTTGGCACCACTTGTCCTGGTTCTGGCTGGGATAGTTATTTTCTTCCCAGTAGCCAATATAGTGCTGTGTTTTGGATTTAAGATAAGAATAATGTTGGTAACACACTGGTGTTTTTTGTTGTTAAAGAGCTGCACTTACACTAAGTCAAGAACTTTTCAGATTCTTTGCTGCGTGGCCGGCACAGAGGCTGGGGGTCCACAAGAAACTGGGAAGGGACACAACCAGGACAGCTGACCCCAGCTGGCCAAAAGGATATTCAGATCATAAGGTGGCATGTTGAACAATAAAACTGGAGATGAGTTGGCTGGGGAGTGGCAGCCTGCTGCTCCAGGACTGGCTGGCCATTAGTCAGGGGGTGGTGAGCAACTGCATTGTGCAACTCTTGTTTGTATATTCCCTTACTGTAATTATTCTTCCCTTTCTTTCTCTATCCTTTAAAACTGTCTTTATTTCAACCCATAAGTTTTACTTTTTTTTCCAGTTCTCTCCTCCATCCCACTGGGGTGGAGTGAGGAAACAGCTGTGTGGGGTTTAGCTGCCTGCCAGGTTAAACCACAACACCACTAAAGATGGAGTGTGGTAGTGAGCATAAAAGGAGCAACCATTCCAGTGGCCAGACTTGTAGTCCTGGAGAACTGTCCATGCACGAGCAAGTCAGCAGACACAGCAGCAAGCCTGCAGACTGCAGGTGAGATTGCATGGCAGGAGAGGGACAGATTCCCAGTCTTCCACCATCCCAGCCAAACCAGAGCACCCAATTGTAAGACCCCAGGCTTGCACTCTGAGCTCACTGAAGGAGTTTTACTTTAAAAATAAGCAAGACTCCAAAAATTCACCCACTGAATTTATTAAAAGGGCCTTCAGTTCTTTTATACCTTGAGAGAGCACACGGGAGAAGACAATACACACATTTCTCAGGAGGTCAAATAACACACTTTTACTAGCAAACTTCAGTGTTTATAGCCCTATAGGAATCCCTCTTAAAAGGTATCTTCATTTTCTGATCTTTTAGTGTCACATACTTAATCAAACTTGGTAAATTTATTCTGTAGTCCCTTTTGCACACTCTTTCCCTCTTCAAAATAATTTTAAAATTATTTTTTCCAGCATCTGCTCCTTCCTGTTTTTATATCACTGCTGTAAATGGGATTTTTCTTCTTGACATCAAAAGAAGCAAAATAGGGCTTCCTAAGATAGTTTTCTGGCTGATTACACAGAAGCAGTGCAGTAGTCAAGAGCAACAGATAAGTAGCTTTAACACATCATAGTTTCCCGTCTTTGGGCTGTAGAACAACATAAATATGTTAATACACCCAGCTCTGTGCTGCTCCTTGCCCTGCAGAGCTCCACAGCAGCCTCAGCTCTCAGCTGCTAAGGCAAACACACACCTCAGTAGAAAGGGCTCCCACTCTGCCCCCATACCTACGACTGCACACCAGGCACCAACACAACACCTATAACATGCCCTGGGCCACCACTAAACCATGTGAGGCAAATGGAGGTGGTGACAGCTGAAGAGATGTCCTTCAGGGGGTGACTTGGCCACTGGGGGGACAGTAACATGGCCCAGGTCACTGGGATCTGACCGGGACTGGCCACGAAGAATAGTCTTTAACTGTCTACTTCTGCCACAGATCCCATCCAGGTTATGCCTGAACAAACCCACTCACAGACTTTTTTTTTTCTGTTCCTAAAAACAGGAAACAACACAAAACAAAACCAAACAAATGAACAAAAAACAAAACAACCTCTGGTGCTCCCTTGTGTTCATATTTAGGTAGCAAACAAGCAAGAAGCTGGAAAAGCCCTGTCAGGTAAAAAAGAAACTTTTGCAAAAGGGTTCAGGCAGGCAGCACTTAGAAAACAATTCCCTGAACACAAACTGTCTTCACTTGCTGGCAGCACAGAAACAGTAAGTTTTATGGTAGAAGCACACAAACTACAGTCCTGGTCAAATGGGCAGAGATGGATGGAAGGATGAAGAGACTGTCAGGAGGATGAAAGGGCACAGAGCGGTTCAGTGAAAGCAGAGTCCTGGTCTGCTTTTGGCAGGTTAAAAGTCTGCTATGTAATATTTTATATGATAACATCATATATGTGTGTATAGAGATATCTATTTCTTTCCTATATGCCCATTACGGAATTGTTGTAAAAGAAAGCATTTCTCAGTAAGTAATTCTTCTGGAGAATAATTTAGTTATGTACACGAGTCATCTACCAAACTGCAGTTGCATCTAGACCTCCAGTTGTGCTAGTTCATAAGATTTTCATGCAGTAGCACAATTTTGCTTGTATTCCTGTGACTGCAGGCAAATGTTTAAATATTTTACCAGTAGAAAACCATTTTGAATGATTTTTTTAAGCCAAGATGTAATGTTTCTATTCCTATTTGATTTGAAGAGTTTCATATAGTTAAAGAATGCCCCGGCTGGGACTTGAACTGAGAAAGCAGTGGCTCTTCAGTAGTTACAGTTAGAGACAGGTTTTATACTGAATGCATGAGGTTACTTTTGAACCTCTGGTTAAAATAGTAACATGTAATTATAAACATATTTCCATTTTATGTTACCTTACTAGTTGCTTTTCAACCTTACAGAACTCTCAATATATCCTCACACCACTGAGCAATTCAGAGGTGCAGACCAAATCTGAATGAGAAGTGGAGCCTTAATGAGGTGTCTGAAAGGAAGGAACCAGCTAGAAGACATTAAGCTATTTTCTATATAGATTTTTCATCCATGTCCTTTACCTGATGAATGGCTACATGAGTCTGAATTAGGAGTTTCCTGGAAAACACAATCCAAAACTAGCAAATCGACAGGCAATTTGAGAATGAAAAATATACCCTCCAAAGTGGATCGAGTTGATGTTCCTCAAACTGTACAAGGCAATAAAGAAGGAAAAGAACTGCTAAGTCAGGTCAAGCCCTGCACAGTTTTTGAAATAATCCAGGTAGAAACTTAGAATGTGCTGAAGTACACAGAAAGGAAGCCTGTGAGGTTTAGCATTTTCAGCTCTTACATTTCCCACTCTTTCCTCAGCTCCTTGCCAGAAAGAATCCCCAAAAAATGAGATGTTGTCCTCATTCTAAAGTTCTTTGAGCACTTTCAATTCCTGGCTTATGCATGAACAGAGAATTTTAGCAAAGCCCTCGAGGTCTTCTGTGTTCTGTGGTATTTTGCCATGCAAAAAAAATTGGGTATTTAGTACCAAAAGTATTGTGGAAAGGGACTTTTAACAAGGGCATGGAGTGATAGGACAAGGGGTGATGGCTTTAAATGGCAAAAAGGTAGATTAAAATTAACTACAATGAAGTTTTTTATTATGAGGTTGGTGAGACACTAGACTAGGTTGCACAGAGAAGTTGTGGATGTCCCATCCCTGGAAGTGTTCCAGGGCAGGTTGGATGAGGCCCTGAGCAACCTGGCCTTGTGGAAGGTCAGGCCACTTCCTGGCCCATGGCAGGGTAGTGGTAACTAGATGATCTTTAAATGTCCCTTCCAACTCAAACAATTCTATGATTCTATGAGAAGCTACCATTAAGATTCAATATACGAGAAAAAAAGGAAAGGATACACAAGTCTGCCAGCCTGCTACAGAATTCCCCTCCGGTGTCCAGAACATTTTTTACTTTCAAGAGCCAACTTTTTTTGTGTTCTTTCTTTCTTATGCACTTCCTTGCAAACACTGAAATCAATCATGTCTAGAAACCATCAGATCCAAATAGGAAAGGATTATGCAACAGCACGTCATTAGTGAATCAATATTGCCTGACCAGGCCACGTGCTTGTCAAGGTCGCATTGATTTCTTTAGCATCATATTGTTGCAGCTGGCCTTCCTAGCAGATGGATCCACATTCCAGTGGCTACAGCTATAGACTCACCTCATTGCTTGCTAGGCTGCAGGATGCTTGGTAGGTTTTTCCCCTACGACAAGTTTCCACTCTTTATCTGAAGCAACACTGCCCCCCATGTGTTGTCCTCAACTTCAGGAAAACTCACTGCTACAGTAGCTCCTGCTTCCTCTGGCTGGACACACACAGCTGCTGAGATACCTCATAAAATCCTCTGTTCTGAAAGCATAAGAAGCTGCATGCACTTGGCACACAATAACCTCATCATTCTTTATGAGAAACTGAAAAATAGCACAACTCCAGAGTATGATCCTAAAAGTTTCAGCTTGGACCATCAAGAAGTGGTCCTTATTATCCATTGGGTGCACATCAGGTAATGAAAGAGGACCAATTTAACAGTCAGGATTGGTCACCACTGGCAGTATGAACCTTTAAGACAGGGAGTGATTAAAATTTGTCCTCCTCATCTCTTAGGGCATGACATCACGAGGTGCGCTGGAGAAAAACAGTTCAGAAGATAATTAGATATGAAGGACAATAAGCAGAAAGCTCTGTATTTATTACCAGGTCTGAGTGGCAAGTTGCAATACAAGAGCATAGCCTGGCAGCAAAGACCAGGCCCAGCAAGAGTTGGGAATAAGAGCCAATTCACACAGGAGTGTTATGTCGCTGGTTCAAGAGTGGTGCCAGATATTTCAGCAGTATCTTACCAAACAGAGCCACAGAGCCAAATCAGGGAGCGACATGAGTGAGAATGTTATTTCCAGGCAGAATACAGACTCATGTCAGGCAGAACTCCATGTGCCAAGCAAAACTAGTTAGCCAACTGTCTCTGTTCTTTGAGTGTGAACATGTTACTTTTCTTCTGCTTGAATGATTTTTTTAAAAAAATTTATTTTTAATAAATGCTGTCCCTAACCCTAGGGCAAAGCAGCCCAATTTTCAGTGGTGCTAATAAAAGAACTCCCATTAAACACAAAATTTAATAAAGAAAAAAAAGCAGTCACATAGGTAAAAACACAGAACAAATTGGCTGAGGGAGAAGTCTGGTAGAGGAAATTTGAAGCAATCAGAGAACATAAAACAGGCTGCTTATCCTGCAAGAATAAAGACACAGGAGGAAAAGGATGAGCTAGTTCCCCTAGTTAATACCTGATTAACAGTTGTGTTACTACAAAGCAATGAGGAACAATTGAAATTATCCTCATTAAAATAACACAGATGAGGAGCAGGAGATTTTTAAAAATTATGACTAGCTAACACAAGTTTACCCCGTTCCCCAGTCAGATGAGTAGGGAATGGAAAAACACTGAGAAGAGAGTTTGGAGACAGTTCTCATAATAAGACAAGTGAGAAGTCCCCTTCTGCCCTACATGGGAACCCCAAGAACCAACCATTGACTTCTTTTTATTTCAACAACTCTTCAAAACCTATGAGTTGATTACATGCACAGCCTGTTCCATCTTGGGTGTCAGCTGTAAAGTGAATATAGAGATAAATAAAATTTTTATAATGATGGTATCTGGTGCTGAAGCACAAGAACTTCTTAAGAGACTATCATGGCCAAATATTTGGAGGAGGTTGACCCTCACTTTCCCTTTGTATCCATTGAACATTGAGAGCAATCTATAAATAGCACCAAAGCCAGTGTTCTTGTCATCTACACAGTGCCTTAGTTGAATTAACTATTTAGACTATAATCAAAGCCCCATCTTTAAGGCAAAGGAGTAGTTATGTGAGTAACATATTTCCACTAAGTCCTTTCCATCTCCTAGCTTCCCATCATTTCCAGCAATACTGACTTCAAAAGCAAACTCATCACTCTTTGGTGCATTACTCCAAGGGCAGAAGGTCAGTCCAACGGTCCAGTTAGAACTCCTCTGGCAGAGAAGGGAACTCTCAATCAGTGTCAAGAACCAGCCTTTTTATCACCTGTCAATGTATAGCAGTGCTGCAACATATTCTGCTTTTAACAAAGTGAACTGAATTCTAGTGCTTAATTCAAAGTAAACCAGTAAAATCATACAGGCAAACCTGCTCCCACATACATCTCCTGGGACAACAGCCAGGGTTGATTTTCATGTCATCCCAGCAAGGATAGGCCCTCAGGAATTCAGTATAATCTATTCTATCATCTCTGCAACAAATGCATTGCAGCATCCCAGACATCAAGCAAAGGCAGCTACAGTAAACCCCAATATCTCCCCTCGAAATGCACAGCCCAATATCTATGTATCTGGAGAAGGAAATCTATTTCTGAAAGTAATCTCTGCATCCAAGCCTTACTCCAGGCAATACAGGCTAACAGCATTAATTCACTGATCCATATACTCTCTGACATGCCCACTACAATTTGGAAATCCCTTAGGGAGTGCCTAGCCAACTGTCCCTTCCACCCACCCCATTTTTTTTTTTTTTATAAACTGGGTATTTTCAAATCAGTTTCAGGAACCAATGGAGGCTTCAGAGACAAACTCCCTCAAAAGCATTTCAGTACAAGTAATTGGACAAAAGAGAAATCCCCATATTAACATGTCCTCCTAGAAAGGGTTTTTCTATTAGACATCAGAACATTCAGCCCTTCCTCTCCTTGGCCCCAGTCATATGGATAAAAAAAAGCAGAGAGTCAACAGCCACATTGGAAAGCAATCTTCCTATATTTTACTACTCCCAGTACAACTTCTTGAAAGTTAAGACATCTGAGATAGTGATTTCAAAGGTGCTGCTTCAGCCTGAGGTTTGGGAACAAGAAGGAATGAGGACACACACAAACACATGTGCTTCTCACAACAAGCTACCTGGTTTGTGAGTCTGGAAGACAAGTGGGCAGATATATCACTGCACTGTTGCTCCCAAGGGCATTGCAGACATGACTTTACAGTTTGGGGCTGGGTTTTGGGGTCGGGTTTTGGGGTCCTTTGGAGGGGTTGTTTTTTGCTGATGGTGGTGGTTGCTCTGTTGTGTTTTTTTTTTAATTCACCATCCTCCAAATAGAGCAGCTTCTAGGAGAGGCCAGGCTCACAATTTGTATAGCATTTAACAACACAAAGCTGCACATAATGCAGACAAAAGAGAAAGGTGCACTAAGCTCAGAAAGTTTTAATTGAACATGTTTAAAAACAGCAAGGCAACATCTTGCATCAAAAGCTCTCTGTGGCTCACAGCTGGTGCCAGCTCTGCCATTGATGTCTCAAGTGTTTTGGGGCAATTACTTCTCCTTTGTGAATCTCTCTTTCTCCTATCTGTAAGAGAGAAAAGAAGAACCAAAGCTGGCTGTTGACACAAACGTGTGCAGGTTCCCAGGTACTAGCCCATCAGAAAAGGACTTGAAAGATCAAGTTTTATCTCCCTGTTGTAACATGGGCTTCCAGTAAGCAGGTCACATGGGCCCCAGTTCATAATATCCAATCTTGCACTAAAGAAATTCTTGGAGTTCTACTGTGGTATCTAAAATAAAAAGAATGATCAATGATGAAATTTTGAAGGGCTTAATTTAAGTATTGTGCCTGTCTTTCCACTGATGGGTAGTTAGAAGTTAGAAGTTTTCAAGCTATTGTCTTTCACCATATTGCAAGATGCTGATCAACTTCAGTATATAATGATGGAAAGGAGGACTACAGAGAGAAATGACTCTGTGAGAAACAAATTTCTTAATATGCTCCACATGCAATTTATTGTAACAATCCTATCTTCTAAACTAATGTTTTCTTTATATTAAAGGGGATTAATTAATATGATTATCTGTGTGTGGGATGATGACTGTGGGTAAAACTAGAGAAAACTGGGAAGTTATGTTCACATTCTAACAGAAGTTATAACAGTACAAAAATTAATTACAGGATGAATACATTTGCTACTTCCTGAATGGAATGCAGTTGGCATGCACAAAATCTATTCCACAATTATTCTCCACACAACAAAGCCTGCAACCTTATGTACATGCTAAGAGGGATGAAATGGAGGTTAGAGCATAGCAGAGACAGGGCACCCAGGCTCTGTTGTAATCCTTGCATGGTACCATGTAGTCGATAAACCAAGCAGCTGTCAACCAAGGGAGACAGGAGAAGGTGTCTTGCTGCTGAACCAGCTACTGTGACAAAAGAGCTCTCCTCAGACGAACTTGGTTCATTCACACCTCCTTCCCACAGCTACCTGCCTCCAAGGTACAATCACCCTTCACTGAGCACACACTCTATATTTTATTGACTGTATCTTTGAGACCAAAGTAAGAGAATTTTACATCAATCATTAACAAAGGTATGCACGAATAGAGTCACTCAGGCTCCACCTAAACATAAAGAAACAGTATTATGGCAAATTAAGGACAGGGAGAAGTTAAGGAAGACTCCATAGTAACTTCTGTGATTGGTCAAAGGGCTGAAAACTGTCTTCCCCCTCCTTGGGATACCTATTGGGTAAGAACTATGTTCTATATGTGCTGGATGGTTATCTCAAGCTAGTTTTAATTGGTAATTAGAGCTTTGTTTTGCAGTCAGTTGCTCTCAGCAGCAATCTTCAAACCTTAACCTGTCACAATTTTCTAACATCAATGTGTATCAATAAAAAGTGTGTTATTCCATAAGCTGTTTAGCATGGGTCCTTCAAGCAGCAGTTGCCAGCAGTGGACAGCATACTCATTAAAAAGTGGGGAGATCTGGGATGGAGTCTTCCTAAATTATAATAAAGGATTGGACTCTGATGTGCCGTTGGCACATGTCCCTGAACAAGTCAGTCAAGTCAACCCTCGATATAGTAGAGTCCCCTTAATGGGACACTGACAGGCTTGTTGGACACAAAGCTCTTGTCTTTCCTGCAGTGTTGACAGACCAGTCAAATACAAGGGGGTCAAGGAAACCCCCCCTTTTCACATGACACCCTGAAATGAAGATGGGGAAAATTATAGCATAGAGAGAAGGCCAGCAACAGGTTAAGGAAGAGAAGTCACATTTTATCTTGTAACTTTTCTGTCAGCATTAACCACTAGCAAACCATAGATGAGCCGTGATTAGCACAGGCCTATTATAAACACCAACATTGTTACAGCTGGCTACACACACCTCTGGAGAAGGTCCTATTGATCTGCTGGAGAGAAAGCTAACATTTTAATAACCATTTAGCTAAAAGAAATTGCTGATGAACTGTTTATGAATGGAAACTTAAAGTATGACTAAATTGAAAGAAAATATCTTTCCGTCCAATTTTAGAGCAGAGAGACCTCTGTAGTAAGTGCTATCAGCTAGCAAAATATAAAATTAAAAATCTAAAGACTGTTCTCTTTGCCATTAGAGTTGGAAGGAATTTATGGTATTTTATTTGCACATAACTTCATTGGTTTGATATCTTTTAAATTGCCTGGGAATTTTATGCAAAATAGATCAAATGAGAAATTCAGTAGATTATTTCTACAGGCTTCTAGAAGTAGCACAGATTGTACTCACTTGCAAAATATGTCTGTCTGTCAATCACAAACAAACAACATTAACCAGTCCAAAACTGGCCCTCCATGAGTGGCTGTTTGGGGTATTTCTCCTAAGCACAACAGAAACTGTCATGCATATCAGAAAGAGCTAACTCATGTTGGTAAAAATTTTTCAATATCCCCAGAAAATCAAACCAGTCAAACCCACATAAAATCAGCTCCGTGGTTTCACTGTATGTGCAGTAAATAGCAAAAAGAGGCCAAGGAAGCCAAGTTTTTTTAACTGAAGGTGTTTCAGCCAGATCTGTTTAACTTGGTATTGTGAAGGATTAAGGGCAAGCAGAATCTCAGCTGCACAAACCACCCCAAACTGAAGGATGCTGAAGCCTTCAACTAATGAAGAAATTTTTAATCACTCTGAAGTGATGGACAGAGTTCACCGTAGCAGTGCCTAAGGACCACTTCCTCTGGACATTACTGGAGACACCAGAACAAAGACCTTCATTTCTATAGCATAAGCTACCTCATTCTGTGGGTCACACATCAGCACAGCCCACTGCAGTGAAAGGCAAATCAGAGGGGGCTGTTCATTGCCTGAATAAAAACTCTTTTCTGGGTAGGAGACACACAGAATTTCGACCACTACCCTTTATCATTTATTAGCTTCACTCTGTTTCATGCCCTATTCCTGTCATTTGAGACAGAACAGTCAGATACAGTCTTTCCATCAATCAGTGCCAAACAAGTGGTAAAAATATTAGTCCTCTGTATCCACACCTATTTTTTTTCTTTATTATAGATCTATTGACATAGAGGAAATGCCACATTACAAATACATAGCATTTTCATCACAATTCCCATGTTAATCATGGAGGGTTTTTTCTACTGTTGTGAAGAAAAAAGAAAATCCTTGTTGAAAAATTTATACTGGAGGAATTTAGCACTGGAGGAAAACAGTCATGTCAGCTCACAACAGAAAGCCTATTCAGAGCAGGAGAATTTCTTGCATTGTACCCCCTCTTTGCTCCAGAACTACCTGATTTAACAGCTTCCGAAAGCAGCAGGGAATTTGCTGCTATAAATTGCTTTCCATGTGCTCCTGTGGATCACTCCTACACATGCTCAGCTGAGCAAAGGTGAAACCTGTCCCAAGGGAAGGTAGCTCTAGCCTTGAAATAGGGCAGTTATGCTGCAGAGTGAATGAATAGCTGCCTTTAGCAGAAGATTGAGTGAAGCTTCCCAAAGCACCAGGGTCATTGTGTTATATCATATATGCCAGTTTAAGAGGGGAACAGTTTTGTTTTTAGAACAGAACTTACTCTGGTGAAGAAGTGCACAGCCTTCTGTATGAACTCACCATGTTTGGAACATTGACCAGGCCAGAAATGGGTTGTATCCTCATGTCACACATCAAATAGACCCAGTGACTCAGAAAGTTACAGCTGTTTAGGATACGGCCCTTGTAAGATGCCCAAGACCACCTTAATCATGCACACAGACCAGAGTCGTGCTATAAGCACCCCAGCAGTAGCAGAGAGGGGATTTCAGCCCTTCAGACTGATAGCTGCTGGCAACCAACTTCCCAAGGGAACCCCCTTGAGCAGTGGGATGTGCAGAACAAGGGAAACCCAACCAGGTGACTCTGCTACTGCCCAGACGGGCAGCTGGGCCAAGTATCTCCCTCAGATACTCTACACCCTCTTTTCAGTGCTGTCTTTCAGTAGTCATAAGGAGACCAACCCTTCCAAAGAGCAGAGGGGGAAGGAAGGATTGAAGAGTTTAATACATCTCAATAAATTTATTCCTTTCCTGAGCAAGCTGTCAGAAATCAATGAGCAGTCAGCAGCAGCTCTAACTGTATAATTTAATCTCTGGGCTCCTTCACAGCTCATATGACAACAGAACTCTGTCCCATTTTCTGCTAGGGATCACATATTATTCAGCAGATTGTAACAAAAATCAGGGGTACAGTAAAAATGGATGAGACAAAGCATATTTTGAGTGGGAAGAAAAAGAATATTTGTTATATGCTGCCTAAAAGAGCCTTAGAAATAAAATAATTTTCTGCATGTCGAGGTCCAAACAGGGCTGTATTTGAGATCCTCTGTCCCACTGCTATTTTGTTCTGACCTATAGGTGCCCTCATCACTTGTCAGAGGACTGGTTTGGCAGTTTTCTTCCACCATCTGGGTAGAATGAGGGAACATTGAAACATCTCTTTCAGTAAAAGACAAGGAAATCATGACCGAAACTAGACTGTTTATCCATGCATGGGAGGTTCTAGAAGTGAGTATGTATGCCAAAAGAAAGAGGGAGTTATGGGGCAGACTAACTCAAAGGCAGGCTTGCACACAGCCACTGGGTGAATGCACCACCAGGAAAGTGCTTAGTCCCACCGGCATCTCCTTCACCTAACCTAAACAATTTTTAAGACCTCAAATACTAACAAAACACTGAGGAAATCAGGAACTAGCAATCCACATACAGACCAATCTGAAATAAGAAAACACCTCAGGAGATCTACAGGACTTAAATTGGACTAGCTAAGCCCCTCTAATACATACATTTTTGTGTTTACAAAACTTTAAAATGGAATTTTTTCTCCCCCTCTTTCAAAGAAAATGTTTAAATCACTGATCATAATACCTCTGTTAAGAAACAGGACATGCAATTCCTGATAAGCATTAGCCTAGTTCATTCAAAAAAAATTAGAGCAGAAGGGCAGGTAAAACAACGTACAATAAATGGAAGCTACCGAGCAGGTAGCTGAGGATGGGATTTTCAAAGATACCAATGAAGAGTTATTTAATTCTACTGGAATTCGGCATTTTAACCTTGAGGCAGAATTTGCTTAGCGAATCACATAGACTTTTAACTGCACATGGCCAGCCTTATTGAGTTATGCCAAGCTGACAAGTGCCAGCATGGTTTCCTACAGCCAGTGATATTGCAGCCCCCACATATTGCCAAGAGCTGTATCAGGTTTGCTTTAGTCTGACAGAGACCCTTCCATTTCAGAGCAGAAATGTCCAGACTCCATTCCTCCACTAACAGGAGTTTCCAACCTATTCAACCTATACAGCATGGAAACAGGCAAAATGAGTTATCAACATTTGTTGCAGCTTCTTCAAGTGTTTTGCCCATTCCAGTTTGAAATCGTATTAATACTATAAAACTCAAGCTCCAGGCAGTGAAAACGCAACACAGGAGCCCGGAAAGCTCCTCTGGAATCTGTCTGAAAAACTGGCAAATTGCAGTCCAACATTACAAGATAAAACAGAGGCACAAAGTGATAGTACAGTAGAGTCAATGTCTGTGCCATCAGTAAGTCAGCAAGGAGCCCAGACCTCAGCCTTTGTGCTCTGATCAGTGTCTCTGGCTCACATCTGGCAGAGTGGGAAGAACACAGCAGCACAAACGTTTGATTATCCTTCTTAAAATGATCAGTTCAAACTCCAACCTTGTTCCATACAGACACATTTCAGGGGCACATCCTCTCATTACCAGGAGCAAAGGAAATAGAGGTTTGAATATGACCAAAAATAAACTCTCTGTTAGACAGGGAGAGATCATTATATGTTTTCAAAAAAAACAAGACATTAGGGACTTTGTTTCACTCCATTTGATGTCTGGTGTTTGATGTCAACACTTCAGAAACAAAAAAAAATAAGTTGTTTGGGTTTTGGTTTTGTTTTTTTCTTTATATAATTCACTATTTTTCTTGCAGTAGTGGCATTATAAGGGTCTCAACAAGCGTAGGTAACAAACTATGTTTCTGTTGCCATAAATACTTTGCAAAAACAGAAAGGGCAGAGTTCTTTGTGCTTGGTTGGAGCTGTAGGTATTTTGTGAAAAAAGACCTAGACATCTCTGTACCAAAGACTGTTTCAAACAGCTTGTGTGTTTCATGTGCATTGTCCAATCCTTTAAATGTCGAAAGTCTCATACCGTTTTGTTAAAAAGAAAAACATGCCATGCACTACTAATTGAGTAAATCAATATACAGAGAAGGCCATGAAGGGAATGAAATGTTTTTGACACATACGAGCAGTTGTTTCCAACGTGCATAAGAGGGAAAAAGCCCTGCTTGCCCTTTATGCCTTAATTAAGACCACCTCAGGAACACAGAGTGAAAGACCTTTTCCCTTGCACCCTCCTCACCACTCTGCTCTTAACTCCCTGCTGTTTGGCCATTAGTAGCAGTCAGAAGTCTGTGAACACAAAACCCATCACTGCAGTCTCTAAGAAGGGATCCAAACACCAGATGGGTTCCCACCAAGCTCCAGAGACAGCCTCAGAAATTCATGAAGGGAAGTATGTGATGGATTGTTGCCCTAACAGGGGCTTGTTATAAAGTGTATTTATAGAGTCCAATCACATGAGCTATCTGAAGTCTTTGGCAATTTTTTCATTTACAAATGTCTACATTTTCTTGGAGATTTTACAGACTCTTTTGTCTCCAGAAAGGCCTTCCAAGGACATTCTTACAGGACTTTTGCAGCCAAAAGACTAAAAAAAGGCAGCAATTTGGGCAGAAATCTTTCTCCAGAACCTTCCTCTGGGCTGATGAGCACCCATGAAACAGCCTAAGACAGCTTGCTTTGAAAATACTGTAAGGAGCTCCATGGAAGCCTGGCTTTTGAAGCCACTGAGACTTGCTCTTTCCCAGAGCTTTTCTTGTAATGCAAATCTCTGCAATGAGATTTGCTGCAATGCAAAGATGAGCAATCTCCTCCTCCTGGCAGCTGGAGCTCTGGGTTCTGCCTAGTAGCGCTTGGTGCAGCGCTTTTCTGTCCTGTTTGTGCCTCCCTGGAGGTCAAGGCCATGAAGGGCCACCCCTTTGAACTGCTGTGTCAGCAAACAGCAGAGTGCATGTGTGATGCATTATGCCAGCTGCAACTAGTTTCCAGTCCCCAGTAGAACCATTTGCAGAGATTCATACGCCCTAAGCATGGTACTGGCTTAGAATAATACCTTGGAGGTCTCAGCCTCCTTTCCTCATGCAATCTAATTCTTAAAGGCAGTCTAGTGTGGACTGACAAAAAGTCATTTCAGTCTTCCAACTGACAGAGCTTGTTTTGTGGTCATTTTCTGTCCACCATTTTGAAGGAGAAAAGTAATTTTATGGAAGAAAACAGTGGATTTTGTTTCAAGAGAACTACATAGGAAGCAGGATAGAGTATTTATGGATGTGGTCAAGATCTGAGCCTCTGTTTTCTATTCAAAGATCTGAGACACAAAGAATTGTTTCAATTCTCAACATGCCAGGACACTACAGAAGGAAAGCTTAAATGACTAGTCAAGCATCACACAAAAAAACAGTGGCAAAAACATTTACACTCATTCTCACTCCTGCATGACACCAAAGAAGCAATCCCATTGACCTAATGGAGCTCACAGTATCCATCAAGCACCTCGTTGTCCTGTCACTTCATTTATTCAATTATTTGGTGTCAAGATATCAGAGTGAAATCCTAAGACCTCTTACACTTTTCATTTTTATGACTTCAGGGAACAATACAGTCCCAACTTCTTTTTTAACTTCCTAAATTTTCATGACTATGAGTAACATCAGAAAATCTCATACACTCCATGATCTTAGGAGCCTTGGGATGAGAATGCTGGTCTGGAAATCTTTCAAACATGAGTAAATCAAAGTGTGATTTTCTTGAACTGAAGTCTTCCCTCTCTCTACACATATATTTCAGAACTGTGCAAAGTTCTTCTCCATTTCAGGAAATGAAATAACAGGTTTCCAGTATAGTCAAAGCTACCAGGAAGACAATACTAGCTGACAGAAAAGATCAAACTTTGATCCATGAGGAGTATGATGAGTTTACTCAGCTACTCTTTAAATATGTAAGCATTTTTATCTCTGCCTGTGAAATTAAAAATTAGCATTTAACATCTCCCTAGATTGGTCTAAAATTAAACATTTATAAATCATACAAATTTAAAATTAGGCACACTTCAACAATGTAATGTGAGTAACACATATCATGTCTTCTGTAGAGGTCAGCTGATTAACACCTCAATGTAACATGGTCTAGCAACCAGTACCAAGCCTCTGGGTACTAATAATGCCATAACACATGAGTGAGCAAACAATCACCAAGGACAAGATCCAAACATTCCAATGCTTTCACATCGCAGGATACAGTATGAAATGAGATTGAATCAAAGAATTATAGAAGATACAATTATCAAGAGACTTTGTCTAATCTATTTTTATACCCTCAGGAATGACCACTTTCATCTCAACCAATTGCAACAGATATTTAGGATTTTTCTTAAGGTTGATACAAATCACGTCTTTCAAATTGGTTAGAAGCAGGTCTGCTTCCAAAGCTTTTGGAAGTGAAAAGTTAAATCAGAGCCCTTTAAAGAACTGTTCCTCCTGAAACATTTTATACTTTCACTGAAGGCTGGCATCCTAAAATAAGAGCTTTCTTCACAGCCAAGAGTCAGAATTTAGTGTGTTCAGTTCACGACCTCACCCAAGTCCCTTATTCCACCCTCTTTAATGGAATAGTTTCAGTGGTTTATAAAGACTCAGAAGTTTAATCAATGTCGTAAACTTCATATGGAAGAGTGAATAATTTCTCTATTCATTACAAACATTTCTCCTTGTTTTCACTGAGGTTCATTAGAAACTCTGTTCGTCCATATGCTTCCCCATATAAAAGAGACATTTGGTACTGAGTAAAAGACTAAGAAGAATAACAGAAAAGTAACGGACAGTCAGTTCTCACTGCAGTAATGTGGATATCAAGAGGACAATGCCATTTCATACCATCCAAGAAGATAATCCTTAATTTGTGAAGTTATTCAGTGTACTACAGTCTTACTTCTATTCACTTACTCTTTAGGACCCAGCTGGTTTCTTCCATACAGAATACTATCATGGGGAAAATTAATTTAGCTACTTATGGGTATTCTCCATCCTAATCGGGCACAGTTCAAAGAGCTGCAAATGGCTTCACAACAAAGTTTTCTCCTATTACTTCCTCTCATCCCAGTGAATTCCATTCTTGGATTTTCCCTCTTCCTTTTATTTCACTTGATAATGGAAATGAGAAGTAGGAGGAGCCCAGGATAAAATTTTAAGGAGGTGTCTCTTATGAAACACTCCTGTGCAGTGTCTCTGAAGGCCTCTGGAATTTAGGAGATGGCACTCATAGAAATGACTACGAGCAATGTTGTGTTTAACATACTGAAGTGTCCTAGAAAGTCTACTGAGAGGAAAATTAATTTCTTTTCCCTTTCTTTTGTACATTTTAAGGATTGCCACAGACTATATTGTGATTGTACCCAGTTGGTACATATTGATCAAATCGGATCTCAAGATAAGAAGGGTTAAAAGTAAAGTGAGGCAGGAATGTTTGAGTTAGGACCTGCATTTCACAAGAAATAGTAAATTCAAACTTCTTTAATTCCGAGAATAAACTTATCCTGACCAGTCTGGGTTTTCTGGTCATTATCTAGACATGGATGCACATGTAACCCCATACACCTCATAATCTACCAGTAGGGAAGCGTGTGGGAAATCTGCACTGAGGTCTCTTCTGTGTCCATTTCAGACCTGGACCTTTTTAATCTTTGTTGCTAGAAAATATTCCAACTACTGGCCTGTGGAATCAGCATAAGGATCGCCTAGTTCTTCATACAAATATAGGAGTCTTACAATTAGAAACATGGAAATGATCAATGTGGGGGACACTGAATCCAAGATCATTACGATTGCTGAAGCTTTGACCTAAAGCCTCACAGGCTCTGGTCACACACTCTGCAATGATTTGCAGGCTGTAGCTTTCCTGCCTGCCTATTCCACACACCTTCTTCCACCAGGTTTCACTGGTCATTCTGTCACCAATATGTCCAGAAAATTCTCAAAGTGAATTTTCTAGAAGTGTAGAGGGACGAAGAAACTACCTAATCAGCTTCAACCAGAAACTATCCACACTCTCAATCATAGCAGCTTCTGTCAACACTGGAGATTCTGCAGGTGATTTAATGGCTTCTAAACCAACTATTCAGTAGAAGAAATGATTTGCACTAGAGACACAGTTCTTTGATTGAGAGCCAAAAGTCAAGCTCATTAGTCCTGATAACCAAAACAGCAACACACTGATTGAAAGAAGCAGAGTGTAAGCCTTCTTGTCCCAAACAGTTTTTAACTCTCTGAACCACATCTCCTAACTTTCCTCGGATTTTGACTTGTTATTTCATACCCTTACCTCCCAGAGTTAAATCTGTGTGGTGGAGTCACTTGATGTTCAGCTGCTGCCATATTCACTACTATCAGATTTACATTAGCTCATGTTGGATGTATTTCGGGGGGAGGGGGAAAGGAAAAAAAAATTGAAAACAACAGATTCTCAAAAAGTTTTTGTAGGAAAAAACCATATTTTTGGTAGGAACAATTTTAAGGAAATCAGAGAGACAGGAAAATAAAACTCACTTCGTTTTAAAACAACTGAAGTAATCCTTCAGTATTTTCAAAATCTGCAAATTTTCCTGAATCTTAGCACTTCTCAGGTTGCATTTTGAGTTTTTCTGGCTATAGTTAGTATGTCCATCTGCAAAATGCTGTGGGATTATTTGAGAGGAAAAGATTATGCATATGAAATAATTTTTCTGTATGTACTTATAAAAGAGGCAAATTCAAAAGTCACATCTAGGATGCAAATACTATTTCTTCCAGAGCACATATTAATCTAATGTTTAAAAATATCTTTCCTGTTCTATCACCATGAATTACTTTCTATGTGTTCAAACTTTAGAAATACATATGTACTTTACTTGAAATGTTATATTTAGACTTAATCAAAAGCTTTGGAGTTAAAAAAAGCTACCTTAGGAAGAAATGCATAAACTGATTTGGAAACTATAACCATCACTACCCACCCTTGTTGGCTGCCATGGGGTATGGAATTAGATATTTTCTCAAAAAACCACCAAAACCACCACATATAAAGTCACCCATTAAAGGTAACAGAAAGAGGCTTCAGCAAAACTTACATTCTCTTTTCCTTGTTAACAGTGGAGTGCCCTTTCCAAACTGATTTCAGCAGCAAGAGACATCTGAAGGCTGAATAACATACTGCAAGAAAACTTGTAATTCCATTCAACAGCCCATCTCTTGAACACAAAGTGAAAAGTCTGCTTCAGATTGCTAGGCACAGAGTTACATTATTAAACATGGTGAGGTTTGGAAGTACTCAGGACCATCAATACACCTTTCTATCTGTACCCTTTGATTTGAAAATTGCCAATTTGGGAAGTTAGTTGGAAGAAGTCTGATTTCAGTTCCTAAGTTTGATTCTACTTGTTTCATTCCAACTTTTGTCAAATCTGGAAACATTGACATGTCTAGAGGGAAACTATTTTTAGGGATTCAGTAATTATGAAGATAGGAGAAGCTCATAGAGGCATCTGATTCATGACATTTCTGAGGTACTGTAAACATCCATGGAAACTCTTATACCACGGAAAGGGTGACATTATCTAGCAGAGAGTTTAGACTGCAATGAAAGGAGATTAGAATGAATTGCCTTTTTTTTTTTTTCCTCCAGCAGTCAGAAACAGTTACTGCAGCTCAGCTGATGTGCTGTACCTCAGCACAGTGACCTGAGTGAGGGTCCATACCTTGCCATCACATCACAGAGGGTGTAAATCAGGATGATGAAGCAATCCTCATTTCATCAGCATTGTGTCAGCAGCTGAAAACCCAGCCTCCATCCTGCAGATCTGGACCCAAATCTCCAGTCCTACAAACATCCCCAGGCTGCTAACGTCCCTGGGCAGAATGACTGCCAGGTACTTCAGCAGAGCTTCTGCTTCAGATCCCTCGGACTGTGTGCAAACACAACCCACATGAAATAAGGGAGGGCACAACCATCATTCATCTCCAAACTACATAAATATCACCAGTGGTTCATGAAACAGCAAATCCTGGAGCCAGACATCCTGGGAAGTGCTGTCTCCCAATTCTAATCGTTGTCATGCCATTTAACCAAATAAGAACTTTTCACTAAAGTAAGTAAAGCACATAGTGCTCTACACTGCAGGAAGAGAGGGAAGGTGAACAGCATCCCTCTGCTCCTCTGGCTTTTGCTGCTGGCTAATTATTCATTTGCAGTTTATCAGCTAATTACACGTATGCCTTGGCATTTGAAGACTTAGGGGCGTACTTTATTTAATGGCTAGTAATTACCCAGGCCTCCTCTGCTCCCTGTGCAGAAGGGGTTTGTGCTGTCAACTCGAGAGGTTAAAGACCCCCAGACAGATGGTTACACTGTTGCACATAGAAGGCAGGCTTATACTTCATGTGATGCTAGAGGTTTCCCAAATAATTATCTGTTAATGCAACAAATTATTTCCTTCAGAGCTCAGTGCTGATCTCTTGTCTGTTCCTGGTGTGTGCGAAAGCTGCTTTTGTTTTCATGTCCAGGTTAAAAATTACAAAGGGTGCCCAAGGCTATATAAAGACCAATTAACTATTAATTTTCCCCTGGGAACAGTCCAACATATAAGCCTTGCACTTCATCTCAACACCTACACAACCCACTGCTGCAGTTGTCCACCTTGGTATGCAGCACCACCAGGATGTCACTGTGAGACAGGGCACGAGCCTCAAAATGCATGGAAGACACACACAGATATGGCAGGATGCAAAGAATTCTTTGTAGCTTGGCACAGACAGTTGAATAACACAGCTGGAGGGAATGAGACTTCAGGCAGGAACACTGCCAGAGATGGGATATATTGACAGCAGCTACAGGTTTTGAATTTGTTGCCATCAGTGTTTGCAAAGGAAGCTTCAGCCTTAGGATTATGCTTAGATAATTGAGTAAGAGACTTAACTCTGGCTCATTTCATCCTGGGAATGCTCAGAAAAGATGAGGTGGATTAGCAAGTGGCATGGAAGCAGCACTCGTAAATTAGGGTTCTTTAAATTGCAAAACGGACATCATTGTCCTGGAAGTTTTTCAAGCCCTGTCAGTCATTCCTCTAACCTAAGGCCATTTTATTTCTGAATGAAGTCATTCACATGAGCTTTGCAGGCTAATTTATTCCATTAGTTGATAACCTGTACCTTGCATGAGTTTACTTCTGTAGAAAAAATATGTCACAGTTACTTATTACTAAGGAACTTTTAAGATTTCCAGCCTCCAGACACTAGAAAAAGGTATTTACATATGTCTTTAACAAGAGGGAACTTCAGAGATTGTGATATCCAGAATAAACACTTGCATCTCTAACCCCTCTTCAGAGTTAGGCTACTGAACATCTCTGATTTTGGCAATGGATTAACTCTAGAGCAAAGTAGAACTTGAACCTACCTCTCCTATCCCAGCTGGTAGTCAAACCATTTGCCCATCTGTGATCTGCACTAGCTGAATCAATCAACCTATATGAAAGGCAAATGATCTGCTAAGCTTCTTGTAATGAAATAATTTCTTTCTCAATCTAGGCAAACAACCTCTTGGAAACTATCCTAAGTCAGCAAGACTGCAGTAGCATCTAATAAAATGAGTCAATACTTACAGTTTAAGAATTCAAAAAAAAAAAAAGGCTTTCAAAAGTAATGAGATCAAGCCAATAGGTCCAGTGATGGTGGATAGCACTTATGGATATATCAAATAGTGCAAAGGGTTCAAGGTCCAATAAAAATTATTGTTCTGCATTTGTGTTATTTCTTCATTTAACTGTGTATCAGTTCTACTTAAAATGCCTCTTTCCTTTCATATCCACATTTCTCTGTTCCTGCTACTAAATCAGCAGCAACAATGTGAACTGTGACCAGCCAAGACTGTAAATACACCTTCTTTGGGAAAGGGGGTAACTATTTTCACAGAAACCCAAGATAGGTCAGACTGCAGACACTGTGAGGGAAAGAGAAAAATGAGAATTGATGTGGTCTCTTGATTGCCAGAGTTAGCTGCCAGGGTAACTCTGCTCTGGAGAACCGAGTAGAAGCACAGAATCATTCAGATTGGAAAAGACCTTTAAGATCAAGTCCAACTGTAAAACTAACACTGCTAGGTCTACCACCAAACCACATCCCTAAGCCCCACACTTACACGTCTTCTAAATACCTCCAAGGCTGGTGAATCAACTACTTCCCTGGGCAGCCTGTTCTAATGCTCCATAACTCATTCAGTAAAGAAATTTTTCCTAATATCCTAATATCCAATCTTAGCTTCACCTTGGGCAACATAAGGCCACTTCTTCTCATCCTATCACTTGTGAGTATCAGGGGAGAGGTCTCAAATGACACAGTAAATATATCCTTTGATACAGCATGTTAAGGAGAGAGGAAGGCAACATTTGAAGCAAAGCTGTAATAGACCAACTTCAGGTTACCAGCTTTTGTACTGGATCCCAATAATGAGTGGAGATGTTTCACAGTAGCTCAAAGCTCACTGTTAAGGAAAAAGCAATCTCTGGTTTAGATTATAAATGTTTCTATTCTGATTTTACTTACTTGGTCTCTAAGACTGGAGACCATCATTTCCATGCTGCAAATGATATTATCAGAAAGAAGGAGACAGAAAAAAATATATGTAAAGATACAAGTGCACATGTTCAAGAGAATATCCAAACAGAAAAAGAGAAGGAGTGCTGCACTTCATGGCAGCAATACCTGCTTGAAAGTAAGAAACACGAGAAATGCCAGGCCCTATTCCAGATCTCTTGCCCTATGAAAAGTGGGGAGAAGAGGATTATCCAGAGAGAAGCAAGTGGGTGAATCTTTTCTGGGTAAACAGCAGAAATATCACCTTTTCTGGAGGTTTTTGGTTACTCAAAACAGCACAGTATGAGACAGAGTTCTTTATGACAGTGATGAGTCTTTGTTTTAAAAGGTGAAGAAAACTGTAGTAAGTAGGTGAGAGTTTAGATTTGATTCCAGTAAGGAGAAACTTTTAAGGACTGAAAAGTGGAAGGCAATGCAGGTGGAAGTGATTATAAGACAGCAGAGGAAGGAAAAGAGACCAGGAGAACGAGGACAGTAGACTTAAAAAAAAAAAAAAAAAAGGAAAAAAAAAGCTGCAGACTGAAACACATTCAGAACTGTGAGGGATGGTCTCTTGGGAAGATAATCTAAGGCAGGGAGGAATGCAGGAGTGCAGGAGATGTGGTAGTGCTGAAAGGGACTGTATCAAAAGCACAATAGCAGCCTATCCTGGTACACAGCAAAGATAGTGAGCATAGCTTGAAACCAATATGGTTATATTAGGAGCACTTTAAAGACTGAACAATCAAAAAGCAACTGTAAAGAAAGTGGGAACAAGGACGGGCAACTCAAAGTAAAAAGGAATATTGTAAGCATGCAGGGATAAATCAGAAAGGCTAAGGCACAAGTTGAATTACAACTAACAAGGACATAAAGGCAACAAAGAAGGCTCTATAAATACATTAAAAGTAATAAGAGAGGAAAGAAAAGCATAAGCCCATCAGTTAATGGAGATGAACAAATGTGATGATGCTGAGAATGCAATATTATCTCTGCCACAGCCTCCAGAAAAACAGGCTAGTTGTGACCCAACACTTAACACAATTCCAGTACGGAGATGAGATTGCTGGTCAGAACAGGGAACAAGTTGCAAACTGCCTAAACAAGTGTGGGCTTGCTAGTCCAGGGATACTGAAATGTAGTAAATTCAGATGTGAATTTACCCCTGTGACTCTGCACCAGCCAGCACCTGCTTTAAAAGTGATGCACATCTCTACACAGAATAAGTGAGCAGGGATGCTCTGTTGTTCCAGAAACTGGTTGGTGTCTGACCTTGGTAGAGAGGTGGAGATGACAACACACCCATGACATTTTTAGATATAAGAAAAAGTATTTATTCACAACGGCAAATTTCAGCAGTCCTAAGAGATTTTTTTTTTTGGCCAGTTCCTTTAATGTATTAATCTGGGAAGTGTGCAAAGGACCAGAGTCAGGGCCCCACAGCTACCAGCTCAGTACAAACAGGTAATGCCAGCTTTGCTCTGCCATCTCCCACAGAAGCTGGCCCTGCAAAAAAAAAAAAAATACAAGCAAGAGTTCCTACAGTCAGAAACACAACCCCTTGATGTTAGGGGATGTGTTAACGAGCAGTTTCTGCTGTTAAGTCAAGGTACAGACAACCTCTTGTGCCCCAAGATCTTGTAATCTCTCTCCTGGCTGGCCAGGATATATCCCTGCCTATTTTCCTCCACAGGACACAGATAAGATGAAATGTGTGCTCTCAGGACTTCAAGTTTTAACTGTCCTCTATTAATAACACAGATTCTTCTTTCTACAGCACAAAGTGACTCTACAGCATTTTCTGGTATGGGAAATTATAGCTTGGCATCTGTTCATTTCACTGCCAGAACCAGATTGCTCATTTTATTATATCTTACAAAATTGCTCAAGACCTGCAAGGAGAAAATGGATTTTCAATATGGCCTTTTTTTGTTTTAATATGCACACTTAAGATCATGAAATGTACCATGCCACCTCCAAATGCACCACAGCACTTCTGCAGGGACAGACATCATAAGGGCATTAGTAAATACAACCAAGGAGCTTCAAAATAGAACATCCCAACAGTGACTGATACCAAGAAGATCTGCTTGATTAAGAAGCTCTGCACAGTCCTGTCCCATTTCAGCTCAGCTGGGAACAATTCTAACACTTAACTCTGGGTAGTGAGTGAGCACAGCAGAGTTCCTCATGACACAAAGAGAAGATGACATTTTGTAACTCTTCGCTTCTCTTGCCATCTCTTCATTTGCAGGTGGAATAACTCCCAAAGCCACTGTTTCTAATTGAGGCATTAAAGAACAATCTTCATACTTGCAAGAACATGACATAATGGCACAGGTTCAATAGAGGAAGTATCCTGGCAGCTAGGACTGATATTCCTATTCCCTATCACCCATGTTAAGGGATGGAAGGACCACAAAGCCAGGAAGAGCTGTATATCTGCATTTAACTGTGCTCTCTGCTAAACAGAGGTCACATTAAATCAATAGAGAAGATAATTTCTGACTTTAATCCTGCTGCCACACCTTGCCAACAAGATAAAGGTGACAACCACCTTCTGGGTTATACATGGCTCTCCCAAGCCTCACACATGAATCAACAATAGAAATAAAATCGTAAAAGGTAAGGATCTGTGGAAAATGGCTTACCCTTGAGGGTAACATGCCCTCTACAAAAACTCCACAGAACAAGTGAACATCTCCATTTCAAGAAGTCACTTGAATTTCTTTATAGGGCAGTCTAGCTGCCCTACGTTTGCCAAATAGCAGCCAGAGAATACGTAATATTAATAAACAGCCATTATCCAAATGGTACTCATACTACTCCTTCTATCTCATGTACTATTGCCCCTGCACCACAAACCTGCACAGCTTGAAGACTCAGTCTATAGCTTGCCATGCCCCAGGAGCAGTAGTGGTAGTACCAGCACACGGACCCAAGAGCAGTAAACAAGGTCAGAACAGAGTCCAGCTCCAGCATGCAGTGATCAGCCTTTGGCTGCTGCTGACAACACCAAAACACAAAAGCCAGAAGGAAAATTATCTGACTTGCCAGTCAAACTGTCCACTTCTCTTAGGCTTACCATTCTGATTTAGTCTCTTTACATGTCCTCTTTCCCCATTCCTGCTCAGTCAGGCCTTAGCAGAATCCAGAAGGGAGAACTACAAACCTCTTATAAGCTTCTAAAAGAAAATGTTAACTCCAAAATTGCAATATTCACATTATTGAGGAACTGACTACAATAAACTGGCCTAGAGAGACCATTTCTGTCGCCTCCCTGGATTCCCAGTTCAGCAGGTACAGTCAGCTCAGTGACACCTGTTATTAATAATCCTGCATCCTAGTTGTTGGTCAGCAGCTGAGCACAGAAAGTTTTCCTCCCTGTTGTCAAGCATCACAGCAGCAGCACACAGGATGCTCCCACCTCTAAAGATGGGGGGGGATCAGCTAGAACCACTTCAGTAAAGCAGATGTGTCAGTGAGAAGCATTGTACCCTGCTGTACAAGAGATGCAGTCTCTATTCAACAGGTGCATTGTGCAGCTCAGCAGGTTGATGTAACTGTTCTGGTTTCACACATAAATCATCATTAGCCTTTTCATTCTCTGTCCACAGGGCACACAAAACTAATCAACGTGGTGCAGAATTTACTTTGGTTCAATTGCAGGGCTGCTATTCTAAGAGCAGTCATTAAAAGGAAGTGGACAAAGGAAACAGAGAGCACAGTGGATATTTCCCCTCCAATTGCCAATGAATATATGTTGAAAGCCTTTCTACTTTTTTCCAGTTTTAGCAGCTGGAGAAATGACTGCATATGGGCTCTGAATAACTGGGTCTTCTGGAGCTTTTCAGATTGAATAACTTTTTTCATTCCTCACAAGGACCTCTTTCCTCAATTTCCCTTCCAGCTACTTGGAGATAGCAAAAACTGGGATTGCCAGGACTATATACACCACTCCCCTCCAAGTGACTCAAGTCCTGTTTTTTTTCTGGAAGACACTTATTTTTCTAATCTTCCAGCATTTGATATTAACAGATCTCTCCTTCACCAGTTTCATGCCCCTTCATCACCAGTCTCCATGTCTAAAAAGCCCACCACTGCTTCTCCCAAAGGACTCCAAAATCTGAACTACTCTTCACATGTGCAACCACATCCCTTCTCATACATGCAGAAATCCTACATTGTGCTGAACAAGCTAAGGATACAGTCTGCAGGATTCTCCTTTCAGCATAAAGTTTGTGCTCTGTGTGCCAATGAACTTCACATTAGACTGACATATAGATAGATGATCACTGGTTCTGCTCCACTACCATTTCCTTCTGGTAATTTTACAACTGGGTAATACTAAACAGAACATGTAAGCACGAAAATAATGAAAGATAAGACATAAGGGGATTATAGGAAATCTGCAGCTTCAAGTAGCATTTGCCAAGGTTATGTTGGCCAGGATATAAGCAGTAAATGCAATCTGCTAAGAAGCTCCAAGGGAACAGACACCTGTAAGCAGTTTGAGAAAAGAAGCCACTGCAAACAAGACAAGAAAAGGACAAGGACTGAGCTGAGTTCAGGCATATAAAAAATACTGGGACTAATTCCAACTAAGGCTCAGTCTGTGTAACCCCACTCCAGATTAGAGGGAGTGATGATGCTCACAGTTTACCAGATCTGAAGACTCTGAAAAGAAATCATGATATCCAGAGATCACCTCCATCAAATGAGGAAGTTTTCATTGAATGCCCTGGGAACTCCACCATTTAAACCACATAAAAAAGTTACCACCACCTACAGTCATTAAAAGTGTTTTAAAAAGTCCAATTTTGATTGCAGAAAGGTAATCTGGAAACAGTTTGTGAATCTGAATTATGGTGAGTCATGCATATTTTATTTCCTTCTTCAAATGCAAATGAATGTCTAATATATTTAAAGTTTCATCTATTGCCAGGCTGCTTTACCAGCAGATGTACAAAGGGAAAGAGATGTCAAGGAAACTAGAGCAAGACAGTTTCCTCAGTACTTGAAATCCTGAGTATAGCAGCACAGTAGATGTACCCATGGTCCACATATCCTAAATGGTGCAGAGAAAGGCAGAGGCAAGAGTAAACAGTCAAGGAGAATGAGAAGAAAAAAGGATGCCCTTCATCATCACTGGGATGAAATGAGGGAGGTACAAGACCCAGCTATGCTTACCCCCAACCACTTTGATGTTCTCTCAGTGAACCAGCAGGTTCTGGTCTCTCAAGTATCTTGAACATCATGAGGTTTCCTCCAATGCACAGAAAGTAATTTCCAGGCTCCAAGAATACCAAAATACAGATATCATGCCCTTTCTCTTTCCCTGATCATGTATCCAATTCCTATGTGGGACATGTGGGAAGTAAGGCAGCACAGGAAACTTGGTAGATGGAAAACACATGGAGGAGGGAAAAGAATGTTTACAAAGCTTCCCATCTGGTTGCCTCAACAGATAGCCCAAACCCACGAGAAATAATGCAAAATACAAACAATCTGCCTATTTGTGCCTTGTAAAAGCCCCAAGAAGCCTGCAGGACAAATAGGTTGGCACAGACCAGACCATAGATGTAGAAGCAACAATGAACTGCCATAGCTTTGTAAGAATAGGCAGCTCTGAGCCAGGTCTCAGGAGAGTATCCTACCTGAGAGACAGAAATAACTCTAGGCCATATAGAGAAAGCAAAAAGCACATTTCAGTTTAGCAGCCTCTGAGACCACCACCCATTCTATCTCCTACAGCACCAAAGCTTTATTATGACCAGGAGGCCTGGAAGAAGACCATATCATTGAAAGGAAATGAGTATTTCCAGTAATACTATTCGTTTAACCCAGTTTATTCCCAATGACTAAAAGCTGCTGCTCACGGAACCATAGGCATGAGAGATGGAAGGAAACCAAAGGATCAATTAGGTCATTAATCCATCGAAGTGACAGAGAAGTAGTCCTTAGAGAATATTTCTTATTGTTTTGTCCAGTTTACTTTTCAAACAACCCCAGCCATGGAGAGTTTATCACTTCCTTTTAGAGAATTACCCACAGCTTAAAGATCTCTCACCAGGACAATTTCTATTCTTTCCAGCATAGAGTTGCCCCTTTCCTTAACTTTATGTTACTGCTCTCACTAACCCTTTGTAGGACATTCCCCAGAACACATTCAGCAACTGCACATGCATCATTCCTTATCCTCTAGCCACATAAACTATATTCAGCATTTTCATCCTTTTCAGATGCATTTTCTTCCAGCCTTTCAGGTTTGGGAAGAAGTGGTAGCTTCTTCTGGGATGTTTTTTTCCCACTGAACTTCCCTCCCACCTGTCTCTGTCTTCTGCTGTCCCGCTATATTTGAAAGCTCAGACTGACACATTGTTCTGCTGAAAGAAATAGAATGAAAAGACATAGCAGATTATGGAATGATATCAAGTGCACCAAATTCCTTCCATAAGGGAAGCATAACACAGACATTTTTCTTCTTTAATGGCACAATGGGATGGGAGATTGGCTGTTCCTTCCTCTCTCAGTAAGAGGTGTTCTTGGAATGCACCTTTAACTGCCCAGCAGAAGGATCAGGCTAACCTCTGGTACAGAGTAAAAAATAAGTTATTTTCTGGCTATTCAGTCATCAGAACACAATAAAAACACTTGCAGGCAAGCACAGTCCATATTGACACCATCACTACATCCAGCCATGGCACAAGTTTGGATCTCAAACCACTGCTCCTGCCTCTGGGTCAAGCCTCAACCTCCCCATGTGCTGAAATGGCGAGCAGCTGCAGTAATTGCTTGTGGGACAGCTAACAGTAGTCAAGGCCCTGGTTGCCCTTTGCTTGCTGCCAAAAATCCCAGCTGAAGGCTGGCTACACAGTGGAGAAATTGATGGGTACAGAGTCCCTTCCAGTCTGAGGGACGGAAATCACAAAGAGAAATCACACACCAGAGAGCCCCAAAATGGAACAAACAGTTCTAACAAGATGTTTTTGATTAAGTGGGATATAAAGATTAATTTCTTAGTGCAGCATGTAATGGATTTACTGCCTGTAATTACAGGCAGATGAGTGCCACAGACAGCATAGCCTCTGGGTATCCCTAGGCAGAGATTCCTAAGGGAGCTGGTTCTCCTCAAAGCAATTGCCTATGGACTTGCCAAAGTAGGAATAATGAAAAACACACTACAAATTACTCTAGCTCCACTGCAAGAAGAAGCTTGTGCAGATTTCTACCTGATGGCCTGGAGAGCACAGGCACAGAGGTCATTCCCCAGAGCCCCACTGACTTCAGAGTGAGTGACATTCACCAGCCAGAGCATGTCTGGGCAAGGACAAGCTCTTGCCTCTGTCTATCCACTGCAGGTCACTTTGTTCAGCTGGAGGAGAAGGAAAACAGATACTTTCATGGGACTGGAGAGCCACAGTCCACTAGGAGAGTTCAGAGGTGGTTCAGCTTCAGGTAGTGACTGAGCTTTCTACAAATAAATAACATCTTCCTCTTTCTCTGCTCCTAGTTGAGAATGAGAGTTTAGGATCATGAGCAACAGAAAACTACTCCTGACAACAGCAGTTCTATCTCCTATTCCAACGGATGGAAGAGATTGCATTAAAGCATTTTTACACCACACCACCATAATCTCTCTTGACTCTTAGTGGCTCTGAGCTACAACCACACACCTTGAAGAGCCTGATAAACTCAACTTTAAACTGATTATTGAAATATCCAAGCTGTTCATGCAATGACTGCCAGCTGAAGCTGCACTCTCTTCACTGCTTAATCTTCACTTACAGTGTCAGAATTCATTTGTTCTTTCCCACTGCACTCCCTATACCCAACTGTGCATTCCCAAGTCCTCGCACATACCACTCTTCCCACCTCCACTGAGCACACTGCTTACAGGATTTCTGGAAATAGCTCATTCAAGGCAGAGCTTGTTTCAAGCAATGAACTAAAAAAAAAAAAAAAAAAAAAGGCAAAAAAACCAGAAACTCAATTACTGTTTAGTTGAGGACAAAACTAGACCATCTTTGATAACTTTACGTGCAGCAGGAACAGAACTTTGTATTTAATTCTTCTCCACTTGTTCTGAATTCCTAAGCAATATTAAGTAGCAATCAGCTCTCCACACTGCCAGAAGCAATTGCATTTAGAAGTAAGATGTCCCAACAAAAGTTTAAGTCGGAGGTATAAACATCAAGACACAGCTACCACACCCAGCAAGGGTAATGAAGCTCTTTCACCACCCCACCACCACCTATGGCTTCAAGCAACGCATGGACTTACCTGAGCCATAAGGCCTCATCTGAGTGAAAAATTCTGACAGCTCTGCCACTGAGGATGAGCCCTTACTTTAAGTTGCCTTCAGTTGCTTTTGTTCTCCTCCAGACCAAGAGGCAGAGGAACTCAGAGTTCTCAACCCAGAAGCATCCTCCACGTTGTTAACTCCTTGCTCCTCCTCCACATTGCAAATTTGAAGGCTCTTTCTCTTTGCAGCTGTTCCCACTCTCTCCTGAGGGCCAGGGAAGCAAGGGCAGACAGCTGCAGCTTTTTACAGAAAAGGTCACTTGCTGATTGTTTGCCAGCTGAGGGACAATGTCCAGCCCCCTGAGGAAGGCAGATATCATCTCCTCTGCATGACATTTGCACAGTGCTTTGCAACACAGCTATGTAAATGTACAGTAATCAGGGGATATTGTTCCAATCCTGTAAACCTATCTGAAGCCAAGAGGGTAATACCAGTTTACGCCATCCAAGTATCTAGGTCTGTGTACTTAACAATTAGAGATGAAGTACAGGGCCTGTAAGCAATAAGGCCAGGTTTACTTAGGTCTATGGCCAACACTTCAGCACAGTTTTGCTGAAAAGCAAAATTCTTTCAGAAGAGAACAAAATTCAAAGCAGTCAAAGGGGTCATCTGACACTGCATCTGTCATTGCCATGGCCAGAAAATTATCTAACCCATTGAACAGCATGTACAATCTTTGCAGGTGGGTCAGAGAAAGCCTAAGGCACAGATCAGCAGGTACAGTAGAGGTCAAATAGCACTACGGTGTGGGCACTGAGGCCAGCAGAAGCTGTGAACACACATGGATTTGAGGACACCACTTGGCAAAGAGGCATTTTCTGCTTCTCTTCCACTGAAGCCATGGGAATACTAAGACTGCAACACTCCCCCACCTTCCCCAGCCCAATTAAGTCCCAGTTAAAAGAGTTGGCAGTGGTGATTTATCCAACCTCCATATGCAAGACAATCAGATGTTTAGAAACACCATAAGTCCTGAATTCCAACTATTGTGTCTTCTTATGTTTTTGCCTGACAGATCAAAGGGTTTTTTTCACACATTTTCTCTTATGCAACACGATTCACTGACCTAAGACATTTGCCTTTATTAATACAAAACTGCAACAATACCCTGAAAGTCACAGGTAAAAAGTGCTGGCACTCCTCAGGGCAATACATGTGAAATACTCCTGGTACTTTGGTCCAGGGCTTCCCACGCAGCTCCCTCTTTAATGAGTCCATCACCAGGTTTAATGACCTGCCAGAGCTTCAGAAACACTCTTCCCTCCTCATCAATGATTCACATGCAGTCTTAAAGCTGTGCACAGATTAAAGAGGCTGCTGCTCTCCCACCTCACTTCAACCCAAAGTGGTTTTAAATATTTCATCTCACCACAGAACTCTTCTGTACACATCCCAAAGGTGCTCGGAGAAGCTCTCGCCGGGAGTTCGGTGTTACCTGGCAGAGGGCCTGCTGGCAGCACAAGAAAGCTGCCTCTGCCAGGCATGCCCACATCCTTTATTTACTTTCTTTAATGAGTCCCACATGACCCTGGCTGTCAAGAGTGGGGATAGGGCTTTCTGAGGTGGTTGGTAATTTTTATGGAAAAGCAAATGGAAGGCCTGATTGCAGGGACAGAACAAAGAAGTACCTGATCCACAACCAGCAGGGTCAGCAGAAGCCTTCCTTCAACTTCAAGGTAAATGGAGTCATGACCCTATTTTCTTCTCAGCTCCAATGGGATTTAAAAGAGTACCAACAAATGCAGAAACATAGGCAGGATCTGGCACTTCCCAGGTGAGAATATCAAGGATTAGCAGTCTTCTAGGATACCCAGAACACTCTGTAGTTCTTTCTGTGAAGCAACCTTGACATGAGAGAACTCATGGTTCAGACAGCCACAGAGATTCCCCTCCCTCCCTGCACAAAGCCAGACTGTGCCCTGTCATACAGTCCCCATGAATGTGTTTTTGGTCCCTGGGAAAGGAGAACAAAGTAGCACAGGAGAGAGGGGAAAAAGACCTTGAGCCACCTCTCAGTTTTGTTGCAATGGCAGGATTTTGCTGATATTACTCTCAGCTGCCACTTTGCCTTCTCCCAGGTGGGAATCATGCCAGCAGATCTCATAGTCCAAGGCTCTGCCCGCTTGGTGATCCATGGCTAACAGCCTCACTCAGTCTCCACATGTCATCCATGATATGGGAAAAATTCCTCAGCAGATCACTCTGGAGTCCTCCAGAAAAACCCTGACCTTTGGATTTTCATTTAAATTTACTTAAACATTCATGATTTCCATGGCACAGAACAGTCTGCACCCACACAGCTGCCTTTGCAGCACCTGTCCATGGCCAGGAATTTGGCTGATGGACCAGATGATCCTCCTGCATGGCCTAGGATAGCACAGCAGGCAGTACTTGGTCACATCATTTCTTTTTGTCCTCTTTTATTCTCTCACTCCATAATGGGAAACAAGGCCAAAAATCCTTCAAGAGATGAAGGGGGTCACATCAGTCCACAGCAGATATGGCTAATCATGAAAGATCTTGTTTGTTGGCATACTCAGAAAATGAAGCCTTGCCTTATCCCTTGTAATTCAGCCTTTCTGTATGAGGAAAGAGTGATGACCTCAGTGGGCCTGCTAAGGGTAGCCCTGACAGAGAGAATACAAAGATCCCTTTACTTAGTGCAAAACCAAACAAAAGTGAGCAATAAAGCACTGCAGAAAACAAGCAGGTAAGTACTTGCATTCTATCTTCAGTCAATACCTTTTCAGCATGGCTGATCTCTGAAATCTGATTTCGTGTTGTACTGCAAACCCATACCCCCTGGGAAGCTTGCATTGCTCTTGCTGAGCATTAGCTCTCACTTCATTTGTCCACACAACCTCTACGCAGCTGTCATCTTGACATCCAAGCAAGCTTAAACAAAAACATAATCTCTCCATAAAGCACACCTCTCTTCTCAAATAGCTGTTGCTCTCAGGTGTCCCATTCCGTGAAATCCATCACGAAACCACTTTGCCTTCCTCAGTGGCAGGAGAATTAGAGAAGAGAGCTCTGTAGTAGATCACAGGCTCAATTTACTGTGGCTCACTGCCTCTCCCTGGCTCACTCTAATCTTTCCTGGAGGTGAGAGGGCTATGGCATGGGTTCTTGGCCAGAGTCACTGCAGCAGCCATGGGAAGATTCACTGTACATCTTCACTGTACATCTTCACTGTACAACAAAGCAAGAGAGAGGTTTCAGTTAAAGCTCAAAGTTAAGGCCTTGTGATGAACAACTAGACCTTGAGGTGGATGAAGGAACAAGATGATGGGGCAAGGAAATCCATTGCTACGATGTCAATTCACTCCCTCTTTCTTTCACATCCTTCTTGTCTAGTGACTCTGGACTTTATATGAAAGGGAACTGATCAATGCAGTTCAGCTGCTGTTTAACCAGCTATCTTACTCTAACTGGCACAGGGTGAATGTCCACAGTTCTGCATAACCCCTGTCCAGAAATCCTTGCAGTTTAACCACAGCAGCAAAGTGTTACACCAAAGGAAAACATTTAGGTGCTGAGGCTGTTTCCAAACTGCTTTCCACTTATCTATCTCCAGTACAGCTCAGCCAGAGTACCAACACCTCCTGATAAGCTTCTCCCTGGAGTGCCAGTGCTAAAGCCTGGGCACCACACTGAGATATCAGTGTCATCAGGGCTCCTGAAGCAAAGAGACATGAGGTACCCACTGTGCTACTAAAAATCTTACACACTCAGGCACTTTGAGTCATATAAAAATCAGGCTTGACCAGTCATGAAC
The DNA here is from genome assembly GCF_036250125.1 of Pseudopipra pipra. Taxonomy (NCBI): domain Eukaryota; kingdom Metazoa; phylum Chordata; class Aves; order Passeriformes; family Pipridae; genus Pseudopipra; species Pseudopipra pipra. The sequence goes on along the minus strand of NC_087556.1, from coordinate 25,459,367 downwards.
ATCTCCACCTCTAACAGAAGCAGTATGACCTTAAAGAAGTTCTCTCAGGTTTGAATTTATCCCAGGTTATATAAAATCATTGCTGTAGTCTCAAAGATGTGAAACATGGGTATGAGAGCACAATGTTACTTAATTGCACTGAGGAGTTAAGGTTAGTGGAACCAAACTCAAGCTGGTGTGAATCATCACAATTCCACTGGAAGGAACAATTACATTATTTACTCCAGATGAAAATCTGTTTTACTAAGTTGAACAGAACAGGAAAAGGGCTATAAACAGAATCAGACTTATAAAACAGTAAACCACAGTTTTCTGTCCTTAAAGTAAGCCTCTCTCCAACACTGTATTTCAAATCTGGGGCCGTGTCAGGTGAAAGGCAAAGCCCTCCATTTCCTGACTTACACGCACAAAATAAAGGACATAACCCACTTGCCGCATCAGGAAGCACAGCTCACAGATTGACAGGTCCAGCTTCCCTTCAGTCACCTTAGACTATCACTTAACTACTTTCTCCAGATGCAAAGCCAGCTCCAAGGACTGCAGCACAGGTGTTGGACTTCGGAGACCTAGGCTCCATTCTTGCTTCTACTACAGCTATTCCTCAGCAAGACTCTTAGGCCGTGTCTGAACCAGTCAGCCTTCAGGACTACCTTGCACTCACACCAAGGAATATCTATGGATAAATCATCTTCAGCTGAGGTCCAGGGACTGGTGCCCATGACATTGGACACTTCCCTTCTGCTGACCTCTCTCATCTTCCTGTCCTTCCTCTGTTCATTGAATCTCTAAAACCCTTGCCCTGAGATCTCTGCCCCAAGGAACCAGGGCCAAGAACAGACCTGCAACTCCTTATTCCTGATGTCCAGCTCTGCCATATTCTGTTTCCTCCCACAGCCCAGGTGGAGAAAACTTCTGGGAGTTCTGCTGTCTGATTGAGCAGCATGCTGCAAGAAGCTTAGTGCAGTGCAAAGTGTTGTATAGATGGGGTAACATCAGCAGACAGAGGTAATCTCTCCCATTAAGTCATCTGGGATGTAGGGTTTGGGGAACAGACAAACTCTTGAGCATATTAACCCTTGTCACGTCACTCTACCTACAAAAGGCTCAGACTATTCCAGTCACCTGATGGAGAACTACTAAACAAGGACAAGCACTTTTACTTTACAGTGTCCTGTAATGCCAGGAATTTACACCAACTTTGGTGACCCACAACAATGTAATGCACAGCTCCCCTCCAGCCTTGATCCCCTACAACAGGGCCGGGCTTTGCACTAAATCAGCAATCTGCTACTTCTCTGTCACCATCACGGGACTCTGCTGCTCAGGTTTCCCTGCCACAAGAATCTAATTCACAATTACCAGGCTCTTCTGCTATAGCTGTGTAGCTGATCTGTATGTACATGTATACATATGTATATGTATACAACAACCCTTTACAAATAAATAAGAAGGGGAGAAAATACAAGAAAGAAAAGATGACTCTACAGATGTTGTCCTCACATATGGTCTTCCATATGGTTCTATGTCACTGCTGCTTCGATTTGTTAGATCTCTCTCTACAGAGAGATCTCCAGCCCCTTCCATACCGAGATTGATTAAGAAGCAGGTAACGCTGCAGGCCACTTTGTCATTGCTGATAGAAGTGCTGAACAGCCACTGCTAAATTACAGCTATCAATCTCCCAGGCTGTACGTGATCCATTTATTACTTCTTCCCCACAAAGACAGATGCTTCCTGTTTTCTTGACATAAGCTGTGTGGATCACTTGCCCATCTGGCTTGTCTATGTTGTTGTAATCGTAGTTTTCCCGCAGATGTCATCTTTCAGTTTCTAATAACCTCTATAGGGAGACACTATGATTACTTAGCATTCCTAAAGGATATGTCTCTAATCCTCCAAAACTTGTCAATTCACTCTGAAATTACTGTATTGTGTTATGCTGTACTATTAGCCCATATATACGGGGGGGTGTAAGGCCAGGAATCTGATAGCAATGACGACTTGCCAAACATCATAGTGATGACCAGTGACAAAGTAGACACATGAGCAAAAATTTTAAACTTGGATTTCTCACGAGTACATGTGAAAGAATGAGACAGCAGTCCCTGACCTGCTTGCTTAGGGAAAACAGAGTCCACATGCACAAAATGGTAGGGCTGCAGCTATTTTCAGGCCGAAGGATGATGCTTCTTCTTCACAATCATGCAGGACACCTATGGGATGCCAGCAGGCAAGAAGCAGTAGCACCAGAAGGCAGGGCCACCACCAGCAGCAGTGTGCCAGACTTCACAAGATCTGACAAGTCCCCTACAGACACAGAAAGCTCCAGGGTTTCTTCAGGGAGAGGAGGACCCCCAGCAAGAATTTCATCAACGAAACTGGAGCTCTCTCTGGCTAGCAGATAAAGAAAGGAGCTGGTTTGAGGGATTTCCATTTCAAGTTCACACCTATCCCATAACCCCTGGGGGAAAGATAGCCATAGATGTGACATTAGACCAATTTTACAAACTATCTCTCCTAAGCATCAGTTTCTCCAGGCAAAGAGGAATGGGTAGTTTTTATAGCAGTCTCTTTTTTATGACTCACTTCCATGCCATTATACCAATAAGATCCTGTCTCTCCAGGGTGTTTTTTTCTGGTGATTAAAGTTGTGAGCCTTCGACCTTGTGCCTTATCAACACTACCAACGCACACTATAACCACCTAGAAACTTGCTGCCTTTCATCCCTTATTGCTTAATAAACTTGCCAGCAGACCTATTGCAACAGAATAATGAAGCTAAGCAACAGCACTCAGCTCAGTAAATCTGGGAACAGAGCCTGTTAAAAATAAATAAAACTAAATTAAAAAAAACCCAACAACTAATTGCAGAAATGTGGAGTGTTATGAAGAGATCCCATCAGTTCAGTCAGAGTTCACAAACCACTCTCTCCTGCTGTTTCAGCTGCTGAAAGGAGCAGCAGTGTAAGAAAAGATGAGAGTAGGGAGTTGCATAAAGCTACAAGAGGAGGAAGAGGATGTGTCAGGACATATCCACACACAGTCTGTGCCCTAGGGAGCTGCTGCAGGAGTTGCAGACAGCATGGCCTTTGGCACAAAATGTTCAGGAAGGGAAGAGATGGTCCTCAGAAACAGGTGCCTTGGCAGCATGATGTGGAGAAGGCAGCCCAGCACCTGGCTACAGAATTTTCAAATTTGGTGAAATTGCAGCCAGTTGACATCAATAACCTGCAGTTTATGTTGTGTTAGTGCTGTAATTGGGCATTTGCTGGCATGAAGCACGAGACAGATCCTCTTCCAAGGCGAGGCGTGGGCAGGACATAACAGTAAGGCACAAGGTAAGCACTGCACTGGCAGGAACATCTGACACCGCTATACTGAGCCGTCACACAATTCAGGTCCAGATACTTGATCAAGGTGCAGAAGGTATGGCCCTTTCCCACCATTGCCTGTGTATGTAGTCTGTAGTAACCACATTTCCACCTCTGGATGCAGTGTTTGGGATTTATGGACAGCTCTACAGTAGATTTCATCTGCGAGATCACAAAGAGACATCCATCAGGGCTCATAACACTGCCCCTCACGTGCTGGGCAGCCTGAGACTGTTGCAAGACTAAAAGTCACAGAAATGTATTCAGTCCCCAGCAGGTGGTAGGAGAGAGCAAGTGCCATGCTCACTCTCATAACAAAGTCCCCTCCAACAACAAGGAGGTCATTCGGGAAAAATGCCCAAATCTTCCTAGGATTACCTACAACACTGAACCTCTTCTGCCTCTACAGCTCCCTGGCCCACTGTTTTACCAGCATATATTCCTTGCTTCATCCTTCCTCAGGCAACAGCATCACACTACAAGCCCACTGCTTCATTTCTGCAGTCAGCAAGAGGGATCAGAACAGGAATCACTGACTTTACTATCCATGGAAGTGCCTTCTTGACCAGACAGCCGGTCTGGACCACAGGGACACATGAGTGCAATAAGACAACCACATTAGTTCTCATGGCATTAGTTATCGGGGCAGGTCCAGAGAGTTGACCCATCCCAATAAAAATATGAGTGGTCTCCAGGATCCAGGGCTATCACAAACCTCCAGTGGTTCCTACTGCCACCCTAAGGTACTTTCTCCAGCTACCAAGTCACTTGTATCTGAATTTAGACCTGTGTCTGATTCCTGGGAGAAATTTCTGCTGCAGGTGTATGTTCCTGCTGTGCCTTTCCACCAAGCAGGGGAAAGACATGTCCCAAATAGTCAGAGAACAAGAAAAGGGAGTTCCATCACCACAGTGCACTTCACAGTAAGTGCTACAATTTATAGCACATAAATACTGTACATATACTGCTGCCTTTTGCAGACATTATCATCTCAAAGGGTAGGTAGGAGGTGGGAAAACAGCTTGTAACAACTGTAGCATAGATAGCTGCTTTCTTTGCCATGTCTAATGCTGTTTAGAGAGGCAAAATAGGTCTAACAGCAGTGCCTCTGCTTCTGCCAGCATACGCTGCAGCTCCACGTGGGGCTTCTGCTGAATAATTAGGTTAAAGAAGGTACAATCATGTAAACAATCTTGTAGAGGCTTTCTGGGATAAATTTCAGACAAAACCATTCATAACTCCAAGAACAATCATTCCCCAGAAAGAAGCAATTTTATCCTCATGCTGGGCTTTTGCACTGCAATTAACACAGACTGTCTGACACAACCACTGTGGCTGAAAATCTGTGGACAGGATTAATCTCCCATAATGCCAGGTGTCACAGCTCATGGCATGTTTCAGCTGCACACATGACTATTTTTAAAAGTTTTTTTTGCACCAGAAAAGTGAGTCATAGTCTTCCTACGACTCCTCCTCTCTTTCCCCAATCTGATTATCAGACCCATGTCCTTGTCCTCCCATGTCCTTGTGTCAGGGCTCCAAAGAGCCAGTTCAGCTCACTAAACTGACAGAAAATGCTTCCTTTATTCTATCCTGGGGGAAAACTTTTGGGCAAGTTTCTTTTTGTGCCAACTTAGTGAGTTGAATCATCTCAGCAGGAGCTGACTAGCAAAACCAAAATCAGAGCTGACAATAATTGTACAACTAAAGACATACAAATGGAAAGTTAAAAAAATTCAGGATCAGGAAGACACTGGATCAGGTCATCTGTACTACTGAACTGCACCCTCCATTAAACATGGAACATCCCATTTTAGACTTTCTTGCATTAAACAAATAGGTAATTTCTCTCCTATAGCCCACAGGACATAAGAAATTATATTTTCACTGGCCTAGTTTATTCTAGTTGCTGGATAGCTTGGCTCCACTGGCCAGAAAAGTAGCTTTTTCTCATTTGTGCTTGGAATTTGCCTTGAGGAAGTTTGGCAGGATGCAGCTATGACATCTGTAATGGTAACAGCATGGGAAAGGAATGCCAAGGTGATCCTGTTTTAGTAAGTGTAATCACACTGGACTTATGCAGCCTTACAGAAGCCATAACACAGCCCAGGGTTTTTAGCCTATAGATAAATGGAGGAGACACAATGTCTGGTTCTGGAAGCCTCTGAGATCACCAGGAGTACAGCATGGCAGCAAGGAAAGCTCGCCCTGTTCTTGCACAGGTGTTTGTGCTGGTGACAGCAGAGTGTTGTCACAGATCTCCGCTCTGACCCACCAGATCTAACCCAGACACTGCAGCCACAACCAAACAGTGGCCAGTAGCCTTTCTTTGCTCCTTCCTTCTCTTCTGCTTTGAGCTCTCAGAGCAAGGAAAGCTTTACTTTTCCCTTTATGGATCCTAGGCCAAGAGTCTTCCACATTGATGGTTTGTCTGAGCAGCAACAGAATTGCCATGGTTACAGCCTCATTTGTGGACTTAGGGAGAACAGCAGGATTCATGGAGTCAAACTCAAAAGCTCACTTTTACATTAGAGAGATGCAAAAGGGGATGAGTCAACATCAGAAGGAAAATTAACTGCTTCTCCCACCACACAAAAAGCCAAAAGGGACAGTCAGGAAAACCAACATCGAAGCAGGGCTTTGAGAAAGGTGAGCACAATTACTTTCATTAAAAGGCTTAGGGAGATACCTAACCATCATCAGAGCAGGAAGGCAGCTGCAATGCAGTGTCCTTTCTCCTCAAGGGCAAAGTGTGATTATTTGTCTAGAAGTGCAAACTCCTTCAAGCAGTTCTCTTTGCTCCTTATTTGTTTCAGCCAGAAGTTGTGAGGTTGTAAAGGCCACATGAGCCTCCTGGAATCTCTGCTTGCACTGAAGAAGGCTGCAAGAAGAGTTCTAGGTAGAGCTCAGACTGGGAGAGATGTTTCACCTGTGTCAGCTTCCAGCTCACAAGTGTGACATGGCACAGACACAGCAAACCTTGCATGTGCATCATGACCAGGTACGAGGTGCAGAAGCTGAGAGGAGCAGCTATGTCCTGGCTGCCCCTCAACAGCTGGCTCCATTTGTCCATGCAAGGTCACCGTCCTCAGCCCAAGCTGGGCTGTGAGGTTGTACCTGTAGGGCTGGATACAGCCTGTTCCCCTGAGGCCAGAGTCTGTAGATGTGCTCCCTCCATGCACAGCAGTATGAGCAGGTACCATGAGGTCCTCAGCCATGGAACACCCTTATTTTTGGTAGTAACTCCCACTGTGATTCACTTTGCCTGCAAAGCAGCCAGACATGCACCCATACTCCAGCACTGCCATATCTCAGCACAAAATATCCCAGCAGCAAAGCTTTTCCAGGGGAAAAGCTGCCCACATCCTTGGGAGCAGTGGAAAATGTTGCTGTAGTGACACTGGAATTCATGGCCTCAAGGGATCCTTCCCACCAGGCACAGATACTCACTAGGATGTGGCTGGTGTTGCCCTGTGGTGCTGTGAGCCAGCAGGATTGAGGATCAGGATTTGATCCTCAAGCTTCTCTATTTACGGGAAAACACCTTCCAACACCAGAACACAAACTGATTGCATCAGTCAGAGCCCTCTGGAAAGTATCTAGAAAGCAACAGGAACCCACCACAGTCACTTCTAGAGGCTACTGTCCACATGGACTCCTTTTCCAGACTTCTTCCAGCACAAGATGCTTAAAAGCAGACTCACCTCCTCCCATTTCCCTGAGCAGAGAAGCAGCCTGAGCATGCAGAAGAGCAAGGGAAGACCCTCCCCTGGTGCAATATGCCCAATCTCTGCCATGCTGCAGCTGTGCCTGTGTGCACTGTCCCTTCTATGATGTTCTGTGACTCTTTGAAACCTGCTTGACCACACCAGTGCAGTAGTAGTGTAACAGCTTACAAGTTCAGAGAAAAGGAGTTCTGCTGATGTACCCATTTCCCAGGAAATCAATGTATTTACAGCCCCAATTTAAGCTGCTATAAGCACTATCACTAAAAACGTATTTGCATTATTATCATTGCACTGTGCAGTTAATTGCTACACAAATATTTGTGTTGCCCACGTTTGTCACAAGGCTGCTGCTGCCTCTGGGTGAACTTACTCAAAACCTGATGTGTTTTCCCAAGATTGGAAATCTTAAAGGGGATGTCTCTCTTTTGCTCAGAGAAACACTGTGCCCTGATCCAAAATCCATTTCCATTGAAGTGGATCCAGAGCAACAAGGGACCTTCATAGGATGCTTCAGAGGAAGAGCATGTTGGGGCAAGATGAAATCCAGACTTCCCAGGCTATATATTTTGGACCAAGAAGCCAGGCTGCATTTACCTTTCCTCTTGTCAGCTTATTGTGATTTATTTAGATTTATCACCAGTCTTTCCTGCTCCCATCTCTCTCTCCTTTCTGTTTTAATTAGGCCATTGAGGCCTTGTTTTCAAAAACTGTCTGGATCCCAACAGAAGCTTTTAAGTCTCAGACATCAAATGGCAAGCAGTTTACTATAGTTAATTATGGTAATTTTTGCTTAGTAGTAGCTTCCCTCTGAAGAGTCAAAACTACTTAGAAAAAGCCCCAGCCTCAGGCATGAATTTCTAAGAACATATTTTTTGTCATTTATTATTTTACAAAGTTAAGTAGCAGCAGAAAGTTAAAACCCAGAGGGAAAAAAGAGCTGACAAAAAGAATAAGCTTTTGGGGTCTATACACCATCACATGATACACAACAGACAATGTTTGCCTTTTACAGGCATCTGGCACCACTGTGCTGAGCTGTGGTACAGGGTCTGGGTCTCCCCAGTCCCCCACCACAGCTGTGCTCTGCTACAAAGGTTGCTCTGAATTGCATAGAAGGACAGACAGCCCTTTGGAAAGACCCAAAGCAAAGAAGGCACAAAAGCATCCTGAAACTTCCCACAAACAGCGTGAGCATGGGAAGCAGGTGGGTTGTCATGTATGGAGCGTAGGTACCTGGCTGCCCCACAGGGATGATGGCACCTTTGGATGCAAAACGTTATGTTACCCACTGCATTCAACCCCTGCTGCACACAGCCAGGACATCCCATGCAGCTAGAGACCAGCAGGGTCACAAAAATAACAGAAAACCATTCCCAGACACTTCTACAGGGAGATTGCATGCAGCAAAAGGGCTTTTGAAATGCCCTGACTAAAGCAGACCCTGCCTCTTAGCAAGGTTTAAGCCTGTGGGTGAAACTATGTCGCGTGTTAAAAATGAATGTAACCACGGCACTCACAAAATCGATGCCCTCCAAAGAGGGTGGAGCTGCTTATGCAGGGAGGCAAGGTTCCCGCACAAGGAAAAGCAACACATGTCCCCTCCCAAACTAGCAAGCTAAACAGTGAGGAATTAAGAGCTACTTTCCCAGTGTTTTGATAAAACATCACCTTGCTGCCTGCAGACTACTCAGCCTTGCATGAGCACAATATCTTGTTTTCTGCCCCCACTTTTTCTGTTGAAAATGAAGAATATTAACCTCTGTTTTCCAGGATTTCCTTCTAGGTTTCACAGAAAAAAATAAATCCTTTTAAAGAGAAGTTCACCCCTTGGAGAGGAAAACAGAAGGAAAACCGACAGTTTGCCTTTGATTTCTATGGCTACGGAGTCTGCTCAGATAATCTAGGCCTTTAATACACAGATTCTTTCTTTTATGAAGGGCCTGAAAAGGTGGTGCTTTTATCAACTACTGAAATATATAATCTTCAGGTCTGCTTCGCTACTGCAGAGTTTGTTTCATCTTCAGGCTCCTCTTTAGGCAATTTAGCATTTCATCTGGGAATCTAGAAACCTCTTGAAGCAGTTGAAGTCAAACTTTCAACTATTTATATTTCATGGGTTCAGAGGTAGGCACAAGAATGTAAAATACAAGTTCAAAACTTCCAGCGTAACCAGTCTCAGAACTGGAGGAAAGAAGGGGGGGGAATATGTGTGTATTTCTAATTTCACCAAAGATAAGTATCTAAGCAATCACTATGGTCCCTTCCAGAAGTTCTCATTCTACGGATGCTGCAGCTGTTTGTTTGCAAAGTGGTTTGAACAGCTTAATCATTGTTTAGTTGTAAAAGAAAGTAATTGAGTTTTGAAGTTACACTGAGACATTGCACGGCACTGAGAAAATTGCTCAGATTTCCAAGAACATCTTTTAAAACAGTTTATCTTTTTCGGCAAAGTAGATCTGGATCTCTGCGTACTTTCAGACAAATAAATTCTGTCTCTCAACAAGTTTCTTTCTATGCAAACGTGACTAGGTTTCAGCTCAAATATAGCTGGTGCTTTAGGCCAAACATGATGCACAAGAAACTTAGATTACCCTCAAGGTCCCTTCCAGCCTTATTCTGTACAATTCTGGAATAAACACTGGGCTTGTTTGTCCTCTCATCACACTCTCCTTGAATGCTACAGTCAATCTAGAGAGCCACCAAGCAGTGGACAAGAATTTGGCACTGGGACTCGCAGCTCCATCCAAGCCCTTCAGTGTCTGTGTGGCTTCAAATCCTCCAGCCACACCTGGCTCTGTGTACCACTGAAGTGCTCATGCCAGGCATTAGAGACTATGGGGCAACGGACAGGCTGGTGTGCTTTGTGGATTTGTGGCACTAAAGAGAAAAGGAGCAATGGAAAAGATGCCAGCTGGCAGGGATAAAGCTGAAGAGTTCCATTTCCTAAGCCACACAACTCCACTGCCTGAGCTGAGACCTTTTCTTTCAGCAGTCATGGGCTATGCTCTTTCCCTCCTGCGAAAATTAGAGAAACCAGCCAGCCCTTTCAAAAAAGCATAAGGACAACTCCTGGAACAGTGTCAGTGGTAGGATCAGCTGAGGTAGAGGGAAAACAACCATTTCTCCATGCCAGACTGCAAAACCCATCTAACTCCCAGGAGCAGTGTCCAAGGATCATTTATTTGTGATCCTTTATGCCTCAGAGTCAGCTCTGCTTTCCCAGCACAGAGCCTGTCTCCTGTCACACTCCTTTACAACAGAATTTTGGAGTCTCAAGCCCCCCTCTCCATCTCCCCCTCAAAAAAAAAGAAAAACTAAAAAAACCTCAAAACTCACAGGTAAGTACAATGATCAAAACTGCAAGAAAAGACTTGCCTTCACTGCATTAACCATGTTAATACATGTTGAGTGTATTCCTGCAGTACCACTTCTCACATCACACATCAAATCTTCCACTTCAGAACTAGAAGATTAGAGGACATAAAAAAAACCCACATCATGCTAATATATAATCACTTAAATAGTGATTTTTAGCCATAGATCAAGGTACTTTACATAGAACAGCTCAAAGACAGTTATAACAAGGTCCAAGCCTGTGCTAATAGTAGCGGATAAATCTCAAAGCACTGAAATCCTTATGCTGTGAGGTCAGAGATCACACTGGGAATTTCAGTTCCCTCTCCCAGTTCTTGTTTCCCAAATTTCACAGTGTGTGTTCGAGAGCAGCTGATGTAACATCCGATTGAAACTTTCACCCTCTTCACAACTTGCCCCACTGCCACATGTGGCTTTAATAACTAAAAGTCAAAAGATGATGTGAGCCGGCAGTTGCTTTCTGGGTTGCCTTCAAAAATCCCTCCTCTCTCATTAACCAGGCCCCTCCTTCATGCCACCACCAACCAGGGCAAAATTAGTACATTAAAGAAAAGCAGAGCATGATTTTCTTCTCACTGATTAGTCCAAACCCAAAGGAGTCTCATCTCTCTCACAGCTGAGACAAAATGTACAGGAAGTCAAGGCAAGATTTCCCTTCCTTTATCCTTTCAGCAATGCCATTACATTCTTTTTGGCCAAAACTTGCCCTTTTGGGCCGGGGAAAATGCTTTTCATGTTTCCCAGCTCATAACACCCATTGGGGCTGGGGATATAAAAACAGAAGGAAAAACAGTGTACTGGTGAAATCAGTGCCTTGGCTGGGTGTGTTTGCCTGTCTCCTCATTGCACAGTTCTGCAAGGCCTTGGCAATGGGCACCCAAAAGTTCCTGGGTGCTGAAGTCATTTGTCCACAGAGCAAGGGAGAGCCCTTTTCTTCTGGAAAAAAAAAAAAAACAAACAACCCGCCACACTAAAAAAAAAAAAAATTAAATAAAACAAAAAACCCAAACAAACAAAAAAACCCCAACAACAATAACAATAAAACCCCCAAAACAAAAACATAAAACAAAAACCAAACCAAACAAACAAACAAACAAAAGAACAAGGAAAGAGAAAGGGGTTTAAATGCAGGCAAAAACAGTTTAAATGCATGGAAAAATGAACCATGTACTTCAGCTCTTCCTGTTCAGGATCTGTTCAATCCAATCCTCCAGATCCCCTGCACAGGAGTACAAAGGAGTCCCCAGTTCCTCTGTCCAAAACCAGCCAAAATCTCGCCCAAAGATCGCCCTCAGCACAACACCCTTGGACCAGCCAGCAGCTAAGACCATTGGACAACAAGTCTGTGAGGGGAAACTCTATTGACTTGCCAAAAACAGTGAGATATAGCCACCAATTTCCTTGTCTGTTTTAGTATTTCTGCATTTTCATCAGCCATCTTAGCTCTGTTCGGGTTGGGGCTGCTCCCACCCCACACGTTGGTAATAGTGTTTCTTTTATTGCCAAACCGTAATGATTCCTGTTCATAGAGCAACCCGAGGAGAGTTTGGTCAATTAAGAGCTCTTACCTGGTGCCATGCTCTCCTTTAGCTCATTAAGAACTTGAGTTCAAAAGAGTTTCCAGCTGCCAAGGATTCAGTTACAATGGTTTTAGGAGATACAGAGGAGAAAGATGCAGGCAGACACACTGATTAAAAAGGTTTCCGCCCTGTGGCTGTGTTTCTACTTCCCAGCTCTCCTGCCTGCACCATACTGCCAGAGGAGAGGTCTCTGCAGATTTCCTTAGTCCAATTCATAGAAAATCAGCCTGAGGAGTTTGAAGCCCATTTTGCAGCTGCATTTGCTTAAACTGATAGACATTCCATGCAGAAGATTAGAAAAAGCTCAGGTGAGCCCTTCCATCAGGGCTGGGACGGTCACATTCCTGAGAAGGGCAGAAAATGGGGTGGGAAGCATCTGCCACCCAGACTAGTAAAGGAAAGGAAAAGCATTACCCTACCAAGCCAACACTTTAAACTCTTAAACTGTGTGGAAAATAGTGACTTAGGCCCTCCTCAGGCTACCGGCTGCAGTGAAACCCATTTTCTCTCCACTGCCTGTGGCTGTGGCACTAAGCCTCCCCATCGCCACATCCCCACGTAGACCTATGTCAGCAACATGCACTCCCCACCTCCACCACCAGCACTGCAACTACCACCTGAGGACCCCTCTTATGTCACCTGGTACCCTACCCCAGCTTCTGATGACAACCTGGGGCCCAAGCAGGGTATGCAGCATGGCTTCAGTAGGGGCTTCCCTTTGGGAGCTCTGTGCTATCTCCTACCGCTCGAGGCAAGCAGAGCAGCCAGTCCATCTGCCTCGTCCCCTCAGTGCTGCCTGAAGGGATCTCCCCTCTCATACTTGACTGCACCAAGTCTGGTGCAAGAGCAAACCAACATTGATCAAATCACTCAACCTTTCCATGTCTCCTTCAATGATCTGTCAAATGATGTTGATAATATCTCACTAAGGTGCAGTGAGGCTTAATTATTTTAATGCGTTTGAAGATGTCTAGACATTTGTTGCATGCACATATAGGCAAAACATATGTAATTCTGTGAGTGCCAGCCCCTGATTGAGTACCTCAAGGGGTCTCTAGCAAGAGGCAGGTGGTTAGCAAATAGGAAAGTACCAAAAGTTTCTGTGGACAGATGGTAAAGCCTCCTCAACCTCACAGGTACCTGTCCTGTATTTGTGAAGTACCCTGCCCATCTGATTGGAGATGCCCTGCCCACCTGACTGCCAAGCCTACAAGCAAGAGCTTACTGTACCAATGCAGCAAGATGATGCTCCTGCATAAACAAAATTGACCAATTATATTGTGCAACAATTTATTCATTTTGATGTGCATATCTAAATAATTATTGCAGGTGTATGCAAAACAGGCTCTAGCTTAATAGGCTCCCTATTTTGTTTGGTTTTGGCCAGAACAATTGTCTATGAAGAAAAATCAGAGAGCTTTAGGCTGTTGTTATTGTTAAAAAGCACAGTTTGTGGGGAGAAAGAAATTTGCAGTGGGAAAAAGAAGTCTCATTTGAATAACAAAACAATTTGTGTTGATTTTGTTGTTGTTTATGAGCTATTTAAGCCCAGGGGTGTGTAGAAAGGGGAAAATAAGAGGAATTTACTGACAAAGACGTTTTAAACAGATAGTACCAATGATAAAAATGCCATTTTGAGTTTGAGCAATGAGTAGTACATCATACAGTTTCCAGGAAAGAAATTAGAGAGAACTTAATGAGACATGAAAATATTGTAAAAAGGGGTACATGTTTTTTAAAATAAACACAAATAACATTACAACCCCCTTTGAGCTCTTAAGTCTTTTAATTTTTTCAGCCAAACTCTCCATCATAACTGTTAGAAGGGTTTGGAAAACAAGATGGCATTTAGCTTCCTCCCTTCAAGTCATGGAGAGCAGCTCCCAGTACAGAGCTGGAAGCACATGAGACACCTCTCTGACCCCATCAAACCCCATCCACTCCTGCTCTGCTTAGTTTACAGAGGGTGGGAGCTGTGCCAAAGATCTCAGTCCCCGCTCTGTCTGGCTCTGCAGCCCACAAACAAAAGGAGGAAGAGGAACCTGCTGCCACAAGCGGACAAGTTGGAGAACCACATAAAAAAAAGGAGGTAGCAGGGACCAGCAGTGCCACCAGCACCATCGCTGCCTTCACACCGTGCTGCCTTGCAGAGCAGAGACATCTGTGGTTAGGATATTGGTACTATAATAAATATATCTGAGAATAAATAACGCTCAGGAACTGCTCACAGAGATAGTTTTCAACACTACCATGAATCTGTTGCTTAAAATCTGTCTTAGTTCCTCTCTTCAACCACTGCTTTTTGCTTCACTGTAAGAGTTCGCTAAAGTCACTTCTACTCGTTGCACATAAAATAGCTTTGACACCAGCTCTATTTCCATCTTTTGGCTACATATAAAACGTTCACAGTTTAACAGCCAACATTCATAGTAGGCAGCAAGCTGAGCACCCAGAGGTCACAGGTAGCACTCCTGAGCAACTCCTGTGTTAAAGTTGTTTCTCATACACAAGCAAGGAAAAGAGCTGCATCACCTCCATCATTCGTACTTGCAGCCAGCCATGGAAGTCAACAGTGAAAAAGAACAAGGCAAAAACCCACAAGTGCTGTAGTATTTACATAGAAATGTATATGCACAGAGGCCTTTGGATTTCAAAAGTTTGTCACAGTTTTTAAAAAATAAAATGTCCCTTTTATACTCTGAGGAGTTAGACATGCGTGCTTCTGTGTTTAGAGGATTTTCTGGGGGTTTGGTTTTTTTAAACTAATAAACCCAAGACTTACTATAGACATTTCCCAGGATATATTCGCAACATTTAAATTACAAAGACCTATCATTTTTGACAGGCACATTCAACATGTTTTGATATAAAAATTTTAAAAAAAAAGATAATTCTTTCTATAGAAAAGGAAAAACATATTTCAGATAACTGCTTCACAAGTGGTGACTTGTTATAAATGGATCAGTGCTTTCTTCCAAAGAAATACTCAAAAATATTCCTAATTAGCAGTGAGCTAATTACCACAAAGCCTCCCGTGTTCAGCAGTGACGTGCTAAATCACCCCCGCTTGCAATTTCTAGAGCTTCACAAAAGCCAGAAGTGGGAAGAAGGAGCAGTGAGAGGAGTCACCGCCTGCTCTCTTGGGAACAAGCTGCAGCTCCCACTGCTGCCAGGCAGGAAGTCCTGGTGGGACCCTTGCACACTCACTCCCTACCCAGCCTTCCCTCCAGGCAAGCTCCATCCCCTTCATCCTCATTGTCTGTGCCCATCACTGCTCTTTTCTCTCACTTTTCCGACCTTGTTTCCACTGTCTTGGTTTGATTTGCTGTGAGCCTGGGTATTCCCAACAGCACAAGGTAGTCAGAGCCTTTCTGTAAAAGCTTTTCCAGCCTGCCCATCAGTGAGCACAAGATCCCCACTACGAGACAAGGGCATTGCTTCTTGCACACGGGTAGGTTTTTCAGCAAGGGGAAAAGAAGAAACAGAGCATTTAGTGTGCAATATTTGGAAGTTGTTTTGTTTGGGGTTTTCTTTTTTCCCTAAAGACTGATGGAAGTTCCCAAGCAAAAATAAGGCCATTTTCTTTCCATTTTCAAAAGCTGAGGTATTTCAGAATATGCCCATCAAACCCTATCCTAATCTCCAGAACCTGGAAGAAAGAAAACCTGTTGATGAAAAACCAGGAAATGAACCTGAAAAAAATTGGAAAATTCAAATTGTTTGAATTTCAACATTTGCAATGCAAATTTTTTATTTAAATAGAAACAAACTGGGTTTGGCTTTGTTAAAAAACAGCAGAAAATTTCAACAGAGATGAGAGCTGCATCAAGGCAGTTTCCTTCTCCAGCTCAGGTTCAGCATTTCTCCTTCTTGCCGTCATTGGCTCTTGAGTCACTCAGCTCAAGGGCATGCAGATGATGCAGCTGGCTGTGCAGAGGTTTCCCACCTCATAAGTACTCCCAAATGTGAAGAAGAATTCTCCAAATCACCAGCATGTGATAATAACAATGTCACTGGAGAGACTTTCCCCCTTGGGAAGCAGGTGCCTCCCTTGGGCTGGTCCAGCCCCAGCCCCATGGAACCTGAGCATCCCAAGCTCCCTGTTCCTCACAGCCCTCTCTGGACAGCTCTGGGCTTGGAGCCTTGGCCTGACTGCAATGCTTGGGGCTGTTGTAGAGGTGGGAATTGCAGAGTGAGTTGCCCTGGAGGCTGATTCAGAGAAATTGCTTAATTTAGCTTCTCTGAATCACCGTGAAGAGGAGAAAGCTGCTCTCTGACTACAAAAGGAACTGGAAAGATTAGCAAAAAGTTTTCCTCTGTGAATCCTCATCCCCAGTGTCTCACAAAGTCTGCTTCAGGGCTTAATCCACATGGCCCAAATTTTAAACTGTCACCGCAAGCATTATCAAGCAAACAAAACAAAAATAGTTGGGCCAGAGCAGAGAGTAGCAAGAACCACTTTTGTTTGTGTTACACACCGTTTGAGTTAAAACATCATTAAAGGCAGCCCCCAAAAGCTGCCTTCGTTCCCTGCCTGGGGACCACAGGCAAGGAGAGCCCAGGAGCTGCATTTGAAGCTCAGGGATAAGCTCAGCAGTTGCCTGGACAAGTAACAGTGTCAAGACCTCCAGAAACAGTGAGTGACCCAACAGTCTGCCAGTCAGCTCAGCACCCACTTAAAAACCCACAGAAAGTCATGGCTCATTTGCCTTGCTGCTTTATATAGAGGATCCTGAGCAATTATTAAATCACAGAGAGAAACTTAGAGGGGAGAAAAGGTCCCTAGACTCCAGCTCTCAGGTCAGCCTCTCACATTCAGAACATCTCTTTATCAAAAGGAAAAAGCTTGGTCAGAGTGTTAATGGCTGGGACATGGACTCAGGAGGCCTCTTTGTGTTTCCATTTTATGTCCTGGAAATTTGCTAAGGGGTTCTCTTGGGCTGATAGACTTCAAAAAGAGGGTTTGCATGCTCACACTGTCTGTGGGTCAGTCTGTCTGCACCCCACTTTGCCTGTATCCTCCTCCACAATCTCTTAACCTTGGCAATTTTGAAAAAAGTGATGAAGGAAATCTGCTGTCTGCCCTGACTGGTTTGTGCTCAGCTATGACAGACACATCCAGAGGGAAAGGGCTCCTTGGTGATTGGCAGGTCAGTCCTCCCAACCCCTCTGCATTTCTGTGGACCAAGAGACTGCCACGGGGCTGCTCAGGGCTGGTGTGGGGAACACAGCCTCATCCTCTGCCCAGGGGAATGAACGAGGAGAAATATGGGTGCTACTGTCAGTGCTCTGCAGGGAGTTAGGATTCTCCACCCACAATGGCATTTATCAACTCACAGCACCAGTAGTGGATTGGGGCTCTGCTGTGCAATGAAAGCACAAGGCAGACTGACACCACATCATCTCTAACAGGGTTGTATTGATCTGAGATTCATTTGTGGAGTTTGATCCACAGCTTCAAACCCAAACCCAGGAATTAATGTAAAACTCAGTCTCTGGGAACCCCCTACATGCCTTGTGCCTGGGCACTCTTCATTGTGCCACACTGAGATATGATGGGCAGCTGTTACCATCACAAAAATGCCACTGAACTAAACAAACTCCATTTAGAAGCTGTGCCACAGGCTCCACCTCATTACCTGAAACAATCTTGTCCATCAAATACCCTTGTTTTCACAAACTTCACTTCTGGCAAATGATTGGAAGTGTAAGGCAATCTGAAACAGTGAATGTTTTGCAGATCAGACAGTGCTCGTCACAGAATGTTACAGCTCCTGAATTAATAATAGTAAAAAATGAGGTGTCCCAGAGCTGCTCATTTCTGGATGAGGGAGAGTAGGAGGGGGATAAGAAGAGAGCATTGTGCTATTACAGGTTATTTTTATCCAATGTTTCTATACTTCTGTCATTAGCTAATTGATGACACAGCCTGTTTAATATTATGTCTGCCTTTGGTATTTATAGCTCACCAATTACTGTAGTATCTAGGTGCTACTAACAAGCTGCTCTCAGATGAATTTGGATGCTCATGGCCGGATTCCTTGGTGCAAGGAACTACAGTTCACTTGAAGTCAGATGTTTCACACCAGCCAAGGATTTATTGACTAGCCCACTTAATCATGTGGGGTGATGCTGGATTCCAGTTCATCCAGTACTGAGATGCAGCAACAGTAGGAACACGGCACTATATCAGATTGTGCAACAGTGACTGCCCCCAGACACCTCTAACATTTCTCCTGCACTTGTCACCTGTGATGTCAGAGAGCCAGTTTTACAGTGGGACACCTCTGAGTGTCATCATTTCCTCAAGCAGAACCTGGAGCACTCAAACCAAACTTTCAGATATTTGGTCCAAGCACCAATTCCTTGAGAGAGGGAGAGAAGAAGAGATTTCCAAGCAGATGTCCAGTCAAATACTTCCCAAATACCAATGAGGTCTGTGTAGCTGAATTCACAGCACTGAGCCATAACATCATAAGTTGTATGAGGCCTTGCACTCATGGCAGATGGTACTGACCTTTGGCAGAGCTGCTCAGTGAGAGAAGCAGTACTACCCACATGCAGAGCAACAACTGACTGTCAAAACTGCTCTCAGCTCTGGCAGGCAAACACCAAACACCTCAGCTCGAACTTTGCTCAGAACCTCTTGTTCCTACAGTACACTACCAGGAAAAAAATGTCTCAGACATATTAATTTATCTTTCCACCACTTCAGCTTCCATCTGAGAAAGACACATGCACAGTCCCAAGGATGCTGTGTTCACAAAGGGCTTGCTGTTCCAGATGCAGGGCTGTGAACCATCAGGTCCTGTTGGTCTGTGAGACTCAGCAGAACTCAGCACAAGGATTTAGTGATTCAAGACCCACCACGAACAGGCCTCGGACAAGAGCCATCTGCTTCTAAGTGCTACAGGTGGCATGCACAGGAGTGGTTACCTACAGTAAAATGGCAATTTTCTGTAATTGTAAACAACACTGGTGCCTGTGTATTTCAGTTCTGCCTTTACTGAGTAAATTTGAGAAATAATGAAACCTGAGGAGAACATTTGAACTTTTATTGTACAGGGCAAAAGCTCTGTAACATTAACAAATCAAAAAACATTACTTCCCGAATAGCAAAATACCAGACCATTTACATTAGCCATGCTCAGATTCCTGCTGTGATTGGTGTGTAATTGTCCATCAGCAAAGAACAATCTCTCAAAATTAGTGCTTGTCACAGAGCTCCAGACTGCCTAGAGCTGCACTTAACAGGGCTTATAGCTGAAATGCACAGAAATCTGCTTTTAACCTCACATCAAAGAACAGCCTTTCCGGTGGCATTCTCTCTGCAGCTGCCCCCTGCCTCCTTTTTATCCCTCCTTCATGAGGGAATCTAGTTTGTCCTTTAAAAGCATCTTTGTTTTATAGAAACTGGCACATTGTGATGCAGCTGCGTGTGACCCACTGATTGCTGCCCCTACAAGACCCATGGGGACTTGGGGACCTGATGTATCCCAGTGCAGCATTACATTATATTACAATACCACAGACACTGTGCAGAAGAGACAAGTCATGAGGCTCAATGACAACCGAAGGGGACATTCCCATCCCACCACCAAGCCAGTTCCTAAGGCATCCAGCATTATAGTGGTTGATCTGGCCAAAACATCCCCCATCAGAAGCAAACACCCCAGCACCAGAGCATTGTTGTCTGCTCCTACTCCTTCTCACCTGTTTCTAGCCAGAAATTTTGTCATGGAGCTGAGACCACCTCACCATTGCAAGTTTTGTTAAAATAAGCACATGTATTTGAGGAGTTTCAGTTTCAATAAGCTGGCATTTTCTGCCAAAATGCATTTAGTTAGAAAACTTCCAGCCAGCTGTGACAGCATTCAAAATTTCTATGAAGTGTCTTTTTCATTCATAAAGACTGTCTGTATTTTTAAGTTAGAAAGTGATGGAGAAAAGTTTATATGCCTCCAACATTGCATTCTTTAGTAGCAGCTCCCCAACAGGAAAAACAATAGCCTTAATTTTAAAAGGGAAAAGGAAGGCTTCAGAAACATCAGTGGAGAAGATTAGGTGGACTGGGGAGAAAAACAGCACAATTAGCTCCCATCTGCACCCAAATGCTTCCTGTGGGATCTTCCAGCTAAGCCAGTGATGAAGCAACACAGTCAGGCTGGTTGGAGAAAACAGCTTTGTCCTTCCTACTCCAGCACGCAGCAAGTGGCAGCCTCCTCTCCAAAAATTTTCCCACCTCTGAGGATTGCTCTGTTTCATACTTTGTTTTCCCTGTCCCTTATCTCCCTTTAAGCTTCCCCAGTCTCCATGAGCACACAGACATCTGGGGGGCTGTTTGGAAGCTCATAAGGCTCCAAGTACCCAGAATAAACTAATCTCTAGCAATTAGATGGAGGTGTTTTGCTGCCTTCAGTCAGTTGCAGAGGGAAGCAGAGAACTGGTTCTGCTTTCTCTCTGAGCTCAAATCACAGACACAGCAGTTACCAACGCAGGCATTGGCACAACAGAACAAAACAGGGGTTCAGATGCCTGAATAGCCTCTACCCAGACAGACACATTAGGGGGAGAAAAATCAAAGAAAAGAGCACGGTCCCGGAGAAGTTATGAAATCATTTGCTTTAGCAGCTCAGTCTTAATCTGCCAACAGCTCCCCTACAAGGTACATGAGAGAATAAAGCTAGAAGATGGGAGCCCTCTGGGAGTGTGATCTCCTCCCAGCAGGGTGAAGAAGGTCACAGTGCACTTAGGGCTGAACACAGTGTAAGGAGCTCAGAGCACATCCACTGCACTGTCTGGCAATGGGGAGCAGCTTCTGAACTAGACAGTGAAGGGAAGAGCAGCTGCTGCACAGAGGCCAGCTCTTTTCCTTCCCAGCACCCAGCCTTCCTCAGCCATTCCTCACCTGCCATGGTTGCAGCACTCAGGCTCCCCGTGATGACTCCTGTCACATCTTTAATACCAAAAGGAGCACCACAGGCTCTGACCCTGTTGGAGCAGAGGGATCAGCACCTGCCTTGAGTCTGGAGAAAGGCAGATCTGCCACAGCACTGGTCCCCTCTGCTTGTGCATGGTGTCACCAGAGGGAAAAAAACCTGGAGCATCTGGGGACAGCACAAGTTATGCCTGTCTGTCTCTCACTACTGCTGCAGCCCTGGGTTTCAGGATGCTCCTGCAACCCTCCATGAGCCACTCTCCTGGATGTGCCACCTCCACAGAAGTGATGGCAAGGGACTGAGCATCTCCTGTGTTCAACCTTTTTTGCCATTCTGGGCAAAGAAGAACCAGGGCTGCAGTGACCAGTTCACCCAATGTGTGCACAGCATCTTCAGGACAAAGCATGATCTTCCTGGCCTCAGGATGCTTTGTTTAGAAAGCAGTATCCAACACCTCTATCCAAATCCTGCTTCCAGTTGGACATACAGGGCAGGACACAAGAAAGGACAGTCCATCTGCACCAAATCAGGAGAGGAAAAAAGAACAGAACAGAGCACTACAGGTTTTACTTCAGTCTCATAGGGGTTAAATAATCCCCTTGAGCTAAATCACACATTTGGAAGAGCTGAACAGTGATGTGCTGACACACCTTGGCACTGTTTGTTAGAGGATGGAGAAGAGCTGCCCCACAGCTGCACAAGGCTGCTCCTCATGTTTTGTCCCTGCTCCTGCAGTTGGGTTGACTCAGGCAGGACACTGGGCAGGATGTCCACCCCTGACATGCTCAGTCCCTGCTCTTTGGCCAGCATCCTTCTGCTCTGGAGTTTACACCAGTGCAAGTCAGCAGAGATGAGCTGACAGCAGCACTGAGCATCCTGCCCTGCCTGCAGTCCCCTTGCACTGCATTTTGCATAGCCCAGACAACCCAATACAGCAACTGGAACCTGAGCTAGGATAAATGGCCAAGCTATTTCTCAGGATTAATCATCCTTAGATATGTTGCATGAGACTGCCACAGCCTCCACGGCTGGTGAGGTATTTGCTGTCTCAACTCATTGGGAGGCAGGGAAACGAAGCAGCTCTGTGAAGTATCCCATTACTTAAACAGTTTGTACTGAACCTGAAGTACCTCACAGGGAGACAGCCAAGGATTTGTCCTTCTGTTTTAACAATCCTGCCCCTTATCAGAGTGTAAGTGTCTGAAACATTATAACAACAACAAAAATCCTCTAAAAAGACAGGAAAGTGTCCATTACTGCCCTATGCAAATTCACTGTTTCCAGTGGAGAAGCCCTGAATACATAAAAAAATTTAATTGTGACCTTTGGCTATAAAACAGATTTTGCCCAGGGTTATGTCAGCAGCACGTCCGATTCCTCGCACAGATCTTTGATTCAGGGAATGTTTAGGGCTGGGGCAGAGGTAGAGTGGGTTAACTCTGCTAAATTCATCACACCACAGAAGCTGAAGGAGACAGGGCTGAGGCAGACAAAGCTTGACAAATATTCAGTGCAGTGCCTGAATGTCCATCTTGGTTACAGGAGGGGAGAGCCAGCAAAGCTGCAGGATTACAGTGCTTGGAAGTGGTGAGCCCCTTCCAGGCACTGGGGCTCTCTGGGGATGCCAGAGAAGCAGGACTCTGAGGCTGGAGATGCTGAGCTGAGTGCAGTCATTCATACCTTTCTAATTTACCTCATTGCAGTTTGCCCCACTCCAAGCTGCTGAGCTTGGGAGGTGAGAGCAGGCCAGAGAGGAGCCACCAGAAGGGAAAAAAAAAATAAATTTCAACTTAAGAAAGGCTTCCAGAGACCTCATAAAAAACTACTTCACTAGGGACCAAATGACAGAGTACTGAGACCTCCCCTGTTCAGGGGTCACCCGACACAGGGAAACTCTTAAGAGTTAGTGCACAGACAGCTCCCAGCAGAGCTGGGACAACCCCACCCTGCAAGGGGCAGTGACATTCACCCCTTACAGCAGCACTATCAGAGGACTGACCTTCTCCACCATCTCTCCAGACAGATTGCAAAGGCACAAAGCAGTCTTCCTGCTTAAGTACATCTTCATCCTGCCTCTTTCCCTTCTGCTCCCCCCTGCTCTCCTACCCCCACTCTCTCCTCCTCCACCTCACACCATCTCTTTTTCTCTCCTTCTCTTGAACCTTATTTTGTGGCAGCTTCCACACAGTAAATTTTGGTGTACATTAAGGACAGAAGAGCCAGAAAGCAAGGGTGTGAGTCCTGCTTCAAAAGGAAGAAATAAAACCAGTCTTCCTGTCCACACTGAGAGGAGAGGGGTGCACAAAGCCACTGACAGCAGGGCTTCCCCAACAACTTACATTGCATGAGAGCATAAAAATTATATTATTGGCTAAAATCTGTGTTTATTTTTAGCACAGATGATAACTGCTGTCAGCCACATTTATCTCCCCACAAATCAGATGTTAATGATGATGGAGCAGCTCAGCCCACCAAAAAATGTGCTGGAGTGGTGTCTGCATGGGAGGCAGCACAGCAACAGAAGGCAATGGAGGAGAAGGTGGGGGACCAAGCCCAAGGCCCCTGGTCATTCAGCCCTGGCTTCTGCTACAGGCCCTGATATTCTGTTGTTGCTCCTCCATGCACCCACAGCTCTGCCCTTTCCCTCTCTTCCCCTAAATCCTCCACATCTGGATCTGAGCTAAACCCTTACAGTCACCCACACAGCCCATTACTGAGACAGGATCCAAATACTTTTGCCATCTGCTGTAAAGCTGGTGCCAGGCTGACCTTGGGTTAAGCATCCAAGTCAAGGCTGGAAGTTTACAACACCTCCAGGGTGATGTAGTTACCACTACACCCCATATACACCAGGAAATCTTGGCAGCAGGCAATACAAGCCATCCTGTGTTTTAAATATGTGCTGTGCCTGCACTACCCATACGTCCATCACAAACACGATTATCTCCTAAGTATTTATGTCGTTTGCTGTAGTCCTCCACAATAAATCAGATGGCAGTATCAACATCAAATCATAAGGGAAGATCATTTGATATAGTAAAGCAGTGCTTGAAAATTGTTTATGACTGCTGTATTAAAAAAAAAAAAACAACAAAAAAAATTGTTCCAAAACAGTAATGACTTTGCCTTTAAAAATGAAGATATTAAACAAAAATTATAGCCCCAGAGGATATAATTGCAAAAATGTAACAGAATAAAATAAAATTAAGAAGATGGCAAAATACACCTCCACCTTTGTAAATCAGAGCTTTCCCATTCCAAACACACATCAGTGCTGAGGAGCAGCATGTTGGCATAGCTGTGCTGTTTTCTCTGTGTTCTTACCACCACTTTTGGTTAAATTAAGAAAAGTGTCATTCAGAACAAGTGTGTGCTGTCCCCCTGCCCAAGCAGTCAGGGAGGAGGAATTCTGTCAGCAGCAACATGGTGCAGTCAATTCTCATCTGAGACTAATGTGGTTCTGGGTGTCTTGAAGTCCCCAGTTGCCACTGCTCACCCCCAGGCAAGAACCGGGGAGATATGCACCCCAGAGCTAGGGAAGTGCCCACCCTGGCACAGCAGCTCTCATGTAAGACAGTTTAGGACTCTTACTAATGTTATTTCTCTAATAAAGAATGATGCTGTTTGCTTCAAGAGTCAATTTCCCTGTTATTTCCCATCCCATAATATCTGGCTGTGTGTAGGGTCAGTCTTGAATGAACAATGGAGAGAGAATGCTCTACAAAAGGCTTAGTAATACAGACAAGTGGTACAAAAAAGCAAACTTGTTCCTACCTGCAGAGGCCTCCAAAGCAGTGAATCTGCCCCAAGATGACAGAGCAGATCCAGGAGTACTCAAAGTTCCATCACCCACACAACTCCTCTACAGGACCAGGGTCCTCCTGGCACAGAGAGGAAGCCAGGACACCTCAATAAAGGACCATGCAGGATGCAGGTATGTCATGTCCACAGAAATCCTGTAAGTCAGAGCACTCACCAGAGCCTGGTGCTCTCAGAGAAAACAGCAATGATCCTCTTCTCATCCAACTCAAAAAGCAGAGTTCTTAAAGGTCATCTGGACTTTCTCATGGCCAGGCAAAGTCTGTCTTGGTGACATCATGGTGTCCCATGACCCTTTGTTCATTCTCTTCAGCACATGCTCTCCTGAGCACCATTTTAAATCTTTGAGACTGTAAGGTCCTTGCAAGTCAGGCTGCCTCTTGTCTGAACATTTGGCTGGTACATCACATGTGGGATAAGACTTTGCAGCCCCAGCACAAAATAAAGATGCTCCACGCTGCACTAAACCTGCTGCACACCTCATTCTCCCTTCCTCTTCTCCCCAAAAAAATCCCCAATTAATTTTCCTGTGCAGAATATAGTCATTACACTCTCAGATTACACTATAAAAGAGAAACCCAGTTTTGTACTGGAAACACTCTTAGCCGATTTGTCAGGGACTGGCAGCTTGCACCAAATCTTTAATAATAGTCCCGTAAGAGCTATTACAAGAAAAGCACAGTGGATCAAGCAGTGATGGGAAGACTCTGGCACTACATGAAACAGGGTTGCAGGCTCTGTGTTTGCAGGCATCAGCCCAGGACATTTGAGACATTTCAGTGCTCCACCTGCCACCACCTGTCCCTATAACATCCTCCTGCCAATACTGCCATCAGATTCAGCTACCGCACAGGTACAGGTGTAGCTCTCCCTACCTAAGTGTGGCTTTACCAAGTGCAGTAAGCTCAGGTGTAAATTGGGAACAATGATACTGTACCACGTGCCTGCCCACCCAGCAGCGGCCAAAGCTTCCAACGAGCAAAGGTCAGCCCTCACCCACATGGTTGCAGCAGAGTTGCTCAGGTGTAATGGTGATGAGGGAGGGCACCTATCACACAGGCAGAACCCTTTCAACACCACCAAGAGTAGCTCCAGAAAGGAGCAGTAACAGCCAAGAGCACCCCAGCAGATCCCAGCTTACACCAAGGCAGATCTAAGCCTGGCTCCACACTCCTGTCCAGAGCCTGACCTCCTGACACACACGGCTGGATCAACAGCAGGCATCAGGCTTTGTCAGAGGCACAGTCCTGCCTCCCCTCCATCAGATCCAGAGAACCAGTGAGCAAGCAAAGCCCCTTACACAAACCCACAGCTCCTGAGCTATGGAAATGCAAAGAGGAGGGGTGAGGAGGGTGTTGTTACAGTAGCATTCAGAGGAAGAATTTGTGAAGTTCCCAGAAAGGAGACTTTGGAGATATGAGACAAAGAAAGATGTTAAGATCATGCAAATGTTCCTTGTGTCTCCCAGGAGTCCCTGGCTTTGCATCCCAAATTATTTCAGCTCATCATTAATCTTTCTCTATGCCCTGCTCACCAAGCAAGCAAAAATGTCATCCAGTTGTCAAAAACTACCACGTTTTACAGAGGAAATGCGTTTGCTCCTTCATGCTCATTCTTTGTGCCAGAAAGATTGACCAAACCTGTCCTTCTCATTCCTTATTTTAATTTACCCAATTGGCACTGTTTGGATGTAGAGGGTTGTTGCTTCTGCATAGCCTGGCTCCGTGTGTTCCCTCCACCCTCTCAGCACCTGGAGGTGCTGGTCCTTAAGAGAAGCTTCCCACCAAAACCACCTAGAAACTTTTCCCACATGGTACTCACCATCCAAGGCAGTGGGCATAGCTTGGAGAACAACATCCTAAACTAACAAAGAAGTAATTCAAAATCTTCAGTGCAGCAAGGTTTGGCCCTGGGTTGGCACAAAACCATGGAGCAAGATGTGACCAACATGCACCCCCACCCACCCAGAGATCTTATGGGAGCAGGGCAGCTTCACAGTCACTGCAGCAAGTGAGGCCTTTTCCCAACACCCTCAGTTTGCAGAGCTCACTTGGCCCTCAAGGAAGCACCAGGTAAAGGCAAGGAGTAGCAGAGTTGCTAAAGCCAGTCATAAGACAGACAGCCCAAATCCCTCTGGCAGACACACTAGCTGGAAACAAGATGAGCACAGGGGTGAAGTCCTTTTAGAGGAGAGGCAGCTTCTGCCACCCCTAAACCTGCAAGCAAAGCAGGAAACCCAGGAAGCTGAGGCCAAAGGGGCTTTGGCAACTGAATGGCAGAGTAAATTAAATTTAAAGGAGGGAGATGGCATAAAAGGGCCATAAATGCACCACAGTGATTTATGCACAGCCCTGAGCTGTGGTTACAATCCTGTGATCCAGACGGCTGCATTTATCACCACAGCACTCGCTAAACTCTGCTCCAGTTCTGGGAGCAGTTTCCCTGGAAAATGGCTCATGTTTCTAGAGTTGCCAGGTCTTTCACTTTTTGGTTTCTTCTGTCTCTTTACCTTTTTTTTTTCTAATAAGCAATAAACTCTTCAAGTCCTGATGTTTGCTCGAGCTCCCAGCCCTTCCTACCTTCCATGCTGCCCTTTTCCTCAAGGGGCTTTCAGTCTGTCCCACTCTAAAAATAATTCAAGAGAAATTACAGAGGAGTTGTACTCCATCTGTCTCTAAAAATGGTTTTTGTGCTCATATTATTCGCCAGTGACACTCCATCGCCACAATTACCACTGCTATTTTATCTCTCTCTGCCTGCAATGCTGATGAGAGAGCAGCAAACAGTGCTGGTGTTTAAGCTGAATAAGTCACTTAAATACATTTATACCCTCAGATCACAACATACAGCATAAATCTAACCATCTATCATGCACTGACTTGATACAAATACTCACCACGATATCAGGCAAAGCAATCACACGAAAAATGCAGGATGATTTGAGCTGCAGCTGCTTGGAAGTCTTTGACAAGGGTATTAAATGAAAAAAATTGAAAAAGGGATGAAGCATCTCACCTAGATGTGGCTTTTTCTGTGCTGATTCCACAGGGAAAGCAGTGACTTGAAAAACTTCTTAGTAGATTTGCAGCTATGCTTGTAATATCCTAATCCAGCAAGGGATTGCCCAAGGCTCGGCCTTGAAACTGCCTTCTTTTCATGAGCAAATCAAAGAGAAAAAATGCCCAGAGCCAGAATACTTTGTATGGGGAACCTGGCTGCAGGTTCTGCCTGCAAAACATCTCCCAGCTGCCTTCCCCAGCTCTGCTCCACTGCCCTGTCTGTGCACCAGGGCTGGGAGGCCTGTCTTCATCACTGCTGGATGAGAAGATGGGAGATAATTGGGATGATGCTTGGATCCTGTGCACCTGAAACACTTCTCTGAGTGACTCTGCCATAGACTTGACTGGGAAGAAATCACCTTGTGCTTCCAGATGCCTGTCTGAGATGTGACATGATGTCTGAGCAGGGTTGTTATGAAGTGTTTTTTTCTTGTATTCTTCATCTGGAATACGCTAGAGAAAGGTGCAATATTGTTACAGATCTCACTGTGTCTGGACAATCCAGATGTGCTCTGTGCAATCCACCCTCTTCTGCAGCACCATTGAACCAGAGGACAGTGGTGTGGGCATGTTTTCCAAGGGACAGATAAAGCTCAGCACAGTCAAGTGCTTTGTAGTTGTCATGTAAACAACTCGGTGGTGATGGCATGTTGTGATCCTGGGCAAGACCCATTCTCAGAGCAGACAATTAACCTGACACCTTTGTTGCAAATTCCTTCTCCCTCAGCACTACAGAGTCCAACACAAGAACAGGGAATATGTGAGCCATGGTCTGTAAGCCTTGTATGGTAATACACTTTTGCCCTTTTCTGCCTTGCAGGTGCTCAGAGAGCAGAGGGATGAAGGTACCACACACTCAAATGGGAGACAACACTCAGCCTCACATCCACCCTGAGGATCTCTGCTCCCAGAGCAACATTTTGCCCACAGCACATAATTATATGGACTGTGCTTTAAATGGAAGCATTTCCTAGTGGAAGCATTGTTCAACAATCCCAGTCTTACTGTTTTACTAAGAGACCAAAAACAGTCACAGAAGTGTTGATTTTTCCCCCTAGGATTGCTGATTGCTGGCTTTCCCATTAGGCTGGCTTTCCCAAAGCAATTTTCTCAGCCCTAGGGGAAGACTTTCCCCACACTCCACTTCATGGTGGATTTAAGTAAACCCCACTGGTTACCTGGTCTCTCACGGTGAGCTGGGGAAGAGGGGAGGAGAAGGAAACTCTGCAAAATGGGCCAGCATCCCTGCCCAGCTCACTTCAGGGCAGGATTTGTCTGTGCATGCACCAGGCTGGGGAGAGAGGTGACAGAAGGGAATCAGGCAGGTTACAGTGTCACCAGAGCAGGAGAAAGCTGTTTTGTCTGACATCAGAGACGGGGTTGAATCAGAGAGCCCAATAGTCTTCTGTTCTGTGTTCAGGTGAACTTTATCTCAAAATTTGGCACTAGAAGTCTCAGGTTCCCATCCTCAGCTCCAGAAAAAAAAATAAAGAAAATCTCAGTGACCTATCTTGCCCCCAGTGCCTGCAGAGCACTAAAGGCAACAAGTGGCCACTGCCTCCTGTTTCTCTTCTTCCCTCAAATTCAGCTTCCACCCAGGGAGGGCAGATGCCTGGATGAAAGCAGGGGCCAGTCCTGGGGTACAGCAGCAAGTACCATCACTGTTCCCCCAGGCAGACTCTGGGCTATTTGGAAGCATCAGCCTAGAGACTGGAGGCAGCCAAGGGCAAAGCAGGTGCAGCCCTGGGATGGTGCTGGGGAAACCAGAACTAGCAGCACACGGAGGGAAAGAGAGTGAAGAAAGCAAGCTGCAAAACTTGATCAAAGCCCAGCAGAAATCTGCACGCTGCCAGCAAAGGGAACAGGCAGGGGAGGTGTGACGGGTGGCAGAGGGCTCAAGAGTTGGCTGCCAGCTTGCACTGAAGCAGATAGGAAAGAAAAAAATCAGTTATCCCTCAGGCTGAAGTAAATTATGAGACACATCCCTCAAGAGCACAAGGTGAAGCTCTTGATCAGACAAGCGATGCTGGTGTGTAATTCCCCTTGATATCACCTGATTTGAATTTTAGTGCTTATGAAGGGTGCATGACTGACAGCTCTGGAAACTGCAGGCATCTGTTCCTGTGCAGAAGAAGCAGAGCACACAACCCTGAGCATAGCATCCCCATGCCAGCTCTGGTGCTGCCTGGAGTTGCAAGGAGAGGCAGCACATCTGGGGAAGGAGAACAGAGCTCATCCCTTGCTCTGTGCCCAGAGCTGGGTACAATGGGGCCAGTTGATGCCCCGTGGGAACAGGCATCTGCCCCACATTAGGTAAAAAAATCAAGTTAGCCACCAGAAGTAGAAGACATCCCAGGGTTATGAATCTCATCCTTCTAACACCTGTCCAAACCATGAGAGCTGGGTGGGAGCTGCAGAAGTAGAGGGGAGTGTGTATTCCATCACTGGCCCAGTACCAAAGAAGTAATCTTTTGGACACACAGTCTCCATTCACACCCCCCCCCCAGCAGGATCAAGCATGGGGTCTACCAACAGCTAAAACCACCAGAAACACCACCACCACCAGAGCCACAACACTCTTGTAAGACAGAAGCACCTCATTGCTGAGGATGACCCTCAGTGTATCCATCCAAATCATCAGGCTGCTTATCCTGTATTACTGGCCATGGGAATGGTTTCCATTGGCCCGGGAATGGTTTGCATGCTATCAACAATCAATATCAATGGTAAAATTCAGAGCAAAAAATAACATAAAATGAGATGTAGATCCAGTAAGCCCACACCATTTTAGGAGCAAAGTAGAAATAGTGTCTATTTAATTGCAAATGGAATATGCTAAACCCTCAGCTCATGTATTCAGGCAGAAATCTGTTGACTCCTGTAACAAACGTTTACTTAATTGCTCACTTCTTTTAGTTAATGCACCTCACTAACTCCTCTGCTGTGTTGCATACCAATTCAAACATGCATTTCTGCAAAAAGGACAACAGGATCCACTCCAAAGCCAAGCCACAACAGAGGGTGCTTTAAGGAATTTTGAAGGTAACTTTTTCAAGAGAAGCTGACTAGCAAAGCTGCTGCAAATTCAGGACTAGTGCAAGCATCAGGAGTTAGCAAATAGCTCACCACTGAGCAAATAAATCAATGCCGGGCTGTTACAGAAGGCTGGTCCAAGACATTTCAGGTCTGCTTGTCTTTTTCCTCTACAGCACCTGAATCAGCAAGGGACTTGGTAATTTCTGGAAGAATTGTGTACACTCAGTTAAAATAAAACTCCAGTGATGAGTTTTCCTAACCAGCCAAGAGGGAATACTTCTGAACGATAGCACAGAAATTGCAGAGGATGAGGGAGCTCAAAAGGGGACTCAGAAGCTAGAACATTTATTACCCAGGCAGCCCCCAGTGTTTGTCCTGTCATTCAGCCACACCACGAGGCTCTGCACATCCTTCATCAAAGGGAGCTGCAAAGAGGCACAGCTTTTGCAGAGCAAAACCAAGCACTTCAGGGGATGTTACTAAATTGGTTTTCAGGTGAGATGCAGTAACCAAGCATGTGTTTGCTCATAGCCTGCCCTGATTACAAACTAAAACAGGCTTATTTAAGCTGCTGGTTTGAGCACCTTTTAATTTGAAGTGACAAAGATGTCTTAAGCAAACACATTGTACTCTGCAGCTGGGGCCAGTTAAGTACCTGTGGGCAGTTCCTGCAGCTCAGGTGCCACAGAACAGCTTTTGGCATGATCACACGAATGCCAAAGCAGTCCTAGAAAACTGTGCTCTCTGGCAGAAGCTGGGCACAGCACTTTAAAATTTTTTTTAATTTATGTTTTAAACAAAGCCAGTGTTTTTTTCTCCAGAAACACTCTGTGCTTAGGATAAAATTTCAGAGTGTTCATGGGGAGAGGAGACAGGAGCTCATGTTGACTAGTTTCTTTAGAGTTTTTGTAGGAAAGAATGGTTAATCAGCTACATCCCAGGGCTGATGCCAATTACAGCACTCCTTTAGTATTTTTGCTTTTATCAACCTACAGTTCTCAATGAGTCTGAGCTATCACTGTGTTTTGCCATTACACAAAAATGCCTTGTTTCTATAGGGACACATGGAAAATTAAGAAGGATCAACAAAAGTTGCAAATACATACTTCACTTGAAATGCATTCAAACCCCATGTAGAGATTCTCATTTCAGATTAAAATGGCTTTAAATTACTGCTTAGTCTTCTGCCAAGAAAGAGAAATGGCTCTTGCTGTGAAGAATGGTGAAGTTTAAATAGTCAAGACTGGCTGAAAGCAGAGTTGTTACATCCATTTCACACCTGGGCATATTAAAAGTGCCCACCATCAAAAAGGGAGACTCCTGGCCACCTTGGAATAAAAGAAATCGGTCAAGATCCAGCCTGAAAAAATAACATCCTTCAAAACAACATTTGCACGTCTTTTTCTTTCTGGATCTTAGGTAAGCTGAAGAGTTTACCAAAAAAAAAAAAAAAAAAAAACCACCCAAAACCAAATCAAAACAAATAAAAAACCCCAATGACAATAAAACTAGTAAAAATAAAGAAAATGGCTGGTCTGGGACTCAAAAAAGGGAGCAAGACTGCCCTTAAAGCCAACATAGGATGTGCAACCAGGAAATTCATTGTTAGGAGAAAGCTCTGGCCAACACTTCATTGTCCCTGGAGGATGCAGTATCTCCTTGAAAACCATGAAGTCTCCTTGAACACACACTATAAGATAAGAAGGATCCCAAACAGAAAATTCACAGATACACCCTGATTAAGAAACAGTTCCACAATTTGCCCATAACTTAGAGATTTCGGTCTATGGTTGCCCTCTCAGAGGGGAAAGGAGCACTGCAAAAGCCAGTAAGGCAGAAGAGAAACAGCTTGGAGCCCCAGCAGCAATTAAAGGAAGGGCTATGGGTTCACAAAGGCACCAAGAATATCAACTCTTCTTGAAAACCAAGTCAAAACCCTCTCTGTGGAAACGCCCCCCTACTGTCAAAGCCTTGGCCAAGAGCAGCCAGCCTGCAGAAGGCCAGCACTAATAGTGTGCATCACAGCCCCATGGTTAGATACTACAGCCTGAGGAAAATGCTGCTTCTAGCCAAGGTAGAACACAAGAGCAAAGTTTACCTTCACCTTCGTTTCAAAGCAGTCTGCAGAGTTCAGAACTTGATTCCTCCCCTTCAATTATACTCTCATTACCCTAAAAATCAAAGCATCTACCCCTCCTGGGCATCCTGCTTATAATCACTACCCAATTGGCACCCAGTGGGGACACCCACCCCCAAACTGCATCATGACCCTGAAATTAGCTCAGTTGGTTTGAACCTGGTGCTAATAATGCCTCACTCATTCCTGCTTGTCTGAGTGGCTCTATACACCTGTGATGAGGTACATAAACCCACTGAGGTCAGTAGAGGGTTATCCTAAAAAGTATATGGGTTCCATAAACCTACATAGTTGCTCCAATTTGAGGAGAAAGCAAGCTAAAGTTAAGGCTTAGCAGAGGAGCAGGCAGCTGCTTTGACCTCAGCCACATGCAGCTTATCCAGCAGGTCCTGCCCTGCCCACTCACACCCATGGGTGCTACAGGCACAGTTTCACCTCCCCTTTGGAAAACTGAGCTCCTCAAGCAAGCCCGAGAGATGAGATCCTGACATCTTTCTGGGCGCTGAACAGCACAAGTAGCTGATCTGTGTGGGGCTGCTTACAAAGCACTCAAGTAGGGAACAGAAAGAGCAACAAAATCAAGTGCCTGCTTTTGG
Source organism: Pseudopipra pipra (assembly GCF_036250125.1). Taxonomy (NCBI): domain Eukaryota; kingdom Metazoa; phylum Chordata; class Aves; order Passeriformes; family Pipridae; genus Pseudopipra; species Pseudopipra pipra. Next base: position 25,425,727 of record NC_087556.1, on the reverse strand, counting down.
AAACACACTAAAAATACACTAGGCTAGAAGAGATGGCACAACAGCTAAACCACCTGCTAGGAAAATAATACTCAATTGCTAAAGTGTGGAAATACAAATATGCATGATTTAGATACTCTAATGTGGGTAAAGAGATTTGGGATGGATCAATTTTCAGGAAGAGTCATTAACATTTCAGAGATGGCAGGCACTGGTTTTGCTGCTCAACTTCTCTTTCTGACACCACTGCTAATTTTGTTTTCTGTTAACCTCGCCTGGGCGACAGAGAACAAGGCAAAGGTCTGTTTCTCTCTGCTCTAACTTGTAACTTCTTTAGGACACAACAGTTTCACCCTAACATAAGGATATAAAATAGCTGCCCCAGACCTGGCATTGTGAACTTGTGCAATTACTGGCAACCCTCCTGCAGGCAGTGCTCCGGGCCATGCTGCTGGACACCTCTGTAGCTGTTCTTTGTCCATAAGGGCTGGAAGGAAAACCGTTCCTCTTCTTCACCTGGGCTTTCAACACCAACTGACTGCTCTCCTGTGCGATCCATCCCTCTCCATCCTGTGACCGCTTGCTCTTTGACAGTACTTAGAGAACTAAAGTTGCTCCTAAGTCTTGCTGTCAGGGTGCAGCAAGAGCCAACTGCTCCCTAAAGGACAGGAGACCACCAGAAACTCAGCTGCAGGGCCAAGCTTGTTAAATGGCCCTCAGCAGGGAGCTGATCAGGGCCCTTAAGGTCCATTAGTGCCCCAGAGCCCAGCACCTGCTGTTCCCCTCACAGTAAAGCCTATGCTCTGTGGTACTGGGAAATGTCTGCGTGTGCCAAGTTCCCAGCCTTTCTCTCTGCCTCCTCAGTCCTGGGGTTTGTAGATCTCAAAAAGGTCTGAGTCGTGTCCTGTTTTTCACTGCAGTTGACTCAAAGGGTTCCCACATTCACAGCAGCAGGACATGTTAGTGGGTGTGTGGTATGTGTTCCTGCTGTTCAGAATTCACAAAGCGAGTGTAAATTAAGGACTGGATTCTTGTGCTGTGTCTTTAGTAGCTGGCAGGTGATCACAGAAGGGCCATGCTTCCACATTTCAACTTGATATCTCAGTGTACAGCGTCTTGTTTGTGTCCTGCTTGTGTAATACACTGAATACAGACCTGCCAGATGAGATCAGAGCTCAAGTTAGATGTGAAATTATTTAAAATATTATCTACATATTGCAAGAGCTCTGAAAATGAAAAATATCATATACTTTGGTCACTGAAAGACTCCAGGATGGATTTACTGTGCAAGCTCCAGTCCAAAGCAATTAAAGCGAAGAAAGATTTCCCCTAACTTAAGTGCCATGGATCATAGCCCTTCACCTCCATCTTTTCACTTATCTTTACAGGAATAAGAAGTTAAAAATATACTTGCTACTTCTAGGCTTACATCTTGCACAAACTGGAATTCAATTAACATTTTTCTGCAACAAAACCTGGAGAAGCACTTCAGAGCTGCTGCTCACAATGCAGAAGCCACTGAACAAATGATATTCTCATTAACGCTCTGCCTTTCCCTGCTGCGCAAGCCAAATCCTTGAACACTAAAAGCACCCCAGCATCAGCTGGGTTCACAGACATCCAGAGCAATTTTTCAAGCTCCCTGACTTTTATAGACCATGGGGGAAGGGATTTGGTGTGCTTTAATCCGTTCTATTATATGAACTCAGAAATGGTTTTCACTCTCTAGCACTATAAATTAAGCTGGCTGCAGTTATTCTATTCCTGATTATGCTGGAAGTTACTGGCAATAATTTGATGACTGTATTTTCTTGCCTTTTCTTTTTTTTCTCTTCTTTTTGAATTTAACCTGTGAATTTAGTTTCCCTGGTAGTAAGTAAATAATGCAATAAAATTGGAGATAGTTGCCAACACATTCACATCTTGATGCCTGAAATTGTGGATGAATAAGTAAAAGCTTCTGTACTTTGTAGGTGGAATTTACTGTATTCCCTTCCCAGCTCTTTAGTCTAGAAGAACATGTCATATGAGAAAATCACAATTTTTTGCACTCCCCTGCATTTTTATTCAGTCTAGAAGACTAATCACTTTTTCAATATAAGTGAATTCACCTTTGCAAGTCTTTAGACAAATACTATGCCACACATTTTAGAGACTGAAAAAACTAAGGTCAGGAATCACCTACAGATGGAGTTTCTCACTTGTGCAATGCAAGCTACTATTAAGTACAGATAAAGATGGAAAAGAATCTGTTTTTTTAGCATACTCATAAAAATATATGCAAGTAGGGAACAGATTCCATCTGCTTGGCTTCCCCTCCTTGCCTCTGATCACTGTAATAATTTGTCTCCTAAACCCTGATAACAAACAGAGAGAAAGTGAGGCCACTGGTGAGGACACGCTGGTGAGGCCACACCTCAAGTGCTGTGTCCAGTTCTGGGGCCTTCACTACAAGGACACTGAGGCACTGGAGTGAGTCCAGAGAAGGGCAACAGAGCTGGGGAAGGGCCTAGAGAGTAAATCATATGAGGAGTCCCTGAGGGAGTTGGGAGTGTTTATCCTGGAGAAAATGAGATGCAGGGGGACCTCATCACCCTCTACAACTACCTGAAAGGAGATTGTAGCAACATGGGGATGACCCTCCTCTCCCAGGCAATCAGTGACAGGACAAGAGGAAAGGGCCTCAAGCTGTGCTAGGGGAGGATCAGGTTGGACATCAGAAAGAATTTCTTCACCGAAAGGGTTGTCAGCATTGGAATGGGCTGCCCAGGGAAGTGGTGGAGTCACCATCTCTGGAACTGTTCAAGAAATGACTGGACGTGGCACTGGACAACTGCCTGGTCTAGTTGACATGGTGGTGTTTAGTCAAAGGTGGGACTCAATGATCTTGGAGGTCTTTTCCAACCTAAATTACCCTGTGATTCTGTGAAAGATGTACACAGACTTGGATTACCTCTGGATAAGTTAAGGGCTACACTGTACAGTTTAAAGTGTAATATGTAAGTTGCCTTTCTACAGAGCGATGGTATTCTGGGAGTCTACCTGTGCCTCTCTCATTCATGTGAATTCATAAACGTGGCTTTGATGACTGATTTCAATACAAATTACTTTCCAGTGTCAGTAAGCATAGCAGACTCCAGCTCCAGGTTGGATACTCGGGACCTTAACAAATATCAGCTTCTAAAAGCTTCAGTAAAACCTACTTGGGATTCCACCAAACTCAAGTGCCCATGTCAGTTATTGTCAGTTATTCTAACTGTAAGGACGTGTCAGGTACACAGAAGAGGATTCAGACAGCATGACTGTCCTAAAATGATAACTTTAGCATAATGCACTTGACAGTGAAACAGCAATAATAGCTATTTTGGGAACAAAAGAAAAATACAATGGATCTGATGACTAAGTGTTCCAGTCCTCAATGTAAAAGCAAAGTAGATCCCTGTCATATTCAACTTGATTCCTTTGAATTAAACACTTGCATTAAAGTTTCCCACAGTAGCTTTAATATTTAATTATGTATTCCACCAAAGGAAAGAACAAAATCTTTGCAAAGGAGTTTTTTGGTTTGGTTTTGTTTTGATTTTTTTGGTTTTGGTTTGGAGTTTTTTTGTGCATGTGAAATATTTATCAGCATATCTCTTTGGACAAGTATTTTTATCCCCCAGGCAGGGGAAAAAAAACTTCCTCATACAAATCAGTTTCAAAACATTTTATTTTACAGCTTGAAAGTTTTCTATACTTCAGCACCTCACGCCGTGACTTTGTTATTTCACTTGTTAATGAATGGTAATTAAATCTCTTTTGGCTGAAAAGGTTGGAGGGCTCCTGCTGTATTACAAAAACAATTTCTGAAAGTTACAAAAATGCCTGAGTGTCTAGAAATTAAAGCATAAAGTTTGCCATGTTTTGAGTCCAAGTTTGAATCGCTTGGAAGGATTTAAGTGGAGAACAGCATGTCCCACTCAGTGTGCACAGTCTCCCCAGTTGAAGAGACATAATTATGTCACTTTGTATCTACCAGAGTAAACACACTTGTGCTCTTAATAATGTACATTGTGGCCACAAACTTCCTTGATCTTACTAACAACTGCAGCAAACACTGCCTAAACCCTATTATATACTACCTACACAAAGAACTGCTACATGGGTACATCTAAGTAAAGACTTGTTAATTTTGCATTTGCTCAGCAGGGCTTGAAACAGCAGCCTATTAATTTTTCTTCTTTTCTCTTTTTTTTTTCAGGTGCTTTGAGTCAGAAGATAAATGGAATGAGTGCTTACAACAGAGGTAGATAAAAGAGAAATAACTACATATTAAGGCATTTGGTAGTGTTACAGTGCTAAATAGAAGCATAATATTGAAAAAGAAATATCTCTACTATTCACTTACATCACTGCAGGCTTCTGCTGGCATCAAATGGGCAGCTTTGGTCCATGGTTTGTAAAGAAAACTATGTTAATTGCAATATAATATGCAGAACAAAATATAAATGCAGTATAAAATATAATTCCAATGTACAAATGCATTTTATGATATACAATTTATAAAATTTTCCTGAAGGTGATACAGTGATTTCAGTAGATTCTGAATCTCTTTTAAAATTACAGTTTCTCAAATAACCCACAAATAAGGTTTAGCAAGAAACTGGGAACGGGAATGTGACTAGATGAGTAGATTCTTAGGCTGCAATTTTGGGAAGGGGTCTGGTTAAAGGAAAGCCCCCTATGTTGAAGTGAGGTTCATCATCAGGCCTGAGGGGGGGTAATTTCCTCTTCGTATCTGGGCAAGATCTCTCCTTCTCCCTTTAAATAGAAACAAAGAAACAGAAAATACATATTTCATTCTGCAGCCCATAGATGTTTACAAACTAAGGAAATCTGTGTCCTCCAGAGTTTCTTTGATGCAACCACGTCTCAAGAGATCATTAAAAAAATGTTGATTAAAGCCTTTTAGGCTAAACCACCAAGACTAGGTGTCTGTTTGGATCTAATTACAAGCCTGCTGATGGGGTTTGGAATTATTAAACACTAGAAATAAATGAACTTTCTTTGTGCTACTCCCCAAAATGGTCAGAACACCTCATTAGAGCAAGCTTGTATGTGAGCTCCATGACTTCAGATTTCTAATCACCATCTCATCCTAGCAAGAATACACCTGTTTTCAAACAAATAGCTACTTTCACAAAAGATGCAATAGGGAGGTATTTTTTCTTTGTTGCATTTTAATGACTATATAATGTTATCTGACTTCACATTTTAACAAAGTTCCAGTGATAACTGGAACTGTCCTGTCTGTGACATTTGCAGAAAACTAACAGTATGCTCTAGGTGCACTGATAGCCCCAGGAAGTTGCTCCGTCCAGGAGGATCCAGGAGGTCTTGAATTTGATGGCCTTAAGAGGAGGGAACAAGAGTTAGCTGGTTCCACTCTTATGTGCTTGGGGAGGTAACCACAGCACTACAAATATGAAGGGCAGTGTTTCAAACTCTCTGTGATATACCTGGATGCTTCAGAGAGAGGTCTCAAGATATTTAAGATTAATCAAGTGGAGCTTTATGAAGTACTAGTTTATCATAACAGCAGAGATATCAAAGCTTTACAAAGAAGGTCAGTGCCATTACTTTTATTTCACAGTCACTGAGATTGAGACACAAATGTGAGTGCAACCACACCGTTAATACCTTTTTTCAGTCCTCAGTAAGGGAAAAGAAAACACTTCTTGGAATTAATACTTTTGCCTTTGTCCCTAAATAACTGTCAGGAGAGGAGAAAGTTCAGAGAAACCCTGTAGGATTAGTTATGCATCCTTTTCCAAATTCAACCCATATAGAGGTGGGAGAATAGCCAAAAGATGGCCCAGAAGAATGTAACCATGAAAACCATTTATAATTGGTTTTAATTGTATCAATGTATCAATGGATATGCCAGCTGACAGCACTAAAAGCTAACGTGCTGTATTTAGATGGCTCATCCTATCTCACTATTGGGCTTCCAAGTTTGGGGAGAGAAAATGATCCAGAATCCATGCTCATTCTTTCTTCACGCTCCCATGGAGACAACCAACAGACATGCTCATCAGTATGGAAAATTCTATGCAACTGAATACTGTAATATATTATGCAGAATTAATGTGCAAGCAGTCACGTGCAAAAGCTCCCAGCTACTACTGACATCCCTCAGTGCAGTTATTTACATATACAGGACTGCTGGATCACGTCTCTGTGTGGATTTAAGCTTCATATTTTCTCATCGATCCTTATCAAGATCAAAATGGAATCCTGGTACTTGAAGCAACTAGGAAAAGTAGTGATGCTGAAGGGGTGCAAAAAGCAGAAGGAAAGAATAGGAGGAGATAGAAGAAGGAAGGCTAAGACAACTGGGTAAGACAACATTCAGAATCAGAGAGCAGAAAAAGAGGATTTCAAATTCACGACTAAAATCCTAAACATTGAATTTTCATTATGAACACAAAGCTACATTCCTGCTGTCACTCATATTCCTTCAGCATCACACAGAAAGCTGCATTTGTTCAGTACCAAGACTTTAAATCACAAATCAAAGCTACCTTGTGCAAATCAATAAAAGCTTTAGATGATAACTTTTTGTGAGGTTATCTGAGAGTATTAATTCTCTTTCATAGCAGGGTAGTCAATAATGCTGTTAATGCTATTGTCCTGACAGGATCCTCTTTCTATTAGCAAAATCAGCTACATTTATTTCAGACATGATGTTAACATTAGCCAACAAGATAGAGATCAAGTCAGTGGTTTTGTGTCAACTGGGATTTAGAGCAATCTGAGACTGTACAAATCCAATGGCTCTGGCTCTTTGGCATCCACACACCAGGCACTGCCTGTCCAGCCCTGCCTGAGCTGTGGGATGGCTGTATGTCAGGGAGAAGGACTCCCTGGGGAAGGACCTGACTGCACAACAGGCTCTCTCTCAGAAAGCAAACGATGTGTCTTGCACAACTGGCAAGGTTGGAGAAGAAAGGCTGTACAGGGTTTGTTTTCTCTGCACTGCTGGTGGCCAAGGCAATGCACAGCCTAAAGATTGTAGAAGTTGCAGTTATCCAGGACTGATACTCCCAGTTATGCCTTTGTGTCCTTCAAAGCAGGATGTAGTCCACCAGGTTTAACTAGGGAACAAAACAATGAGGGACAGAGGAGAGCAAAGTCCAGAATCTGGACACCTCTCAGCAGCCACAAGACAAGAGAAGTGCAAGGCAGGGCTGGCAGGCCAGTGCTGGTGCCTTCTAAGCTGTGGTGGGGGCAATAAGATGATACCATCCTCCAGAAGCACCACCAACAGCATCTGAATGTACTTCCAAAAGACAGATGTCACAAAGACACCATACTCATGGGACTACAGACACATTTGCTCACAAGAACAACTTGACAAGCTGTGCTAATGGCAGATATCTACCCTGAACCTATCCAGCACTAACTGACCTGCAACATGAAATTCCATCCACTGTATATGATTAACATGCCCCATCGAGTCATCATCAGCCCACATAATATGGTGGGGTTTTTTAATTTAAAGCAGTTGTGTCCCTAACAAGTGGAGTTTTTATGGCAGGAATTAGTTCTAGATGAAATGTAACAACAAAACATGGGTGAATTTCTCCTCATCTGATGAACATAAAGAGACATGATGCCAGGGTCCAAAATGGAAACATCAAAACTACTGTGAAGAGGACACTTAGCTGCTGGAAATGGATTATCAGGCATTATGGTAGCCTCACATATTGATCCTAAAGCTCCAGGAAGGCCATTAGCACAGCACAATTGTTGCTAAATCCAAACATTAAGGTAACATTATGCAATTTGCAGATGGACAAAAGTCACTGTTTATCACTGATTATTTTGCTAATTTAGTCATCAAATTCATTTGCTGGCTGAAATAGGATTAAGGAAAAAAAAAGATACGGGCAACTTTGAATTATATTCAGACACATAGAGAACTGTTGGCTTTACTGTGTGAGGAAGGCACAGGCTGAGGATGGAAATGGGTGGAAAGACAAAAGCCTTTCTGTGTATACAGAAAAACTTGGTAACAGATCACATCATCTGACTGCAGAAATCTATGAAATTTTTCTTTAAAAGTAAAGTCCACTCTCAGCACCCTCATCAAGTTTTTAGGTGACACAAAGCTGAGTGGTGCAGTTGACTCACCTGAGGGATGGAATGCCATCCAGAGGGACCTGAGCAAGCTCAAGAAGTGGGCCCATGGGAATCTCATATCAAGGCCAAGTGCAAGGTGCTGCATCTGAGTCAGGGCAAACCTTCATATCAACCCAGGCTGGGGGATGAACAAGTTGAGAGCAGCCCTGCCAAGAAGGACTTGGGGGTGCTGGTGGATGAAAAGCTGGACATGAGCTGGCAATGTGTGCCTGCAGCCCAGAAAGCCCATTGCAGGAGGACAGGGGGTAATGCTTTTAACCTAAAGGAGGGTAGATTTAGACTAGCTATAAGGAGAAAATTTTCCTTTGTGAGGGTAGTGCAATGTTGGAACATGTTGCCCAGAGAGGTGGTGGATGCCCCATGCCTGGAAACATTCAAGGTCAGGTTGGATGGGGCTCTGAGCAACCTCATCCAGCTGAAGATGTCCCTGCTAATTGCAGGGGGCTTGGACTACATGGCCTTTAAATGTCTCTTCCAACCCAAACTATTCTATAATTCTACGCTTCGATGTGAGAGACCAGACATTAATTTGTGTCCTCTGGGTATCATCTCATCAGTATGAATAATTCAACTGGACTGCAGAACATGTTCAGCAACATCTCTGCTGGATGTTCTTGTCCTGGCCATAGATCATGCTAAATGTACACCAGACTGAAATAACATGAAGGATAGCATTCAGGAAAATTAGGCAACAATACTATATCACCTCAGTCAAATTTGACCACATTCTGATCAAAAGGGTAAAGCATGGTCTAAAAACAAAAATCTAGCTTATGCAGAAAGTTGTGTAGACAAAATTATTATTTTCCCATACTTTTTCTGTTGCTCCTTGCGTTTCTGAGCCAGATATTTCTTTTTCACATTGTTAAGCTCATTGTTAAGTCTTTCTATTTCACGTTTGTATTCTTTGCTCTGTGCTTCATACGTATTCAGTTCTGAGGACAAAACCTAACAAACAAAAGACAAACAGCAGAAACAGGAGATGTTAGTTTCACTTACACATAAGTGAATATTTTTACAAACACTTGCTCCTTTCACATATGATGATGTAACACATCACCATTTTCTACCACAATTCTTTTTCCATTATTATGTTTCATTTCTGTTGTCCTCTGTTCACCTAAGGACAGCTTACAAAACTGAGGTTATGCCATTTAGCCATAATACAACATGTAAAATATGCTTCAGGTTTGGGAATGGTAACAATATATACACTAGCCCTTAATTTCTGAGACATAAATCTGGGTGAAAACACAAAATGAAGGTCTTAAAAAACAATAAATCAGGGAATTATTTGACAATAATGGGGTTTATTCACCGGGACCCACTGTTAAGTGGAGTAATTCAATCCACACAGGCAAGGTAGTGCCAGGCAGTGTAAATATTAATACAACCCCACTTCCACACAAATCAGTTAAATTTTTGAAAAGAGGGGCATGCATAGTCTTTCTTTCAAAAGGAGAATAGCTTGACCTGGCACCCCAAAATGTCATGCACACTAGCACATTACAGCAAACAGTGCCTGAAATACACAGTAGCAGTTGACTGCATTAAGGACAAATAAGGCCCATACAGAAAACTTCAAATCACATTCAGTTCAGCTAAACTTTGGCTTCTATTTTACATTTTCTACATTGTTTTTCTTCTCCATGGAAAGCTAAGATTTGCATAACAGCCTCTTTTGTTTCCTAAGGGCCCATCTGCTCCTGCATTTTTTTCCTCATGGTTAGTATAGACATGATTATGATGCAGTGAACAGGAGATGATGACTTCAACGGAGAGAGGAGCCATGTAAGTAGATGAACTCCTGGGGAGACTGATCTCTCATGCAGGCAAGAACAAGGGAAGATCAGCTTATTCATAGAATATCACAGAATTCTGTCAAAGAATCACTTTTTAAGACCATGCTTTTTAAATTTCCTACAAAATTCTTTTGGAACCAGGAAATCCTCCCTTCTACTGACAAGGGGTTAGAACAGGTTCCTCCTGTCATCCCCATAAAATCTGCACATCTAATATACGTGTATGTGTTGCAAGACAAATAACAATAATTTAAGACTAGGTTATATATTGCCACTGCTTTGTTAAAAAGAAAACCAAATGGCTTTGATTTGCTTCTTACAGATTTTAACAGTTTAAGAAAAGTGAAGGAGAATAAGCTTAATGAAAAGCTGGCAGTGTCCCAGAATGCCCATGCACAAAACTAATTTACAGCATTGTGCGGCACACTCGTATCCTAATAAGACTTTTCCAGCATTTTAATGAAACAAGCTAGCATAATGTGTAAAAAAGTTCTCTTGCTGATAGTGGTTCTCCCTTGAGGAGTTGCAGTATTAACCTTATTTTTCCTGATCTAATTTACCAGGGCAGGCACACTGTTCATTGAAAATCTTCCTGAAGTCTCATTCCCCTGGTGCAGTCACCCTGCAGTGCTGGCAGCCCCTCAGCCAGAGGCAGAGGGCATCTCTTACTTTGAGCTGTTTAGTCTTCTCCTGGAGACTGTGCCGGTAGTGCTGCAACTGTTCCGTGGCTTCAGGCCCAGGCTGCCGGGCCAGGAGTTGCCTCAGCTCCACATACAGTTTCTCCTTCTCCTAACAAAAAGACAAGAGGAAGAGCTCTTATAAAACTACTAAGGCAGCAGCACAGCCTGTGATGAAATCAATCTCACTGGAAATTGGAATGCAAACAGGAAGATACGTGGAGAAACAAATCTGCCTGTGTGTCAGCCTTTCCTCACTAGCCATAAGGTATTTAAAGTTGTTGTGATAGCGATGGGAGAGCTCACTAAGAGAAACATCCAGCTATTTTGAACCACGAATGAAATACTCTTAAACACCATCATCAGTGAGTACATTCCACCACAGAGAACCTACAACAGTCACCGGAAGAGTATCCAGGGCTGGGAAATTAATTACTAGCAACTGTGCTTATCGCAATCTTTCTTCTTATGAGCCACACTGCCTTACATTAAGCATCGTAGCTTCACCCAACAGGATGTGAGCAGACTATAGAAATGTCACAGAAGTACTGTACAAAAGAATAACTTCTTCCAAAGAAAATCCTGCAAGGCACATGTACACATGCACACACACACACACACATATATTTAGGTAACCTTTCAGTTTAACTGCAGGGGCTCTGGGAAAGGGAAAGAAAGTATAAACAGCAACAACAATGACTACCACAAATACACCAAGTAATTTTATTTCATCATGTGTCTCCTCTTCCTTTATGTTGGAACAGTAATACTTGTGGGAATTGGATATAGTCATGCCTGAACAGAAACCACACCATGGACCCACTTACAGCTCTCTGTACTGAAATGCAGCTTTCAGTTGTGTTTTGAGGATGTACTTATTTTCACTCTGAGGAATAAAGCTGTGAACAAAGCCACCTTCATAGATTTGCACATTGCAATAGTTTTAGTATCTACCCTGTCAAACTAAGATCACTATTATTTAACATTATTTAGTAAGATCACATCCTCTTCTGGTACCTGGAGAGCTAAAATTAAAAAGGAGACTAGCAGACAAAAGATTTAACCGAGGAAGACAAAAATGCCAAGAAGGAGGTAGGACAGGCAATTATTTACACTGGATTTGACAAAAACCCTTTTAGCTGTCTTTTTTTAAGCTCCATCTACAACTCTTACTGCAGAATTCTTCCACTGACGTGGGAAATGGTACCTCCACGTCATCTAGAACTGCAACATTTGCTCCTGCTCAATAGTTGAGCCAGGATTTTCAGAATTGGCTTGCAATTTTGAAGATGAAAAATTTTAGGTGCCCAGTCTTCAAGAGCATAAGGAGTCTGGAGTTTTTAAACCTCATCATTTTCTGAGAACCATGCACTACAATGGCCACAAGCTGGGACCCAAAAACAGAATCACTTGAAATCATACATTACTTTCACAAGCCCTGTCCTTAAACTCTGGAGTTTACTGAGGAAGAGTTTCTTATAAATGAAGCTGTGCATAGTTTATCTCTGGAAAAATCAAAGCCCCCGAGACTCAGACTGAATTTTGCATAGTGGCAAAAATTAAATTCATGATTCATTCTGAGTAGACAGTTGTTATGCCACAACAAGTGGTTTCCACTACCAGCTTTTCTTTCTGAGGAAGTAAGATTTTACTGCAAGGTAAAAACAACAGCAAAAGAAAAATACATCTTGTCAAAATCTGACTGGTCAGTATTAACATTTCACCCCTGAATGTATCATAGATTTGTATTTTGGAAGAGTGTAATGGTAATTTGGATAAATATGGAGCAGTAGATGGATTGAAGGTCTTATGTACAATTGTTTTCCAATTTTTTTCTCTCCTAACCCTCTACAATGGCCAAGTAAGCTCTTCAAACATTGTGCAATGGTGTGTATAATAATCTCATTTAGAGACAAAGTGTGCAATTCTATTATAAGGAGAATCTATCTTATGCAACAGAGACTCGTTAGCTGTCCAATGCATATTGTCTCCCTAATCCAACCAGATGTCTTATAATGCATATCCTGTCCTTCCTTGCTAAGCACTGTCCATTTCTTTTACATTTAGTCAATTAATTTTTCACTGGGTTAGAAGCACCATATGTCAGCAAAACATTAAAAGAAAATCCTGGATACTTCTTTCCTCATCAGCAGAAGTTTGTATTCACAGGTTGGCATTTCTAGAATTTCTGACGTTTAACCTTAGCATGGAAAAAAAAATAAAAATCAATTAATTTCAATTAATTTTAGAACAGCAACCACCAGAGTAAATGTAAGTGAGTCGCACGGTACATGTGGTTCTACCACCAAAAATACATTGCTCACAGCAGTTACTTTTATCTCTACACATAAGAAATCAGGAACACCCCCCCAAAAAATCAGCACAAGTTAATAAAGAAAAACTTTGTTTTCTATAATAGAGTCAATCCACTATGATTGGCTTTCTTTGGCTTGTCGCAGACTGCCTCCCCTCGCACTTCCCTCTGTCCTCACACCAGGCTGCAATCACAACGTACATCTTGCCAGAGTTATGTAGTTTTGAGATTAAAGGAACTTGGAGTCACAAACACACTGCAAGACACAACACTTCTCCTTGGGGAGGGGAAGGAAGATCCATCACATCTCTCTGTAACTCCATGGTGTTAAGCCTTCACTGGTAAGAGTAATGTACATGAGTTCAGATCAGGTCTAGGCCAGTAACAAAGCTTTTTTACATAATCCTTCCACAGTGAAATTCCCATGGAATTCAGCAGGTGTTTGACTGTAGGATTGAGCTCATAATAATTGAGTCAATAAGATTCACTGATTTATGACATAAAATAAGACAAGGTGATGGTGCAGAGATGTTGGCACATGCATTTTGTGTATGTAGGGCAGGCAGGGACACTCAGATTGAGGGTTGCAGTCAAATTTCAGTCATTCCAAAGAGAATTTCAGCACCTCAGTGAATACCTGCTGTAAAAATTGTGTAAATAAAACTACAAATTATTTTTTAGAATAGCCCTTCCTGTCTTAGATTTGTTTTCAGGGGATTTCTGAGGAGCTCACAGATCCGCCATAGGCTCGGCCATGACAAAAAGTTTCTTCATCTCTAAGTCTCTCACCCACTAATTTGGAGGGGGAAGGTGTGGAAGTGAGTGGTGCTTTCCCCTAAATTTAACTAGGTGTTGTCTCAGCCATATTCAGTATTTCTCCTGGCCTGTTTTCTCTACAGCAAATTGAGAAAAAATAATTTTCTTCTGCAGAAGACTGGCTCATGCTTGGCAAATTTCACTTGATTCTCCAGGATCAAGTGGTCACAAGTTTGCTCAGTCTACAGCAGAAGAATAACTTTTGCCAGCAAAATCCTACTTCAGAAGAAGCTATTGCTGCTGACCAGAACAGCCTGATTTGTTTTTCCCAGTGAGAAGAACCATCAGCACCATCAGACACATTTCCCAAAGTGACAGCAAGGCATTCACTGCTTAGACAGGGAGTGGGAGGCAGTCATCAGTTCCAGGCTGGAATAGACCATGGTATTTGGCATTAGCTCTAAAGATGTGACTCTATTTTATGTCATCCTGTCCCTCACCATGACACCAGGAAACTCCTGAAATGATTCATCTTGTTAATTAGACCAGGGTTTCATTCTGAGCCAGAGACAATGGACAACCATACATTTAATGAAGATGTATTCACAGCAGAAATAGGCCCTGAAGTCCCAACTTCCTCCTTTTTATCAGATTGTCTTTCCAAGTAGATAATTCAATAAATTTACCTGGCATAGCAGCACCTCAACAGCCTTTTCCACCAGATCCACAAAAATCCTATTTTGCATGAAAAACTTTCTATCACACAAATCATTCAAACAAACAAACACACACACAAAAATCCAAAAGCCTTTGACTCAGAGTAAATTTCATTTATGTCAGCTCCTGTCTCCAGCAATTGAGAGGAAGAAAAAAACCCAACAAGACAAAGATGTAGTGCAAAAGTGTTCAATGGAGTGCATGGCAGCAAACCTTGAAACACTCAGCTCAGCTAAAAATCCTTATTTTAATTAGTGAGGTGGAGAAAGCAATGTAGTAACTGTGTAAAATCTTCACAGCTGAAGGAAAGGCTGGGATAATCCCATCTTCGGTGACATCTGTACCACTCGAGATGTAGTTAAAATAAATCTGTCTTGTAACTTATACCTCTGATAATAATACTTCTCCAGAGTAAATCTGTCTCCTCTGACACAAACCAAACTGCACCAAATTGACTGGCATTTTCAAAACATGTTAATGAGACAGGAAAAAACACCTTGGAGCATCTTCTAAGTCTTCACCCTTGCCTCTTTTTTTGCAACATGCAACAGCAAAAGCTGAATGCTGCTCTATTACCATCTTCTAGGAACAACAAAGTATGAACATTTCCAGCAGAAGTGCAACTCTAACTTCTTACTATTTTTATTATTATTGATAGGTACTGTTACTATTGGATCCTTCTTAGGAAGGTTGTGGGAAAACAGGGTTTTTACCCCAATGAACAAACAAATATGTTACATATACTCATCTCCTTTCAGCTTCTGAACTCTGCCAATCTATCAGAAGAAAATGGCATGGATGTGTCTTGCTGAAATAACAGCTGCATTTCTCTTTTTACTATGGACATTATACAAGAGTTTATAAAATCGTTAATCAGAGTAGCTCTTTTAATCACAGTGATATACTTTACATTGCAGAATATGATCAATTAATTATCTCCTGCTCTATATGTGTGAGCAGAAACATACACACATATGCACACAAAAGAAAAGGGAGCTGTTCATCAAAAGTGAGAATTACCCCTGACAATGACATGGATTGATGTAAATATTCCAACTATTTCCACAGTGCCTGCAGCTTGACAGCTGGGTTGAAGGGAGCTCTAAACAAATCTTTGTTTCACATTCTAGTAGGAGTTTGTCTTAAAGTGTCCTGGAGGAGATTCGGAAGTTGATACAAATCTTATCAGCAATTTAAATATTCTAAGTGAATAGTCTACAAAGCAAACAATGGGGAACCTTTTACTGTACAATAATGACTTTATA
This sequence comes from Pseudopipra pipra, assembly GCF_036250125.1. Taxonomy (NCBI): domain Eukaryota; kingdom Metazoa; phylum Chordata; class Aves; order Passeriformes; family Pipridae; genus Pseudopipra; species Pseudopipra pipra. Next base: position 25,410,030 of record NC_087556.1, on the reverse strand, counting down.
CAGGGTTTCAAGCAAAAGAAAATTAAGTCTCTTCTTCAAATCTAGACTATTTGACCTAAAACCTTTGTATTATAATGTCAGTGTAACAGCATGTAATTTAGCTATTCAATAGCCCTTTAGATTTTTAAAATATCAGATGAATCAAAGGAGAATTATCACAGCTCTATTGATAATAATGAGCTGTTCCTGGAGATGGAGGCTTGGGATGGGGATTCCCAGCAGACTCAGCTTCTGCTGTCACTTCACACTGATCTGACAGATGACCTCGAAGGGTCAGAGAAATTGCAGAGATCCTTCTAGAAATACCTATTTGTAAGTTAGGCACCTACATCTCTTCAATCACCTGCATGACTTAAACCCATAGACTTCCCTGAAAGATGAGAGCACTTTGCTTCAAGTCCTTTGGTGTTCTGCAATTGCTACTTCTGAACAGCTGTCTCAAAGTCAAGTTACCACTTAAATCTACAAATACCTGCCTAACAAGGCAGTAAAGCCTACATACATCTTTTTGACAGGGTGGCAGAGTTTCCCTGCATATGCCAAGTACCTCAGGGAAGAAAGACCGGTCCCCTGTTACACTTTGGAACCTATTAAGAAATAACAGTACATCTAAGAAATACACAGCAATTCTGAAATCATGAATGTTTTAATGCATGGCTTCCTTCAGACTCACTGTAATTAGAGCTGAGCCTCTGCTATCCTTTGAGGAGTTCTGTTTCAGCTCCCTTTGCCTGCTCCTTAAAATTCAAAGAAACAGAAAGAGGAACAAAGGAAGGGGAAAGACAGTGAATCCTAATGTCCATGTAAAGACAACTGCAGTGCCCAAGTGTGCCATCCCCTATTTAAGATTACTGGTATATCTACTAAGATAGGCATGAGAAGACCAGCTCTGAGCCTAGAAGATGTGGAGCAACTGGCTGACTGATGCACCCTACTTGGCAGAGTCTCCCTATGTGAGGTTCATGACTGCCATGCACTGAGCAGCACATTTCTGGATGTCTCAAGAGAAGAATGGACAAATGGGGTTCTTTCTACACCTATTTGTGTCCTCATGTGTCCAATTTTAAGCTCCCTTCCTAAAAAAACCCAGCCAAACACTGTTGACTCTGCCTGTCTCTAAACTGCTGCAAAACAGCCTTAGCCTGCAGCATCTTTCTGCATGTGTTCTCTCAACAAGAAGACCATTCACACTCCTGTAAGTATGAAAATAAGTGAACTGGAATAGACAAAATCTAGTCTTTCCCTGTGGAATCACCCTTTTTTGTGGGGTTTTGTTGTTGTTATTGCAGCTGTCATACAAAATAATATTCCATCACTGAAGGGGATGCTGTAGATTGTCCATATTTTGCTGCTGAGGGAAGAGCAGTACACCCTTGCCTTAAAGGAAGAACACCTGCCAAAGGGTACACCTGAACAAAAAGAGGTACACCTGGCTCTGGGCCACACTACATAACATGGGCTTGTGAACGTATTGCTACACTGCTGTCACACTCCTTCAGTATTTTAACTTCTCCAGCAGCTTCTGGATGGCTGACAGTCAGTATCGGATTGCTGAGAGCACTGCAAAGTTTGTGCACTGCAATGTATTCAGTCAGCACAGAGACTCATTTATTTTCCCTTAATGAGATAACTGGTTGATTAATATACTTTACCCTGGGGTGCACAGCAGATTTATTTCCTTCCCAGCTACATGCTGAACACAGGAATGAGGAGTAAACAAGTTTGTTTTCAGTTATTTGTTATTTAGTGGAACAATTCCTGATCTTTTTACCCAAGCTTTATTCTAGCAAACTAATGTTGAAGCTATGTGCAATTCTGACTATATGAACTCCTAATTTCAGTATCTGAATGCTATTTTTTTTTTATGTACACAGGCTGAAGTGTTGCTACCAGCAAGGGCAGTGATCCCCTTCTCATTCTACAAGAGTTCTTGACACAAAGAGTTGCTACATGGATTGCCAAAGCTCACTAAAACTTCTTGAAGATACTCAGAAATGACACTCAGTTCTTCAGGACCACCAACTGAATAAGACAATACACCTGCTCCTTGCTTTGCAGAAATACCAGGGCTAGACTCCACCAGCAGGTTAGAAGTGTGGGAGAAAACTCACAACCATAAACCACAATGTACTTGAAGCCAACAATTTCTTCACACATATTTAACTTCATGGACTGGGAGCACATACATTAGAATGCAGCAAACAAATCTATACTTGACATTTATCTGTCAAGGAGAGTATTTGTGTAATTAAATCAATCTTGCATGACATGGAGGGATGGCATCTGATGACCCACCAGAGTTCTCTTTCAAGCTCAAAGTAAAGTATATAGATCAATTCTCCTAAAAAACTTGTAAAACAGATTAAGCATTCATGTACATTTGCCACCTATAAACCCTAAGGGATTTTTACTCCGCCTGTGAGTTCCTCATCTTTTTAAATGGCATCTGAATACTTCTGACTAAGATGTCATTAGAGGAGCTAAAATTGGTGCAGACCCCCAGAAGTTATTTTGATCTGTTTTCTTCCAGATGCTGAAATAAATTTGCACCTTGCTTCTGTCCAAAACCATTTATCATGGGAAATCTGTTTTGTTTATGAGGGCAGCACAGTTCAGTGTAGTTCCACAAAGACTCAATAAAAATTAAACTCTTCCACTAAGAAAATTATTCCCCAAAAATATTTTGTTTGATCACTAAGTAATATGATTGCTTCCCATTTCTCAGTGTCAGAAATATTTGCACTACTTTTATTGAAAATTTTTTTTCTCACTCTAAAGTGTGGCCAATTATCTTCACCTGGTGACATTGATGCAATCAGCATCTTTCCTACCTGTTTTTGAAAAACCGTGTTTAAACAAACATACCCAGAAAAAGAAAAAAAGTCTGTTTTCCTGGGAAGACTTTATTCTATTCCCTTTGAATTGCAACATATGTGGGAGGAGGGAAAGAATCTAAATGTCAGCATGTTTTTAAGAGTAGTTTATCATGCTGTAAGTTTCTATAGCATAGAACATCTTCTAATTCTAGATGGACTGAGATTAGAAGGGCTAAAATAAACTAATGCGCCAAGAAGTTTATTCAAAATATGCAGAAATAGAAAATAAATCCTTTCTGAGGAGATCCTGGGCAAGAACAGAACATCCCTCAAATACCTTATGAACTATTAAGGCATTCACAAAACTTTCAGGTGGATATGTAGGCCTTCAATAGACCTTCACAAAGGTGACTCATATCTTTCCTGTTTTTGAGATATGATAATATTTATTACATCATCACGGGATTGTATATGAGTCCTGGTAAGTTGCACTAAGAATTAACACAATGATCCCACAATTGGCTCAGTGGGAGTGGTTCTACCCTAGTCACAGGACCCTACTGGCTACACAATCTGTTTTTAAAAAAATTAATAATTAAGTTAATTGAAAAAGAATTACCAGTGTCAGAAAATAAAGGCACTAGAGAAATTCTAATTGTATGGAAAAATCATCATGCCAGGCATAGAATCACTAAAAGACATTAATCCTTCAACGTAAAACCAATATTAAAATAGAAAACATTTTCACTTACAGCCAAAGCTAAAATCCCCAGTCAAAATCCTACTTCAGCAGAGAACCTTTCAAACACAACAAAAGGAAAGTAAAACAATGGCACAAGAAGGAAAGAATCTGAAAAGTAGTCCTGAAGGATGACTCGATGCATTAGATACCTCCATATGTCACTTTACACTGCACTGAAGACTGTTCAAAGAAGTTCAAATAAGTTTCAAGATACCAGACTGAAATCAATGGCACGAACTCAGCAGACTGCTGTGCATCACAGTATTGAGCTGATAGTAAGATATTTTTCATTAATCACTAATTAAAACTGGGTTACAGCCAGAGTTCATGGGCATGCATTATATGTTCATTTGAAAAAAAAACCAGAAACTGTCTTTAGTCTTAACTCTAAATCCAGGGAACTCTTACAGTGTGCTTTGACACAGCAGTGCCTAGTTCTTCATGACACTGGGGAAGTAAACTTTTTCTTAATGATTCATAGCCTGCTGAAAGCCAAAAAGTAAATGTTAGGGCTTACTGTATTTCTTATTTCTAGATTTCAATACAAATCCCTTGAAATTCTTATTTTGAATTTCTTGAAATCCAGCTTAGAACTAGAGCCATAAACTCAAAACCCACACTCCACCAGGTACTGCTTGCTCTCTCTCTCGCTTCCTTAAGGTATATGACAATACTTAGGTTTTTACAAGGATAGAAAAGCATTTTTCTGCTTTTTTTCATGTCAGGAACCATTTCATCAACAGTTAGAAGTTTTGGCAGTTTGGAAGTGAACCTCAAAGATCATACGATTCAACCTTCCTTTCACTCTCATTTGCTTATACTGACGCCAGTATACATCTATGAGTACAGACAGTAAATCTGTTGTCCCTTTAATGGGACCTCTCATGCAAGGGCTTTGGGATTAGATCTTCAATTGGCACCTTTTAAACCTCTGAATCATTGAACACCAGGTTGCAAGGGGACCTCAAAGATCACCTGGTCCAGTCTTTCTTGGCAAAAGCACCATCTAGACAAGACGGTCTTTTCCATGTGGCTCCTTATAAAAGGAGAGTCTTCATCTTTTTTTTAGCCATCCTTTAAATACTGGAACATAGTTATATATAGAGAGAGGTTTCCTCTAAGACATTTTCTTTCAAGGCCAAACAAATCCAGTTCTCTCAGTCTTTCCTCCCATATCAAGCTTCCCAGTCCTTTGATCATCTTTGTGGACCTTCTCTGGAACCCCTCCAGCCTGTTCACATCTTTTTTACATAAGAGGGATGAAAACTGAACACAGTATTCCATGTATGGCCTGAAATGTGCTGAGTAGAGTGGGATAAACTCTGCTGGTGATGCCTTTCTTTATGCAACCCAGCATCCTGCTGCCTTTCTTTGCTGCAGCAGCAAACTGTTCACTCATACTGAGCTTGTTGGCTACCAGGTCCCTTTCCACAGAGCTGCTCCCCATCCAGGTAGATCCCAGCCTGTGCTGCACTCCTGGATTACATTTCCCAGCTGTAGGACCTTACACTTGCCTTTGTTGAACTTCACGCCTTTTCAGGGTTGTTGTTGACTATTTCACTTCTCCTGTCTAACAGTGGGGAAACATTTTCCTTCTGTTTCTGTTTGTTGCTTACACACCTGAAAAACTCTTGTGGTTTTTGACATCTCTGGCCAATTTCCATTCAGTTAGTGGTGCAATTTCTTTGTGCTGACATGGCTATGCCAGCTACTGGCTATGCAATTAGATGCAATTTTACTGGCAAGAAAGTCTTCTTCTATTCAGGAGGTGGTATAAGCTAAATCAGAAAAGTGACTTTTTTGCTAGTAGGAATGGTGCTTTTTAAGCACAGAAAAGGCCTAAAGCTCAGTATACTCACCCCTTTAATTGAGGGCTGAGAGAACCACTAGCTTGAGCTGCAAGATAGGGCATTAATCCAGTGCTTCCAGAGGAAGTCAAATCCTCTAGGAAATAGAGATAGAAAAAAGCCAGGTCCTAGTGCAGTATAAAAAGCTAAAAAGAAAATTTCCCTTTTCATTTTTGGACAGAAAAATCCCTTCAAAAAGCTGACTTCATATATAAATGATAAAGGAGCAGTAAAGAAAGGATTGTATTTTGCAGTGGATTTTGCAGTTCACCTCTAAGTTTCAGTGTATACAAAGCACTCTCCCAAACTACCTCTGCTGAAATTTCTCTAAAAGCAAGATGAGAGAGAAACAGTAATGGGCAAGTCAAAAGAGACTTTCAGGGATTCTACAGTCATTAGTTTCCCGAAGAGAATTGCAGTTATTTTTATGAAAATAGACAAAACTAACTTCTGAGAAAAAACTCTCCAACTCAGACTATCTACCCTACATGTAACATGCAAGTAGCTTATACTCTCAAATCCAAGCAGAATCTACACTGGGCACCAAAAATTTGTAAATTTGAGAATTTGAGAGGGTAAAGTAAATATCAGCCATGATGAAGATGTAAAGATAAAATCTAAGATAAAACTGATCTGGGCCTTAAGAGTACCAAAATAAGGGTAGGTGATAGGAGAGTATTCTCTTCTTTTTCCTAGCAGGCTGGCAGATGAGAAACTCTCTTACTCAGCATTTGAGCACACATTTCTGTATTATGTGCTCTATAATGGAAGCTACTTGAGCACTATGAGAGCAATGAAGAACCTAGCAGAAGAATGCCTCATGAAACTCTCAAGGTAGAGAATTTCAGAAGGACTAGGCTCTCATAAATTGGGCTGAAAAAAAATTGTACGAGATTGAAAAAAATTGTATTTTACGTAATAAATAGGGGGGGGAAACTGTATAACAAATATAGGTAAGCAAATCCCAAAGTTCCTTCATTTCTTGGGAGAAAACTTTGATTTCAGTAGCTGCCAGCCTGCATAAACCCACGTGGTAACACACTGTTCTAAAAGCAGATTTCTTTATGAAACTGTAGTACCAGATCTGAGAAATAAAGATGGTTGTGTATATGTTCAGACCCTATAGCAACAAGCACCTCAAATTGGACAGAATAGCACTATTACCAAGTTAGCACAAATTAAATAAAACATCTGCCTATTTTGAGTTTTTAGCTACTGAATTGAGTCATGTATCTAATATATTCATTCACACACCACTATAAGAATGGAAATTATTTTATTCCCTTTTTACTTGATATGAGGCATGCAAAAGCTAAGTAACCTGCCCAAAGTCTTGCTCTCCCCTCCCCGTATCTCACAATACCTGAAATGGACCTCTGCTGCAGATAGCAGCATCCCTTCTACTCCTCCTACTCTCTGACAGTGGGACAGTCAGTTCTCTGAGGGATTGAAACTTAGCTCAAAACTTGGCTCAATACAAGGACATGTGGGTGCTATCTGGCTGTAATCTCTGAGTCACATACATGAGCTAATCATGCCTTTTGCCCTGGCACTTTTAGAAACTATGAGCTGAAGACACTAACAGTCTGGAAGCATCGCATCTTGACTGCCCAGTCCTGGGCTTTGATTGCTGGCAATTAAACAATAGTGATTATAAATATATATATATAGGGAAAAGCAATGCTTTCACTATCACATGCAAGCATTAAATAAGACACATTTGCCTCTGCCTCTCTGCACAAATAATCTAGGTTGCAATTCTTTTTTACATTTATGAACAATCTTCTGAGATGACTGACAAAAGAAGTAACTGACATATAATGTGAATCTTTACGGTTAGCCATTCCAAGACATGCAGCTGAATAAAATTCTGCTCAGTCAGACATAAAATCAAATTAGAAGAGCTCACTCTGAAGAGAAAGAACTACATTTGAAACAAATAAGGCAGTGCATAATTCACTTTTAATGGGATAAGTTCCTAAAACCACACTAATCACAATCTTAACAAGGTAATACATTCCACTGCGAGTTTACCACATCACTGCTCAGTACACAGCAGAGCTGCAGAGCTTCAGTCATGTGAGTGATTTGCCCCACATGCAAAGTGAGCAACTGATTTTTTGCAGTCAGGATTTGTTCAGCAGAGCACTCCTGTTTATTAATAATTATACCTTATGGCCTTACAACATGTGTTGTTCATCCTACATGTGTTCACAAAGATTTTCACCCATCACTCAGATCCCTTGGTTAACACACAACATACTTCTCCACCATGCCCTGCAATATTCCTCAACAGTTTAGAAAAGAACCAAAAAATGCTCCATCTCACCTGCACAAATTCAGAAGGAAGGTAATAACTCAAACATGAGAGCTGGCTAACGCTGAAGTAACATTTCCTATGTGTTGCAAAAATGCCACTGGATTTTTATAGACCATAAGTATTCAAGACCTTGGGTTTGGATCTGATTTTTAGGACAGCCTTTTTCATCAGCACAGCAGCTCACAACTGTAAGAATGCCTGAGCTAAAGGAGAAAGTATGACCATCTGATCTGCAGCTACTCTTCAAAGTAGCATCTCGGGATGTCCACACTTATTTGGTGTATGAGAGCTGATAGCTTATAACACAAGATGCTGTACCTACAGGGCACCAATAAATCAAAGAAAAATAAGAAAAGAGTTAATAATTTCTATGACACAGGATATCTTTTTACACCTTTATTAGACTGTTCAACCATGAAAGTTATTCTAGCAAAACCCACCATTCACCATGTTGCATATTCACTACCTCTCAGCACATCTGATCCAAAAAATGTGCTCTGATGACCAGCTAAGAGATATTTTAGTATGAGATTTAGAGTCAAGCTGGGTTTTTCCTGTACTGTCAACAATCCAAATATTCTGACTCAAACATAGGGAATCATTCTTTTAATCACATAGCACAGACTGTAGCTTGCTTCTACAGCTTCCTAATTTTTAAACAACTAACAGGTGAGAAATAATGAAAAAGCTAATAAAAAGGATATGGTTAAATACACATCAAGAGCAGGAAAAGTAAGCAGATGCTTTTCTACTTGCATCTATATACTGTGATACTTACTTAGCAAAAATTTCCATTTATATATCCAGCTGAAACCTTGTTCCCTGCATAAACCAGCTTTTATTTAAAAGACCATTTACCAAAAAAAAAAAAAAAGTAACAGTCAGAAGACAGAACTACAGTACATACAATACAAATAGAATTATTTTTCCCTTACACAAACATTATGGCTCTGTATGAGTATGCAGCAAGGTGAATACCCTACAAATCAAACTGCAGGTTGCTGACACCAGGCTCAACCATCTCCAGACATGGGTTATTGCTAACTCCAAAGATGTTTTTAATACACAATATTCAATCCACCAAGTTTTTTTGCACTCTATTTTATTGATACACTTTGATGCGAGAGAGTTTGTCATATAATATGCACACACAGAAATCATGGACACAGACACTCACAAGCTTCCCTTAAACAGATATCCTATTTCTGGCATGGTGGCCACACACATGTGAAAAAAGATTATGTATGGCAAGCAAGAGATTAAGACCACTTTAAAGCAGATACACACAATGGTTGTGCCCTGGTCACAGGGCAAGATGTGGATGGAGATAACTGGGAGTGAAGAGGTGTGACTTAGGCAAGCAAACACAACATGGGGAAAGCAGTAGCTCTCTGAATTAAGTTTGTATCCCTCAGATCCTGCAGTCTCTGACTGTGAATATGGGGGATCTAACACCAACCAGCCACTGGACAAGTCATCAGCAATTCCCCCATTCCTACAGATGAACAGCAACTGAACTGAACTGAGCTGACTTCCAGGAGAGACACATAAAAAGAAGATGTTGAATGCCTTTAAGCATGAGGAGACCTACCAGGATTTTTAAAAAGAGAGAAGAACTCACAAAGCAAAACAAATTATATTGAGGGGAAAAAAATTAAAAATTCCAGAAATGGGAGCTAAATTGCTACTGTTTCCCATAAATCTAAAGTTCAGTCAGCATCAAACCTTACGCTACCTTTTGAATAGGGACACACAGCTCATTGTTTCAGTGAGTAACAGGGTACCATTTCACAAAACAGGTATTATCCTTATACCAAGGAAAACCAGTTCAAAGAACAACAAATTACTTGTACGAGGTTATCCAGACACTTAGCAGAAACAGCTCAGCTAGTACACTGAACTGTTGAGCCCTACGCCAGTGACCGATCCAGTAGGACATACAGCCCTCCAAGGAAATGAGCTGGGGGGTTTGCTGCATCTCTGGTTACCTCTCATTACCCAAACGCTGCTAGGAAAGAGCCCTACATCAGTCATTGTGGAGGACTCAAAACACTGTGGAAAAACAGAAAAGAGCTCAGAAATGTGCATGGTAAATCCCTGAACACAATTTGGAGCAAGATATTTTTGGCCTTTATTGTTAGTCTCTCCAAGGGACAGCATTAATTTCAGCATTGTTGCACAGGAAATTGGTGCCTGAATTGAGGATGCAAAGGAACTCTTTAACAATTTTAGCTATAATAATTCAATCTTATATAGCCAAACCCTGTCTCAAATCTCGGAAAATAAAAAAACCATAGAGTCACCAAAGAAGGACTGTAGTATAGAGAGAAAGATTGTATCAAAGGCTAATACAGCAATGTGGGCTCAAAAACCTACTATTTCAAAGATTTTCTTGGGCAGGCAACTTAATATCTCTACTTCTCAGTTCTTCAGCTGAAAATAAGGATAATAGCAAAATGGGAACATACTAAGGATAAGGCAAGATACTCAATAGAGACTATGTAAAAATCTAACAGAATTGGTTTGTCCTTGGGTAAAGCACAGTAAATTTGCAGCTATTTTTGCTACATTTTAAGATAACTATGTCACTGACAGAGTTTCAGTGCTATGAAACAAAGATCACATTTTTCCAAGCAAAGGCACAATACACCATACATTACCTTCAAAGGAAATTGCAGATCTATTTTTTCCTATGAAACGAAAAACAGAGACAAACCATCCCTTGATAACATCTGCTGAGCTTTTTCTCAAGACAGAGGGAGATTCAGGTCACATTCAACTCTACACGAGTGATACCCAACACAGGCATCCAGATTATTAGTGTATTTAAGACCAAGATTTTAAAATCATGTCTAGAGCTGGTAAACCACAGCTATTCCTACAGTCACCAGAGAGGAGGAGACAGATTTCCCAATTTTACACCTATAGTTAAAGCCAAAAGAATCCTTTTTTTTACATTGTATAGCAATGTTTGCAATACAGGAATACAGTCTCTCCTCCATCCTACAACATAAATCTTACTGGTATCACTGGGGTTAAGGGACATCTGATACAGTTAAAAAAGATAAGCTATCACAAAAATTATTTCTTGGCAAAGTTCAGCACAAAAACCTTGAAATCAAACAGGCCCAGACAGCAGCATATCTAAATCACACAAACTCTGTAGGATTTCTTCTGCCAAAAGCCAAGGTAAGCACAAATTGTATCGAACAGGGACTTTCCTTCATGGTCTGGTCATAAGAGTCTTGTTTAAGAGGATGAAAAAAAAGCCTTTCATAACGTCTAAGACTGACTTGAAGATGAATCTATGACATGAATAAACAAAAGCCAACCTTTAACTGTATTTTCCAGAGTTGTCCAGGTATCAGTAATCAGAATATAAAAATCAACTAATCAGATGCTGCTTGTTCTCTTTCAGCAAGTCAGTGCTGCCATCTATAGCTGTCTAAAGGGCATGCAAAAGAAATTCAAAGTCATGCATCTAAATAACATTCAGGAAGCATGTCAGTAAACAGAGAATGCACGGTGAGTCAAATACGTTAATAAGATGCAACAAAATAATGACGCTGCAGTACCTGAAGGAGAAATTCTTTCTCTATCACTTCACTTGTCTTGCTTATAAGCCTCTTCTGTAGTCTCTGTACTTTCTGAATCAGCTCATAGGCAGTGGGGTCGCTGGCCTAGAAAAGAGCAAAGAACTCTCAAAAATTATACATGATAACAAGGTAGGGTTTCTTGTTTGCAAATGAAAATCATAATATCTAAGTGTTCAAAAGTAATAAATATAAAATGGGAGGGGTGGGAGTGTTTGGTTTTTTTTAAATTGCATACAAGCAGTCCTGAAACCTAATGTATCAATTTTAGCAGCAACTGGAACTGCCCACTGACAAATGAAGAGCAGTGCAAGTACTTTCCACTGTTTAAGAACCTCAACAGTTGCTTTGAACAAAAGAAAGAGTAACTGCACTATAGTCTCGAAACAGGTTGAGAAGTTAAGAGGAACAAATTTGTGGGGTACATTGATGAATTATGAGGCTCTAAAGTGTCCGTACATGTGAAATCTCATTCTTCAATGGAATGAAGTGGAAAAAATGGTGACAGTGTATACACTTACTGCTGCCCTCTATCTACATAGCCCATAAAGACCAGGACCGAGTAGATGTCTGTCTCTCTGTCCCTTCTCATTCTTTTGTCACAGATTGATTCTGGAGGATGCTCTAAGGAGCAAAGTAGTAATTCTGTGAGGAGCAGCCAGCAAAGCTGACTACTACTTCATATCTTCTTGTTGGATCTTTTACTGAAGGGCAAACTCTGACTGAAGCTTTTTCCCATTCAGGGATTCATAACACCTCTCTCCCATCTGGTTTCTCTGCTCTCATGTGGTGTCTCATAAGGATTAAACTCATACTGCAGTAAAGGCTTCAATAAAGTCCTGCTCTCTATATATCTCTCTATATATCTGCTTGAGCTTATAAGGAACTTGTTATCTCATTGCTCCTAATCTTTTCTCTGATTTTATCTAAATTGACTAATCAATTCAAGTGTAACTAGGACACTAACACAGATATGCACACAGCACTCACAACACAACATCACTTCCTGAGAAACAAGGCTAAAAAGTAGATCAGTCTCCATGATCCACTCAGACCTTGATTTTTTTATAGTGCTGCCCAAACATAGTGCCAATTGTGACAACTATAGTGATATGAGGGTGTTTATTCATTAGGAATTGAACCAAAACCCCATCAGGATTATTTCACATGGATCTTGCCATCTGCTGGCCTTTCTGTGTTCCAAATACAAACCAGTAAACTAGAATGGAAAGACATGATTTCCCATTATCATTCTCTTCATACATTCATTTTCCCAAAATTGGATGTTTTGACTGGCCTGATTTTTCTTTGTTACAAGGTAGTGCTGGAGTTCGTACCTACACATGTTTAACCTAGTTCATCTCCCTTCCATGTGAAAAGCTAGTCACATTGTTCAACTTAAGCTCAGCATGGAAAGAGTAACTATTCTGTTAGTAAGCACAGTCAAAATATTCAGCCTTGTTTCTGTAGGGACTGAGCATGTTACCACTCATTATTAGAGCAGCTAAGCAACCCAGGCTGGCATCAGATCAGAAACCCATGTAAGAGTGGAATCTCAGATGGCTCTGACTTACATCAAAAATATCCAGTGATGCCAACTGATGTTCATATATTTGGTCTATGCTTGATGGATTTTTTATTTTTCCCCTTCACTTGGCAGGTTCAAATTGTGTGAAAATTTAGATTAGCTGTTTATGTAGAACAGTTGAACTCACATTACCTGGAATGACTATCTTTGGGAGCCCACTGCTGTTTATGTGCAGGCCTCTTCCTTTTCTCAGAGATGTAATTTACCTTCTGACTTCATGTCTGTCCATTCTCTAGTCTACCTATTCTATGACCCTTCCAAATTCTGGCTTTCTTCCCATATATATCTCCCTAATTGGTGAGGGTCCACGATGGGTTCCCCCATCGTCCTCTTTCTCATCATCCACGTTAAGGAATCACCCCCTTCTCAATTCACCTTATGCATTCTTACTCCCTTTAGCACTTGACTGTCTCTTTCCAAATGCCTCTGCAATTTTCATTGAGAAAGTGACACAAAAATAACACTGATTGCATTGTGCAAGGAAACCATTCAGCAGTTAAGCATTCCACTGGCACCATGGAAATTTCAGTCTGCCTGCCCCTCCACATCATTTGCCTAACAGTAAATGAAATGGGCTTTGGGCTAGGTCACTGATTTGGTAATAGGGGCTTTGGGAACATGAAATGCTCACACATCACCTCTAATTTTCTCCATCTGTGAACTTTCAAGGGCTTCTGCAGTTCTTCTTCCAAAATTTTGCATCGAGTTTGTTCCTTTAACAGTTCCTTCTGCATATGATTAACCTCAAATCTGAAGACCAGCATAAAACAAAAAGAAAAATAACCCACTGAAACTATAACAGTGTGACCAAGGCACCAATATGAACATTAACAAATCATTTTTTCATGCACTACAGTGCACAGGAAGCACTACATGGAAAACACAAAGAGTCACTTTGCCACTACAGCAACACTGTAGTGGCAAAAACGTTGCAACACTGACATCACTAAACAGGTGGAATCATAAGGTAGACCTCTTCACTTGTTCTATCAAGAATGGCTCAGAAAAGGGACTCTTGGGGAATCTACTCCACAGCCTACTGGATCTCACTGTTCACATCTTCCCATTTACATTAAGGCCAGAAGGACTGCTAGCTCATCAACCTACAAAACAGTTATGGGTCATATCCAGTAACCCCTGTATTGAATCTAACAGTTTGTCTTCGAAAGAAGTTTTTAAATCTACTTGGCTAATAGAATCTGTTAAATAAAACACACTCTAGGGTCTAAGTAAGACGGACACCATTCCTTACAGAACTGAAGTTTGATTTCTTCTACTCTTACTACCTCTCCTCAAGGAATTTCAGGGGTGACTTGTTGCTGAATTTAAAGCTACTTGAGCACTACCAAGATTCTTTGACAACTAGGTTTTTATGGTGGGGATAGGGGGTTGAGGAGCAGGGGAAAAAGGTGCTTTTTGCAATGGTCTGACCCTGATCATTCTAGTGATTGGATCTGTAAGTCCTCCAAGGGCAAAAGGAGGTGGGGAATCACGATGTGCCTGCCACTGAATCTTTTCCTGCTAAGCTCAGAGTTACATTTAGCTCAATAGAGAGTAAAATACCTTTTTTTTTAACTGTGAGGTTGGAAAAGGTTATGGAAGAGGAAAAAAAATCTCCAATTGGCAAATCAAGAAAGCTAATTAGCAGCACAAGTGATATATGGAGTCTTTCGACAGGCAGTTTTCATGGTGGTTTTGGACTTCATTAAAGTATGTGATTGCTGCTGCAGTTAGGAAGAATTGATCTACCCATCATGGCATGCATCACACTACACTGCAATACCATCACTGAGTTTCAATACAGTAACAGACTTTCAGCTGAATGTATTTGGGCAGCAAGTTCAAATCCTATTCCTGTCTGCAGTCAGTCGATGAAAACTGCAATTGCTAATGTTGTGTGCCCAGTTCTCTTTTCTGTTTCACCAAATCAAACTGGCATAATTCCACTGGAGTCAATGGGACTGACCACAGACTGAAGTCAATTTGTTCTGCTGAAAGGCATGGAATTATACTGATAAGCTAAAGATCTAGCCCAAAACTGTGGTAGCTACATAGAATTGGAATGATAGTTATCTGCTAAAAACATAACTGCCTCTCTTTACAAACCAAAACTGATTCTACAGAAAATGACATTAGTTTCCCATCAGGAAAGAATACACCTCTAATGGAGGAGGGTTAAAAAAAGAAATGAAGCATTAAGCCAGAGAAGGAGGAGATAAATCAGGCTTAGGCTATTAAACTTGTGTTTTAAAGAAACACAACCTTCAATGAAAATTTAACTAAATCTTTCTAAGAGAGCATGCCTGCAAATAAATCTGGAAGGAGAGAGCTCTGAAAGTGCAGGAGTTTGTCATAAATATGTCAAGTGTTCCCCATACCCTGTGGATTGCTTAAAAAAGAGGAGTTCCACTCATCTGAGCCTTGTACCACTGTACCACTAAGCAGCTCACTGAACTATGAACACCTTTCGTGCTGATTTCTGTCAGGTTTATTCTGTAGGCAGTAATTCACAGTACCAAGGGAAATATGGAAACTATTTCAACTCTGGCCAAGAGGTCTTCTTTCCTCCTTCCTATATTTTAATTTTCTTAATTGCTGATAAGTTGTTTTATAAATTTAATCCAGTTTGTGTTAGAGGTCAAACCAAACAACCTCCTTCTCCAAGGTATAATGCTTGTTGATACAAATCCTTACCATGCATAAAACATGTTTTCTGTCTCAAACATAAAATCATGGCTGCAGTCACTACAGAAATGTATTCCATCAGGTTTTCTACCTGAGCTCCTCCACATTAGCCGCACTCTTGCCAAGTATTCCCTTCTCACGCCGAAGTTTTTTGATCTCCAGCTTGAGAATTCGGATGTCCTCCACCCTCTGTCGGTACTCGCTCTCACCCCTGTTCAGGATGGCCTGCTGGATTTTTATCTTTTCATAGAGCAGAGCCACTTCATCATTGCGACGAATAAGCTGGGTCGCCAGGGCATGTCTCTCACTGAGCACCTGTAGGGGCACAGGGCAAAGCAGTGAGCTCAGCTACAGTTCCTTCACGCCATCCCCAAGGATCATGACTACATTTGTATCAGTCAAAATCATGTGCATTAAGAGGTTTCACTGTTTTTAATAAAAGAAATATGGTAAGAACCTAATAGTATCCCCTATATGGGTTCAGTCACCTGAACAGTGTATACTACATATTTTGTTCACTTCAGTATCTTAACATTTTGGTTTTAAAGCACTATAAAGCTTTAGTAGTACCACGTTCACAGTAGTTGAGGATCTCCATCTTAAAAATACACTGGACAAATGAGGAAACAAAATGCAAGGTGTTTGAAAACTCAAATTAGAGATTCCTACCTTGTCAAATTCCTTCGTGTGCTTCAGCCTCTCTGCATCAGCTTCAGCAATGATATTTAGGAGTTTTCTCTCTTCTGCCTCCTGATTTTCTATAAATGTTTTGGTTTCCAGAGCCTGTCTTGTCATCTGAGCCACTTCAGCCTGATGGAGAGAAAGAATGCAGGTAAACTGTGCTTAGTAATAATTTCGCATTACACAAACCTACAATTAAGACTTAGGATTTTAAAAAATATTTCATATATTCTTTTAGCTTCCTGAGATGTACATATCTTGTTAGTTTTTGAGAACAAATCACCAAGACAAGCAGGCATGAAGACCCATAAAGAAATATTGTAAACACTATTTTAATATGATTGTATTATACACAATAGGAATTTGAAAGGATTTTTATCTATGACAGTGGTTCAAGTTGTAATTCAGGGATGCCTCATTTAATAAGTTTTTTAAAAAGTGTATAGGTCATGTTTAGAAAACTTTTCAGGAGTTGTTATTCAAATTTTAAAGTCAGTCTGGGATGTGAGAAAGGATAGTTCACCTTGCTGAAAAGGGCAACAATCTACACTGTAGAATAAAAATCAGCATCAACTCAGAAAAGGCTTCAGACTGGAATAACAGAATTGGTGGAGAAGATGGCAACCAGGCAGGGAACAGCAAAATTAAAGAGCTATAGCACTTTGCTAAGTGGATGTGCAGATGAAGAAGACTGGAAAAAGAAGGTTGTTCCTAAGTGAAGGAGCAGCAAAGTACTGCTAGAGTGACTGCACAGCACTAACAAACTAACACTGCCCAATCATTCTATCCCACTGTCACAAAATGTATAATTCAAGGCATGTACATAGATAAAAACTAATAAGGCCTTCTTGGATTATTAGAAGTTTCTATCATTGCTATGCAACTAGAGCCAAGGTGGAACTAGCTGACCACAGTCCATTTCCATAGATATGAAAACTTTCAAGCCTTGACTCAAAAACTTTGCCACAGCTCTGGCCCTTATAAAGGATGATGTTCAAGCTGCCTTTTGGGAACAAGCATCATTCAATGTTGAAAGAATTAGGCTGTGATATGGGCTGTGATAAAGGCTGCACCTGCAAAAACATCAATTTAAGACAAACAGTTCCATCATCATAATAAAATAGCTTGTTCCATTCTTATTTTCTTTAATAAAATTCTCATTTTCCCATATGTGTGAGACGTATCTCTCTTAGTCAGTGTTAGATATTCATCAGAATCCATCATCTGAATGAAAATGCAAGCCACTTCACACTGAAATGCAATCAACACTGTGCAAAAGCTGTCTACAACTGTAAAACTGCTCATGCGTTCGGTACTGCTGGATAGTATTTTTTTTAACATATCAAAATTCTATGGTCTCCTTATGTCAGAAAAATATGAATTGTAAACAAGAAGTGGCATTAGATGTTGGCAGTAAACATTTATATAAACAAATCTCCTCACTGGAATGCACTAAGTTAAAATAAATCTGAACTGCCTTGTATAGTAAAGAACATAAATACTTTAAGCCACACAAAAGCCCAACAAGCTAACAGGATTTTCAGTTACATTAAATATGCTGAAAACTACAGTAGGAGGGTCTGTGTACATTAGGTAAGAGAAAAGTAAATGAATAAACACAGTTACTGGCAAGGAGAAAAATGATCAGGTCTGAAATGGCTGTAAATCAGCACAGCTCACTTGAATTCAGTTTGGAGACTTTGTACGAACTGAGGAACAGTCAGTAAGAAAGAATAATGTATATAGGACCTATACCAGTATCTCAAACCAAATTCAAACTAAATTCTTGTTTAGATTCTGAAATATTACTCTAAGTGAAGAGGTTTTTTTACTGGTATTAGAGGTCAAAAGAAAATATGAGTTTTACAAAAGTTATAACTGAACACAGAATGCTGAAATAACAAGGCAGAAGTTTTATATCCAGGCTTCTAGAAAATGCTAACAAAAAAAATACACATAAACATCTACAAAAATATACAAAGCCTGACTTGCCAGTAGCTCAAATCTGGAGGGCCATAGATAGATTGTTTCCAACATTCAGATGCTCCATCAAACCACTCTAATCTGCAAGCCTGTAAGAAGGCCAACTGAAGCCAAAAGATGGCTTTGTACTGGCTTTAATGGAGCCTGGATCAAGTGTCCTCTGTTTCATTACCAGGATGACAGATTTTTAAGACCTTTATGCCATCTGAGATGAGCATAAATCCAATGTCTATATAATCTCATTCCTATGAATCCCAGTTCTCCATGATTCAGCACATTCTTTAAACTTATTTCCAGGAGCAGCTTGCTTACTTCCTTCACATCAGCGCAATCAGGGCGAAAGGAGGCTGGCTTGCAACACAAATAATTGTGTTCTTTTGTGCCTGTGACAATCAGCTCCCTCTGAATTCTCTTCTGTTTTAGTATTCAGCAGTGGCACTCAGGTAAGAAGACCACAGTGCCCGGCAGCTAGTCAGCAATGTCATGTCAATGTATGGACAAACTTGCTAGTGAGTAATTGAGTGTGTAAACCATGTAGCAATCATATATTTGTCAAATAAATGGCAGACAGTTCTGAGGTGATGAGACAGAATTGGGGACTAGTTAAGGCAGAAAGCTGCACACAGGAAATGAGATGTTGTTTGACTTCTCCATCGCTGATAGAACAACTCTGAGACAGATCAGGTACAGGAACACAAATTCATCACCTTTTTACAAAGCCCCATTGACATCTTGTCATAACTGTAATGTGCTGAGAGGGGCTGAAAACTCAAGAAGTCATTGCAGCAAAGCAATAAAGTGACAAAAGAAAACATTGTGAAAAGTGACAGAGGACTTTCAGGTTTTTTGAGGGGTATTTTTTTTCCCTGGTATTGTTTTTTTTCTCTAGTGCTTAGTGAAGATTAAAAATAAGCTTCTGTGGACACTAACTCCTTAAATCTTTCCAGAGCACAGCAAATTGGGTTGAGATATCACCACAAATCTAATAGCTTGTGTAAGGATGGGCTGCAGCCAGCACTTAGAAGAACCAGAGCTTCAAGCTCAGATTTCCTTTGATTTACAACAGATTCTTCCTGCTTTATATCACAATATTAAAATAACTTTCTGTGCAGGGGGACCTACTAAAAGGCACTGCCTAACTCTCAGAAGACTAATGCTTGCTAGTTACACAGAAATACAACATTGTGAAGTGTAATATAATGGAGGTTGCACTTAAAAACAGCAGAGAGAAAAGAAGTTTTTGAAAATAAGAAGTTGAATTACAAGGATCCATACTAAAAAGTTTGCTAGAATCAGGCTATCCCCAAAATTCACTTTTCTGAAAGCAAAATGGAACTTTTTAGTAAAAAATGTTCAGCCACCAAGAGACTTAAAGCTTCCAACAGACAGTTCAGGACTTTTTGATAATTATAGGCAGAGATTAAATTTGTCAGATACACAGAAGATTTGTGCAACTACTATCTCTAAAGTGTACTGAGATCTTGAGCTTCAATTACAGAATAGTTTAGTAAAATACAACAAAACTACAACAGACCAGAACATAATGCAGTTCTGTGAAATCATGGCAACTATCCTTTGTAGGAAGGTATATGTGTAAAGGGTCTTACTTTCAATGATTCCTTCTCCTCCTCTGAATGCTGATGATCTAGATGTGCTTTCTCAAGGGCTACATCTTTGTCTTTGAGCTCCTCCTTCAGCTGATCCAGCTGACGTGTTGAAGTTTTCAGTTTCATCTTCATATCCGCTATCTCATCCTAATAAACAGAAAGTGTGATCACAGAGAGGGTTAAAAAATGAGCTTATTTGTGATGGGGAGTTCAGGCTGTTCAGATGTTGGAAAATGTAGCCACAGTGGAAGAGAGGAGGCATGTTGTACGTACTACAAGACATCACTTTTTAATCCAACAGACCAAAACAGCTTCATTAAATGACAATTTTTTTATTATGCCAGCATGACACTGCAATAAAAAAGCCTTTAAAAGATACACTGACAAAAATAATGACCATCAATTATGAGTTTAATAAGCTGTTTAATTTAAAGTGCGGGACATACTATAAGAACAAGCAGTCAATCTGAATTATTACGATTCAATCATATCCATCTGTTTTCATGCTTCTAGTAATGTGTTTTTCGATGATGGTGTATGCAGCTGGGGACAAATCTTTGGAGAGAAGCTGGTTTTGTGCAAATGAACATACCCATCAGTGAGATACCTATATGGCTGCAGGGGAGAATAGAAAATGCTTACCTCCATTTTGTCTATGTTCTGGCTTGCACATAGGTGCAAGGGGGAAAAAAGTTCTCAGAGTTTGAGAAGTCCCTGGTATGAGAATATTTAGCATATATTTTAAGCTCAGAACACAGCGTAAAAAGGCTAGTAGCAGTGAAGAGAGATCAGGTCAATAGGAATACTTCTACTCACAGCACAAACGTGCCTGCCTGTAGAAAATTAACCATTTCATTTCATCACAGTGACAGCACATGTTATGACATGAAATGGAAGCTAACAAATTCAATGTTTAGACAGACATGCTTTTCTGGATCTAATGAAAGTAGCTTTAGAAGCTCACAGAGAAGACATGATAATCTTTCATGTGAATACATCCTCTTTCAATGCAAAACAGGGTTTTCAAAGCTCTCTTAACACTGTCCACCACAGGTGTGGATTTACTTGACAAATGAGTGATGTTTTCTTGCATGAAGTGTTTAGCATAGCTAAGCAAGATCTTGAGTCACAGCAATCTTCACGCAAACAGTACAGAGGAAGTGCTGACTAGCAGTAATTTGTCATTAGGCCCAACTGTGCATGTTCAGCCACTCTTGTGAATGCAAAAGTCTTATTAAAAGCTTATTAAAAGCTGTCTTTGCTACATAGCCTATAAATATCTTTACAGTTGTAAAAAATGACAGATTTAACATATAGCGCCCAGGCACATACCCAAATACATTCTTGATTAGTTACTTAATGAAGAATAGTAAGAGCACAGAATTTTGCAAGCTGGTCTTCTAGTCAGCTTGCTTAAAAAAATGAACTCCTAACACCAAAAGAAACCCCAAGGATGAAAACACTGGGCACATCTCATATTAAAAGACTGCCAGCATGCTTTTTCCAGGAGATTTTACTGAGTTGAACGTTATAGTACTTTGGAGACCACCAGCAAGGTGGGCATAATGGGATCATTTCAAATTAAGCAATCTAAAAATACTTACAGCTAGCTTTATATAAACAAGCCTGTGCAAATTTGTTTTACTTCCCAAAAAGAAAAAGAATTTACCATAATGTTTAAAGCAACCCTCTTTTTTTTTCTTTCATGACTGGCTGACCTGTTACTGAACACTGAATGGCTGTTTTTCTCATTGCTACACATAATACTGGCATATTGCCATGGCCAAAAGATCTTCTGGGGTCAGCCTTCTCATACAGGACTTGCTAAAAACGTTTTGCAGTATGTCAAGTAAGCTATTAAAGTCTAAACACTGGCCTCTGACAACTGGAACTGTGAACAACATAGTGTATACCACCATATAACACTCAAAACCAAAAAAAGCTGCTTCATTTTCTAACTCAGCACATAGTTGTCCTTCTTTATAAGTAAGCAAATTTATGTTCCATGTTTTAAAATAAAAACTATTTTTAAAAAATCAGCATTGCAATTCTTCGTCCTTATTTCTTCTGAGAGATTGTTTGGGAGCAGCAAGAATTCCAACACTGCATCCACTGATGAGAGACTGATTAAGATCAAGTAACAACTCTCACATAAGTGGCAAAATGGTTCATTCCTCATAGAATTCAGTACACAGTTGGATAGGAATTTGGACAGTTCACTCCCATCTCCTTTTCAAGCAAAGCACCTACCTATTCAAACCTAAGTATAAATTTTTAATTTACTATATATGTTTATGTCATAAATCTTTATTCAGAAATAACCCAGGGCTGTAAATATTTCACAGCTATCCAAGGTCCCAATCTCTGCCAATTACAATAGCATTTGTGTAATATTTTAGATCTTTACATCAGAATAACAGAATACATCCTTAACTGGTCTGTTCCCTTCTTCTAGTATTGTTACTGAGATCCCCAAGGAGGAGACATGAATGGAGAGAATCATTTCCCAAGGAAAATGACAGTCTCTGAGAGGATAAAGCAAGGTGGAAGCATTTGGTTCTTGTCAAAAAAATCCACTTCAGCTGAGAAAGTGTTCCTTCTGCTTTCTAAACCATTATTCACAATAATGTGCATACACATTCAGGGTTAAGGAGGCAATCTTATTCCCCTTGTGCCCTATCTCACATACATGCATACAACTCCTAAAGGGATAAAACAGAGTGGAGCCAGAATGGCTTCATGATTCCAAAGCTCCAGTGTACCACGATTTCGTGCATGGTTTGAAGTAGGGATATTGCCACATGATGACTGCTGACTTCTATTTCCAGTCCAAATACAGACGGTGTAGATAAAATGTCAGGGACCTAAAACATTCATTTCCCCAAAACCCACAGGGATGAGGAAACCACTTCTGCCATTGATCCACTGAGCTTTCCATTCAACAAATTAAAATTAAATCATCAAAAAAACCCAACAAGAGCAGAGAGAGAAACATGAGTACAAACATATCCTTCTACCTTAGCTTCAATCAAATTTTTACTGTACAGGCTCCTCTCTTCTCTCAGAGTTTCACAAATGTTTTGCTGCTGTTTTAATTTAATCATTTGCACTTGTACTTCTTTCTCGTAGTCACAGATCTGTACTTGACATATTTCAAGATCTTTCATATGATGGAGGACCTGGTGCAGAAAGAAAGAAATTAACATGATTAAACCATCATCACAAGATTAGAAGGACAGGGTAAAGTTTGTGATTTTCTTCTAAGATGACAAGTTCAAATCCCTGTGATAAGCAGTTTCAGCTACAGCTAAAAATCACTTCAGTCCAAATACAAGTTTAACCTTTTGGGATTGCTTACGTGGGACAATATTCTATTTTAATCTGATATCTAGGTTTTGTTCAAGACTAAAACTTACAGATGCGCACATATTTAATTTAAAAACAAGCTACTGAAAGAAAATATTGCCACTGAGCAGGTTCAATAAAAAATTAATAGTTTATTTATAAAGCAAACCTAGATTTTGTAAATTATGTTGTTTTGGATGTCAGTTGTATGATAACACAAATACATGCATGTTTTTTCAAGAAGCCCTGTATGTACTCCTATATTCTAACAACCCATCTTTTTTTTAATGAACACATGATCACAAACTGCTGATGATCATAAACTGTTGATATATAATTACTGTAATAAGACACTCAGTTAATGTAACCTAGTCTAAATAAGAAGGTAACCACTATTAGTTGTTCTATCACAGATTAGAAATAATTATGTAAAGATTATGTAAAGAGAATGAAGTATTGTAGACTATAGAAAGAAGGTGATCACATGCAGTATCAATAAACAAAAATATAAAATTTTATACACACTTTTATTGAACAGTTACCACCATAATAATACATAATAATTATTATGTTAGAGGGACAAAAATACAAGTAGTTGCTAATCATTATGATGGGCTTCTAAATTATTTTTTTGAAACATAAGAACCTTTCTCCTGCGGTACCCAGCTGAAAACTGAGGAGCTCAAGCAAGCAGCATTCACACAGAATTCAGCATTACAATTAAATAAGATTAAAAGAAATAAAAAGAAAACTAAGGAGTACACACATCAAGAACAACTTATCGGGTTCACTAATTGGGAGGAGAAAACAATCCCATCCCTTAAGCTAAAAAAATATCAAGCATTAAAGTAAAAGCTGAGGAACCGCATGGACAAAATCCAGAAGAGAAGTCCATTTCCAGCTGCAGTTCATATCCCGTTCTCCTGACTCCGCTTGTGAAGGCAGCAGTTTGGGCTAAGATTCACGTTTATATATCCAAGGGGAAGAATAAAAAAAAAAAGGTTTGCATCAAATAGTCAATAACTGCAAAGTTTGCAGTGGACAGTGTTGTCTCTTGCTTAGCAGTAAAGCCTGTGAGGCCTAACCGTGGGGCAGGATTAAATAATTAAACATTCTATCAGGTACCTCCAACCGACTCTGAAGATAGGGGATAGCTAGACAAACACAAAAAATTTTATTACAGCAGCAGCAATACAATTCTAGCACATTGTAGCTGACTTCAGATGATCCCAGGAACTGCTTACAATGCAATACAAAAACACAGTCCTAGTTTATAACCTACTCCTGCCTTTTTCTTTTCTCTTGACACAAGCTGCCAATAGTAATAGTATGGAGAAGAAATCTATAAGGCGTTTTCTACCAGCGCTATGGTGATCATAGGCTGGAGCAAGATTTGAAAGTAGGTCACTGCATTTGTAAGTGTTTTACTTGTGTTTGATATAAGTGAAATAAGACTATGGACAAAGTTTTCTGAGTTGTGCTCACTGGCTGGATGCTGACTCTGCTTATTCAGGAATTATTAAACCCAAATAATTCTTTCTTATAAATACAGAAAAGATACATGCAATGTTTCACAACACAGCCCCGTGGGAGGCTGGGCATCCTCAATTCCTATTTAGTCGACAGCACACTACACCTCAGATTTGGCAAGGAAGGTCCAAAGCTAACAGAAAGTATTAAGTATTCATAGTTTTCTCCTGTATCCTCATAGCTTTTTTATCTGTACACTTAAATATCATTTACTGCTGGTTTCTGTTTAGTTCAATGAACCTACTCAATACCTCAGTAATGGTGCTGCGTTTATTTGCTTACCCTTTTTAAGCACTCTGAGAAATGCTGCCATGGCCTTAATGATGTGCCCATTGAACATGAGGTTTTCCAAAAGATTATGTTAATTTTAAAAAGGAAATATATTTTTTTCAGTTTCCTGGATATGCTGTTAACTGTAAACTTAACATTTTAAAAGGCTTTATTTGAAGAAGAAACAACAATTAGAGAATGGTTTTGTGACCCCTCAGAAGACACAGTCGGGGACACTTCAGATGAAACCAAAAGATATACTTCATTGCCTCCTTTTAAGCAGCCTATACCTTCCACAGAGAAACTAAGATTTCATAATTTAAGAATTTTAATTCAAAAAGGAAATATTCTACTAACGGTTGCAGCTCAGTAATACAGGCTACACAACAAAGAGCAAAGAGCAAATTTTTTTTCTCACTTGTGCTGGCTAATCTACAAGTAAAACTATTCAACAAGTGCCACTGACTTAAAAATAGTACAAGTGAGCAGTCAGCCAAAGCAATAGACAGAAGATGAAGCTATGGATGAATTCTCACCCCTGAAATATTTTACTCTTGTGGATATAACTTTGCTGACTCTTCATTGGTTACTAGTAAATGATGATTTTGAAAGAGAAATTCTGCAGTTCTATAGATTCTGTCCTGCTATAAATAACCAGACAACTTTCAGAGCCAGCATGGGTAAATCTTTGGACTTGGATGGGTTTGGCTCTTTACTGCTCTTACACAATTCCAAAGATGTGCAGAAAGCTCCTGCAAAGCCAAGTTAGTGGTAAATGGTGACGAATGGACATTGACTGGCCATAGAGTTACTGCCCATCAGTAGCTCATTCCCCACCGGCTGTGAAATGACTCTCATAGTTTTGCCACACTCAAGTTGCATAGATCAAAGAGCAAACTCAAATATTACCTAGTTGATATAATAATCCTGATCCTATGTCCTTCTTCTACCCTGTGTTTTGACTTGAAGGACAAGACTATTGTCTCACATACTTCTGTGCTCCTCACCTGTAAGCTGAGTCAGGAATTTAGTGAGCCAAGTCCTTTGGAAGCTTGCAGTCACAATGCAGGCATCATTATATAAACAGCTCAAGTGTCATAAGCCATTTACTGAGCCTCTGCCTTATAAGAAGTGACAGAAAATTTGCAACCAAAGTGGCAGGGGAAGAAAAGACAAAGTAAATAAGCAAACATTTGTCATTTTCACCCTCAAAATATTGTGGACAACCCTAACCAGAACTACAAGAAAGAGCCTTGTAGTTCTGAGTGTTATGAATTACTCTCTGGCCCTAGTTTACAACGTTCCTAACTCATATCTACCCTATTAGAAATGCACCGTGAGGGAAAGATGCAAAATATGACTTTGCAACAAAGACAAATCTCACTTTCATGGAATATTATTTCCAAGGAAATGATGAGGTATTCCAGGCAATGGAGTGTATTCCATTCAAAAATGATTTAAAAGCCCCTAGTCACCTGAAGCTGGAAAGGATAACTTTAAAGTGGAAAGATAGCAAATAACTTGTGAGTTGAAACCACTTGAAAGCTAATCCCAGTAAATCAATTAGCTTCTTGGAGGGCTCTTCAATGTGATAGCAATTAATGGAAGAGGTTAAAATCATGTTTCTGAGTTTACTCCATCAGGAATAAATTTATACATAATAATGAGCAGCAGGCAACACAAATTTTATGCAGTGTTTCTCTCCAGTTGCTCCTGGAAAACTTCTATTTTGCAGAGTAGCTTGAACATGTTGAGATATTTTCACATACTTGGAGTAATCCTTCAAAATGCTAAGCCTCTTACAAAGATGTTGAGCACTGGCCTCAATTTTAGGACACTGGTAGTATGTAAAACAAGGTCCTTTGCAGATAAGACAGGACAATCAAAGAGTAATTGAGTTTTGAGAGTAGGACAGGAAAAAAACACTTGCACAAATAGCAGTTCCTACCTTCTCTTTGAGCTCACTGGTTTCATTGATGAAGCCATCTCTCTCCTTTTCCAATTGGTAAATAATCTTCCTTTGTTTCTGAGCTTCAATCTTATAATTTTGTATTTCTGCTTCCAAGTTCTGTTTTGACTGTTCATGGAGCTTCACCAAACTTATCTGCTTCTGAGTGGCGTTTGTAGCCTTGATCAAGTTCTACAGAGAACAAAAAATAATGACTCGAGCTGAAAAGGCAATACTGTCACCACTATGACAAAAGTATGCCATTGTCAAAGTGGATTATGGACTTTCCAATGTTATTATCCGTTATCTAATTTGTTCAGTTGAAATACTTGAGCCTCAAATCTGATTTAAAAAACAAAATCTCTAGCACAGCTGCTAAATAGAGCTTTTTCTGATTTGCAGTTAAAACACTAGTGTCTGTGTTACAAAAAAAATTGATAGGATTGTTTACAAGTGGATGTAACTAATGACCAGAAAAACCTTACCAGTTTTAAGGCATTCTGAATGCAAAGCATGCCAATAGCCATTAAATTAATAATAAAGCCAAATACTCTTCCTTCTCATGTATTAAATAGAAATTTCGAGGCAGAAAATAACTAAGCTTATCTTAAAATTATGCATAATGATTAAACAGAAAACACCAAGATACCATCTTTACAAAATCAGACTTCTGGTCTGACTTTAAACTTTCTTTCTCTATACAAAACAAGTATTTGTTATCTGCCAAATCTGAGCCTCTGCTACAGTCAAGACACAGGACAATGAACCTACACCAAATAAAGCACCTCAGAAATCATCTTTTGGCATTGAATTTAGTAGGTTACACTTCAGGAATGCCCATAAACATGAGATGCTATCCTGCAGTACAAGAACCTTGGGCTGATAGGAAATGATCAGTGTGAGAAATGGACTTAAAAACAAGGACTAGTACTAACATACCCTGACAAACTGCTACGTGGTGTATCAACACTTCAGTTTCTTCCTTTACTAGCAAAGACTTAGTTTGCCTAGACTGATATTAAACTTCAAATGCTACAGAGTGCAAAAACACACTCTTTGGATGCAATGAACTCTTTGGATACCAAATAATGGGTTTACAGTAAAGGTGAGCACATGTCATATTTTTTAAGTACTCGATGGTTTATATGTTTATATGTTCAAACTTAGAAATTTTCTGTGTGTTTACAGATACCACCACCATTTCAATGCACAGAAAAGAAGCAGTATGTGCAACTGCTAAGAGAAATCTGAATGCTTTAACTTAACGTTATGTGTTCCACAACATTTCTGTGGTGTTGTGTTTAAACTAAAGGTATTTTATTATCAAGCTGTGAGGTTTATCAGTGATACCAATACACACTCACCTGGTTTAGCATATCCCTTTCCCTCATAAGCCCATCTGTAGCTCTCTTGTCAATCTCTGACTGCTTTTTGGCTGATTCCAACTCTAGAGAAAAAGAAGAAAGAGAATAAATCCTGGGTTCAAAATGTACAGCTGTTAAAAATGCAGAAACAACTCAGTGGACTTTTTAAAAGCCTTGACTATGTACAGCTCTATTAGCTGTGAACAGATTTTACAACCCTAGGTATCAGCTAATGATGTTAATACATATTTGGGTATCTAGAAAACTTATTAAAACTCAAAAGACAGACCCACCCATCTGTTAGGCACCTACCTTTCTCCAGTCTGGATATTTGATTTTTTAGCATGCCTTTTTCATTTTCTGCATCAACTTTTTGTTCCTCTGCAGCACGCAGCTTATTCTGGATAACATCTCTCGTTTTGTTCAGCTTTGAAATTTCAAGGCGCATCTGAGTTGCTTC
Source organism: Pseudopipra pipra (assembly GCF_036250125.1). NCBI lineage: Eukaryota > Metazoa > Chordata > Aves > Passeriformes > Pipridae > Pseudopipra > Pseudopipra pipra. The sequence continues at coordinate 25,381,251 of NC_087556.1, read as the reverse complement.
ATCTTCTCTCTCCTACAGAACAGCAACAAGGAAAGGGGAGAGAAAGCATCCATAGAAAGAAAGAAGAAAATGCTTTTGCACTTGGTATATATTTATTTCACAAAATTCAGGAAGTAAATATATAAATGCTGTGAGTCACCTGCAAGAAGATAATTAGCTAATTGGACAACATTAAAAAAATTTTAAACAAAGCCACCTAGGGAAAAGAAAATGATAATCCAATCTTACACTTAAGGGCTGAAGATGATCAATATAGAATCCCCAGCTAATCCCCAGCAAACCTCACACAGCACTACCCAATTAGTCCTGCAGACTAACTCCAGGCAGCTCTAATTTCCTTTGAAGTAATAGGCACAGTGACTGTGATAAGAAAGATATCTGTAGTGTGGTCTGACTGCATGTCCCTAAGTAGCAGGTGCACGTTATTCCCATCTCCTTTATAACCTATGTCTTTAAAGAAAAAGCAAAACATAGAGTTCATCTCATATGCTACACAACAGAGATAAAAATAATCAATCAAAACCCTGCATAACTGGTTACCAGGAAACACATCCAATAATCACAACAGGAATCAGTCTTTTTGCTTTTAAGAAGTAAATATAACTTCCTTGTATAATTCAGTGCCACTGTTGGGTTTTAACGCCATCACAGACTAGAGTGTTCCACTTACGGCCTCAGATACTGATTCTGTGAGATGGGGAATCCTGGTATGAAAGTATCCTCTGGGAGGATGTGAATCTCTTCAGTTTTTACTGACAATAACCTTCAAGAGATTTAAGAGTACCCTCACAGTTCGTGTTGCCCAACACCACAGTGGAGGTATTCAGCACACTGCAGGATGAAACTGCAAACACAATCCCTACAAAAACTGCATCTCACATCAGGACTGGGGCTCTCAGAAGCTTTAGCAATTGGCTTAGCTACTAACTGGGCAGTAGCTTCTATTTTTTTGTTCCCAGAAGTCCACGTGCATGACTTAAAAATTTCCATCAACTTTTCTTGAAATCAGGATAAGATCATAGAATCAAAATCCTTTGACATTCTAGAGCCCCAAATGTAAGTCTCATTTGAGCACATTGTTTGTAAAGTTTTAAACAATTATGGTATTGGTAGAAGTAATGATAAAACTGCATAGCCCAGAAAAGACAGTAATTTTTTTTCAAATAGGTAAGAAAAATATCCTTCAGTTTGCCTAATAAAATACAACAGAAAACAAGCCATCCTCCATTTAAGATTCAAATCAGAATCATCTGTGTTATATTAGTTATGAACTGAGCTTTTAATCTGTCAGTGCTTAGTTTATCATTCTGACTAACAAGCTCTATTGGCAAACAAACTTTTTATGTAGGTGAATTCGTTATACTTGACTAAGACTCAATAAGAAATTATTTTCTACCTGGCTTTTCTCATGTTTAGTGTTTTAACCACAATGATGATACATAATGCAAGATATGGCAGATAGATACATTTCCTTTTATCACAAGAGCTCTCAAAGTACCCTAAAAAGCACATGCAGGAATCATTTAATCCTTTTTCAACTGAAACTCACCTGCTTCTGAGTTCTATGAAATGACTGTTAAATAATGGAAAGTAAGGGAAGAAAACCATTTAGATCTGAAAGTAAACACCATCTTGGTTACTTATATTTAATTTCCTCTACTGTGGGAAGGGAAAATTTTAGTGTTGAAAGCAATTCCCTTCAGTGGAAGCCATCCAGAACACCTTCATTATAATATATTGACATTTTTCAATGGGTTTTGGCAAAATTCAGATTAGGTTAATCATTGTAAGAAAGTCACTGCTCTTACTTGAAAATCTCACAGTCGAACCTTATATTTGTCAAAAGGGTGACATGCCCTTTATGAACACAGTGTGTTGAGCATTTTGGTTTATGTGTTTTATGAAACACAGTGCCTCCAGCATTACTGGTCCTACACTGTCAGGTGAGATGCCTGGAGACTACCATGACCATGGTACTGCCATAGAAAGAATGGCACTAACTGTCAGGCACATCTACTCCTAAAAACTCCTCAGATTTCCTCCAAAACTGCCCATAAGGACAAGAACTGAAGTCATCCCTGTCCCCATCCATGGTAAGACTGTCATGGAAGTGATGTGGCTGATAGGATGGATGTACCTTCTGGTACTTACCTTTAGTTGTGTTGTCTTCTGGCTGACATCTTTCATCACCTCATCAAACATCGCACTGTGCTGTTCATTCTCTTGCATGAGCTTCTGATTTTTCATCTTAAGTTGCTCAAGTTCCTTACTAGCTTTTTCATTCAAGTTCTGTTAGATTAAAGAACAATCCTATTAATTCTTTTAAATCTCATTACAATATCTGCATATACATGAAGACAGAACCTTCCATCTTCCCTGGAGATAAAAGCTGTTACAGATTGTTGTCTGCTTAAAAACCATTCTTCACTGCTGATGAAATTACTAATGTGAAATATGATACATGTTCACATTGACTAGGGGAAATTATCATTTCTAATGAATAACACATTCAGTATCTTTTTTTTTTTCTGGAAGCTTAGCAGGTCTCTATTGCAAGCAATAGATAAATATTTTACTTCTTATTAGGCATTTGGCAACCATCACGTAACACAACTTGCTACATATAATTACTGTAAAAGAGTATGAGATTCAAATTACTTCAATCATCAGAGGGCAGGGGAACTCTGTTTTATGAGCAAGCATCCTACATTAATATGCTGATAACATTTCTCTGCCTACACGGTTTGCTGAGACCAGGACACAAGTATTTTCCTCTTTAATTTGTCTTCAGTCAAACGTCTGGAACAGCGGTTTTGTGGTTTCTATAGAGAACATATTCTTCAATACTGGAGATACCAGTCTTTTCTTCTGCTTGATGGAACATCACTTGCAGATAGTACAGATACAAGTGAAGAAAGAACAACCATCATATTTTTCACTCCAATCATTAATGCATGATAAACTGATGAAGCCGATATGTATCATGCCCTTAAAAAAACAATAAAGGAGGAGAAGGAGAATCTAGTGTAAAAACAATGAATACTGTTTCTTGCATTGTAAATGTCAGGATAACACTGTTTCAGTCAATCCTTTTTTGAGACTTGGACAGGGCTGGAATGAAGCTTATAGCAGCTGTATCCAACCACTATCACTGTCATGCAAGAACAGATATTTTATTAGAAATTTCATGGGAATAAGAGCAGGCATCACAGACAACTACAATTCAGCTGACAAACAATAACCCCATGACATTGCAATAGCTGTGTCCCTTTCTTTTGCAGATCTCTACCCTGACTCTTGCATAGTTGAGTAGCCTGTAGTTTGGACAGACTTCTAGGAAAAGACAATGCAGGGCCTCCACAGACACCTTCAAGCCAGCACAGGCAAATGCAGAAGTCTGGTTAATTAGCCCAGGCACAGCACTTTATGTGAACTGCAGGTTTCCAGGACAGTTTGGACAATTGAATGCCCCTAAAATCTATGCTTTGAATGGTTGAAAGGGACTATAAAAAGGAGGAAGAATGGAACAGAACTAGGAATTGTATATACAATGTGATTGTCATGGCAGATCATGGAGCTGCCCTCAAAAGCTGCATCAAATCAGTGATATTCAGAGAAATAATCAAGTCTTCTCTGTATCTCTTTATGTGAAGTATTTTACTAAGACTCTGTGTTGACAAAAAATTGGCACAGACCTCTTCACAATTTCAGGAACTAGAAGGGAAGAAAAAGCCATAAAAGTCATAAATTTACAAGATACACACAACTCACAAGGAAGTTTCCCTTGAAGTAGGACTGGTTTACAGGGATGAGATCTACCCTGCCATTTACTTAAATTGCTTCTTTGAGAGTTTCTCAAAGTCTGGGGGAAATGGGGAAATGGACTGAAAACCTGAAAATTCACACACTTGCAGAACACTATGTCAGGACATTTCCAGATAAAGTTTTTAGAAACAGAATGAGGAAAATCAATCAAAAAGGTTTATGAAGACAGTTCTCTGCCCTTTCACAAAACTCTTCCGCAGGCTTGAAAGGTAGATAAAAAATATTGAGAAGAGAGAAGGGGATGGAGGTAAAATTTTTTACCAATGCCACTAGAGACAAACAATGGCAAAACTGGCAATATAGTCAGAAGTCCAACCATGACAGTCTTCTGTTACTATCATTAGATCATTCATGCTCTTCACGTCTCATTTGCTGTGATTTTTTTCAAGATGATCTCTAACAATACCATTGCAATCCACTACTGATTTCTGTGAGGAAATCTATCTGAAATTTGTCAGCAAGCTTTACATACTTATTTATTAGTAAATTAGTACTTGTATAAAAACAAATATTTATTAAAATTTAATAACTTAAAATAATCTCCCTCCCTCTCCCTTCAGGAAAATCCATTTTCTACTTAATTAAACATCTGACTCTATTCTTAGATCAGATGAATACAGTGTGCCATGTACCCTACCTTCTGCTCTCTAAGATGAACCTCCATTTTCAGTTGTTCCTCTTTGTTTCTCTCTATTTGCTGCTGTAAATTCTGGATCTCATCTTGCTTTTTATCCATTTCAGCTAGAAGATTTGTCAGCTCAATCTCCATTTTTTCCTTCTTTCGAGCCTCTCGTAGTTCCTCATTCTGACGCAGCTGGATGTCTTGCTGAAGCTATATAATAATAGAGAAAACCATTTTAAGTTCTTCTGCCTGTGACTCAGGAAAACAAGTCCTCTCACCACTGTTACTATGCTTGATTTTGGAAACAACAGCTTCTGTATTACTGTACCCACTACTACATGGAATATGCCAGATCTCCTCAGAAATAATTATGTTCTCTAATGGCTGAACAAAAAATCCTGCATGAGGGAACCTATTTATTGATGACAAGAATTTGTTAAGCACCAGTCAGTTCACCCACACAGCAGGGTCTGATACAGTTCAGACATAAAAGTATTCCTCTGGAGATTCAGTGGCACTAATGTCTTTTCTGTTATAGGTGTTACTTTCTGAATGCAGCACTAAAATTAATGAGGGCTTGATGTTGTATTGCAAGGATTTTTACTTTTCTATCTCACCAGCAGAAACATTTATTACACTGATATTAAAGGAAAGAGAGACATGTCAGACCAGTGCTCATTTTCACAATTGATCTCAATGTTTCTGCTCTCAAAGTTCCTCTGTGGGAACTTTAAAAGAGGAGCTTTTTCTCACATTTAATAGACTGTCTTGTGACTTCTGCTCTCTCCCTCCCCAAAACTGTGATGGAGCAGAATCAGCAGAGAAGAGACACAGGGGGCCGATCCACATGGAAATACTCAAGTTCAGCAAGGACCAGCAATTGAAATATGTTCTTTGCTTAAGGATTCCTCCCCTCTGAGCTCACAGAGGAAAAGTTACCAGAACTGACAGGGTCTTCAACAGGATCTTCAAAAGGACATTGTCATTTAAGCAGTCTGAAGGGGAGAATAATTCCATACTGGGAGAATGGGAGGTGATTACAAATGCTGCAACAATCCTGTAAATTTAAGGGCTGATGAAGTGAGTATCAGAAGATTAAGGCTGACAAGATTCAACAGGTTGTGACAGGAGTTTCAATCCTCTCTCTTTTCTCCCATGTCCAAAATGCTGTCAAGAAAACACAGATTTTATATTCTTTTCTAATACATCCCCATTCATCCACTTTAGAAACAGAAACAAGTTCTGGGCATGAAACCTAGACTGATCATTACTTTCTTATTTGTGATTAATAAAAAACTGTAAGCCAAATTTTTTTCTATCTCTTCTTTGTTCTTTGATTCTTTTCTGCTCCTCCTGTCTTCTGACGTCTTGCTCCAGCCCTTGCTTATATTCTGTTTTAAATTCTTTCATTCCTCATTATTATATTTTTATATTTGATGTATCAGAGTTCTGTATACCATCTTCCACCCTTTTCTACTTTCTCTCCATTCAATGGCTATTTTACAGATCCTCATCCTTCTGTATCTCTAGCTGCTATACACATTTAAAGGAAGCTATACATATTGATCACTAAAGAACAACTGTCTACTCAGATGGTCAGAAAAACAGAAAGCCTAACTTAAAGTCAAGATGGAATAAGACTGCTCTCCAGAGACACAGGCGAGGTGAAAAATTTAAGCTGAAGAACAGTAGGCCAGAATCAGTGTAAAGAAGAAAGTAGGAGCTCTCTAACCATTAGAAAAGTGAAGTTTTTGAAAAGTTTCCCAAATGGAGTAGTAGAGAAAATAACCTAATATTAAGTCAGAATTTGAAACAATCTTAAAAATTATGGTATTGCATCATATGGCAATCACTGCCAACAGCAAGGGTCTCCATTCCAGTCTATGTTCCAAGAGGCATAAGGATCTACAATCCAAAAACCACTGCACATCTCCAGTAAGAAAGATGACTCTGATTCAGGCAAAGCAACCTTGGCCTCATTCAGGGTATTGGGAAACTACAGAAGCAGCTGGTACATGACAATACACTTTGTAAAGGACACAGTGTGGAAGTACAGAAAAATCATTCACAACAGACTCCTTTCTGAGCACTCCTCATCTTTGAGATGTGAAAAAACAGGGACCATACTAGTCAATGGAGATCAATTACAGATGTGGAGAAAGGCTCAGGACAAAGCCTAAAAATCACTACCCAGTCATTGGTACAGACCTGCAGAACAGATTGCTCTGCCTCATTTTTTGCCTTCTCTGTTTCCTGCTGCTGCTCTGTGACTTCAGCAAGACTTTGACGTAACTTCACAACTTCTGACAACAGTTCGTCTCGCTCCTTTGTTACCTCTTCTTGAAGTTCTAGCAGTTCCTCGACACTGGAAGGAAGAAAATAATAATCAAGCAGTGTCACAGGCCATTCCTGTTCTTCCTCCTATGCCAGAGAAAGACCCTTGTGAGAAACAAGAGTTTAAAAGTCATTTGTTTCATTTTAAACTCCTCTTGTATTTAGACTCTGGTGGTCAAGTGAATTATATGCTTTATCTACTGTGATACTCATCACCATCAACCAAGTCCAATAAATCACTCTTTCTTGTTATATCACATTCTCATGGGTATCAATAAACCTTCAGTTTCCCAAAAAGGTAGCAGGAAACAAAATTCCCTCTTGTCTGCTCACTACAAAATTACTTAGGGACCAAAAATACCAGTGCCTCTGCAGTTCACCTGACTGGACACCTAACGAGGTTATGTCTTACAGTCACATAACGTAAGAATAAAACTGACTCTCTGTTTTGACACATTTACAATATGAAAGAAAGTCTAAGCCCTGTGGGTTCAAGCTCAACATAAAAAGCAGCCTTATAGTTCTAAAAGACAATAGGGTTTTCAGGGCTGAAATCCTGCAAAGGAGTTACCTCATCTCTTGGCCTTGTCCCTGGGCAGGGTATTTAAGCATGGAACTGAGGGCAATACAGAAAGGACTTCAAGAAGAAATTGTAAGTAGGCAGGTCTCAGCAGCCTGAGCAGAGCTGGAAACAGGAGTGAGGTGTTGGCAAAGCAATGGCTCCTGCCTCTTGCAAGAAAATGCAAACAGCAGCCACAGAGAGATGCCTTTAGGGAAAGTTACACAAGGGAAGACTTAATGACCAAGCCTTTAGGTCCAAAGAAATCTGTTAAAGAGGTTCAGAACATTTCAGGAACAAATGGCGAAGGAATGGATTTCTCACGGACCCAGGTGGTCTACTGCTGGCACGTTCCTTGGAGGGGAAGTGTTTGAGCACCCTGAAGACCTTCCTCACAGACACAAGTTGTTTTTCTGCAGCCTGGATATACAGTGCATGAAGAGATGAGCATGCCCCATATATATCCCATATGTATAATACAAATAAATACCTTTAACTGTGTCAAGCCATAACCAGCAGGGCCAACCATCAGTAATTTCAACAGAAAGTGCACAGGTCACAGGGTCAATACACTTAATCTCATATTTGAGTTTACATTAATCTTACAGCAATAAGAAGAGTCTGAGGACCTGATACTACAAACAGTAGAATTTGGAGGGCTTCTGAGCAGCTCGAGGATGGTTATTATTTGCACACTGTAGTGGTTAGAGGCTCCACCTCAGACTATGCCTCTCTATGCAAAAGTATTTGGTTTAAAAAAAACCAAACATAATCTTCAAAGTGTATACAAACAAGAACACAGACAGTGTTAATGCCTTATAACAAAGCTAGGAACAGAGAAGAAATCAACTCTCCCGCTTCCTTGACTTGACCTTGCTGCTGTAAAATGTGAAAATGTTGACAGTATCCTATTCTCTAAGACAAAGTATGCTGAAATGCTAGTCAGATAAAACAATATGGCACATACTGAGAAAGTGCATAATATTGATTTTTATTTGATCTCTCAGTTTAATCCAATGCTGAATGAACTCACTCAGAGCCAGATTCTGTACTTGCTCACTGCATAAACACATGGACAAATAAATGTGTATTCATGAGAAAAGTAAAAGGCAGAAAAGATCTCTCTCTTTTTTAGTATCTTTGTAGGGTTTAAATGGCTTAATAAGGTGCAGAATGATAGAAAATCAAATTAGGTTTTCCCTCTTCCTGAGGAAAACTTACTTGTACTCCTGTCCAGCTCTTTCCTTCATTAAATTATTTAGGCGTGCAATTTCCTTTTGCAGTGAATGAATTGTTTCCTTTGTTTTCTGTTCCTTCTCATAGGCTGTATCCACCATTTTCCAGGACTTTTCAAGCTCCTAGGAACAAAATGGAAAACAATTACATAAATTAATTTGTGTTTAAAATTAACCACAAACTAAAAATTAATTGCCTTGCATTTTGGTTAGCTGAGAAAATAGGGGTTTGTGTCTTTTCATGCTTAGGTTCCCAATAATTCCCTTAATTGGTTATCTTTTTTGGGGGTGAGGGCATAGCAAATATTTTGAGGCATTCAGGCTATGTCAATTTACATCACAAAAGCTCTAATACATTTTATTTAACACAGAGATCTGAGCATTATCAAATCTCACTCTACGAGGCTTTGATCATGTAAGTACCACTAATATCTAAAAATTTACTGAAAATTCAGTGCCCACAAAGGTACCACCTACTTAAATAGCTCATGTCTGTAGAAGTCTTATTAGCTGTTAGGACAGTGAACATCTAATTTGATTTGGATGAGAAAAAGATGTTACTTGACTTTTCTGTCTCTTTGTTCATCTTCATCTGTGAAGACGTAGCATATTTTGATTTTAACTACATATTTAGACAAGCCAGAACTCCTATGCCAAATTTCAGCACATGGAGTTACTTGAATGACAGATTTCTGTGCCTCTCACAAGTCTACGGTTTGATATCCGCAAACAGCATAGGGGAGGAGGGTTCACTTAATTTTTTAACTTCCCCTGCATTTCTCTCCCTTGGATCAGATCCTTATGAATCAAAAACAAGGCTTACTCCTTGCCAGGTTCAAACCAAGCTCCCACCACTTCTGGAATCCTGTGCTAAAAAAAAAGCATAGATTTAGAAAGCGACTGGAGTGGAAGGAAAGTTCCCGAAGACTCAGTAAATAATGAAGACACTACTTTTGTCCCTGAGCTGCAAATCACAGCACCATGTTCCCTCTTTCACACTCTTTTGTCAGCTGGCTCCTAGTGGAGTTCTGGACTTGACAGATTTGTACAGATTTAGACCCCAAGTGTGGCTGTGCAGTTCTCCATTAGCTCCAGGGTCTCCCCAGGGAGAGCTAAACAGAAACAGCATTACATCAGGCCATAATATCCCTTTCAACTCCTGCTTGCATCATATGAAGTTGGTGCAGGGAAAAAATATTTTTAATACCACCTCCACAATGAAGAAAATAAAATAATTTAATTTATATCAAATTGTTTACAGAATTATTTATTGTACTGAACATCTCTGATCCTACAAAAAACCTCTACATAACATTAAACTCTAAATTATGACACCTATATTATGGTATGTTGTTATTATATTTATTGGACCATTAAAGACCAAATAAATGTAATATTTAGCTGTTTACTGCCTAAATTAAAAATTCAAGTTATCAAACCAGCAGAAGTAAGAGGCTACCAGATTTTTCTGAAAAGATTATACAAAATAAAACATCTGCAGCCTCTTCAAACTGCAGAGGGAATATATTTTCATTTTATTTATTCAACTAGTTCAGCATATCCAAATTTGGGAAACCATCTGGAACTTAATGATCAGGAATGTTTGCTCTTCTTTTTTTTCCCCCCAATCTATTAATAAGAGTTAAATGGTGGGCTTTACTTGTTCAGAAATTCTGAAAGAAATTTTAGTCAATTAAATTCACTATCTACAAGCAGTATTTTCATTACTTAATAAATTACTTAGTTCAAAATTTAGTTTGAAAAATGTGCTTTTTCACTTAAGTATCAAGCATATTTAAATAGTTTTAAATACTAAAGTCAATTTGTCTTATACATTTTGAGTTCTAATTTGCATTCAAATGCAGCAATGATCACACATAAAGGATTAAGTATAATCTAGTAAATAATACATTTTTCATTGATTATTATCTTACATAAAAATGTTCAATTATGAAATTTAAATAAATGCATGCTAGACTGAAATAATGGCATGAAGACATAGTGCATCATGTTGTATAGCAGAAAAGCATAAAATATAACTGTAAATAAATATGTTTCAGATTTTTCAACCAGTAAGAGGCAACCATCCTTTCCCTATAAAAACACAAATTGAAAGTAAAATTAAAGCTGATTACTTAAATCAAAGCTTCCTGCTGGCTGATTAGACTGTGATTAAAATTGGTGAATTAAATCATTACGATGGGAGTTATGGGGGATAGAACTGGGGAATAAAATCAATATGCTCTCTGAGAGGCTCTACTGGCTTCAGTGAGTATTTTGTTCTGGTATTTACAAAAGTGATCCCCTGAAGTCAATAAGGCCATTCAGATAAGCAGTGATGTCAGGTCTCCCTAAGGTGTGCTTTTTGAACTTCATCTTACTTTTGATGTGCAAAACCAATTCTATTGAATTTGTATTGATAATACCAATATTTATCAATAAATTTAGGAAGCACAGGTGATGGCCCCATTATTAATCAAAATCTAAATACAAATTTGCTACAGACTTCAGCATCAGAAAAATTGGGTTTTGTTGTAGTTGCTTCTTCATTGTGTCTTTTACTGTGAAAAGCGGATCAACAGATCCTTTAACTCCAAAAGTAAAGAGGAGGAAATTTGATGAAGGAAGCCTTCACTGAAAAAATATTCCCATTGTTACTCAGTGGAGAGGGGAACTGAAAGACTGCAAGTGTATCAGTAACACTGAGTAACTGCAGTACTCTGTTAGGTAACATGCTTGGCAGTCTGATGCATAATTAAAGAATGAAGTACACCGAATATTTGCCGTTAGAATCATTCAAAAATTTTTGGAGAAGTACTGAACTCTGGAACTTGCCTTACTTTATTTTCATTAAATACCCCAAACATCAGTTTCATTGCTCAGAAACTGAGAATTAATGAAATGCTTTCTTAGTATATTGGATTGATATGCCTGGAAATTGAAAAGTTGGTAATTCCAAGCAGGGCAGTACAAGCTTCTATAAATTCCCCTTCTAGCATTCTTCCAGTGCAGACTCACGGATCAGTATCCCTACCCATGAAAAACAGAATTGTAGCTCCTTCTTGATTAGCTTGGCCCTTTGCTCCTTTGATAGGACTTTAAACAGCAGACTGTTATGTCCAGTTTATTAAAACTACAAAACAGAGCCCTGAACAACCACCAGACAACAGTTAACAGCTATTGATTATTACTGACCTGAGTCCCACCAGCCACTGATCTGTGTGGTTAACCCCTGCCCCAAACAAACCCCACTGATTAAAACCAGGCTTTCACATGGAGAAAAATTTTGCTTCTGTAACTTTTATTCATATATGAAACAGTGATCTAGAAGAGGAAGGCTGTGCTCCTGTTACCCTAATGACCCATCAAGTCACTGAGATTTAGGGCCTTAATTTGAAGAAACTATGCCATTTTTACAGGAACAGTACCATCAGGATTATTTTATCATTTATAAATAATTAAATTGTGGGACAGATTGTTTAATTTAGCACTGAAGAATATCATCTTGGCTACTTTAGCACTTCAACTTCTCTCAACATGTATCTTGTGAAACACTTTTTTTGAATATTAGTAAGATTGCAGTGAAATTCTAGAGCTGTAATAGAAATTCCCTTCAGAAAGCAGAATAACATGGAATATGAAGGGTATACCAAGAACATTTTAAATTATATCCAAATAATTTCTGAACATTTAAGAGAAAGACTAATTCTCATAACCAAACTGAAAAAGTATCAGTGCTGTATACTAGGCTCACAGCAAGCCACTAGAATTGAAATGACACATGTGCATTGCAAATAATTTCTAACAGGATCATATTGTCAAGCAGCTTTTTCATTAAAAAATCTCTTAATGGGTCCAAGAGCAGGCAGTATGGTGAAGCCATACCCTGCCTGAGCTTCAACTTAGCTGCTGAAGTTGGAAAGGCTCTTATTTTCCCAACACTTCTGCTCCTCAATTTTATGATGTTACTAAGACAATGTCTCAGCTTGGGAACATCTTGAAGGATCATCTCTGCTACTGTTCACGTGCTGAGTATTGCCACGTAATAGCAGAAAGAAAATTAGAAGGATCATTGTGGTTCCTGACACTCATCTATCAGGTTTTGATTAGAAGCAGTTAACATCAACAAAATTTTCTACACCTTTCCTCCTCCTCCTCCTTGAGGAGGCTCTGAGCAGTACCATGGGTTTGCAAGCTGCAGCCATAGGATGACAGCGCTGCTATTTCTATTTACTCTAAGTGTATTTTCTTCCTAATTCCAAGGACAAGAAACTTCATTTCAAAGAACTTCTATTTCTGTAGTGCTCATAAATCACTCTGGATTGCTACACTGAATTTATTTTACTGGAACAAAACACTTTAGTGTAAGGCACGGAGGCTTCTCAAGCAAATGCTAAATTAAATGCTGTCTAGGTATCACAGGCTAAGTTTTCAAACCATCAGAATGTGAGAAGTTCCAAATACAGACTTCTGATCATTTGGCAGCTTTAGGTTTCTGATGGTCAAAACTCACTGTAAGCCTAAAAAAACCATCATATATTTTCAGTGAGCCAAGCACTTTGATTTGACAGAGTTCAAGTCAGTAATAATAAAGAACACATCCAAGTAAATTAATAAAATAACATTGAAATGCTACATAGGACTCCTTTTCAAAAACACTGTGAAACATTAATTTATATGAGTTGTCACTTCCCTGGCCTAAAATCCATATTTCAGCAAGAAGTAGATTTTTTTCTGTTCTGGCAATAGTTAACATGCAAGAAGCCCTTCAAAAGTATTAATGAATAAAAAACCTGTGTATTAAGTTGAAAATGTGCTATTTTACGGAGGGAAAGCTTAAACAAAATCTATTTGTGACTATCTGAAAGCTGATGGAGTTGGTTTAGTGCAAATAAATGCAGAATTAAACTGAGACCTGTAAAAACACCAGGCTGAGAAAACAAAGCAGTTGGTAGCAAAGCAGAGGTTAAACAGCTGGAGATGCCAGCTCTATTTTTCATTCTCCAGCTAGTTCTCTACATAAAACAAAAGTGTTCTTGTAGGTACTTTTCACATTATCATGTTTTTCATTAACAATTTCAGAACGTATTTCATTTTATTCAAAACTTTACCGTCTTCAGTGATGATATAGTTTCCTCATCATCTTTAGAGAGCTTTGTGAGCACAGCTACTTTAGATGACTTCTCCACAAGCTCAGCACTCAGCTTCCTGCATTTTCCCATGAGATGCTTTTCATTTTCACGAGACTTCTTCATAACAGCAAGGAGCTTCTCATATTCCAAACGGAACTGTTCCAGAGCTTCATCTCTCTTAAGCAGACTGATGAATTCTTGGGAGTCTTTTTCCAGTGCTTCGAAGGCACTTTCTTCTAGATATGGTTTGTCAGGCTTTTCCTGAGTGAAATAAGGTAATCAACAAATCGGAGGAATTCAACATCTCACTTATGCCCCCAAAATATAAAAAAGTAATATACTGAGTGGGTAACAGCTACTAAGAAATCAGGACAAAATTTTCTGTAATAACAGTTCTTTTGCTAACATGATATGCATGTTGCAAGCTATTTTTCAATCACATCTCCCCTGATTTTACTGAAATAACCTGTGCTTTAACAGTCCAACTGTTAAAGTTTGAGTCCCACAATTGCTTTAAAGATAAGTCTACAAAACACCACCACTGTGATAGCATTTGAATAATGCATCAACCATTGAGGCATTTTAGTATTTTAGTCTCAGGTCTGCCCAGTTCTCTTCCCTCTAAAGTTTGATTACTTTATGCTTTCCATGCAAATAGTGCCAGCAAATCACTTGTTGACAAGTGTATCTGAAAGCTTCAGTAATGACAATGCAAGCCAGTCCTTCCTCTGCAGGAAATACTACTGTTAAATCTTTCACAGAGGACATATCTCAGAGGTGGTCTCACTTGGACAGGAAAGCAGCTCTCCTGTTAGCACAGCCATGGCGAGTCCCCCTCCCAAAAGACAGGCAATGAAATACACAGTTCCCACAACCTTAAAAATTGGCCCTTATGACTTGAAATAAAGGTCAGGCCATGCAACACATTGAGGTAGAGAGACCAGTTCCATGTGCTCCTCCTCGCCAAGACTCTGGCTTGGGGCGTCTTCTTCTGTCAGAAACTTTAGTGGGAAAACCACAGGCTAGCACGGAAGGGCAGTCTGCAGTGTGAGGCTGAAATTTAGTGCCTCCTCCCCTCAAGCCTGCTCTGGGACTCACAGGTTTCTTCTTATTTCATCCTCATCTCCAAACCACAGAATCATAGAATCACAGAATGGTTTGGTTTGGAAGGGACCTCGAAGATCATCTCATTTCAACCCCCACGCCATGGGCAGGGACACCTTTCACTAGACCAGGTCACTCAGAGCTCCATCCAGCCTGGAGTTGAACACTTCCAGGGATGGGGCATCCACATCTTCTCTGGGCAACCTATTCCAGTGCCTCACCACCCTCACGATAAAGAATTTTCTCTTAATATCTAATCTAATAATCTAATCTAATATCTATCTAAACCCATTCACTTTCAGTTTGAATCCATTCCCCCTTGTCCTGTCACTCTATGCTCTTGTGTAAAGTCCCTCTCCAGCTTTCTTGTAGGCTCCCTTCAGCTACTTCAGTTTTGATCCTGTTTACGTTTGTGATCGTAAATAGAGTTAAGAGTGGCAATAAACGGTGCGGCAGGGGGCGAAATAACACCTACGATCTTAAATGTAGCAGCTGTTCCTAAGATACAAGTGCTGTTACTGCCTACGTACAAGTAGGCTAATTGCTCTTGCTTTCAACGCAGGACATAACTGAGCTCTGCTCACACGGGTAACCCCTACACATAAACATGGCTTATGGATACAGATGATGCACAGGTGATGTTGTTGGGCTTATCCCGAGGTACAGCCTTCATCCTGTCCAAACAAGGGGCGGGGAAGGGAGGGGGCAGAGGTTACAGGTTACCTCAGCCATGCTGCCGGCGGGCGGGGACAGCGAGGCTCGGGGCTGAGGGTCGGTGCCGGTGGCGGTGGCGATGCCGATGCCGGCCCGGGGCCCGGCGGTGCCGGTGGCTGTGGCGGTGCCGGTGGCTGTGGCGGTGCCGGCGGCTGTGGCGGTGGCGATGCCGGCCCGGGGCCCGGCGGTGCCGGTGGCTGTGGCGGTGCCGGCGGCTGTGGCGGTGCCGGCCCGGGGCCCGGCGGTGCCGAGGCCGCGGCTGAGCAGCGAACCTCGCGTCGTTTCGTAGCAACGGCGGCAGCTGCGGGCGGGGCCGGGCCGGCCCCCGGGGCTGCTCCCCGGCCATGGCCCTGGTCACCCCGCGCCCGAAGCGTGGATTTTCCTCCCAGGGCTGGCCATCTTGCTGTTGGAGTTCAGTTGGGGTTTTTTAACCAAGGACACCGAGCACTGTTTGCCCTCCGACTCGAAAGGCTCGGAGCTGCTCCCCGAGGCAGCAGGATGGAGCAGTTCAGTCAGAGAATCACAGAATTGTTGGGGTTGGAAGGGACCTCTGCAGATCATCCCGTCCAACCTTCCTGCCATGGCAGGGTCACCTGGAGCAGGTGACACAGGAACGTGTCCAGGTGGGTTTTGAATGTCTCCAGAGAAGGAGGCTCCACGCCCTCCCTGGGCAGCGTGTCCCATTGCTCTGCCACTCAGTGTACAGAAGTTCTTCCTCATATTGAGGTGGAACTTCTTGTGTTTTACTTTATGGCCATTGCTCCTCGTACTGTCACTGGACACCACCAAAAAGAGTCTGTCACCATCCTCTTGGCACCTGACTTTGATATTTATATGCACTGATGAGATCCCCTCTCAGTCTTCTCCACACTAAACAGACTCAGCTCCCACAGTCTTTCCTCGTATGAGAGATCTCCAGACCCCTCATCATCTTTGTGGCTTCCGCTGGACCCTTTCCAGTATCTCATTATCTTTCTTGTACTGAGTACGCTTGACGCAGGGTCCTGTGGAAGGTGATAAACAGGGATTTGTGCAGTTTTGGGAGGACAAATCATAGAACCACAAAATGGTTTGTTGGAAGGGATCCTTAAAGTCATCTCGCGCCAACCTCCCTGCCATGGGCAGAGAATTCCACTAGACCACGTTGCTCAGAACACATCCAGTGTGTGTCCAAAAATTATATCCATTTATTGAGGCATTCCCACGAGCTTCCTGGTCCAGTTGGAGATGTCCCTGTTCATTCCAGAGGGATTGGACTAGAAGACCTTTAAAGACCCTTTCCAATCCAAACTATTCTATGATTCTACTCTACGTTTTTCAAACTCCTGGTGATTTGTGTCCTGTTAGACTCTGTAAGGGTGACTGTTTAGGCTGGTCTTCATGATAACTTCCGTTTGAGCTAAATTAATTCAAACTCTACAAGTTCACCCTCATGGTAGCTGCAACTCTTAACTGCAGTGCAGACATAGTAGGGTGACTGTGTTAGGAGTCTGTGGTAACTCGTGCTAAAGCCCATTTTTGATAAGCCAGTCATGGTGCCTTAAAACATGACAACTCGTAGCACATAGAGGAACCATTAAGTTGGAACCAGGACAAGACTCAAATGGTCATATTGAATTCATTCCACAACAATTAATATTAACAACAGAATGCCTCGACAGCTTCGTAACCAAAGAGCTGCACTGACACTCAAGAGGACACTGGGGTTTCTGACCTTAGCAAGAATTTACTGTAACTTGGGACCAGCCACTTAAAATTAAATTCCTTATTGAGGTGGAAATAACCACATCTGCCATCTTGCAATGGTGCTGTGACTGTCATGGTTATAAATGATGCACTGGTGTCATAAAGAGAATCTCTAGACAGAGTGGAGCTCTTCAAGTGGGATCGCTTTTTAACACTCCCTTTTAAGCTAAGCCTATGTTCCCAGCTCTACAAAAACCTTTTTGCCAGTAAGAGCAAAAACCTCAGACAGCCACAGAAAAAATAAAAAAAAATCAACTTAAATAAAAACAAAGAAACTTAAATAAAAACAAATAAATCTCCGGTAACAGCAGGGACAAGCCAGACCTCGCAAGTTTCAGTTCATTGACAAGATTGTTATTTATTTCCCTATCTGACTTTGTGCAAGAGACACACATACTTCATAAATAAGTATAAATTATATATCTCCATATTCTTATGCTGGTAAATAAGCAGAATCACCTGTTTCACCAGCTGCATAAAAGAGAGTTTTGCATCAGTGGGGTGTGTTGGTGTGCATGCAGAAAGGGTTACTAGAGAAGAAATGTTTTCTCACTGATTTATTTGAGGTCACAACCCTCATGCAGTTAATTTAATGCATGTTTCAAACTGTAGTGGCATGAAAATGATAAGCCATCACTTCCTGAATGTAAGGATTTATGAGCTACTGCAGAGATATAAATAAATAGAGTAAAATCTCATCATAAGATGACCCAGGAGAATGTAAGCCATTTGGGGCAGGGACCATGACAGTACATGTCTTGTGGAAAGCATAAAAGGAACCTTATGGGCACTGGAAGGTAAGGATAAGAAGAATTGATAAGGAAAGCCCAGCAGCAGGATTTGGAGTGTTTCCTCCCACATCCGCTGCTGTGAGGAGACGTCAGGAGGCGGCAGCACCGCACCACCGCCGTGATCGCTGAACTGCCCCGCACAGCTGCTCCCAACCCCGGCCGAGAGACGCCTTACAAACCTTAATTATTACATGGAGATACAACGGTGGGGTGAACATGTGCTCATTGCATTTGAATACAGTTTTGCTCAGTTTACTCAGATAATATTATTAATGGGAGATTACCTCTAAGGAAAGGAAAATTTATCTACCGATTTACTAATTAAAATATTGTTTTATATATATTACAAATACGTTACATAAATATCACTTAATCTAACTACAAGTCTTGTAATTTTCCCAGCGATATGGAAATCCATCAGAACCTCGTGGCCTCAGTGACACTGCAGACACAGTCTGTGGGCTGACATCCTGGGACATACCCTGGGAGCCAGATTGCCTTCTCAGAGTTACATCAGTTTTGCAGCATTAAAAGGAACAAACTTCTTTTTCTCCAGTGACAAGGAAACACTTGTGGTCCTCGATTACTTAATTATCGAGCTGATATTTTTACTATATTCTTTTTGAATGTCTTTTCCACCTGTTATTTTCAAACTTAATCATAGTTTTATAATGTGAACAGTTGTTCAGTTTAAATTGGATTGAGACTTTCTGCTTTGTTCACAAAGATGATGCAACAGATCTCAAATAACAGAAACCTTTGATCACACTTGGCACTAGAGTTGAGCCACTGATCTCAAGAGAAGGAAACACTTCCACTTCCGTAAAAAGTTAAATCACATGAATGTTTCAATTAACAGAAACACCCAAGTAAAGAGGTTCATTAGTTCTGAGACAGAAGCTAAAGCTGACAAGTGGTCTGTGTATAATGTACAAATACATGCTCTACATAAAAAAATAAATAGATGACAGTTATGGAAAGTAAATAAAATTATTTCAATAATTCTGAAACTAAGATGAACTTACTGTTCTCCATTATGGTTTGAAACTGCAGAACAGTTTTCCATCCCTGTTTTTCCTCCCAGTTCTGAAACTGGGATTACTATGGCCTGCCATGCTTATTAGAAAATTCCTCTCTTCTACCCTCCTCCAAACCAAACACAGGGATTCTCAGATTGCTGGAGGAAAGCAGTGCTCTGCAGATCACCATCACTGCCCACTGTGGGGTCTTACCACCACCAGTAGTATGGTTTATGCTACCAATCTGGCCTTCCTCCTACATATTTGGAGGAACGGTGTGGCAGAAGTGACCCCCACCCATCCTGGTTGCCCAGCAGCATTAATCCCTGAGAGGCTATAAAGGAAAGCCTACAAGGTAACATAAACATACTTGGCCCTGCACAGGTTTCTTCAGTCCTCAATTTCCATTACCTGCTTACCAGTTCTTATCCATGGCTGTCTTCCCAATCATGAACATCTGGATCTATTTAAAAATTAGTTTCAAGTATGTCTAGAATCATCATGTATTCATTAGCAGAAACAACTTCTACCCCATGCTTTCTAACAGCCTTTCGGTTCCAGCAGCAGAATCTCTTATTCCTGTTCCTCTCACATTTTATTCTTCAGCCTTTTAATTCTCAGTCACCAAATGTTTCCACAGATGAAAAACTGGTCTGGGATTTTTCACTATTTGACACTTGACTCCTCTGGGAGGAAGAGGCTATTAGAAAAAACTCTTAATACTCAGAGAAGTCTGTAGAAATCACAGCAATAAAAGATGTTTATAAGGTCAGGTGTAGGGGGTAGATGAGGACACCATATGGTGAGCTGTGAGAAGGGGATCCTGTCTCCCTGCATATTTCCGTGCATGATAGCTAGGAAGTGTGAAATGGTGGAAGAGAGTCCCCCTACCCCGTCTTGATCTGCTCATGCTTCTACTCTGCTGAGTCATGCTGAGCTGTGCTGCTGCAGATTCCTTTCGGTTTACACGAGGTGGGGCGTCAGCAAGGCCTGACAAGAGCAAGATTATCATCCCTGCTTTCTTTGTATTTGAGTGTTAACATAATCCCTCTGTGTGCTCCAAACTGGCAGCTGTCTCCTGTTTTTTTTTATTTAGTGCTTGTAATGATTTAAGGAAATATTGCTAGTTTTGTAATGAATTAGAAATACTACTGGAAAGAATAAAATAATTCCTCAATCTTCTAACATGTCTGAAAGCAGCTGAGAAAGATACCTAGAAATTAACTCTCAGCCCAAATCTTGCTCTTGTCCTGCACCTGCTGATGGGATCTTAGAGTTCATTTTAGAAATAATATTATTATATCTGATTTCTGCTGCAGTAGCAGCCACATCACAGAGCCACACGTTAAGTCCCAGTGTGCAAAGAACCATGATACTGTTACTCCAGTGCTCACAGCTTCAGGTCCTGCCCAGCATGTGAGTAAGGTTAGCAGAGCTTGGCTCATTATCAAATAAATTACTACCTTTAGCAAGATAATGATCTCAAGCCTTCTGCATTGCAGCAATACTCAACCAATGAATCATGTTCTAGAGTTGTCAGGATATGTGCTTCGAGCTTTCCTGCCTCTTTCAGATTGCTGAACTGCATAAAAAATAAACTAATACAAATCAAATTAATTTGTCTTGGTTTGACTTTTCCATTTACATGTATTGTATTGTTATCATAATTTTATACCATCTTAGGTGGCACAGAAAGTAGATCCTGAATGAGATGGTGGATATGTAATATAATCTATTGGGATGTGAGTCTTCCTTTGAAAAATGTTCAGGTCTTTCCCCTGTATCCCAGAGAAATTTTGCAGATGCATGTAAATGATAGTCACTGTAACCCATAGTGATTTGTATTGTCCAGTGTGTATTTCTATACATATACATCAGTAATTACTACCTTGTTGGGCTTTATACAGGTGATATTTAATAGGCATTTTCCCTTGGCTTAGGTGATGAATAGCTGAGATCCTGGTGAAGAAGCTGTTTTCTCTCTTCCTGCTGCTGTGAAGTTCCCAGGGGAAATAAATAATGCACAAGACAGGCTGAGTCCTGCAGCATAGAAGTGGGGAGATTTCAGTATTGCTCTTGCTGGAGATGATTTCCAGAGATTAGGGCATATGACGAAGAAATGTACTAACAACACCCAGGTTGCTAATCAACCTGAATAAACTTGATTTGGACACTAAGGAAATAATAACTATACACACAAATTTAAAAACACAAACCCTTTGAGTAACATTAAAACTGTTACTTAATTCAATAACCACTTCAGGAAATACAAAGAACGGGCTGACTTAACAGTCCCAGCTATTACTCATGAACTAGCCATCAACAAAACAAAGCTGTGCCACCACATTTGCCTGGTGCCCTCTTGATATTGCAAAGTCTTAGTGCAGCATAACACACAGATTGTCTCCTACCACCGCATATGTCCACCATCCGAGCTTAAAAAAAAAAAATCAAAGCAGCAGTGGTGAAGAATGTGCAACATGCCAGACCAGTGGTAATATAAGCCAGTTGTTGCAATGCTGTGGAAAGAGGAAGGGTGCCATAAAGGGATCTATAATTTCCCTAAATCAGACAGATGTCACTGTGCTGTTGCTCAGACTTGGTGCCCTTAATCTTCCTTATGAAAGTGATACTTGTTGAGCAAACTTATTTATGTGAGAAATGTAAGAAGATGGCCTTTAGAATGAGGGCAGTGTTGGAAAACACTTTTGAAAAACCTTTACCGTGGCCTTTATCATTAGCTAATACTGCTGTGCCGCAGCTCCCCCACCTCTACAAGGCCCAAGCCTGTCCGAGTCCAAAAAGCATTTGGTCAACACTCTCAGGCACATGGTGTGATTCCTGGGGTTGTCCTGTGCAGGGCCAGGAGTTGAACTCAATGATCCCCATGGGTCCCCTCCAACTCAGGATATGCTATGATTCTAAGGAAACGAGCATGACTTCTGTGCCTCGGAAGGATGTTAGGCAGCTCCACAAGTTTCTACTTGTGCCACCTTCGAGCAGGAAAATAGTTCGGCATCCCTGGGATCTGCTCCTTTGCTTTGATAAGAGCTGTACGCGAGGTTACGTGTTTCAGCTGCTTTCCTGACTCTCAGGCACGACCACCAGGAGGTCAGAGTACATCCGAGAAGCAAGATGAGCGCATTTCCTCTCCGTCCTCCGTGCCCTCGGTACGAAACCATCTGGGAAGCTGATGGGGGGAGCCGAGGGGTAGCTCAGACTGCTCGCTGCCTCCCGCCGGAGGATGGCTGGGCTCCTAGGGCTGGCGGGGGTGGTTTGAAGGAGGAGAGAGGCAACAAACCAAAGAGCGGAGGGCGCCCGCTCGGGCCGGGCTGGGCTGGGCGGGCTCCTGCCCCTCGCCGAGCGGAGCCGCGGCTCCGACAGCGCCGGTGTGCGGGGACCGCCCCGGGAGCGGCGGCCGAGCCCGCCCGGCCCGGTGAGTGTCGTGCGGGGACCCGGGGGTCAGGGGGGTGCAGCCCGGGGGGACGAGGGGTGCCAGGGGGTGGGGAAGGTCCGTGCCGGGCTGCCCGCAGCGGGTCGCGCTGCTGTGACTGCCCCCCGGCTTCTCCTTACGGAGTAACTTTTGCCTTTAGCTCGTTTTGCGCGCCTAAGCGGCTCCTCTCGGTGGGTACCGGGACACCGGCAGGATCGGGCCCCTGAGGCAGCTTGCTGCGCCCACCAAAGTTTCTGCAGAGCTTTCGGCATCTCTGTCCCTGCAGCCCAGGCGAGAGCCGAGCGCAGGGGGCAGGAGGTGCCCGCTCCCAGGGCCCCGGGAGCGGCGGGAGAGCGGCCAAAGCCCCTTGGGAGGAGCGCGGGGGGACCCTCTGCGGGACCGAGCCCGAGGGACCCCTCGGCCACCTCTCTTCGCTGGGGACACAGCCCGTGGGGTCCTCGGGCCAGCGCTGACCTCGGGCATGTGCAGTCCGTGCAGAACGCATCGCTGAGCTTTGCTGCGTGTTCAGTGTTACGCGGCGTGGGCTTAAAACTTCGTTGTCGTTCTTCTGAGTTACACTACGTCTCACTAACGAGCACAGAGAGAAGGACTGATGTTTTCAGTAAGCCGAAGGAGGGATATTTTCAGTAGAACTGCTCTTCTTTTTTGTGGGCATGTTTTTGAAAGTGACCAGCATGTGTTTGTAGCTCAAACCAGAGTGAGCCAGGACTGGGATACTAGAAGTCATGGGCTGTAAAACTGACATGCAGAAACAGAGCCTTAATGGCCCTTGCGTCTCCAACTTGGCAGTCTGCCACCGAAGCAGTTCTCTTGGGAAATGCCATACTGAAATCCTTCAGGAAAACAGGACACGTTGCTATTGGTATCTGCTGTGTGGTCGGGCAAGATGAGCAGCAGCAGTCTCTCTAGGCGAACATTACTATTAACATGTTTTTAATAAGTACTGTAAGCCTAACCCATACTCAGCACATCTCCTTCAGGCACCAGTGTTTGCCATGAGCTGCCAGGCAAGGACATGAGCTGCCATGAAAGCAGCACTTGGACAGGAGAGCCACTGTAGTGTAGGATGCCTTGGTTTGCAAGGTTTTTTAGTTTGGTTTGGTGATGATGATAATTCTCCTCTGCAGCTCTGACTAAAGTGATTCTATCTACCTTCATAGGTATCTACTTTTAAGAACCGTTTCTTCTTAATATATGTGAAAGGTGCTCTCTCAGTCCTTAAGGAAAAGCAGAGCATAGAAATTAGGAATGGAAACTTCAAGCCTTCTCTTCCACAATAGACGCTTCGTGCTGCTCCCAGGTAGGAAATGCACACACGTGCGTTAAGTGTGATTGCCACAGATGTGGAAAGAGGTGAATTGATGTGCCAAAGGTCAGAGAGCCAGTGTTAGTACTGGATCAGCCCGAGGATTTCTTGGCTCTCAGCTGGTAGATGACATTCTTTGTTTGCATGACTTGGGTGTACAGGACTCAGTGGTCTGTGTTTACACCAGTGGCATCTGCAAGGAAGAAGAGACCTGTGCACACCAAAGGCGTTGTACCTGTTTATCAAGAGCTCGGGCGGTGGCCCCTCCCCACCTAACTGTCTTCCTCTTTCTGTTGCTTGAAGCATTACAATCTACTAAGAACAACCTTTCTTTTTTTTTTAACACTACCCTCTCTGTCTCAAGTCAGACTAAATAGCCCTGGTCAGGGGTTGGGGAACTTTGTTGTTCTGAGTAATTGTTTCAGGCCATCTGATGACTAGGGCCACCAAAAGCTGCATGTCTGCTCCCCTTTTGGTTTTTTATTGGTTCTATGCATGGCATTAAGGGCTTTTGTGTGTTTCTGCATGGTGTCTCAGAAGGATGCCAGTGTTTGTGATTCTTTTTACATGGCAATGAGTAACAGGAGAAGGGAATCTGATGTGCAGAAACCTAACGCTGGTGTTCCACAAGCTGATCTAACTGATTTCTGCTTTTTTGTTTAAGAAAAGCTGTATGTTTTTCAAAGGGACGATTTTAGGCTGCCATTTGCAACTATCTACCTGCTGACTGTTGTTCTCTTGTTTCAGTATCTTGGAACTTGCTTGCAAAGTAATTAACACACCATGATATCAGGAAACACACTTAATGGGTTGTATTGTGGTGTACTTTCTTTTTTTTTTTTTTTTTGGCTCATAGCTTAAATTAGTTCCCTGAGTGCAATAGGTACACAGCAAACGGGGTGGTTTATTTTTCTCAGTTGCATTGTTTTCTTCTGACACATCTGCATCCCCTCTAAAACAAATATCCTGGCAAAATTTAAGCTAAATTTAGCCTCTGTTGACAAGATGAACATTAAGAAGCAGTATATGAACCCCATGAAGAGTCTGCGTGAGTCTCCCAGCTGTCCTGTCCAGCACACTCTGCTCTGCAGAATTGCGATTGCAATCCATAGCAATGGTGTGATGGAAAAGGAAGCTGAAAAAAGCTTCTGGCTTGTCCATTTAGGTCCCCTTTAAAATGGACTGTTGGGTGGGCCAGCTCTTTCTCTCCCAAGTGTTATTACAATCCATTTAGACTGGGGAAAAGCAGGTTTGCTGCCAGGCGGCATACTTTCCATCAGCACATGTAATTGCTGGGTGGTGGAGAGAGGTAGAGACTCTGGTTTTCAGGCTGGAGGGAGCGTGACCAGGGTGTGCAGTAGGCAGCATTGTCGTGTGCCCAGCCATGAATTCCAGGTTTTGCAGGGATGTGAGCTCAGCTGTGTAAGCAAAACCTCCTGCCTGTTCATTCCTCAGCGTGGGCAATAGGCAGGGAGGCAGGTAGCCAAGCTTTAAGCAGCCTCAGGAACGGAGAGCTGGCCTGGGGTGCAGCTGCAGCAGGACTCTTTTTTTAGCTTGTTTGTACTTACACACACGTGTGGGCCATAAGAAGTTGGCTGAGCCAACCTTGACCAGCAGTTCAGCAAAACAAACAGGTTTTACTGCCATGACCTGAAGGCCAGAGTAGCTGCTGAGCTTCACTGGAGCAGGGGCAGCTTTGATTTCTGTCATGGAGAGGAGGCTCTCATATAGGGCTGACTCAAAACAAACACTGTGCTGTGTTGCTCCGGCTTCCTCATGGAAGCACTGTTAAGGCACATGCAAAACAAGGAGGTGATCCAAGACGACATGGCTTCACTAGGGGCAAATCATACCTGACAAGTCTGGTGGCCTTCTGTGATGGAGTGGCTGCAACATTTGGCAAGGGAAGACTGACCAGTCATCTACCTAAAATTGTGTAAGACCTTTGGCATGGTTCCACATGATATCCTGATCTCCAGAGTGGAGAGATGTGGATTGGAAAGGTTGACTGTTTGGTGGATAAGGATTTAGCTGGATAGATGCAACCAGAGAGTTGTTGTCAATGGCTCTCTGTCCAGGTGGAGGCTGGTGATGTCCTTCAGGGCTCTGTCTTGGGACTGGTGCTCTTTTATGTCTTTATCAGTGACATAGTGAGATCAAATGCACCCTCAGCAAGTTTGCAGATGACACAAAGCTGAGCAGTGCAGTTGACACAACAGAGAGAAGGGATGTCATCCAGAGGGACCTGGACAAGTCTGGGAGGTGGGCCCACAATAATTTCATGCAACTGCACTTCTGCCAAGTGCAAGGTGCTGTGCCTAGGTCAGGGCAATCCCAGATATGAGGACAGACTGGGAGAAGAACTCATTGAGAGCAACCCTGCAGAGAGGGACTTGGGGATTCTCGTGAATGAAAGGCTGTACATGACTCAGCAATGCGCACTTGAAGCCCAGAAAGCCAAATGTGTCCTGATCTGCATCCAGAGCAGCGTGGCCAGCAGGTTGTTCCCCTCTACTCTGCTCTCATGAGACTCCACCTACCACATCCAGTTCTGGGGTCCTCAGTACAGGAAGGTACATCAAACTGTTGGAACAGGTCCAAAGGAGGTCACAAAGATGATCACGGGGCTGGAGCACCTCTCCAATGAAGTCAGACTGAGAGAGTTGAGGCTGTTCAGCCTGGAGGTTCCGGAGAGACTTCATTGCAGTGTTCTAGTACTTAAAAGGGGCTTACAAAAAGGTAGAGCAACTTTTCACATGGACAAAAAGTCATAGGACAAGGGGGAACAGTTTTAAACTAAAAGAGGAGAGATTTACATTAGATGTTAGGAAATTTTTTGCTTGGAAGATGGTGAGGCACTGGAACAGGTTGTCCAACAAAACTGTGATTGCCTCACCCCTGAAAGTGTTCAAGGCCAGGCTGGATGGGACTTTGAGCTACATGGTCCAGTGGGTGGCATCCCTGCTTATGGCAGGGGAGTTGGAACTTGGCACTCTCTAAGGTCCCTTCCAGCTGAAACCATTCTGTGACTCTGTGACTGCCTCAAAGAGAGTGAGAGAAGGTTTGTGCTGGTATGTGAGGGTGCACAACAGGCACACCCACTGCTGAGAAGGACCTAAGTGGCCTTAGACCACCCCCTAAGGTTCAGTCAAGGTCTCTCCAACATCTATACACGTATAGTTGAGGGAGACCCTGACTTAAACTCTCTATTTTGAGATTTAAAAATTATTTTAACAAGTGAGGTTGTGCAATTCCCATAGCAGCAGTACCCACACAGCACTTCATAGTTTCTTTCCTCCAAGCAGAAGCACCTGCTGCACCTTACTGACCCTGAGCCACCATGAGACCAGGCATTGCTGGCCCTGAGGGCTTACAAACATCCACTAGGATATTGTGAAGGTACAGTGCAAATCCAGACCTTTGGGGTTTGGGGT
The DNA here is from genome assembly GCF_036250125.1 of Pseudopipra pipra. Taxonomy (NCBI): domain Eukaryota; kingdom Metazoa; phylum Chordata; class Aves; order Passeriformes; family Pipridae; genus Pseudopipra; species Pseudopipra pipra. The sequence goes on along the minus strand of NC_087556.1, from coordinate 25,353,976 downwards.
GTCTTGCTCCTGTGTTTGGCAGTCTGTGCTGCTGCTGGCAGTGTCATGGCACTGGTTGAGCAGAGGCACCTGCAGCCCTGCAAGCTGGGAGGGCAGGGCAGGGCAGGGCAGAACAGAGCCCATTTGCTCAATCTGGCCTCTAAGAAGACAGAGAGAAGTGAAACTGTACACACAGTCTGGTCAAAGCAGGTACGTGGGAGGAGGGAGGCTAAGTGAAGGGGCTCCAAAGAACAAGGTTGCATCAACCTAATATCGAGCCCTTAAAGTACCCAACTCCAAAGCCCAGCTCAGCCCACACTGATCATGATTTCATCAGGCTTTGGATGACAGTTGGAAGGTTTGAAGTGGTGGTAGCAGCTGGAAATGAGGGTGGTGGATACCTGCTCCCCAGCCCATTGTGCACCTGGGTAATATCTCCTTTATCTACCTGCAACCAACTTGTCAGGTCTTCTCCTCCCTTTGGTTGGGGGACTTTGTTTTTTTTCCTGTTGCATGTAACATTTCTTCACTTCTCTCTCCTAAAATATGGTAGTTTGTCTTTTGTGGTTCAGTGTTTCACATCTTCCTGTCTGCTCTTAGACTTATTTCCTGTCTCTTCTGTATTTTCTGTTTCTCCCATTAGCTCTCTAAACCCAGCTCCCCGAGCAAGTATTTCTACCTTACAAGCTGCTTACAGCAGCCAGATGCCTTTTCTAGACAAACCAATCCCAGACAAAACTGTCCCAGCCCTTGCACTTATGCAGCTGCTAATTTGACCCTAATCCATTTTAAAAGGAGAGGGTTGGTGGGTGATGATGGAGTCAGAGGAGGGAGGTCCTTACTTGCCAACATGTCTGCAAGGCTGACAGACCCACAGTGTGATCTGCACACTTTCCCATGGGAGAAGCAGCATTTTAACTCTCCCCTGATCACTTCAAACTGATTATTTCTGGTCTCTTGAGCTTTTATGATAATTTTATTAGGTAAGGGAGTGAGTTAATCTCTTTTTTAATCAATTCCTAGTTTAGATAACTGCATTATATACCCAACTGCTGCCTGAACTTCCTCATTCATTCACTTTGTGTTTTGCAGACTTCCTGGCTGTGCTTCAGCAGTGGGTGACTGAATATAGTCTTCTCCGCATCACGGCAGTAGTAGTAATGTGAAGCCTAATGAGCACCTGCAAAGCTGTGTAGCAGGTAAGTGCTCCAGGGGTCATTCTTCCTTCCAGATTTGATGTGATTTAAAAAAGCATCTTGATGGGCTCTCACTAGGAGATCTTGAGCCTTGCAGCAGAAATGCTGAAAGGAGATTGGTGTGGCTCGTATTTTAGTAAATGTTCCCAACAGCGAGGTTCAGACAGCTTTTTGCAAAGAAAAAGTAGCAGTGTTATGAAAGTTTAATTTGGAAATGGCGTCGGTGTAGAAGATCAGTGTTAAAAGCCTCTCTCTTTTGGACTTTCAGTATAAAATTGTTTTTATCTCACTGCTTGTTACAGTTGGGATCTAGTCAGAGAGCGACCGCAAAAGGGAACCAACAGGTCCAAAACTTTGCCGACATCAGTTACTGCTGCATTTTCTGTTGTGCAGGAGAACTTGCCAGAGGTACCTCATCCAGACTGAGCAAGTACTAGATCCCCACTCTTCCAGGTGTTAGAGAGAGAGCAAAGGCATGGAAGTGTGTGGACTGCCTCCTGGTGATCGTGGGTGACAGCAGAGGCAGCCAGATTGAAGGGAAATAAGCCACAAGCCAGCAATGTGTAGAGTTTTCCTGTTTGTATCAAAACCCCTGAAAACATGCTGAAAGGAGAACTGCTGGGTGAAACCAAGATGTCTGGTACTGCTGCTCTGCGAGTGTGTGACAGGAGGCTCTGCAGGTACCAGTGGTGGGAAGGAAAGAACTGGAGCTGATGACAGAGGGAGCTGCCAGAGCAGCAGTCCTGGCTGCCACAATGTCCTGCTTTGGCTCCAAGTACCTGTTAGTTCATGTTCTCCACATGATTTTTTTCTTTTATTTATTCTGGATCGGTGTTGGGTGGTGTCTGTCCCTTTTTTCCCATCGCAGAGTTCAAACGGCTGCTCTGCTCTAGCAAAGCTCAACTCACAGCGTTCCCTGGCATGCTCCTCCAGCCCTGATCAAAGCTGTGAGAGCTGGCCCATTGCCATTCTCCTGTGTGTAAATGAAGCTCTTTCTCTTTCTCCTTTCCCTTCACCATCTTTCATTATTATCCCTCTTCCAGAGGCAGGTTTTTCTGGCTGATCTAGCACATTATTTGTATCAGCGATATTTGCCTCAAGGCAGAGATGCTTTTTCAGCATTTATAGGGAAAGCATCTGATCCATCCCACTGCCATGCTTAGAAAAACCAGGCATGGTGTTGGCAGGGATGAGGACCATTGCAGCCAACTGTTGCAGAATTTAAGCCCTGTTAGGTACAGCCTCTGACTCATATGGTTATTCTGGTTGCCTGGCAAAGGAAAACTGTTACTGTTCCTTCACTTTCAAAACCAGGGGGAAGAGCATGTAGAGAAGGTTCTTGTGTCTGATCAGTTGTAATGTGTCAGCTGGGCCACCTCTCTAACCAACTCATCTTTCTCTGGATTGCCTCAAGGGATGGTGGGCACTGTCAGTTGAAAAGATAGAGTTTGTGGCCAAACCCAAATGAAAACAATGTAAATTGGCTTCAGAGCGCCTTGCTTTCAGTTCTTCCAAATTGCAGAGGATTTGGTGACGTACGATGAGCACCTGATGAGGAGTGGGAGCAAATGGTTCCCATGAGGTCTGCAGGGAGGTGAGTAGTTCCCTAAGACAAGATACCGCCTGCCTGTGTCAGAATCCCAGCAGGGATCCAAAACAGCTTGTTTTGGAGAAAGCACATGCAGTGATAAGGAGACTTTCCTACAGATAGGGGCAGTTAAGCAGTAGTCTAAACTACCTTGGGAGGCAGAGATTCACTGGAAGTTTTTCAGAGCAAAGTAGATAGAGACTTGCCAGAAACCATCCAGGCACAGCGTAGGCAGAGGGAAGAAACTGTATTGCTTTTCCAGACCTCTTTTTTCCCTATTTTTTAAGTTCTTTTCTGTTAACACGTACCAGAGGTGGAGCTAAGGAGATGTTCTCAAGCTTAAAAAGTGATGCTTGATATACACACTGTAGTGCTTCCCAGAGGGGCTTGGTCTTGTATATCTTTGTCCAGAATGCTTAGATGGTAGTCTATTTCCTCCTGGATGTTCAGGTACCTTACTGCCATTGGTTTCAGAGAAGAGTTTGATTCTTAAAGGCCTCTGGGGATTTAGCATCCAAATACTTTGGGACCGTTGGAAATGTGAGGGAAAATACTTGAATTTCAGCAGCACAGACATTTCTGCACTGCAGATTGCAAATCATTCATGGTAAGTGAAGATGACCTTTATCTTTTTCTTCCAGTCAAGTGGGGGCAAGGATGACAGGGATGTCTTCATCTTTATTTTGGGTAGCTGAAATCCACCAGCTGAGCCTCCCCTACTGTGACACACAGTGACATAAATTATTGACACAGTAGGTGACATAAGGACATAGAGCTGTACTGCAGTCCTACCTAGTGAGCTGGCTATGCTCAGTCTAAGTATCATGGCCACTCTCTTCTGCTGCCAAAGTCAAAAGATGGTCTAAAGGTGCTTGGATGATGTGTCCCACCTCCCTGTTGGCCCATAGCTGCATCGTGCTCTTGGAATAGGTGCAGGGTTATGATCTCATGCTCTGAAGGAGTTACAGGAAGAAATGTCAATTGAGAGGAACATGTTTGTGTAGTAAGTCATCCACAACACGTGCTCTCAGCTCAGCCTTGTATTTGCTGCTAGTCCTGGATACTTTCAGTCTCCCATGTGAAGCTGGAAGCTGTCTTTGCTCCTTGCTAAGCTCCCTGCCTGCTGCAGCAGAGGGGATTTTTGTGCCTATGAGCAGGGGCCCCACAGCTATGACTCACAGTTCCCATTACGTGGTAACTTAGCCTTTAAGTGTGCAGAGAGGCTGTTCCTTGGCTTTCAAACAAAGCCTTCCTTTGTTGTGCTTATGTTATAAAGGAAGCAAGCTATGTGTTCACCCCACATCCCAAATGAAAACCACGTGGCTTCACAGCCTTAGTATGTGTGTTCTATAATTCTGTTACAGCAGTACAAGTTGCATTGCTCTTACCCTGTTGAGCGTTTTCAGAGTTTTTCTTCCCAGAATTCAGTTTACAAATTCTTCAAGGAAAGAAAGAGCTTTGAGATGTTTCCTTTTGTTGGTAAGAAAAGGGGACTGAGCAAAGGGCACATGAAAATTGTTAAATATGGGTACATGTGGCAATAGGCTGGTCTCTTGAGTCATTCCCTTGGGTGAAAATGGCTCTGAGTTGGTGGCCACGGGTGTTGAAAGGATGAGCTTCATGTAAATATTGCACGGAAGTGGGGCAGTTTGTTTTCTTGTATGACTTTGCTTTCTTCTGCTGCTTTTTCTTTATTCAAACTCATTTTGAAAAGCAGGGTTAGCCAGCAGTACTCTGCAGCCAACATATTTGTGTGTGTGCGTCTGTCTTGGCAGTTTTTAAGTTTATGACTAGTGAGCCAGGACTGGGATTACTGCTTCCCAAAGCATTTGTCTTGTTTCTCCTGATCTCTTCTAGAGCCATCAGGTAATAAAATTCTTCCTGCAGAGGCTGCCTGCAATGCAAAGTGCCTCCGCTTAGATCAGGGAGTCATCCTAGTGTGAGTCCAAGAAATGGGGCAATGCAGTAAAAGTGCTGTTTCTTGTTCTCTCTTCCTTCCACACCCTCTACCCATCCCTGCAGGGGCTTTCACAGTCTGTTGGGATGGGGGTTTTTTATTATTATTTTTATTTTATTTAAGGAACTATATTGTGTTTTACAAAAAAAGCTGGGATTTTAGGCAATGGAATAAAGCATTGCTTTTCATTTCTGTGGTGACATTTTGGCTACAATAGCCAGCTTTTAAATACAGTTCCTCTCCAGTTGTTTGAATACAAACAGCAGTAACTAGTTAGCAAAACAATAGTGCAGTATCACACAAATCTTCAATCCCAGTCAGTGTTTTTGAGTCCTGTTTAAGCATGTCCTTGGGTCTGCAGGTCTCCTGACTGTCACCAAGTCAAAACTGTGATGGAGTAGAAGATCTCAGATCAGCCAAATTCCCAGCCTGCAATGACAATTTCTTTTTGCCGTGTTTTTGTTCAGCATCTCAGTGTGGAATTGTCTGGCAACTACTGTGCTTTCTACTGTCTGTAATATGTAAGTGTTCCTTGTTCCATGACTGAAATGGAACTTCGTAGTTTCACATGTAAAATGTAATCATTCTGCAAGTCATGTCTGAGCCATGCCAATATCCACATGTGCTTTTCCTAGATGTGCTGGAGTGGTGTATCCCTGCTGGGAAATCAACTTTCTGATGTTTTCACCAACTATTATAATACCAAAGTGTTTGTCTCAGTGGATGTGCAATGTACAGTTAAGCTGGATGTGTAAGGATGCAGAGCATGTGCTTACCTTAGGGATAGGAGAGCCAGAGTAGCCACTGCCTGATTTGGCAACACTGATGTGGGTTCTTTCTACCTTGGTGAGAATTAAGTGGGGGAAAGGAGGGCAGATTTGAAGAAACATCTTGGCAATTGAACCCTTTTGTGTTCTCATCACCTTTCCCTGCAGTGACTGCCAGACGGGCTCAGTGAGCCATGGCTGCCTGCACGTGCAAGAAGATGTTGTGTGGCTGAGGGGGTGACAGCCAGAGTGGGTCCCAGCATGAGCACCAGGTGGAGGCCAGAGAGCATCTGTGCAGTGACATTGCTCCATACCTCGTGGCTGACACTATTAGGCTTTTGGTAAAGCACTAGGGGTGTTGTGTCCATCTGTGTTGATGAAAGATTGTGCAAGGGAATGACCAACTATTGCCTGGGTTCCCATCAGGTTACGTTTGAGGGGGAGGTAAGGGTGGTAAGTTAACTTTTTTTTCTTTGTGTGTGTCTTTTCTCCTCCTAAAAAAAAAATTAAAAAAATCAAACCCAAAAACAGCAAAACCCACAAAAGTTCTGTCTGCTCCAGTTGTTTTCCTCACAGTTAACAAACAAAATTTATTTGGCTTAAAAAGCCAAGCTGTTCCTGGCCATGATCCTACTACAACAGCTCAGTACGTGGGTGGGAGCCATATACACACTTCCTACCTTTCCTCTCCTGCCTCCCCTGCTGCCAACACTATGTTCCAATTTGTGAAATCCCTTCTTAGTCCTACGAGGGGGAACCCAAGGCACTACACAGACTGCCCATGTGCTTCTTGGTGACAAGAGCTGAGCTTGCTTGCACAGTCAAAAAGCAAAAAAATACATGCAGGCAATGGTCAGGATGCTGAGTAAAACACTCATGCTGTTAGCTTTGTCTCCTGGTCTCCATGGGCACCTCCTCTTGGGTCCACCTTTGCAGTGAGTAAACAGTGAGTGATCTGGGGGCATGACCTGGCTCTGTGTTTGTTTATTAGTTGTTACAGCTGCCTTTAATGATGGCTGCTGGCTTTGGGGGCTGGAAGAGGGAGCCAGAATCATGTTTGCTTTACTGGCAAACTGTATGCGCTGAGAAATAATGACTTAGAAATGGCCACATAAATCTCCACTTGCTGATGAAACTGAAAATCTAACATGTGCCACATCTGTGGGTTTTGGAAAAGAGACCTAGAAGGCAAATAGCTCCCCCTGAACCAGAAAGAAAACTTTGTACTGTGTAGGCTTTGGAGTAAGGGAGACCATGGGATTTTATGGCAATATCTTATAAATGCATCTGTGTGCAGCAAAAGCTGACGCAGGAGGGGAGGACCTCTGAACATCCTGAGGGGTACTGCAAGAAGAAAAGAAACAATCTGTGCTACTTTTACCCACAGTGGTCACTGGAATGTTAGGGCTTCAAACTGCAGCAAGGGAGAATTAATGAGGCCTGAGAAATAGTTTCTTGATGGCAAAGGTAATGAATAACTGAAAGACAGGAGAAAGAATCCCTGTCTTTCCTAAGGCAAGTCAAGCACTGCTCTGCCTGAAGAAATGCTGACAAAATCACTCCTCGTTTGGACCTGGGGCTGCATGGCAGTGTCTGCTTCCAGAGCACTGTCAGTGCCACTGACTGCTTATCTATTCCCTGAATCCGCCTGTCCATGGGAAGGAAGGGCTATCTAGTCCTGCACACAGGATGAGCATCAGCATTTCCTTGGAAATACCTGATCTGGTGACCCCCAGGAGGAAAATATTGCTTCCGACAGTCCACAGCAGACCTGTTGGGCAGGATGTCCGACTCTGGCTGTGCGACTGACCCTGTTGGCATTGCAGCAGGCCTGGGACAGGATGTCCACGGGTGTCACAAAAGGCTAACGTGTTCTCAATCAAACAGCAAAACAATAGCTATCAGGCAAGTGGCCTTGTCCAACTGCTGTGCTGTGGCCAGCAGCTAATCTGGGGTGGGGCTTCCAGGCATGGTTTGGAAGGCAGTTGCTTGGCCATACCTGACTGTTGTAGTCCTGGGCAGGCCAGCTGGCTTGTTCTGGTTTCAGACGTGGTTGTGTTACCAGTCTCAACACCCAGGCCTCTGCACTTCATGTATTGGTGTATTTGGTCCTTCCCCACTTGCGGCTTTGGTAGAGAGCCAAAGACAGAGCCCAGTCCCACCTGTCTGTGCTGAACCAGCTGCAATTGTGCTGGCAACTGGAATTCAGTACTTTGTCTGTAGTACTAATTTAATGCTCAAAAAACAAATCAGAACATGAGTTATTGCTGCTGTGGCTGGCGCTGCTCTGTCCCATCCAGCAGCTCATCACACCAACATCCTGCACACAGCTTAATTCATAGCAGGGGAAAGAACAGCACAAGTTGGTGCTGCTCAGGCTCTGTACTGGATTCTTTACCCCCTGATTGTCTTGGCTGGGCTGCGTGTGCTGCAGCTGACTGTGTGCTCAAGAGATGGGAGAGCAGGAGCCTCTCCTGGCTGCCCCGTGCTGTATGATCTCTGGGTGGGCTGTGCTGGGTGCTGTCACAGCTGAGGGCAGAGTGGGAAGTCTGTGGGGGGGGTGTCTTTATGGCTCTGTATAGGTCTGGGACACATCCTCACTGCAGCAGTGGGGTCTTTGTCCTGGAGGATAGAAGCCAGCTGAGGAACCTCATCTAAGTGCCTGGGCTCTTGCTGCCTGTGCCAGGTGAAAGCTGGGCAGGGTGACATGTGCTGATGTGTACGCTGTGGTGTGGGAGGGATAGACCGCTGCAATAGACCCTTAGTCATCCTGGGGTGTGTTTCAGTATGTGGAAGTGTTCATCTTGGCTCTCAGGGCCCTCCAGCTGCCCGAGGGTCCAGAGCCTCCCCAGATAATACTTCTTCAGTAAAAATGGTCTGAGAGCAAGACAGGTTTCAGTGAAGTCCTGCCAAAATCAATTCCTCGAGTCCTGTGAAAGCTCAGGTCAAACCGGGAGAGCAGAGCGTTGACCTGAAAGTGATGAGGGCAGGAACCTCAGGGAATGGGAAGGAGACCAAAGCTTAGATTACTTTAGTCTCTCCTGAATTTGGAGGAGAGCCTTCAACAGAAGTTTCTGGTATCCCGAGTAAGTGATCAGACTACAAGAGCATAGACATGAGCTCTCTTTTTAAAATATGTGCATATAAATTAAAACATGAAAATTTTCTCATTCTTTTCAGTGCAAAAGAGGCAAAATTTGAACAACAAATTTCCAACAACTAATGGGAAGGACCAGTCTGGTATCTTCACAAGGGTATTGCTTTCTCTAGTGGTACCTTTGTCTTTTTCTTTGAACAGCCAACCAGCACATATCTATTCCTGAGGCTTTACATGCAGCAGCTGGAAGGAGAACTGCACTGAGCACCTGTCCTGAGCCAGAAAAGGCCTTTTGACTGCTCTGTAAATGTTGATAGGGAGATGGTGGAAAAACAGCAAGCAGTATGCTATGAGGTTGTCTAAGTGCATCTTTCTAAGTTTTTGGCAGGAACCATAATACTGACATATATCTCTGGAGTTCCCAATTCTCTACTATTGTGCATGTGTCTTACAAATCAGAGCTTGTAGTCCCCACTAAGAAAAAACATTTCTTTCAGTGGCAGCTGGACATAGCTCTGAATACCTGCAGAGGTGGGAACAGTATCTGCAGATTGGAGAAGGACATAGTGTGTTACTAAGAGCTTTGAGCACATTTTTATTCTTGACTAGATCTTCAAAAATGCAGCAGAAACATTTTCAGACTATACACTCAAAGGCCAAAAGGCAATTTTTTTTACTGTTTTACAGCAAGAGGAGGAATCGTGGAGCTCCCAGAAGCTGAGCCATGAGGGAGTATGTCTGGGCTGGATGAAACCCCTCAGACTGAGGTTCACACCTTCCCAGTTAGAAAGTCCCAGTTGCAGGTTAGTGGCTGGTTTGAGCTATTAATCTCTCCAGGCAAAACAAGTATCAGAGTCTTTTCCAAGCCTCAAGGACCTTTCCAGTGAGAGTGTCAGAAATCGTATTTGTTCCCATGAAATTTCTGGTTTCAAAAATTTGGCAGCTTTCAATAAAGAAAACCTCCCAACCAGCTGTAGTTTCTATCATCTCTTTGAAATGCCTTTTTCTTGCAGCCTACCAAAGCAAAACACAATGTGGCAGCCACCTATTCACTGCCTTTTGTGTCAGCCCAATCGCAGGAAGCAATCGAGTGTGTCATAAATGATGTCTTGGCATGTTCCAGTGCATTACTGAACCACATTCAGTGGCATGACTTAGGGTTTTCTAATTTAAGAATCAAAGCTTCAGCCCACTCCTATCTGGTTTATTGCTGAACACTGGCCAGAGCATGTTTTGCTTCCCAGGATTCAAAATGTAAGGGAATAAAAACCCTGAAAAAAATAAAGCTGTATGGGAACTCTTGAGTAAAGAAAGGGGTAGCTTGTGAAAATGTTCTCCCATGTCTTCAGAGGAGATGGAGGGTTATCTGAGCTCAGAGCATATGAGCAGCCTACAGAGGCAAGTTGCAAGCTGCCATTTAAATCCCCTTTACCAGGCTGAGCAGGAGGTAAAAGGGTCTGAAGGTCCAAGAGTGTGAGGAAGGCTTGGGTGCATCAGATATTGAGCACATTTTAGCTGGAATGGACAGGACAGTGTTATGACTTTAAGCATCATCATCTCTGTGAAGGACTTTGTTGCTCATGCAGGGAAATCCCCTGTGGCAGGGTGGCTGGTGGGAAGGGGGAGCACACATTGCCACAAGGCAGCAGCTATCTCAGGTTGGTCCACACAAACCCCGTATGAACTCTGTGATGTACCCAGGTGAGGAGGATGTCTTCAAGGCAGAAACTGCAGGTAGAGCTGCTACCTGGCTGTGTGAAGGCTTCTTCATGTGCTGCTTCCCTTTCCTTACACCACACTGTCTGTAACTGTGCTCCAGGCAAGCAGGTGAGCCAAACATCACCAAGTGGTGCAGCAAAGAGCTTTCAGATCAGCTGGTGAGAGAGCTGGCCTCCTTCTGCTTGTGGCTTCATGGCACCAACCTGAACTGCATGATACCAGTGCCATCTTTCCCCTTCCTCTCTTGAGGCTCTCTGCATCATCCAGGACCTTCTGTAGTCACAATTCTCCAGGTGGGAAGACTGCTTCAGGCTTGAAAGGATGAGACCTAACCTACCTGGGAGCTGAGGGTGGAGGGCTGCAGGTGCTCTTGGTGGAGCCTTTGAACATACCAAGTGCTGTAGGATGTAGCTGATTGTTGTTTCTAATCGGACAGCAGAGGGATCAGCTGCTTTTATCTCCCTGAGCCCTCACTCCCCGGCTGGAGAGTGGCATGGTGTCTGCCCCCTCACTTCCCAGGCTTGTTCAGAGCAGTCATTAACCTTAAAATTGGTGAAGCCCCTAGCCATTGAAACAGTGAGCACCATAGAAAAGCCTGGAAGAAAACTAGTTCTGGTGCCAGAGGCAGGTTTGAACAAGTACCATCACATGCTGGACAGTGAACAGAGGCAGAGCTTTACATCAAGACAGCAAGGCTTCACATATCCTGGCCCTTCTCACTTTCTCAAGCAGCTTTCCTTGCTCTTGCTGCTCCTTTCTCTTTTTTGTGCCCACAGGAGCACAACAGGTGGGGTTTCTGCATTCTCAACTGGTTCAGGGAGGGCTAGTTTGGCTGCTGGCAGGGCTGGCTTGCCTGTGATGCAGCAAGGACCACAGCACCCTCCCTCAGGGTGTCTTTGGAGCCCTGGGACTGCCACAAGAGGGTCTGCAGCAGGTAGGTGGACGTAAGTCTGTTACTGAGTTTGGACGTTGTCCGTACTTTAAATGGGGAAAAAAATAGCAGGGTGAGAAATTTGGAAAAGGCTGAAGAGTGCTTTGAGAACTTGCTGTTTGAAAACTTATGAATACCTTTTTTTTCCCCCCCATACTTGAAGTGTTGCTAAATTTGATGCGTAGATTAAAAAAATGCTGTTTCTCTGCCTTAGTCTCCAGCTTGGAAACATTTGGACTCAATCCCTCTTCCCCACACAAAAGCTGTCTCAGCCAGAGCAGGCATAAATATTTTTATCAGGCTTAAATAGCTTGGGCTGAAGTTAAAAGCAATGGAAAAGAGCGACCTTTGTTATGGGGAAAGCTGGAGCCCTGTAGCAGGCAGTGCTACTGGTTTCACCTGTATTATTGAGTCTTTCCATATTAGCCAGGAAAGCTGGATGTGATGAGATGTGGGAATGCTCTGCCCATACCACCCTTACTGCTGCCAAGGCCAGGCTCCACTGACCTTGGTCACTGAGCATCGTTAATCTTAAGCCTTAACCCAGGTTAATGTTTGGCTTCATTTTCTGCTAAGAATAGCTACAGTAGCAAAAGAGCAGTTTTGACCAGGAGAATTTCCTGTGTTCAGGCTGAAAACAGACATGCCTCTTGCAAATTCATGTGATCTGAAGATTTTGTCACTTCCAGTTTTCATAGTGGCTCTCTTCCAGAGTTTGATGCCTGTAGAATTTGCTGGGGCAAGAGATGTGTGTGTGCTTCCTAACCTACTCTCCTGCAAAATTAGCTGGGGTAGCCTAGAATGCCAGTGACATGGAGTGAATTCAGCTGAGCCAGCCAGTGATGGACTTGGGGATGCCAGGTCTAACTCCTTCTGCTACCAGAAGGGACAGGTAACTTCTGGAAGTGGTGTGCCCATGGGCAGCTGGGCATGAGAGAGTCTTGCAGGCTACAAGAAGATCCCAGGAAAGCTGACTTCTTTCAGCCTTATGCATCTAAGAAGTAACCTGGTAACAGTAAAACATTCCATCCACAGGAACAGAGGTCTAGCAGGGCAATGCAGCAATGTCATCCTGGTCAAGACTACAAGAAGGAGGCACCTGGCCCCTGGCCATGTTATTTTTAAGCTTGGAAAGCACATGTGGTCTGCGAGAGCGTAGCACTAAGGAAAGGAACTCACCAGCACTTCCTGCCCTGCCCCGGCAAACTGATAAAGCCCTTTGCAATGCAGGGCGACCATAGTTTATTTTTAAAATGTGCCCAGGCGTTGAGCTCACAGAATAACTGGAACACTCAGATTTGGGCATTAATTCAGCTTTAATTCATTACCTGATGAATTAAAGAGTTAATGTAAATGTAAAAAGTACGAGACAGGCCCACAAACCATCTCCAGAGAAATGACTGCATAAGAACATTTTATCTATGCATGTGCATGGGTTCTAAAGAAAGGGAGTTGGTAGATGTTGCACAGGGAGGGGCACGTAGCATTATCCTGAGCACCATGTGAATTTTCTTGATGCTTGGACAATGCATCTCAATCCTGTTCCCTTCCCTTGTTATTCCAGTCCCAGCCCTCTCATAAGCAGAGATAATTGCATGCCGAAGGGTACAGTTCCCATATACAGTAAATACTCACATGGAGGAAATCTGGGTTCCTGCAGTCAGAAGCCAACTGTTTGTTGCGTAGTTACGATAACAAGGTCCACTGGGATGGATCTGTCTTTATTGTGTGCCCTGTGGAGGCATAAATGAGATTGCCAGAGATGTTCTCCTTGCCCAGATGCTGGGACAGCAGGATTGCTGTGAACCAAAATATGCAGAGTTCAGGCCTGCAAGGAGCTATTGCAGGGGGAAGGAATTACAACCCTCAGCTCCCAGAGCACAGAGTGCCTCACCATCTCTTGGATTTCTGTGAGAGAGCCTCATTCCCACAACAGGATTTGTTAGGAATGAGATTACTATTTCTGGTCTGATTGATTAGGTATTTTATTGATAGCCTTATTTCTGTAAAAACCCTTCTCTCTCAAACACATTTTTGAGGGATTAAAGCAACTGTTAAAATTTCTTCTTTCTGCTGAAAGAAGAAATATCCCTGCTTGTCAGCTTTGTTCTTCTGGTCTTCCTGTGCTGGGACTGAGGAGTGATGTTGCCAGAAGGAGGGACTGGTGAGCTCTCTACATCTCAGCAGTGGGTGACAACTTCAGGTTGTACTGCCCTGGGCAGGCACTTGGGCTCTTGACAGCGATGCCAGCCCTCCAGAAACAGAAATGCCACCTGGGAGGAAACAGCCCAAGCACCATCTGGCCCAGCCTTCTGTGAGGTCTTGTCAGGACCAGGCAGATACCCCAGCAATGGGACCAAGTTCTAGAAAGCTGAGAATTAAATTCTTTCATCATGAGTCCCATGGCACAGAAAGGTTTAATAAATGTGAGGTTCGAGCAGCAGAGCCAATAACCACACAAAACCACTCCAAAACACAGTAGTGGGCTCAGTCACGCCAAGGGCCTGTGCAAGGCTGCTGGCACATGGCTGGTGTGTTACTCACAGCCATGCTGAGGGCACTTCCAATGGGAGTGAGCTGGCTGCAAGCACAGCTGTTAAGGGAGTGTTTGGGGGAGATGGCTTACATCAAAGCCATGGTGCTTACTAATGTCTTCCACAGATCAGTAGTGTAGTAAGCACCAAAAATAAACAACCTGATGCTTTTAAAACCACTTGGCTAAAGGAAACCCTTTCCAGTTTAACAGTGTCTCTGTCTCTGCCCTTTCTCTTGGGACCATGATCATGAAGCATCCCGGGGGGCAGAAGGGTTTGTCACAGCCTGATCCTGATGGTGTTGAAAGGCAGGAAGAGCTTTGCTTGTAGTGCCTTTTTAGAAGCACAAAACCATGCAGGCTTGTTCCCACGCAGGTGCACATCACCAGCACTGGCAGTGAAGGTTAGCTCTGATCCAAGCAGGCTATGTGGGTTCCCAGACATGCTTAACATGGAAGGTAGTCAGGACAGCCCTGCCTATGCCATTGCCACATCTGCAACATCAGCCTTACGTTGAGGAAAAGCAGTGCTCATCTCCAGTCCTGCTTGCTTACCTGGTGAGGTCCTTCCTGCTTCTTTCCCTTTCTGTCCCAGGAATTTTAAAGGGGGGAAGGAGGATGGACGTGCCCTCCCACACTGCCCCAGCAGCATCACAGTGGGTTGACAGGAGCTAGTGCCTTCACAGTTCTGTTCTGCGAAGATCACTTGATAAGAGCCACTTTCATTCTCACCAAAAGCTGATAAAGCCTCTTCAGGAAGTTGGTTGATAACTTGCAGAAACACCGTGCACTCAGGAGCTTCTAGACTCAAGCATTTTTTTCAGGGCTAGAAAGGATGCCAAAGTTTTTATTCCAGTGAGAAGTTTCTTTCTTTTTTTTCTTACTTTAAGGGAATATGCTCTGAATAATGGGTCATTCTACCTTTCTTTCTCTTCCAGGGAAGGAACTGCCATGCCTGTGGGAATCTTCCGGGTGTGCCTACTGGTGATTACAGCTATCGTCAACCACCCGCTCTTCTTCCCTAAGGAGAATGGCACTGTCCCCGAGAACACGGAAGAAATCATCCAGAAGATGAAGGAGCGGGAGGAGAGCCTTCGGCTGGAACAGTTGCGCTTGGAGCAGGAGATTGCAGACCAGGAAGCCACACAGAAGGCTCTGGAAAAGGTTCCATTGGTAGTGGAGGAAACTAAAGAGGAAAAGGTCCGATGGGATATGTGGACTGCCCTTTCCATGATCATCTTCCTGCTGATCGAGCTCTGGAGGCAGGATTTCCAGGAAGGGAATTGGCAGGACATAGGAGGAGAAGAGGATGACATGGCTGTCCTGGGGAAAGCATTTAAAGGAGTAGCCTTCCCTAACAAGGCCGTCTTGGCCAGCTTTTATGAGAGGCGCATCCTGGGCACCACCGGAGACATGGCCAGGATGCGGGAGATGGTGGAAGGCTTTGCAGATGACCTGCTGGAGGCCTTGAGGAGTGTTTGTAACCGGGATGCTGACATGGAAGTGGAGGATTGCATGGGTGTGGGGAGCATGTATGAGAACTGGAGAGTGCGTAAACCTTTCGTCTGTGATCTGATAGTGCCTTTTGCCCCTCCGGAGCCATACTGCTTCCGCTGCCAGACCTGGTGCTCTGGGGACTCTTTTCCCCCAGATGAACAAGGTTATGGCACTATCAAGGTGTGCAGGGCAGATGAGGATGTGACAGGTTGCATCTGTGACAAGACTAAACTAGGGGAAGATATGCTGTGCCTCCTCCATAGCCAAGTCAATACTACCAGGCCCAGTAGTGAGATGGAAGACCTCCTGTGCTTCAAAAATACTCAATATCTGGATGCCGATCAAGTCATGAAGTGGTTCCAGATTGCTGTCACCAAGGCCTGGAACAGAATCTCTCACAAGTATGAATTTGACCTTTCCTTCAGCCTCCTGGACTCACCAGGAGCCCTGAAGATAAAATTTAGATCAGGGAAATCAATTGCCTTCAACCTCACCCCTGTGGTGCAGTATGAAAACTCCGATGTTTACTTCATCTCCCATTTCCCTCGGAGCAGCCTGGCAGGAGATGTCCCCTCCAGCACTCACTGGTTTCTCACCTTCGCAGTCTATGAGAGGAGGTTCATCCATCTGGTCTCCAAAACACTGCCTGCCAATGCCTGCCATGTCAGCTGCCTGCAGATCCTCTCCTTCCTCCATGGGAAGCAATGCAGCCTCACAGGTCCAAGCGGGCTCACCAACTACCACCTGAAGACAGTGATGCTGCATCTCCTGCAGGCACGTCCCAGTCAGGACTGGGCCCCAGAGAAGTTGGAGGCTCGTCTACAGGACATGCTGAAATTCCTGGAGAAATGTTTGCATGAAAAGAAGCTCTACCACTTCTTCATTGGCAATGGGAAGGTACCAGCAGAGCTGGGTTTCCCCATCATATTTCAGAGGGCTGAGCCTCTCAACCTTTTCCGTCCCTTTGTGCTACGCAGGGACGTTTACAGGAAGACAGTGGACACATTCCACGAGATGCTCAGGAACATGTCTGCACTAATAAATGAGTACACAGTGCACATTCCCCTTGCACACACCAATGGGATCCGTAAGGAATCCCTTTAACCAAAGCCAAACTCTAAGCACAAATCCAGAGGGCAACTTTCTGAAGCCTCCTGGAGAGAACTGACTTTGCCAGTACAGCTTCTTGTCTGCAGCTGAACCAGTCCTGGGCCATGGTTCCTGCAGGGAGGGAGAGGCAAGGCGAGGAGAATAGGTAGAAACTGGAAGATGTGGTATTGAAGTAGGTTTCTGCTCCACTGCTGTGCTGGCTCAGTTTTACGCAGCTAGGAATATATTTTTCTATTGTGCCTCAGTCATGCTGCAGTGGTGGTTGAGGAACAAATACAACTAATTTATTCAGATACCTGCAATGCAAACAGTGGTGGTGGGTGACGGTGGCCAAATACTTCATTTCCTTTGGAAGGAGGAGATAAGAAAAGGGTGGAGGAATCAGAGACAGGATCTCGGGATCAAAGGAGCCTGTCTGCTCACAGACAAGAGGAGCTCTGCGACCGAACAGGGGAAGCGCAACATAAGACTCCATGCTTGTGTGGAGAGGAGGAGGGTCATGCACAAGATCTGGACTGGATGGAGATCCCTAAACCAACCACAGCTTCAAAGGGACTTGCAGCGGTAGTTTAAATGGCTTGTCCTGTCCTTCAAAAACACCCTGCACCCTGCACGTTTCATCTCCAGTGGAAGGATGTAGCAGGGTGCAGGGTCTGTGTCTTCAGACCATTTCATTCGAGTCTTCCATGGTAACATAGCTAGTGGTTTATATTCCTGGCCATTTTCTATGAATAAATGGACAGGAATCTTTTTTACCTTAGATAAAAGAAACATCACTATTGATGTTTATTTTGGTTTATTGGTTTGTTTTCCTTACCTTGGTAAGGAAAGCCAAGAAAGGAAAATGGGGGTTGAACTACATGATCTTTTGAGGTCCCTTCCTACCCAAACTATTCTAATTCTATGACTGCTGTAGGTTTTGCTTTCATAAAAGAAGCAGTTCTCCAAAATTATCCTGTAATGAAGCCAATCTCAGCAGTCTGGTAGCAGGAGTGAACAACCACCCTCCAAATGAGAGGGCATCTCCCCGCATGGTTTTAATGAGGCCAAGGCCAGCAGGATCACTCTGAGTCAGGAGGAGGAGAAGGAAGGGATGAAGAAGGTGCACATGTAGTAGAGCTTGGCAGTGCTGTCTCTGCAACTCCCTTGTGATCAGTGTTGTATGCCTTCTGCTCCACATACACAGGCAAAAGCTCCCTTATAGGGTCTCCTCAATCTTTTTAAAGACTGCTGCTCTGATGAGGCTCTGAGGAGCTGCTGCTTGCAGACTGTAATTTGCTGAGCTGGGAGTGTGAAGGATTAGTGAGCTGCTGCAGGCTTTCAAGCCAGGGGAGAGTCTTGTGGCATATGCTAAAAAAAACCCCAAACAACATAGAAATGGAGATGACTGAAATCCCTCAGGAATCAGCATGTTTGCTGTGCCAGTGGGCTGCCCAGCAAGGTGGCTTTGCTAGAGGAGAGGGCTCAGGAGACCCTCACCCTCTTCAGTGTGCTTTGTGCAGGGTCCAAGCCAGGGCCTCAGTGCAGATTTGCTTTGTGCTGGTCACAGAAGCCTGGGTTCCAGTGCTAAGGGGCCTTTGCTGTCATTTTCTTACACTAGAATTTCCTGCAAAGTTTTACACTAGGGCTTCTCCGAATCCTGTCGTACAAGAGGGTAGTTTTTCTGTGAGGTGAGACCCATCAGGGATGATCTTACCACATTCCACAGGTCCCTTTTTATCAATCCTCTCTTATCATATCAGATATAAGATTTAATCCTGTATCACTACTGGAGACAGCATACAGCATGAAGCTTATTATCCAGCCTGTTGATAAGCAAACTCTCCATAGTCGTGTCTTCTCCCCGTTTTCCTGCTAAAAACCATTTCACCACTTCATTGATGTCTGCTCTTCTCTGTCCCACCACCAGTGATGGACACTTTATCACAAAGGCAGAGAAAGCTTTTCCTGTCTCCACACCTGGTTTGTAAGAAAGCACAGGTGGGGACAGGAAACTCTTTGCTCAAATCGCTGCCTCTCTTGGCTTTTATTATCATGGCTACTGGGTAGTTAAGTGATACCTCTGAGCAGAAAGTAAGGGGTAGGTAGGAAGTAAAATGAGAGAGGAGAGTCTGGTGAGTAGTGCCAATAGGAAAGAGTCTTGGATCATCAGTGCTTGCTTCAGAACCTTGGAGATGAGTGCCTGGGATGGGAGACTGCCAGGGCTGGCAGAGAGGGCTGGACTAATTGCTAACGCTAACGAGTGCTGTAAGCCCCTGGCTTTCACTAGTAGAGCCAAGCAAGCCTTCCCCAGTTGGAAAGAGAGCAGGAGCAGTCTCAGGGGACTCGACAAGCAGGTAGTGACAAGCAGAGGTACAGGGAGGGTAGGTCCTAATACTGGAGGCTGGAGGCTGCATTGGAAGCTGTGTAAGTTGTTTGCAAACCCAAGCAATTTGCCATTTTTACCTGCCCTGGTTTACTGCACAGTGCCTGTAGCAGATCCAGCTTTGCATGGGCTGGTGGCAGGCAGGTCATGCTGAAGAAGTTGTGGTTGGAGTTGCTTCTAAATGTGTTCCTAGCCCAGCCAGAGAGAAATAAAAATTTCTCTGCTGTTTCCTGTCAGGAGTCTAAATTTAGACTGTCCAAAGAACAGAAACAAATTTGTGACCCAGGTCTCTCAGGAAATGACATTCAGGGTTGAAAAATAACTTTTATATAAGGTTGAGCAGGGGGAGCATGAGAAGAAAAGGCTGTTGAACAGAATAAGGTAACTCCCCTTTTAAAATGTCAGAACAAAGCTTTGCAATGCCAGTCCTACGGGC
Organism: Pseudopipra pipra; assembly: GCF_036250125.1. Classification (NCBI taxonomy): domain Eukaryota; kingdom Metazoa; phylum Chordata; class Aves; order Passeriformes; family Pipridae; genus Pseudopipra; species Pseudopipra pipra. The sequence goes on along the minus strand of NC_087556.1, from coordinate 25,334,801 downwards.
CTGTAAACGAGCCCAAACTTGTCTTTACACAGCTCCAAGCACTGCTGCTCAGACTCAAAGGGAACCTAAACTGATAAGTGGATTAAGTCTTTTGTTCTTTGTTTTCTGTACTTGGGTGCCTGTTCTCTCTTACGCCCAAACTGGCCCTGAACCCAAACTGAAGTGTTCTCATGGGGTTTAGTTGAACCCAAGCTGGAGCTGAACCAATGAATTTGTGGATTTGTTTCCACTGAAAGAAATTGCTTGGCTTAATTTTCCTACATAAATATACTCATTTTGCCCTGAGCACCTTTTAAGAGGTCTGTTCTGTGCATTTAGGCTGTGAGGAAACCCACACATACCTGTCTGGGGGGAAAAAGTGGTTTGTGATTATAAGCTGTGCTCCAAGGAGCCTCAGGGCAGAGATCTTCCTTGTCAGCCATATACCACAGGTATAGAAGTGTCCCATCAGAGGAGATGTGGGTACACAGTGTTTCTTTGGATCAGACCTCTGCAGTGGTACAAGGAGGCCGTGATGTGAAGCACATCATTCCTTGGACTTCCTTGTCTGTCCTGAATTAAATCTTTGCCCATCAAGTACTGGCCCTATCAGTAAAAGCCCACATTTCACAGAAAAGGTTTATAAAACAGTTCGGCTCCATCAGCTGTCAGGCAGTAAAAATGCCCTAAAACATTTTAGTGTTGCCCATGTGTAGTTCTGCCTTGACTGAAATCTGGATGGGCATTCATAGGGAGCAGCTTTAAAGGATGGAGGTAGAAATGAGAGTTTGTGGTTTAAAGTGGAAAATGTTCTTTTAAAACCAAACTGCATATGACATAAACACACAACGTGTCTTTGGCAATGCCTGCGTCTCTGTAAGACATTCTAGGGAAGGGTAAATGGCCTGTCCTGCACCCCTTCCTCGTGTCTCAGTACTGTTCTTGCTATTTGCTAACTGGGTGAATTCAACAGATGAACTCCTAGTGCCTTCTGCTGCTTTCCAACCACTCCCTCCACCCTCAACTTGTGGTTTTAATATTTTATTATAGGCTCTGTCAAGGCAATGGAATTAGTGTTGGCTTGATAGCAGCCACTGATCTACAACATAGCCTCAGGAGCCATTTGCCTTTAGGAAATGGGCTAAGGTTATTGCTGTTCAGGAGCTGAATGTCTTCTAAGGGGAGCTGTTGTGTGTTCACTCTTTGCTATGTGGCAGCCACAGAATACGGCTTTTCTCTCTCCAAGTTGCTCTATATACAGGTCTTAGAGGGGTATAAAGATGTATTTTAGCAGAAGGATCCAAAAGTTTATCCAGTATTCAAGCAGCAGGATTTGGTGCTTGTTCACCAGACATTTTTAATGCAAAGCCTTTGCAGTGTTTTCTCTGTGGTGAAGAAATAAGACTTTATGCACCTGTAGCAACTTTGCTGCTGACCATTGAGGGGTTGGCTCTCATAGGAGCCTACTGAGTAAACAGCTTTATTTATTACTTGTCTTTTTTTAGGATGGGGGGTCTGTGTGTAATACGTTAGCTCAGAAGCAAAACTGTAGTATGGCAATGCAGCTGAGATGGGCAATAACACCAGAACTCTCCAAATTAAGGTCTTCCTTGATTGACAATGCTGTACTTAAACTGCTGCTTTTATAGCAGGACACTGTTGAATTTGTATAGATCTTCTCATGCAGCTTTATTTATAATAAAGTCTTGTACAAAATCTAAATTAGTGTGAAGTTTCTTCTGTTTCCAGCTCCCTCAAAAATGCTTCTAACAGAGCAGAAGGATAGAGTGGGGGTATTTCCAGTGTGATACTAGCACAGTGAGCCCAGCATCAAGAATCCCTGCGATTCCTGACCAACTGTAGAAATAGCTCCAGAATAAATTGCAATGTGAATATAAAGTGGAATAGCTATTCCAAAATAATGCCAGGGTTGTCAGTCTTCTTGAGAATATGAATCCACAAGAATTCAAAATAATTATTCTGAATACATCTGCACAAAAATACCCTTTCATGGCAAGTTCTAAATAACACTGGTAGATGTTGCCCTTTTTGGCTGAACCAGAAATCTCCTGAGTTTCCAGTTCAGCTAGAGGAATCCTCTTTATCTGTTTGTTTTATGGGTATCCAGAGCCAAGTTGCAGCAAACACCTGCCACCATTTAATCTCCTGCTTAAAACCTTTGCCTGCTTAAAGGAATGGCACATCCTTGTTAATATTCCATTGTGCTCTGGCTCTGGAAGCAACCCCAAAGCTAGTTATTAATTCATATAATAAAAACACCACTATTTCCTTGGCGACATGCCTTCCAACCCCACAGAATGCTCTGCATACCTTTAATAACTCTGCCTTCCAGTGACCACTGAGGCTGAATCAGCACTGAGCAGCTCTGAGAAGCAGCTGGCTTAAAAACTGCAGCACAAATCTACCTAGACAGGAGTTAAAATTTCCCAGGGTCAACCACACACACTGAGGTAAAGGGAATTCTGTTGGTACAGAATCATAAGCAGTCTTGGTTGTTTTAGTGCAACTTTGTTATTGAAAAAGACAAAACAAAAATAAACCTACCATGCTTCAAAGCTGTCTGACAAGCTCAGCAACATTTTCTTCACTAAGCTGTCCATTTCCTACAGCATTTTTTTTCTTTGTCTCATTTACTGCTTCATTGTTGCTAACAGAAGAGGTAACATCACTATAAAATCCATTTTCAGAAGGACAACTAGCAGATTTTTGGTCCATGCCATGACAATTATTACAGTATTATCTGTCATAGAGTAGGCAGAGCAGAGAGAGCCAGCCACTAGAGATTGTTTTTAGGCCTCCTAGGAATGAAACAGTTTTACTCTAAGCTTCTTGTGTTTTCCTTCTTTTCAGGCTTTTTTAAAAGCCCTCTTTGCAATGTGTTGGCTTTCATCAGAAGTCTAGCAGCCTAGAGCTTTGTCATACAATTATGTCTATACTACAGTCCAGAAATGTGGAAATGTGCTTCCTGCACCTGTAGACAATATTCTTAGAGATGGACAAAAGCTCCTGAGGTAACAACCACCCTGCAGCTCAAACCTTAAATGCGTGCATCACACACTCAGACATGCTTGGTTGGTGTGTAAAGTCACTGTCCTGGGATGTCCTTCACTCCTTGAGCAAAGGGACAGATCATCCCAAGCTTGGCTAATGAGCACATGAACTTCAACTGAGAGCAAACCTCTCATTCTTGTCCTCTTAGTCTCTTCAATATGTGATCATCTTTCACTTGCAACTGTTTTTCATAAAAAAAAAAAAAAAAAAAAAGGAGCTGCCTTTTATTAATGGTTGTACACCACCAGCACAGTATAGGGTTTTTGAACTGATCACTCTGTGTTATGGGCCTGGAAACTGTGTGTACCAGCCATTCCCTCCAGCTGCTGCATATGACCCATTCTAGGTCTCCTTCAACATTCCATTTCATCTAAAATCAAAACTGCAAGGAGAAATTTCAGAAAAAAAAAACTGATTTTCACTTAGCTTTAGGAAAACAGCACTTCCTATTCCAGCTAGAGGCATCTCTAATCTCAGTTTTTATTACCACTTAAAAAAGACCCCTGAGAAGAGAGACGATGTGATGTTTGTGATGGTAGATTTGGCATTTTTTCAGCACATTGAGAATCAATAGCTGAACACAAAGATGTTACACAAAGCAAATCAAGTCTGCCACATGCAGAAAACTTCTAGTAGCTCTTGGTTTCTGATGTTGCCAGGCCTGTGTAGGAGGGCAAGTGCAAGGTTACAACAAATAACGCACAGTAGAGTGAATATTTCTGTTGCCCTAGTTCAGTAGATGATCAGACCTTAAAGACCTGGGCATTTTTGCTTTCAAAACCCATATGTTGTTTAAATGTTTTAGATGGCAGGAGCTGACTCAATAACTACAGGGAGAGGTCTCTGTCATTTACAATATTTATTTAGGGTCAAGAATACAAGTAACATTTACCTCCTTTTCTCTTATTTTCCAGTAAAACTCCTCTTTGATCATTAAAAGCTTCAAATAAAGTCTCCTTGTAACACTTATATAATTCCTTGGTCTTCATCTGTGTATCCAAGCCATAAACTCAGAAATCACAGTAACTGTCTATTATTCCGTGTTCTATCTCCGGACTGTCCTTGTGAAGTTGACATTGGACATTGACTGCCACTTCATTTGAAAACTTCAAAACAGCATATTAAATGCTGCAAATTTGGAAATAGATCAAATAATACAAAAATGGCAGGTATAATGTCAACTGTGAAACTTTTCATTTTAATGAAGCTTTTTTAAACACAGTTCAGCATTCTTTCCGTGTCCCAAAATTCCCAAATCATGAGTTTGATGACATCCATCATTACAACCCTCTCCAAACTCCCTGAGAGGTACACACTTCTCTCAGATTAGTTCCTTCAGGCCGGGGTTGCTTCCTCTCTAAGGTAGCCTGTCCTGCCAGTAAGGCCAAGTTGAGTCACATCAGCATGTAGATGAAACTACATACACAGATGTCTGTAGCACATCTCTCCAGTGATGAGCTGCTGAACTTGCTACAGCCTGGTCCTCCTCACTCTACACAAGTTTCCCCGTGAGATTTAAGGCTGAAGACAAGTTACCCCTGTGTGGTACCAAAAGGTGATGAAAAGCTGGTGATGCAGATCCAGTCTGCCTCCCTGGTTTCCCAGCAGAGGAACAAATTTCACTGGACAGGTAACACTTCCAAATGCAATAAGCAGTCTTTTCCACAAGCACAAGAAAAAGATCTCCTTTCATGTGCTGCCTGGCCCTGTAATTGTCATATTGGGTAGTTCTCACAGATTTGGCATGAAATACCCCTGTATCACACATCCTTTATGGTAGTCAGATACATAATTCTGATGTGTGGCTAATACTAAAGAGCTGCAGACTTTGAAAAATTGTGGGGTTTCTCCACACAGGAATGCATTACTTTTTCCTAACTGCACAATGTTATTTTGCTACTATGCAAATCAGGATGTTTATGTTGATAAAAATTAGCACTTGTCAAGTGTTAAGTCATCCAGGAGGCAGGCAGGACAGTAAAGCCAGGAAAATAATTCGTAGCTTCAAAATTTGTCCAATGACTTTTTACCACTCATAGCTGCAAACAAAGACAAAATCTCCTTTATTTCAAGTAGGCAGAAATATCTGTGCTATAAAAAAGCAAAACGAAGCTCAGACGATATGGTGACTCACAAGCATGATAACATTAATTTGGTCAGGTACCACTAGCAACCAAACTGGTAACACTGGTCTCAGAACGGGGTACTGCTCAGGATTTGCCCATGTCTTGAGCATGTTCCATCCTCTCTGATCAAGTCTGCATTATGGTTTGTTGTTTGCAGGACTAAAAGGTAGCTCAGGTCTGTTCCCAAGTGCCACTGGCACAGGATCAAATATGTGCCTTGTATTTAACTGGATTGTATTTGTTTGGGAAAAAGACTTGTCAAGGTATTGGCTCAGTGTGTCCAACCAAACACATGAGCTGTTTATCCCTTCCAGGTAAAATTCCAGGCAGTCCTATCTTTTTCTAAAATGATAAATTCCTTATGGAAACATAACCTAGGTTATTTTTAGCCAGTTTCCTATGCAGTCAGTGTGTTCACATATATGGGGCGAGGGGAGGGAGAGTTTATCCCTCCATCTCCTGCCAAGCAAAGCTTCTCAGTCACTGTTTGCAAAGGTGCTGCTTTTCAATAAAGGCACTGAGTATAAATCTGTCTACCTAAAACCAGAGCTCAGTGTTAGAGGAGATAAAAAGAAAGGATTAGCAATTTCTGCTTTGGAGGTGGGTATCTCAGCTTTATTGATCTGCTCTGAAGGGAAAGTGCAGAGGGTGCTGAGGTAAAACATTTAAATACATCCCTCACTGTTCAGGCATTTGAGCACTTGTAAAATGTCTGACTGTGGCACTGTTTTAAAAATGGTGCCCAAAAATAAAACCCCACTGAAGTTCTTAAAAGTGTCTTAAGTGCTCTGCAGGAAAAGGAGTCTATTTTAAATGTGAAACTCTCTTCAAATCCACGAGTGGAGTCACAGCCACTAATAGTCTCAACTCAACAAAGACTTAATCGTGTGTAAGGTACCAAGATTCAATTTATTGTGCTACTTTTCGGAAGGGCCATGACACTTATAATGCCATTGGAAATCCAATTAGGCATCTTTTTGCAGACAATCTATCATTCAGGATCCCACACAGTGCAATACAGGCCCAAGGGGCAGAGCTAGGCAGAACTGGGAACAGTAATCACGCTATTCACAGGCTGACTCATCAGTCACTTCACCTCCCCAGGTGCACCAAGGCAGAAACTCATTCTATGGCTCCTAACCTTCCGTCTTGCTCTCTAGCCCTCTGCTGGGAATCAAACAGCACACAGGGATTTCCCAGATCGTCAGGGAGGTGGTATTTTGCTTGCTAACATGTTCCAGGTCTCATCCCTGCCAGCCTACACCAGGCAGGGCAGCCCCGGGCGGTTCTTGTGCCTGTAAGCACAGAGCCCTGCCTGGCCTCCGTCACACGGGCGTTCCCACAGAACAGAGGTGTTCTGCACTGTGAGCAGGATATTCCAGCCAGTTCAGTTCACCTTCAGGGGTATCACATCATGTCAGTGCTATGAAGCTCCTGTATGCAAAACTAGAGAAAAAGCAAGGCTTGTCCAACATGCAGCTTTCTACCAATGGTCCCACACTGACTGTCCTGCCAAAGCCACACCTGGCAAAGCTTTAGGGCTTGGAAAGAGATACAGAGCAGAGATACACCAGCAGAGAACAGCCAAGATGCATAAAGCAAATTGAGAGGAATTGAGAGGCACCAAATCTGTGGGTTTGAATACACAGGTTACATCAGAGCTGTCTTCCCACTAAGAACAGCTGATTAATCACCATGGCTTTATTATTAGAAGGAAGAGGGGACAAGCTCTGCTTCCAAGCCTAAACAGGCACAGAAAAGAGCTGTGTGATGAACGTAGAGGGGAAAAAAACAGCCAAACTCCAACCTGTGAATTGGCCCAGAGCACTTATTGTTGAGAGCTCCCTTCTGAGGATGCTTTGAGTGACAGGAGGAAAGGCACAAAAGCACCTTTTGAGGTAATGGGAATGCTGCAGAGACCTGTGGGAAGGACAGCATTAAGCCATAACATTGCTGTTGGTCCTCACTGATTCTTCAGGCAGTCTGAAGCTGACAGCTTTTTTCCTCCATTTTCCTCAGCCTTCCTGTGCATTTGCTGTGCAGCCACATAGGTGACTCATGCAAATGGTTTGCAGCTTACAGGAAACACTGTCTGCTCCCTACCCAGCTTGTGGCTGTTCAGTGCCCCTATTCTTGGCTCCCTTTCCCCTGGAGAGATGGCTTTTTCCATCATCTTTGCCAAGAGTGGCATTTCTAAGATGCAAACCTGCAGCACGTGCTGTAACTCTCACAATATGCCTCCTGTGCATCACAAGATGCTGTGAGAGGCACAAAACAGGCTCACACATCTGTCCCTTAATACCAGCTGCATTCTCTCTCCCTCCTGGACTCAGATACAGTGCTATTGCAGACTGCTGAACAGATGTCACACACCACCCCAAACACAGCTGCATCTCACTGACAAGTTTTAAAACTCATGTTTTAGTAAGTCAAAGTGGTTTAGTATCTAACAACATCACATGGCATCACTAATTTACTCAGATAAAGCAGAAGCTGCCGTCCCTGTTGGCTTTGGACCAGCAGTAGAAAAGACTGTTTCCATCTTATAGAAATCGAGGATGATTTAGTAAAAATTGCACTTGACCTCACAACTGTAAAGAGACTGGATTTGCATCAGCCATTCCCACATGAAATCCATGTCCAAGGAACAGAGTGCTGAAATAACTGAGCTACTAGTAAAGAAAAGAGGATAAGAAACAGACAGTTCTCCAAACATGCTAATGCAGGGGAAACATTACAGATGCCATGACAGAGGAAAACTTGGGAGAGCAGGCCCAGGACATCTAACACTGTGCCAACACCACATGCCCAACGCATGTGCTCACACACAGCCAGGCACCTCTGGTGAGCTGGACAGACAGCTGTTAAATGAGGCACAGCAAGAAGCTGAGATTTCCTTTTATCTTCCTTTTTAATTGATTAGAAAAAGCAACAAATCTACAGGCATCTGTATAGAATTCACACAAGTGCTTCAGGTGTCCCTAGTATGTGACATTTGAGATGTTTCCTACCACCATCTCCACTTACTACCACTTTAAGTACAAGAACCACAGAGGTTTCTAACACCTCCCTGGACAGAAGCTTCTCAACAATTTCCCCAAGCAAGAGCCTTCTGGCATAGCCACAGTCCTATTCACCCAAGTCCACACTCAGCTTACCCAAAACTGCAAAACTTCCCAGATTTGAGAGCCTGGGATCCCCATTCCTCCCTCCCTTCATCTTGGTTGCCTTCTATCTTGCTCTCAGCTTCAGTATAAGGGCTCCTAAAATTATAATGAAAAAAGAAAGGCTGGATCATGTCTTCCATTACGGTACCAAAAACCATCTCAGGGACATCAGTAAAGAAACAAAGATGTTATAAATGCAGAACAGAACAAGGCTCAATGCCTTGCTAATCTGAAGTATCTATTATCCATCATGGTACTAAACTCACTATTTTTACAAGACAAACTCTGTCCTTTTTGCTTGACAGTGAATTTATCTCCTTTAACCTGTGCTGAGAGCAGTTATATTTGGTGACTCAATAACAGGGAACAAAAAACAAATAAACAAAAACCCGACAAAAACAATCAAACAAAAACCCCCAACCAAACAAAACCAAAACTCTTTTCAAAAGCAATAGCACCAGTAACAATTTTTAAGGGCAAAATATGGAGTAGATGGTGAGTAAAGACTGTACTTGCTGTATAATCTGATCCACAGAAGATTTTAAGGAGAGGTCTGAGCAAAGGGCACAGCTGTTCATCTGCTTGACCCTTCCCTTATTGACTTCCATCTTTCTCTTCTGTTGACCAAAACTGAAGATTTGTGTTTTCTTTTCTTGGCCTCTTCAAATTAATACAGTGTCTCCTTTACACCCATCCACTGAAAGGAGAGAGCCAGTCCATTCCACATAACTTGTGTTTTCCTTTGAAAACTGGGCCAAACTGTTGCATATTCATTACCACATTAAAAACACTTTGCCTGAGGCCTGCATTTCTTGCTGTGCTGTAATGAGTTCAAGACCCCAGCTGTCTGCCTGAGGGTTTAGAACACAGATATTTAATAGCAAATTATAAGGCAGAATATTTCATTTTAACTTTTTTTGCTGAGGTAGCACATTTATAATGGTACCCTTTAGCCACTAAATAAAGGTGGGAAGAGCACATCTTTCTGTTTGGACAACACAGTCTCCGGGTTACCATGGTCTGGCCCTAGTCAGTTCAGTTTTTGGATGCCAGTCTCTGCTCTTAACCTATTATTGGATCTCCCTAATGTCACATCTCCCGCTAGTCCAATAACACACTGGAGCAAACTGTTACATATTTCTAGCACAATACTAACAGCTCTTAAGCCCTACACAAAGCAGAGCAGCTAATAAAACCAAAATGTTCTGCAGTTAATCCTTGGAAGTTTGCCACTGAGATCCCACCACCACTACTTCAGAGATGGTGGTTTTATAAAGCTCAGACCCTGCTTTCATCTAATGAAAAGGCCCAGATCCACATCCTGACAACACACTTCACAGCTTTATGCTTCCTCTGGTTTCTCTAATGACAATCCACAGAACATGTAATACCATCACATTCCGACTGGGAAACCTTTTAGAAGACACTGACATTCTGGAAGGAATAGCAGAGTGATAATTATTTCTCTAAGTAGTGCCAGATGTGCTTAAAAGTCACAAAGATAAACAGGAGAGAAAAAGTCACATAGTTTGAATTAAAGCTAATAAGAGAATAAACAAGCCCTTCCAATAGCTGCAGGCTGACAAACCAAGCTCCTACTGATTCTTTTACCTCATCAAATCTGCCTTTCATATCTGCTTTCCTACTTGAAGTTACACAAGCATGCACCTCCTTAGAGTTAGTGTGCTGGGCTAGAACATGTTAATGGTAAAAAAAAGATTACTCCACCTTTTCTCCAGAAAAGCTCCAAGACTCCCAGTGCCTCAATTACCATGAAATCCATGAACCACTACCTTCTGTTATGCTACCTTACTTCACTGCAATGGGAGACAGATAGGAACAGTCTTGGGTATCTCAGCACCACAGGAACCACAGCCTGCCCCTGGACACGCTGCTTTGCCTTATATCTATCTGCATGCTTATTCTCTGGAATTTTGGCTAGTTTGGGTTGCTAGTAGTCTGACGGACACACACAATTGAGCAACATCAGAAGGCGTAATAGATCTTTTAATCCCCTATGTGGACAGGAAAAAAGGATAAAAGGCAAATAAAGGAACAGAAGTTTTTCCTGTGATTACTTCTGATTCAAACAATCTTGTCCCCACACAGCTATGTTAGTACAGAGGATACCTTCAAAAGATGTTCAACTGAAAAGCTCTGATCCTGCAATTTACCTGATGGAACAGAATGTATTCATTTCCTCATCAAGCAGCAAGACTCCACCAGTACATAATGCTCTGACTGAACTCCTTCTACTTCTGTTCTCTGATTTCATCTACACCTTGGCAAATACAGCAATGCTTTGAGTTCTGGAGCAGAACAAAAAATAAATGTCCTTCTGCTCAGGATATGGTTTCTGTTGGCTTTACTCCCTACTCCAGCCCTTAGATTAGAACCTAGAATAAACACTACCCAACTTCAGGACAGAGAAGGATTACAACCATACACTCTCCCTTAGCATATCTACCCCAAACTGGAATTTTATTAGATGGTCCCTGTGAACATGACTTCAGCAGGGATAAGTGAACAGGGCTGAGAGGTCAGTGGTTTGGCAGTAGCTCTGTCTAAAGAGACAGTTTGTACTAAGTAACATCTTAACTTCACAAGCCACACTATCTGTTTTAGCCTTTACAGTGCACTGCTCCTCTCTCTCTGCATGACCAGTGACTAACAGCTGCCCAGAAAGTGGAAGGAAAAACTCTTTAAAGACATTGTTTGCTTTTTATTCATTTTCAGGACACCAGTATTACAATTTTTAAATCACATTAACAGCATCAGTTCAAGGACTGCCCACCAGCAATGCCTACGAAGAGGCCAGAGATTACCAACCATCATCTCTGACTAACATCTTCCCTTATGCAATATATATGGCTGGCAATGACTTTCCATTTCCTGCTTCAAGCCAGCACATCCTTCTCATGACAGGAAGAAGTGGAGTTCACAGCAGGTTTCTCAGTTTTTCAGCACAGATTTATTCCCAATCATGAAATGCAACCACAGAAGAGCCCACATCAAATTACACTAAGTCCCCACACTGAAAAACAGCACTGACACTTCAGCAAGCTCATGCCTACTGGCACCTCAGAGCCCATAATCACATGCCTCAGGGCTGTTCACCAAATACAGCTGGAGGTAGTTCTTGAATGTCTCTGTGTCAGTCATTATAGCCTTGACAGCAGGGTCCTCCTTCATGGCCTCCATCCAGCGTTGGAGCTTTGGTGCGTGATTCAAAGTGCTACAGGAAAAGGGAAGAGACTGAGTTACACAAATGGAAAATTTGGAGGGCATCAAGGAAGGAAAACAGCTTCAACAATTCCATTTTACTGCTTTCTCCCTCCCAGTACAATGTTCAGCTTAGAGCAGGTGACAGGAATAAATATCAGGCCATAGAAGACAAACTAGCATTTGCAATGTGCAAGAGTTCTTATGGAGCTTGTGGGCTCTGCAAAGCCCAGCAAAAACACAATAGAGCACTTATTGTGCAAGGTATCACCATGTTTTTGCTTCCTGTTATCCCTGCTGCAAAACACATAGCTCTTATTTATCATCTGCCCTGAGCTGAGGGCAGAGGCTTGTGCTCCACTGCCTCCCTCTGGAATGCTTTGTTCACAATGCCTCTTGAGGCAAATGCTGTGTGCAGTGGTTGAATTCTCCCCCACAACCCATGAACCTCTGAGCCTTCTTGAATACCAAGAAAAGCTGTGCAGTTTGTACAACCCTGCAGCCCAGCAGCTCAAAACAGACAGTCTACTGAAGAAATTGAGGATCTGACTAACAGATTAAATCCAAAAACCCACAGATATTAAAAACAAACTATAACCAACAACAACAAAAAAAACCACCTCCTGCATAGTCTGAGGTTTTGGATAAAGAAATTTGTACTTAGGCTGCCATATCTCCATCCCCTTCAAAAAAAGACTATTTTCATCTATGATACTAGGGATGGAGATAAAGTCTTGTATTTCAACCACTTCTTCCAGGTCTGTCACAATTATTTGGTAGGAAAGCACAGCTGGTGAAAGAAAGCCTATTTATAGAAGATCCTTGAACAACTCATCTTTTTTTTTGTAAGATGCTTCCCCTTAACTGCAACATGATACAAGCCCTCTTCAACAGCCCCCAGGAGTGTCTCATTGCTGCATGTATGCAAAGAATATGTATACTGAGGCACTTCAGAACTCACTAGAAGCTAGGCAAGGTACTCACTCTTTCAGCTGGAATGCTTCCAGGCGTTCAAACCACGGCCAGATCATGTAGTCAAGCATAGAGATGGAGTTCCCACCAAAAAACACAGTGTTGCGTTTGGACAGAATCTGTGAAAGGCCAGAAATGTCAGTTGTCCCCAGAAGAAAAAGTACAACAGAACAATATGAAAAAGCCCACTTCATAGGGGGATGCAGGGAGACCGTAGGGATCAGACAGCAAATAAAGGATACACTGTATTTCTCTTGTGCATGCAATATTGGCAGAGTACAGTTAAGCTTAATACTACGGCTGCTATTTCACAAACTGTCAGTCCAACTCTTTTCCATAGATTCAAAAACTGTCACAAAATATGAATCACTAGCAATCTGCAGCATGTGCACAAACAGAGGAACTTAGCTCTCAGAATCTGTCAGTTTGTGATTTCTTACTTTTCAAAAGTCATTAATGGCACAGACTAATCAAACATAACACACATGCATTTCTTGAGCAATAAATCCAGCTAAATTTAACATCCAGGTAAGTAAGAGTACCATTTTAGAAGGGACTCTTTTCCCATGGCAGTTGAGGCCAAGTGGTGTTAGGGAAACATTTCTAACATTACATATTGAAGTGCATTTCATTCCAGGTGCAAAGGGAACAGGAAGCAACTGTAAGCTACACCAGAAAGAGATCCTCACAGCTCAGCACAGAAAGCAGGGTCACAAAGAATCCAGCAAGTTCTCCCATTACATTGGCAGTTCCGATGCATTTTTAAGTGCCATGGTCATCCAAGTTTAACATGCTTTAAGGACCCTCCAGAGCTTGGTCTCCTCTTTCATTAGACTAGTCCCTCTGTTTTCAGGCATTTTAAAGGTAGAACTCAAGAGACCTTAAAAATCTTTGTCTTTTTGGACACTCACCACTATTCTATACTTGTATGGCATTTATTCCCTGTGCCTTAACTCCCATGATCTAGTAGAAATGTCACAGCAGCCCTTCAGGAAGCATCGAGCTGTTTGAGCTTCCAGGTGTCTAGCAAAGCACAACCAGCCACTGCACAGGTGCAGAGATGGGAGCACAGCCCCCTCTATTGGGCAGCAGAAATTGAAATACAGAACTGTTTAGAAACATTTCCCCTCTGGAATATCACTTGCAATAGGCTGAGGGAAGTTTGCACGGCTCTGTTCCTGCCTCCCATCCTCAGCTGACTGTCAGCTGCTGCTGCAAAATCCTTCAGGGCATAGTAAAATAGAGACACTGAAGGAACAGCAAGTATTTCACTGCATTGATCAAAAGGGAAGATTAATCTTCCCTGAAATACAACTCTATTAAACATTAAGGAAAGTGAAACACATGACTTCCCTCAAGAACTCATTTGTCATCTGCACTACTCCAAGCTTAGGCTGATAAGACAAACAAGACTACCCTGAAAATGACTCAGCATGTTCTATGACTCTATGAACTCTTCTTAATTGATCCAGACAGGCATTAGTTGTAGCTGCTAAAGAAGCAGAAGGAATGGGTTCATGACAAAGGCAAGTCCAACAGCTGTTCAGACTAGCCAAGAACCACTACTGACATGGACTGTCAAGTGATTAATACAGCACCAAAGCCACCTGACACCTGCTGGAGCTCTGCTGAAGTTGCATTGCACCTTGAGTGGCAGAACATGGTCCAGGGCTGGATTTCTACAAGGCACAGATTACATTCTGCTTCTCCCCCCTCCCAGCAAAGGTAATCTGTCAAATGAAAAACACTTTATATCATCACCAGCATGTCTGCACTGATTTCAGCAGAGCTACAGAACAGATGCTCTTCAGAAGCTCAGGCTCCTCAGCCCTTGCTCTTACTACATCCTGCAAGGTGTCCTTACATTTAAAGCAGAACAAAGACAGCCAAGGCAACAGCAGTCAACTAGAATTCAAAAATCTCCACAAGTCCACATAGTCTTCCTCATGAGATAAAGTTTAGTTTAGCTACTTGACATTTACTCTAATGGTGCTGGTTGTGCATTCTAGGCTGGGAGCAGTAAACTGAAAGACTGTTCCTTGTTGTAGCTACCAACTAAATGAGAAGAGACCTATCTCCAAAGGCCACAGCATGAAAGGAAAAAAATCACACAAAGGTTGACAACCTACTCATTATCATGAAACACTCTTACCTCTTCAAATTTGCCAAACTTTTCAGCAATCTCTGCTTTCAGTGCTGTGGTGTCTTGTCCATCTTTGACTGCCAAAACATGCTTGAAAAGTAAGGGTGTTATCTATAAAAGGAAAGTATGAAGTTTGTAATGTTCCTATTACAATAATACAAGTCAGTCACTCAGAACTTAAAATGTTAACTTAGATGTTAAGATATTAAATGCAAGTTAAATTTTAAAGATTTGACTTTAAAGAGCTAAATAAAGTCCATTAATGAAAAACTTCTATACTTCAGAAAAGGTAAGCAAAGGCTTACAGAAAAAATTAATACAAATAGTAATGACTTTTAGTATTGTAATAAGAGGAGAATAGTGAAAAGAAGGGTACGTTTCCCATCTGCACATTTTCTTTCTTGCAACATGATTCCCTGTAACCCTCTTCCCATCAGGTCTATTCAGAAAGGCCTATTGCAAATATATCCTCCCTTCTATCCCCCTTCTTTGTCCACATCTCTCTGCATCTTTTGCTGCTTCCTCTCCTGTCTCATATTCAAGCTGACTTCTTTCATTTCCTAGACTCCTCAAAGGATATGCTTGTACAGAGAGGTTAACTGCAGTCAACCACCTCCAAACCAAAAAGAGAGCCAAACCCAGGCTCCTTATACATGTCAACAGCCACATACCATCTCTCATCCATGATTGTAGGCTCTCTCCATCAGGCACTCCTCACATTCTGCATTCACACAGTACTTCCAACACAAATACTTGGGTTAAATACAGCAATTGTCACTGCCTAGGTCTCAAGTATTCAGCTGGTTTCTAACCTCTACTAACCTCTACTCTACTAACCTCTGCTCTATTGTACGATGCTCAAAATCCTACCTCTTCCTGCATCCATCCCCACTCCTAAGCGCTGGGAGCAATTCAGAGACACAGTGGTTTGTATGTGCTCACATCAAGAGACCCCACATACCCCCTCCAGTTATTTAAATGGTTTTCCCAGACACAAGACCTGCCTCAAAAGATGGAAGCAGCCTCAGCAACAGAGCTGCAGTTTTTGGTGAGATGGTAAAGTAAAAAACATAATCCTACACTGATCAGGCACTACCTTTGAGAAGTCTTCCAAGAGCATCTTCTGACGGGCTCGCTCATATGGGTCTGAAGGCATCAGCTTCTTCTCTGGAAATGCCTCATCCAAATATTCACAAGTGATTGGGGACTCCCAGATCAGTTGGCCCTTGCTGGTCTCCAGAACAGGGACCAGCCCAGAGGGGTTCTTCTCAAAGAACCAGTCAGGTTTGTTCTTCAGATTGATGTTGACTACTTCATGGCTAAAACAGCAAAACAAACAAGACCCAGACAGGCTCAGTTCTGCTACAGTCCACTCCATACCGTGGTGAAACACAAGCCATTACACCTCAAAAGTTCAGTATTGAGAGGCTGAATCCTCATTCCCCTGCACTCCCCCCATTTTCCCTGAAGTCTTTTGCAGTACTAATCCTTTGATACAGAAATACTGCCAGAATTTGCTGGAGAAAGTCAGGACTGCCTTAAAATGAGTTGTTTGTTGAACTAATAAAAGACACACAGTCTGCAAGCACACAACAGAGGCAGTCCTTATTGTCATGCTAAAAACAGGTCAGAACTAGCACACTTATCACATGTGGGTTCAAGGGCATTCTAAAGAAGTAACACTTTATTGCCAATAAGCTACACCTCAATTAAGAAATGCAGATGAACTTTAACCTGTCCTTACACCAAAGAGCAAATCAGGAGAGCATCCTACCTACTTATCTTCCCAACCTAAAATAGGTGTTTAGGGTAAAGGCAAAAAGATACTGATAAAAAAAGATTAACAAACCATAGGTTAAATGCTGTGCTATATGTGTGACCCCACAAAATTCACAGTAAACCCAAAGGTCTTCTAAACACAGCTGAACCTTCAAAACCACTGAAAGGTTACCAGAAGGCAACTACGACATCTAGCCATAAATCACTTCCAGAATCACTACAACAAACCTCCCAGCACTAAATAAAGACAGAATTATACTGACCTGGAAGTTTTACTGCATCTACTCTTTCAAAAAAAAAGACCCATGTTAAAAATAAAACAAACTCAACTCTCACCTTGCTGTCAGGAGTACTGAATGGTCAGCATTCCCTACATTACATGAACTCCCAGACCTACGTTGGTTAACAAACCACTGGCAGGCCTGCAACTTGGCAGAATCAGAAAAAGATGTAAAAACCTGTTACTTTTAAGTTGTAGACTGAGGGAAACATTGGACCCCATTTAAGAACACTGAAATGATATGGCTATCTTGAAAAAGAAACAAACACAAGTACTGAATTCCATTAACTCACTACAGCACAGGAATGCAACCATGTTATAGAACACAGTGTATTTCCTCTTTCAAAAAGGCCACTCACTAACTATTGTGTTTTGCTGGGCAGTAACACAACAGAAATACTGAATATTCGTAGCTCCCAGAACTTTCACTGCTGCTCTCATCAAAAACAAGCAAAAGCGTATGTTATGTCTCTAATCACATTTACCCAGGATAAGCTCCGATGCTATTACTGTAAACATTCGGGATGTTTACTCAGCGAGAAGGAAAAAAAAAAAAAATCAGCTTGGGGTTTTTCCCTATGGATTTGGGCAATTTCCCTATGGATTTAGGCAATGCTTGCAGGCACAGGGTGTGCCTTTTAGGGATGTCCTGTGCAGGGCTAAGAGCTGGACTTGATCCTTGCAGGTCCCTTCCAACCCAGCATATTCTGTAGTTTACTTTGGGCCTTTACATAGTTAATTTCATACATGTGCTTCAGAACAGCCCTCTCCCCCATCCCCAAAAAAAGCTTTAGAGCAAAACCACTCACAGAGACCTCTTCTCAATCAGATCTTCCAGGACTGTTTTAACCAAGAGCCATTTAGGAGAGAAGGGAAGGTTGGGCCGCCCCCGCCCCGGGGGGTGCAGGGGCCGCGCAGAGCTCACCTGATGCCCTTGGCGCGGAGAACCAGGCGCGTCCTCTGCGCGAAGGGGCAGAACCTCATGCCGTACAGCCGCAGCAGCCCCTCGGGCACGGGCCCCGGCGCCGCGCTACCTGCGGGGAGAGGGGTGTTAGCGCCGGCACTCACCCCGCGCCCCCCACAGCCCCGGCACCGCGCCGCTCACCCTTGCCCAGGCTGCGGGAGCGATCGTTCGCCATCTCGATACCATGCGATGTGTCGCGATCCGCCTCTTCCCACCGTGCCTCTCTCGTCCCAGCGCCGCCGGCCCCTCCCGCGGAGGGCGGCCCCGGGGCGGGCCGGAGCCACCGCCCTCAGTGGGGCGGGGGTCAGGGCCCGCCTCCCTCCTTCCCTTTCACCCCGGCCCGGCCCACACTTGCCCAGTGGTCTCTCCTTGATCTGACCGCCCTCCCCACCCAGCGGGGACAGGCACTGTCAAGCTGCTCTCCGTGCTCCCTCTCTGTGGTTATACCCTCAGCACAACCACCCCGCTGGCGCCCCCGTGTAAGTGGGACACCCACGGCCGAACTCCACCCCGCAGGCCAGGTGTTTGTTTATAAGCAGTGCCCTCAGCGACTGACGAGGCACCAGGCTCTCCTCATTGCCTCCTCCTGCTACGGCCGTGCTCCATCACCTACTGCCCTGCAAAACCCACAGTAACAAGGAGGATTTCTCTTTCCTGCAGCTATTCTGCTTCATGGTGAAAACACAAGAGGAGACAGTAGATAACCCAACGGACAAGGGGGCACAGCAAAAGTTAGATTTACCTTCGTTACTACCTTGCAGTCATAGAGGGATTCATGCTTGTTCTGCAAACGGGGCCTGTTGGGAGCATCAGTGTGTGCATAGAGCAAAAAAAAGAACCAAAGCGTAGACTGGAGTGCTCATCATCCTTTTTGCTCCCTCTTCGGTTGAGATGAGCACACCAGGGCCTTCCTTACACCGTCTTTTCCTGGGGTACAACAGTGGAAGTCGAGGAGCTTTCCTCTTAATGTGTTTTACACGCAGTGTCCAAGTTGATATATAACCAGAGAAGTAAAGTGATTCCCTTCCTGGAGCTCCACACACTTCCACCCAATCTTCAGGTCAGAGCTCTTTGTTATTAGGAAACAGCACATTGGTAGGGACCAGAGGGCTGGAGCAGCCCTTGCCAAAGGGAGAGAGAGTTCTGGCCTTCCTGGCAATGTACACATCCCTGTCAAACCCCCAAGGCTAATAGAGGGACTGGGGATTCTCCAGTCTCATCAGTGGATCCGTACTTGTACAGTGGGGAAGTTTTGCCTGTTAGTGACTTTTGGTTCCTCTGAGTACCTATCCTTAAGAAAGATTCAGCAAAATTTTGGGTGAAAAAAAAGAGAAAATTAATTTGAAATTTCTCATAGCAATTAAGAAATACACAAGGAGTCTGTTGACTCACAACCTGGATACAGGCACATGGGAAACCAGAGTAGCATTACAACACTCACATGCTACAACAGGCCCTCAGAGGCACCAGAGAAAATAAACCTACTTCCTTATTCTCTCCTGGTTCTGTGTGGCACACAAAGCAGCTGATATCATACCAATGGAAGCCTATTCAACCTAAGGCTACTGAAGGCTCATACTAAGACTTTAAATCATCTTGTCCATGAGCTGCTTTTTGCTGATGCCGCCCTCGTTGCCCACACAGAAGCAGCTCTGCAGTGTTTAACATCCTGCTTTGCAGAGGCTGCTAAGCTTTTTGGGCTGGAAGTCAGCTTGAAGAGGACAAGTTTTCTACCAACCTGCACCTCAGGAAGTCTTCCATCATCCCCATATCACCATTGGCAAATCAGAGCTCAAGTCAGTCCAGCAGTTTAATTATCTGGGAAGCATCATCTCCTCGGATGGTAAGATTGACAAAGAGGTAGACAACAGGTTAGCAAAGGCATATAGTGCCTTGGGAAAATTCCATAAAAGAGTTCGGTGTAATAAACACCTGAAGAAAAGTACAAAGGTTAGTGTTTACAGAGCCATTGTGCTGTCTACTCTTTTATATGGATCTGAATCATCTACCGCCACCACTTGCAACTCTTAGAATGTTTCCATCAGCGCTGCCTCTGTACAATCCTAAACGTCCACTGGACTGATTACGTGACTAATGCATCTGTCCTTGAACAGGCAGCAGTTACGAGTATTGAGGCCATGTTGCTGTGAACACAGCTGCGTTGGGCGGGGCACATCTCCAGGATGAAGGACCACCGCTTCCCTAAGCTTGTGCTCTATTGTGAACTTGCCACTGGCTGCTGCAAGAGAGGAGCCCCAAAGAGGAGATACAAGGACTCCCTGAAACAATATCTCAGCTTTGGCCATTATTGATCATCATCATTGGTCTACTTTGGCCTCCAATCAGGAGACATGGAGATACACTATACATAACGCTGCACTTCTTTTGAGAACACATGCAGAATCATTCTTGAGGAGAAAAGACAATGCAGAAAGAATGGTGTCTTGCCAATACCGCCTAAGGAGACTTTCCACTGTGCCTTTTGCAACCAGACTTGTCTATCTCGCATTGGCCTTTTTAGCCATCAGTGCGTTTGCAGCAAGTGTGGGTAGAGTCCTTCTCAAACCTTCATTTGCGAAGCCTAGCCATGATGATGACCACTGTAGCCCCTAAGCCTCTAAATCCAGTGCTAGATCCAGATAACTCATAAATACCTCCAAGGAAGGAGGTGTTCCTCATAAACAAGTCCACCAGGAAAGGCATAAGAGGTGACAGAAGAACAGTTCAACTGTCTCACTAACAGAAGGGCAGATGACACCGGCCCAGGAGCAGGGACACGCAGGGTGACCGAGAGAAGGAACCCACAGTCACTGGGCCAGGATCAGAAGTACCTTCTACTGTCTTGCTGGCCCTTTAAATACCCACCCGCGCTCAGTGATTGGGTGGTGCACGAGCGTGGGCCAATCAGGTGTGCGCTCCGAGCCTGGCCAATGGCAGACGCCGTTGCTGTTGCCAAGGCACGGGCGGCAGCGGCGTCGGGGGTGATGGCGGCGGGATCGGGCCCCGGCCGGGAGCTCCCGGCCGAAGAGGCCGCGCTGGAAGTGAGGTGGGGGCGACCGGCACAGCCTCCACAGGGGCCCCGCGGTGGTGGGATCTGTCAGGGCAGCGCGGGTGGAGAGGGGAAGAAAACACGTGCTCCCATTTCCCCCTTGCGTGTAGCAAAAGAAGCCAAGAGCAGAAGGTCCTCAGAAAAGATAACAAGAAGTTATTGCTGGACATAAATATCTCAAGACTAGTAATTTTAATATGTTTGTAAGTATGAGAGTGCCGAGGCTGTAGTACCATCTTCTGAGTACAAAGGATCAGCAGCTGAGCTGATCTTATGGCTGACTTATGTTCATGAAAGGAGCATAAAAGTGCTTCTAGCAATTGCAGAGAACAAAGGTCTCTCCCAGTCAAATGCTCTTATTTGGAAGAGGAGCAGAGATGGAAATTAAAAGAAAAAGTGGTAACAGCAGTGTTGTGCACAGAGGGTGCCTGTTACACTGCTGGAACTTTCCTGCCGTGGTACTAGCAGGCTAAACTGACATCCTCACTTAGTGATAAATCCCTTTGATAAGAGGACCTTGATGTTTATCCACAGGATTTCTAAAAGGTAAAAACATCTGCAGGTAGTTATGAATTTGTTGACATGTTGTAAGTTCATAAGCTGACTCTGCTTCAGTAATTTATTTCAGTCCTTGTGTAACACATCCTGTTTACATTCCAGAGTTTTGCCATGCTAAAATACTGGTATCTTTAAAGCAGAACAGTCCTTCTGGTTGGGTTCATATAAACACAAGCTGTGCCTTCGTATTTTTTTTATTTTATGGGGATGAGATGAACTATGAAAGTGTAAAAAGGTTAAGCAAACACAACAGGGTCCCAAGTACAAATTGTAGCTCTGCAGTTCTTTGAGAATAGGGGTATATGCTTTACTGTGATATATGAGTACAAGACCAGAGTCTGTGAACTAATTTTATTTTTAGTGAAAACTGGAAGAAATACAAGCATTTCTCCATATTCTTACACCAGTCTGTTGTGCTCCATCGGGGTAAGACTGAGCCTATGTTTTTGAAAACACCGAACTGGTGACTCATAATGCAAGATCTTGAAGTTATTGTGGTTTTGCAACATTGTTGTGAGGATGAGTCTTACAAATCCCAAGCATGAGTTCAATGTAACTTAGGCTACAACTTTCCCTTTAGCACAGCATTTTGAGAAATGTGTGTCATTGATTAATGTTTTAATGTTCAGTTGCTCTATTTCCAGCTGGGTTCAGGGATTCTCAAACAAGAGCTTTGGCTTTATCAACAATCAAACTGTCTGCTACCCCTGTGGTAATTACATCCTCTTCCTGGACATTGAAACAAAGAAGACAACAGCACTACAGTGTCAAACGGGCCCAGTGGGAGCCTTTGCAGCAAATGCCAGCAGTGAAGTGGTGGCCTTTTCCGACCAGAAGCTGAACCCCATCATATATATCCACCATTTTCCAGAACTGAATAAACTGACAGAATTAAAAGGTAGTGATGTGGTAACCTTCCTCATCACCATTTCATTAAAACAATACTTTAATAATCCAGTTTCTGAAGTTACGTTTTTTTATAAGACTTAAAAAACAGTGTGACAGGGAACTGTCTCAGGACGAGATTCATGGAAAGCAGTGGAAGGAGATTTCCACTGCACTGCTTTTACTTAGGTTCAAGCTGGGGAGGAATATGACAATACACAACGAAGCTGATCTAAATGGAAAACAAAAGGAATTAAGTGGAATTAGTTTTAGGAAAATATAGTTATAATAAGCAAAAAAACCCATACTGCAGTAGGCTCCAAAGCAGACTGCTGAAAACCACATGAGAAACCTGAGATATGAAAGCAATGAGGGTTCTTGCAGTTAAACTTTAAAGTCTGGGATCTAGTGTAGATTTTTGCCTGCTTCATGACATTTCTCTCCTTAGTTAAGTTGCTTACCCTATCCATGTTTCAGTTCCCTTGTCATTTAAATAAAGATCATACTACTTGTTTTTTTCATGTATATGAGTGATATTATGACTGCAAAGGATTTCAGGATACTTGAGGAAAAATACTTTCAAATTCAAGTATTATCGAAAGAAAAATTTGAAAAAATCCAAGAAGTGATACATAGGGAACATTTTTACGATCAAATCCAAAGAATAGTCTGGAGTGAAGCAGAGAAATCAAGGGCCTGAAGGATATCTTTGAAGAATTAAAGTGGATATAAGGGAAGTGAGAAGAGTATTTGTGATAATGTACAATAAAGTCTGGGGCAATAAAAGACCGTGTGCTTTATTTTTACATTTCAGGTAGTGCTCAGCTGGACTACACCTTACTTGCGTTTAGTTTCACAGGCCCGTATTTAGCCAGTTACTCCTCGATCCCAGAATTTGTGCTTTCAGTATGGTAAGAGCTTTAAAAAAAATCTCTAATACCATTTGCATTTAATTCATATTTTTGTGTGTGTGCTTTTTTAGCATATATTAATAAATGCAGAACACATACTGGTTGCCTTCCTCTCTTTCTTTTTTTTCCTGATTGATTTTTGTCTGCAAACTTTCTGTAACCAAAATTGCTGTTTATTTTCTAGCATTAGTCAAAATGGCTGTTAATTTTAGCAGAGCTATCTTCTACCTTCTTCCAAATTTTGTGTTTTGGAGTACTTCCAAAGTCTTCAGCATTATAACTATCTGTTCACTGTTGGAAGTTGAGCACCATGCTGTTTGTGGAAGAAAGTTGCCTGCTGAAAAGAGGAAAGGGATTCTAGAGCTGAGTTCTGCTGGTTTGTCCCCCTGGACTTTTCAGTGGTCCTCTTAATTACTTTTGCTTGATCTTAGTACTGGTTTATAATTTTGCTCAGTGATTACAGTAACGTGGATTACTGGATTAGAACATAATTCTCTGCTTATTGTCATTGAAAATATGTAATGTTGTGCAGATACAGAAAGTTGGAATATTTAATATTTTAATTGTACTGTGAAAATACAGTCCTGCTCTTGCCTCCATTGCCAGCAAGCTCCCATTGATTGTGGAGTGGGAGGGTGGAGTAGAAGGAAGATGAGCAAGGATATGTAAGTAATAGTTTGTATACTCCCAAATTAATGATCTTCTCTTGTACAATGATCAGTGAAGCTGCTCCTGTAACTTCAGAATTTTAGTAATGATAGTAGGTACTATTGCAGGTGCCTCTTCTTTATCCCTTATGAAGAAGAATAATGTTTGCTGTTCAGGAAGGATGTCTGTGTGTATATCACACTAGAAACCAGCAAGACAGCCTTGCTGGCCTCAAGAGCTGACACATTTGTCACTTACAGCAGGAATGACACACCTGGTCCAATGTGTTCATTGTGTGCACTTAAACTAAATTCCACCATCTTGACAGACTTCTCTAGATTATTCTTAAAAACAGAAATACCTAGAAATGTTTCAATGCTTTAAAATAGTGGCAATTTCCAAGGCAAAACAATTTTAACCAGTTTGAATCAGTTTGTTACAACTATCAGCACCTAATTGTCATAAAAAACCACCCTACATTCCAGTCAGAAAGAATTTAGTAACAAAATACAATTACTTTACAATATTAACCTTAGAATTTATAACTTAAAGATGTGTGAATTTACTGTGAAATCAGGACCTTCATTTTTGTAATTGGATTATATTGTGCATTCATTGTAGAAATGTGTGTGTACAGATGATAGAAACCTCAGTGTTTAGCATCCTTAAGGTGTCATTACAGTATGATGATAGCACAGCTCCTGTATTTTAAGGAGCTAGTTTGGAATCAGAGATATAAGAGATGTTTTGAAAGTTATGTCAGTCTCAAAATATAGAAAGTGTATGGATAACTAAAAGCTGCCTTTCATCTGAGATATTTTATGCCTAGATTTTTATTATTTTCTGTACAAAGGAGAGCCTTAATGCCAGATTCTTTTTCAGATACATGTACCATATAGTTTCAGATCTTAGTAAATTATCTACTATAAAAGAGGGATGGCATTATCTGTTAGGTATGAGATGAGAATATGCTGACAGAGTTTTAGAAAGAAATCTACATTGATATCTTTAAAATTCAGAATTGCAGCTTATAGATTCCTGTAATTTTAATGAGGGTTACTGTGTACGTGTGAATACTTCTCATTTTTTTGCACATGCTGTCAATGTTAACAATTTTCTTGCATCCTAATCTATTTCTGTGAGTGAATTTATTGCAGGCCAGAATAATGGGATTATACTAAATCCATTTACAGCAGAGTATGCATTTTAGGCTTTTTCCTCTCACCAATAATGACAAATACTGAAGTTATAAATGTTATTTAGATTAACAGTCAGATATATTGTCCAAGAAATTAAGAAACAGTTTTAACTGTTTTCTTCAAGTGACATCAATCAGTTCTTGGACAGCACCTAAAAATGCAAACACAATCAAGAATGAATCTGGATAATGGAAAAACATGCAAATTACATGAGGACAACATAAAATAGCTGTGGACAAAACATAAAATATACTGGATAAAGCAGAAGTCAGTGGAAAGCAGATTCCCAGGCCTCTGTCAGTTATACATAACAGCTCCACACAAATTCTACCCTGGTTTGTGCCCAAGTTAGTTAATGCAGCCATAGCTGTTATGTCTGCATTCACAACAAAATTACTGCATTAACTAAGTAATTAATCCATAGGTAATCACAGGCTGTGTTTTATTTCCTAATTATGATACCTTCCCGCTGCAAGCATTACAGTCATTATGTCATGGAGGTGTTAAGCAAGGCTGGGGTGCTGAAGAGTTAATTGTTTAGGCCCATTTGAGTAGTCACTGATGGAACTGTTGAAAAAAAAATCCATTTCTCTTGACTCTTTTGGTTTTTTCACAAGAGGAAGTGCATGATAATGTTTCTAAAATGTTAGTTATTAATTTTCTAGCAGTAATAATTTTATGTGTGGGTAATTAACCACATCCATTTCATTTTCAAGAGGACTCAACTTCTTTGGCTGCAGCAATTTTTTTGTCAGTGATGAGGTATTTGTTTTCCAAACTGAATCTTGAACGTCAGTCATAACCACATCCAAATCTTTGGCTTGAATGTTTTTACTTATTTAATGGATTTTATTTTCTTTTACTCTCCTTAATGAAGGAACTGGCAAGAAAATATCCTCCTGTGCAGTGAGTCTCAGCCAGGGATAACAGCAACCTCTTTAAGTTTTAACCCTATGAATTGGCAACAACTGTGTTTTGTTGGCGAGAGCTCCGTTACCATCTGGCACATTGAAAAGATTGAGGACGAGCATCACCTTAAGCGAAAGTAAGTGAAACACCCTTTAGGTTGAGAGTAAAATATAGAAGTATATTTTAATAACTAAGACTAGCAACACATCTATTTGCAAAGGATTTAGTCCAATACAGTTCATGTAGTAATTGCTAAATCACAAGCACTATGAATCTGTCTAGTCAATCAAGTGAATTGAATTTATGATTTCATTTCTTACCACTCACATGACCGGATTATGCACACCATGAAGCTAATACTAATCAGCTGCTTTGGCAGCCTCCATGAAACGCTGCGTGGCTGAATTAAGGTAGTGCCTGCTCTGCTCTTCTGTAAGTGGCTATGTTGAGCATTGCTTTTGTGGCTAGGACACCATCAAATTTGGATCCATTTCTTCTTTTAAGTACAGTTAAACAACATGTTGTTGTAATCACAAATTGTACCAAAAGCAGTATCAGTTTTCTATGTAATTTCCAACTTGTCTGGCTAATTTACAGGTCCAGAGAGGGTGGCTCTGTCAATGCAATTCACTGAGCACACTAAACTAGTATTTCTGTATGCTAAAATGTTTTTTGAGGTTGGTATAAAAGTAGTGTGTATCATTCAAGTTGGAGTCCTCAAAGTATTTTGCTTTTTCAGTGGCATTCTCATACTCTGCCATTCCCAAATGTGTTTAATCTTGTTAACTATTAATATGAGCAACATATTGCCACTGACACAGTTATACTAATGAAAGTATAGACAAGGCCTTAATTTGCAATCTGAAAAGAACACTGAAGGGTTCTGTGCCTTTTCTCATTACAGAATACATGTGTAAATATTTATATATATTCACTTTTTCTCCATTACTTTTGCAGAAAGCCCATTTTGAAAACATATTTCTCTATTTTGTATCAGCATTTATTATACATATTTCTGCTCCTCAGACAGTGTCTTTTACTTTTTCACAGCCCTGTGGAACTCCCTGATGAACAAGGGTCCATAAGTCCTCATGAGGATTTGTTTTTCCCCGTTTCTCGTAGTGATGATCCATACCATGGCCCTGATTTGCCAGTTTCAGCCATTGCTGGACTGGTAGGAGATGAAGCAGAAACATTTGTGGTACTTATTGAAATTTTTGCTTTTTACTGTTCCAAGTCATTAGACTTTCTATGCAAATAGGTGTTAATAAATTAATAATTTTAATGTTTGTTAAATAGGTACAACCCAGTAAATAGATCTGTTATCTCAGCAATATTTTTGAAATCCATTTTGACAGGAGATGGAGAAGGCACAATGCTGCTGCATAGTGCAGTGCAGTGTTGAGATTTCTGACACAGGCCCTAGCACAGTAACATATCTGCAGTGGAGGTACGAATCTGTATCCCAGAAGAAGCATGAAGTGTGTCAGCATTTAACTATTCCCAAGCTAACATAACCTGCTGAAACCTTGAAAACCTATTCTTATGCTAAACTATTAGTAACTCTCAGGTATCCTTAATTCCCTTTGGGGTTGCTTTCTTTTTTACTTTCAAAATGTCTCAGGACATGGAAACATTGAAAGCTTTATTCCAGACAGCAACCCCTGCTTCTGAAATACCTTTCCATACCACTGTCAGTGTTGGACATGGCCATTTGTCTCACTTGTATTAGATCATTTACTTTTTAGCCTCCCTTGAAATGCCTCTTTTGAGAGGCTTCAAAAGTGTTCTCATTTTGTTTCAAATCTACTTTCACCTGACTACCAACTAGAAGTGTGAAAACATTTAACTTGCAAATTTGGAATTCTCTTCTAAGGTTAAGACCATTGATTGCTGAGTTCCTCTGATAGCCAGATATCTTCAGACTACAGTTGCTGTAATGGACCAGGCTGTCCAAAATAGAGGTGCTATAACCACTGTTCTTCACTGTCTTTATAAAGTGACAGGCTGCTATGGCAGATCTATCAATGGTTACTGTCACTGATGGTTTGTATACCAATACAAATGTCCATGAGCAGTTGTCTGGCTCTGGCCTAAAATCTGTTCCTCCGCTTTTGGAAATACCTTGGAGTTATTTTCCTCTCTACTATCGTCAATGCTACTTCAGTTAGTAGAAGACAACCTACTTCTCCTGTGGTGGTTAATGAGGTGTGTTCAGACTATTATTGAAAGGAGTAAGCTGTATTCCCTGGCCCTTGGAGGCTGTATCCTGCTCTTAAGGAATGCGTGAGAGGCAAGCAAGAAAAGGAAGCCCATTGCTGGTGTGATTGTTTGCTTCTTGGAAATGTGTCAGTGTTCCATACTCTAGAACCACATACTGAGGTTGGATATGTACCCAAGCGTAACCACAATGGGGCAGCAGAGGGAAAGAAATTGAAATATCCTACAGCTTTTCTTTCTTGCATTAGATTGATTTAGTTTTGTTTCTGTATTTCTTAAAGCTGGGACCTGAGTTTTCTTAATATGCTTTTCCATGACAAGCCCACTTGAATCCACTTCATCTCTACCACCAATTTTATTCCATTGTCTTTTTATAGAACTTTTTGATGGCAAGGAGCCATCATGGATTTTTTTTTCCCTGAAGAGGTGCTACTCAAAAGGGAGAGAAGTTCAAAAAAAGACAGCATTATGATTATTATTATGCACCACCGTACCAATGCACAGTTCAAGAAGCAACCTGGTTTGGGATTTACATAATCTCATCCTAGGATTAGCATATTTTACCTAGTTGATGTGTAAAGACAACGGGTACAAAAGAACATTACAGAAATTTTGTTTACACAGGGAGCTTCTGTTTTGCAGAAGTTCAGTTACAACCTTCCCAAAGATTTGTGATGTTCAAGCCTCATAAAATCAGTGAAAATGCCTATATTAAATGTTTCTCTGGGTGATGTAAAGCCTTATTTGCTATAGATTTATTACTGTTAGTCCTATTTGATTTATAAAGTAAATATTAATATACTTTGTTTCTGTAACATTTTTCCCCTGAGAAATTAAAAATGCTTTGTAAGCATAAAGAGTAAGTTACTTACCCAGAATCATATAGCAAATCCTTGGCATATATTGCTAATCCAGTCTAGGTACTTGTGAATCTCTATCCTATGTTTTCATCACAAGTCCATCCATATTTTCTTTTTTATAGAACCTTTAGTGACCCAGCAGGTGTTTCATCTTTTTTTTCATCCATCCTATTGTTTAGTGTTCCTCACCAGTTTGGCACACGTGCATGGTGCTTGGAATCATCTCTTTTAAATGTTCTCCCAAGGTTTTCCTGTGTTTTGTTTCCCTCTTCCTCTCTCCGAATTCTCTTTAATTTGGTTCTTTCTATCATGGTATTTTTATGACCCCTGTTACTGTTGTATCTGAACAGGTCACTCTCTGTCTTTAATAATATTTGGTGGAGAAGTTCTGTTCTTCCTGTTTTATGGTAGACAGATTTATGAGAGTTTTTTTAGCAAAATGAAGCTCAAGGAACATAGGAAGTCTGGGTCAGGGATATTTCTAGCATTAATTTGCAGATGACACAAAGGATGAAAGAGCTGTTTTACAGAGCAATTTGGATTATACAATAAGATAAGCTATTCAAACAAAGTGTGTTTTAGTAGTGCCAAGTATGCAAGAACCACATGGTTATGTGGTCAGACTTTATGAGGTAATGATCTTTTTTTCTTTTGCCTTGAAATGAATGTACCTGCTTGCAAAGGTGTTTGTCAACTGTTGATTGAACTTGTCTATTTTCATGCTGAAGCCTAGAAATAGTATTAAGACTTCTGTGCATCCCACTGCCCACCGCTGGACTGCAACCTCAGAAATATACATGGGCTGTAAAGAAGGATATATTTTGGCAATTGATGCTGACAAACACAGCGTTTCTATTCTTCAACCAAAACCCCCACCTGGTAAGAAATAGCTATGTGTGTTTTATTCAAGTAGGGAGGAAAGTGGACAGATAAAAGCTCTTTGTGCTTTCTTCTGTTGTCCTGTTGTGTACCTTATGGAAATTATAAAGCTATATTGCAGAACCCTTCTCTTTTCTTAGTATAGTAAACATTTGAGAATATCTTTTGAGCTTCTGTGTGCGTTTCTTTAGTCAGTTCTTTCCCAATAATTGACTTCTGTTTTTCTTTGGGAAAAAAAAACGAAAAGAAAGAGAGAAAAGAAAAAATCCCTCTAAGTACATCAAAACTGATAAAAGTAACTGTATTTCCAGGAGCCCAGATTGTATTAACCAGCCATACTAGATAAACATTAAACTATTTGTATAGCAGCTAGACACAGTCTTTTTACTATTAGTTAAATACCAATAATTTATTTTATTTTTCATGAAATATTGGATAATCTTCATTTGCTATGTTAGGTGTTGCTAGAAGTGATCTCTGAGGACTCATTATGAGTCTTCAAACAACAAAACTGAAGTAGTGTTGCTTAATAGCATTCTTTAATGTCAGCTCTTACTAAGACTTTACTGCAGAACATATGAACATAGAGAGTGAACAGAAGATGTCTTTGGCTTCAAAAGAAATCTGCTTTTAATTTATTCTAGAATGGGAGGACCTGTGATTGACTGCAACCTGCCAAGGCAATTTGTCTGCCTTATATGTATTCCCCATCATATTTTCTTCTTTTTTTCATGTAATTTTTTTCATGATTTTTTGAGCTGTAGCAAGTATCCCTGGCTTTCACTTTTGATAGTTATCACCAAAATGGAAGGCTGCTTTTTAAAAAAAATCAAACAACAAGCCAGCATGATTTCTCTTTTCGAAACTATCAGTGTTAAATTTAGCAAATCAAGAGTTGAAAATCAGCAAAAAAAAAAAAGCTGAGGTATGACCAGAACTGGTTTTTGCCAGTTGAGTAGAAGGCAACAGGAATATTTGCCATTTGGGCTTTTTCTTTGCCTGTATATTCTTCTTTCCCTTAATCTTCGTTCGCGAAGCCTAGCCATGAGGATATTCTTCTTTAAGACCTGTCCTAAAACTGTATAAAAAGATGGTCTGTATTTATATTATATTGAAGCTTCTGCTTAATTTAAAACATACTGCAATCTGTATCTATTTAGCAGAATGCTTAAGTGCATGTCCGTCTTTAAGCACATGCCTAATTCCTGTTATGATGTTGCAAACAGAATCATAAGCAGCCCCAACATTTCACTTGGGCATTTTTTCAGACTGGCTGAAGTCTCCTGTGTAACTATATCAAATTTTTTTAAAAAATCATTGTTAGAAATAGCAATACCATAACTTAACACTAGAAGAAAGATAAATCTGCATCTGTACCACTCTCCGTGGCAAGTATTGCTATCTCCCTTTTACAGCTGTAAGCTGAATCACAGAACTGTGCTTGCTCAGTTGCATAGATGGCAGAAATGATAGATATTGGGAAAGAATGCACATTTTTAATATAGTATACTGAACCTGGCCTTTGTTCAGTAGAGTGGAATACAACTGACTTTGATTGCAATATTGACATACAAGCAAGATTGACATAAATTGTTTTCTTTTGTGTAGAGTACATGCAGAAAATATCGGATGTGGTGTCATATGTTCGTAGAGAAGTACAGAAAAAGAAAGGTATTTCCATGTTCAAATCAAGCTAATACATTTTTGGGCAGCACCACTGATGTCTGGGAGTAATAATATGTGAGTACAGCTGGTTAGAAAAACTCATCTCACACTGGTTTCTGTAAGACACACTGTTGGCAATCTTATGTGTGTTTACATGACAAAAGATTAATAGCTTTTGTGCTAATAGGCAGCCAAATTAAAACCTCAGGAGAAACAGTGGCAGTGGAATAATTTCTGTTCTTTCTCATTTAAATTGGAATAAGTGATGCTAGAATAGGTTCCCTACTGCTTTGTTTTAGCAACTTCTTTTTAGAACTGCAATCGCTTGTAATTTATTGGAGTTAGGATTCAGGGTTTGTTTCAAACACTTTGTTTTGAGCTCCCAGTACAAAAAAAAAAAAATTAAATTTGGTATTTTTTGTTGGTTTTGTGCCTTCAGGTGGCGAACTAAGTGATCGGCAAAACCCAGTATTTTCCATGGCATTTTGTAATGAAGGACTATACGCAGCTGGAAGGGTGAGACATCCTTTATGCTTTTAACTTACTCTTATTGTGTGAAGATGAAAGAACATTGAAATGGAGCATATTTGCAGAGTTCACCACAAAAACAGGAGATAGAAAAAATGAAGGGCTGCAGGACTATAAAGGTCTGGTGTTGTCTATATTTTCTTTGTTAAGACTTGAGACAGGGGAGTAGCGTGTGAAAAGATTCCAGTTTTGTAGTCAAAGAAGCAACAAAAGAGG
The DNA here is from genome assembly GCF_036250125.1 of Pseudopipra pipra. NCBI lineage: Eukaryota > Metazoa > Chordata > Aves > Passeriformes > Pipridae > Pseudopipra > Pseudopipra pipra. Next base: position 25,302,570 of record NC_087556.1, on the reverse strand, counting down.
ACAATCCTGTTTTTAACAAAAGACAAAGAATACTGTAGAGGAACCAGATAGAAGGATGGACAAAATATAGAAAAGGAGAGAAAATGGCCAAGAGAACTGCCAAATTGTTTTGTGCAAAATCTAACTCAATATCTAACCAATGTGACAATGTCATTGTATATTCCTGCTTAAGAGTGGGACAAATTCTTATACTGTCTCAAAAAGAACAATATGAAATCTTAACTATTAGCTGATGAGAGAGTCTGTTGTTATCAAACATGGGCTGTTACTAAGAATTGTATTAAAAAACACCTTTGTTTTCAATAGATTTATTATCCAGGGTAAGAGTCCTTCGGATTTAGAGATGCTAAAGACAAATGGGAGCGTTAGTGATGGGATTCACTTAAACATTGCTACTTTAGAGATTTTCAGAAATTCTTGCACTTCAGTTTGCCAGATAGTATAAGTGACATAGACCTCATGTGGATTTGTACCTTTCTGCACAGGATGGCATTTTAGTGTTTTATCACATCAAAGATCTGCAGTATGAGATGAAAGTCTGTGCTGATATCCCACAATCCATATCCAGCCTCATATTCTCTCCTGATTACGCCAGTCTTCTGCTTGTCACTGACCAGGTATAGCATTTGAGATAATAGCTCTACATACTGGGATGTTCCTGTGATTCTCTATGTGTATACTGATACTATTAGTATGAAATGTCTAATGTAATCACACAAGTCAACAAATTATATGAGAGATGGACATAGTCCATTCTGTGTTTTTACTAAAAATTGGGAAGACTTTTAACGAAGCACAGAACAATTGCCTCTTACAGATGGTTGAATATAAAGTGCCTAATATTGGGATTTCCCAACAGAAAGAAGTACTTGTGTGCACAGTGGAGTACATGGTCAGAATCTCCTGTGTGTCCGGGTCATAGAGGACCTACTGAGCATGAACTGTAGGGTTGATGTGTGCCTGCACAGGAAGAAAAGTGTAGCTGGGGTATATCAGACCTACTGTGACTCTGCAGTAGTTGTTCTCCACATGTACATGAAGTTGTCTGGCAACCCAGTCCAAGATCCTTCTTTAACCAGCCTGATGTCCAGAAATCTTACACAAGGGTCCCAAATACTCAAATTCTACCTGTTTTCCCAGACTGTAAATAACTTAAATTGTGATTTTTAAAACTCTTTAACTGTTTTTGTAGTTGTGTGTGTGAGGTTTTGTGTACAGAACAGCAGTGCAATGGTAACTGCTTACACTCTCTGATTTCATTCTCCTTTTGTAAAATGAGTAGAGAAGTTCTAAATTCTTTGTCAATATTAGTTACGAATTGTTTCTAAGAGTCTTTAAGATATTTAGATAAAAACATCTTTTAAAGCTAAAGATTTATGATTTTTGTTTTGTGTTGGTTTACAAGATTTATTGATTTCTGGAGTAACATGAAATTGAGTGGGTTTACATTATTTTATTAAAGCAGTTTTGAGAAACAAAACTTGAAAATGTGACTATCTGGATCACTCGAAAATGAACTAATCTCATCTTCAGCTAGCATAAATTAATATAATTCACTAAATTCAGAAGAATCCTACTGGGCACTTTTTACCTCAATTTAGAATCAAATATAAAACTTCAAAGAGTGAAGCTCATAAAGATGGGTGTTTTTTGTTGAAGTCTTTGAAAGCTTTTAATGAAAAATTTCATAGCCCGGTGATGGACCATTTCTCTTTATTTGTCAGGGACCAGTCTATAGTTACAAACCTGCCCACAGTGGAGAAGCTGTCAAACTTTTGGACACATGCAGCAGTTGTTTTCAGGCAGCTGATTTTCTTACTCCAGGGAACAAGTACTGTGTGGTAAGAAATTGTGTTGTTTTCTATAGAAAAGTGGCTCTTTCCAGGTAACCAATATGTGGAAAGGCACAAAAGTACAGGCCTTGCAGAATTGGGATGGTTCCAATATTTGTTACAGTTGTATAACTTCTTATTAAGGAAGTAAATGGCATTAATTCAGGTACAGCCTATAAAAGGGTCAGAATTTGCCCTGGAGTGCAGGTTGGATAATTTATGGATTGCTAAAATGTTGTATATGTTCTGCTGCTGATTTATGTGATTTACTATTGTTTGGGAAGATAGCTGAGCAAAAGGTGGATTCAATTCAGAGAACTGATGTCGGAAAAAGAAAGTTCTACTGATCTTTTCAGCCTTTTGCACAAATTGGAACATCCTGAGAGATATCTCTATCCTGGGTCCAGGGACAAAGAAGGCCTTACTCATGGATCTGTCCATTCTAGGAAATACTTTGCTTTCCTCCTATGTCTTTTACTCCTGCAAGACATATATTTTATCCAGCAATTCATTTTCAGGCCATGAATTCTTCAAGTGGCCAGCCTAGGAGACCTGAAGTCCTAGTCAACTGAGTTGGCTGAATCTCTTTGTTGCCATTAGCATGGGAACAGTAAATTTTACCTGATTCTGTGTGAGTCATGTGAGGGTTGAGTGATCTCTAGCCTTACTTTACTGTGGAATTAAAAAATTTCCTGGATATAAGAAGAACTCAAGTACCATTATATGCATCATTTTTCATGTGAGAAAACAAGACCTCTCCTCAAGCCCTTTACTATGCAAAGAAAATTGTAAGCAGGTTGTTCTATTGCTGGCAGAAAGGTAGAAATGCTAATATTGATCCAGCTTATATGTTTTGTTCTAAATTGTCTCATTCTGCTAAAGACCATTCCTGTAGTTGCAACAATTCACAAAAATTACTAAATGTTTTCCTTAGATAGGTGTACCTTTCAGCAACTGGACTTAGAGGAAAAACTAGATAATCTCAAGTGAAACTAATAACCCTTGATCTGCTATGCTCAGGGGTCAGTTGAATTTATATTCTATAGAAGATCACTAGTCACTTCCAGACTATTTGGTTATTTCATCCTGTTTTGACTAAGTTTTTCTCTGTTCAACAGTCTGTAACAATTTCAGGTGAAGTACAAGTTTGGCTCCTGGAAGATGGAACTTGCCTCGGCAAGCTAAACCTTGATATTGAGGTACACATAACCAGGAGCTTATATAGTGACTGATACTTAACTTTTTTAAAATATTTTTCAATTGATAGCATAATATGCCACAGATTTGGATCAATAAGTGGTGAAAGCTTAATAATGTCTTTGAACAACGAATGAATTAGATTTAAAAAATATTATATTTCAGAATGTTTCCTTGAACTAATCATGTGTTTTAACTTGACCATAAAGCAGAGGAAACATTTCAACCAAATGTTCTAGTGATGTGTCTTTAGGGACAAATTTGTAAATAACATCTAAATCTTTATGATATTTTTTTATTATATATTTTATAATTTTTTTTTTATTTTAATGAGTAACAGAAAAGTTTCAAGAGTATAAAAACTAAATGCCTTGACTGATATGAAAAAGAGGTTTTAAGAAATGAGTTGATAAAAGTATTTCAAAATATTAATGCTTTGTCCTCATGAAAGATACATTTAAACCCTGAAATCTGACATAGTAAGAAAAAAAATCACTTTCTGTAACAGCTGTACATATAACAGTGCACTCGCTATTTTATTTAGGTGAAACTTCTTTCACTTAAAATCTGGATAGTGGATATAATGGTGGGGTTCTTTTTCCTGAAAAGAACAAAATTAGCTTTTGATGTGTAGCTACAGAGCATAAGTAGAATTCCTATGATGTCTCTAAAATACTTTCTTTGTTAAAAAAATTGGTTTTTAGATAAACCATTTGGGTTTTCTGCTTCAAATTTTAGGTACCTTTAAATAGCAAAAGAAATTGCATACTAACACATAGCATAATATATAAAAATATGTGGAACTGTTAAGTGTCTTTTTCTTCTTGACTAGGCAACTGCTATGGCTTGCTGTCCCTCCTCCAGCAGTGTTGCTGTAGGGACCAAAAGAGGTCAAATCTATTTCCTTGATGTTACCAAAGCTGAAGCTCCACGGGTTGTTCACAGAATTTTTCTTTCCAACTTTCCAGTGCTGTCTTTGCAGTAAGTATGGAGTTACAAGGGTAGGAATATTGTGGGTTTATTGCTTGAGTAATGATATTAGTTGAAAATTGAAGTCTTTGTTCTAAGAATAACAAATTAAAATATTTTAACAGCTTCTATTTTTTCTAACATCTTCTGAACTGCTTGCAAGAGGAGTAGTAGCGGGATTTATATGAGAGAAATATAAGAAATCTGTATTTTAAGAAGGTTTAACTGAGTACTGAAGATACTGATGTATAAGATATTTTTCTGAAAGATCACCATACGCAGTAATTATGGACAATCCCATGTATCTGACTTTAGAGGGTTAATATAAATATAAATTTGAGGTTTTGTGAAGTTAAGTTTAAGCCTTTTGGTAATCTCTTCTTATATGGTGGATTTTTGTTACCCTTGTTATTTATTCATTTGCTTAAAGTTATGGACTTCAGCTGTGTTATGCTCTCAATGAAGTTAAGAAGTTATGGAAGTAAAATTATTTTACTCTTTATTGACTGTTTTGAACTGATTTCTATTTGGGTTTGTATTTTACCTAGTTATGATCAGAGTGGCCAGTTCCTCATTGCAAGAACTACAGAAGGACATGTCTTTATTCTAGATGCTCGGCCATCAAAATTATTCCAAGTTCTGGGGTATATAGGTAATATATGTAACAGCATTAATTTTCTTTTCACTATTACCTGTAATTTAAGTATACTTGCTGATCAGATTAAGGCATTCTCCTTCATTATACTTATTTTCTTGGAAGATTAAAGATATTCTTCCCACCTATTTTGTCCAGGCCAGTCTTTTTTTTGTTATTTTTTCTTTTCCTCTGTAATTTTAGATAGCAAATGTACCAATACTACCTTTCTTCCAGAGCTTTATGAGTCACAAGGAAAAGAATGGATTGGCTGACCAGCTGATGACAGCTCCAGCACAAAAGTAATAGTGGTGGCAAAGAACTAAAGACCTTTGTGAGAATTTAGACTAAAAAACTGTAGGTTGAGGTAGCTGTGTGCAATCTCCTGTTACAAATTTCCACCGCAGACATCTTTAACGTGGGCACTGCTGAAATTGTCAGCTTTGCTTGTTGATAGTGTAGAATAAAATATGATGGAATTTTAACTCAGAAAAAAAATGTGAAATTTGTAAATTTATTTTTCAAATAACTTTATTCTTACAGAACACATCTGTTTCAATTCCAGTAACATTATTCTTACAGATCTCAGCTGTGTTTATAGATCTTTAGCATAATTTTAGGTATAAAAGACATTATATTATAATAGGTTTAACAAACAGAATTATATCTCCTTAAATAATTTTCATAATTTTCCTGATCATGTTCTCATTGTCTGTCTGGCTTCTTAGAGGAGGATTTGTCTGTGCTTTATCTGGCAGTTATCAGCAGACAGCCTCCAAATTGCTACAATTCAAACTGGATGTAAACTCAGATTTGAATGTTTAATGTAATAATAACACTCTGGTGCTTAGGGATTCTCAGCAGCCAATGCCTCAAGTGTAGTTGTGTGCATGCAGCACTTCCTGAAACCAGGTTGAGGTGGTTGGGCAGGGGTTTATTCAGAACAGGGATCTGGTTTTGTTTCACTTGAAATCTTAGTAAAATAATGTTACCATGCTTCAGTAACAATTTCCATTGGTGTTCCTTACCTGCTTCAGTGTTAGCAGATGAAGTGCTCGATCTTTCTGTAGTTTCTGACCTTAAGAATGACTTAGTTGAAGTAATGGTACTTCTTAATGGAGCAGAGGTCCAACGAGCAAGACTGGAAATTTTTTGTCTCTCTTCAGCAATCACAACAGGTAAGAATTGAAATAAAAACTGTGATCTTTTTCTAAGGCAAAAAGCCTAGTGTCAGATTTTCTAGTTATTTGATTTTTAAAAGGCCTTCCAGCTTACAAACTTTTTAAAAAGTAGTTTTCAACAAAGTTAGTATTTTCTTTAAATATTCACTGTTGTTGGGCTTCTTCTTGTGCCTATTTTTAGACGTATAAAATGGGGCTTGATTTTCAAAGTTGCTGAAAATCAACAAGTTTTGTATTAATTTCAGTCTTAATATCAGGTGTTTTATCAGCCTTAATTTCAGGTGTCCCTTTAAAGCTCAAATTAAAGAACCAAAAAGAATAAAATGCCCCTTTGAAGATGTGAATGTCACTGTTTTAACCTATACCACCCAGGCTGTTTGTTCCACGTGGCAGAGATGCCTAAAACAAGTTCTAGATGAAGGCAACAATGACATGACCCTGCATGCGAACTAATTAGCACTGCTGACGTAATGCTCATGATGCAGGGTAAATTAGTGTATGCAAATTGTCACATCACTGTGGATAAACTGTTTCTAGTACTTCTTTAGAGCCACTAGAGCTATTGCTCTGCTTCACTTCAGTGTGCTTCATCAGCACAACACACAGAGTTAGTGTTAAATCTAAGTATCTTAATTCCCAATCACTTCCCTGAAAACTCACATCATGGTCACTTCTTGCTGGGAATCATTTTCATAATTATGTGATAGGCAAAGCACTTGCATTAGTGGTAGAGATGCCTCTTCCTCCCTGTTTCTTTTTTTGATCTTTTAGATAATGATAAGTGTGTGAATGACCAAGGAATGTTTAATGCTAGTGCCTTTAAAAAGAAGCAGTATGAGCTGGATTACCCTTTGAGCTCAGCGGTTAAATTGAAGGATAACATTGTGTATGGCTACTGTACCTGTGCACCTTTCATCTGCAAATACCATCTCTCTGAAGAGGTAATTCTCTAGAGTTGCTTTATTTTGAGTGGTGGTTAAATACCAACAAACAAAGAATGTAGATGAAGTGAATATAGCAGAATCTTATCTTAATGAAATCCTCTCCACTAAAAATACCTACTCCATCTATACTCATCAACTTTCAGTCTCCTACCACCTGCTCAGAAACCTGGCAAAAGCCATCTCCTTGTTCTACTATACTGGTTCTTAAAACTCGTACAGCTTGTAGGCACTTCACATGTGGCTTCTGTGCTGGAGCTGTGCATTTCTGCATCTGCTCAGTAGCTGGGATATCCAGGTAGTGAAGGAACTGAGCCAACGTGAGCCCAGGGCTCGCAGATGCAACTGCAAACCCAGCCCAGCCCTGCCTCACAGTGAAGCAGTGGAGGCTTCAGGAAGCCACTGTCACTGCCTGTGGCTGAACTGCAGCTCTCTGCAGCTCAGGTCTCCTCCAGTTTAAGAGTCAAGTCAAGTAAGAAGGTGAATTCCAAAGGTCAGCATCCTTACACAGCCCTGATGTGTCTCATCCTTTCTGAGCCAAGAAACTCCAGGCCCAAACATACTGAATACAGAGCTTCTGAAGAGATGAGAAGCAAATCAGCAGCATAGCAATAGCACTGCTCCCTGAGCTCAGTAATCCAGCAGCGTCTTAAATTGCAATGCATGTGGTAATCCACAAAGCCCTCGTTAGTCTTCTCAAAATGGCAGAGAGATTTCCATCATCTAAACTGCTGCTAACATTTTGTTTGTTTGGCAGAATATGTTGGAAGATCCACCAGTATTTTCATCAGAAAAGAGGATTCCTAGCAATCAGTTTGGATCAGGTTTCCTCTGTGTATCACCCAACAGCCAGTGGCTGGCAGCAGCAGCAAAAGATGGTGTTTTGTTTATCTACAATATCTCTACTATGGTAGGTGGGTGTCTGGGCACACGCTTTGTTTGGTTTACAGAGACAAAGAGGTGTCAAAATTACTTTCCTTCACTGTAAACTTTTCTTTCCTTGAATATAAGGTGGTCCAGAAAAAATTATGTTGAATGTGAACTGACATAGCATTATACAGGACAATTGTTTTTATAATGAACATGTGCACATTCATACAAACTACTTACTTTCTTCTTCAGCAAATCTTAGAGGAGATAATTTTGCTACTCCTCATCTCCTGCAAAATCAATATATACAAACTAGCCACATCTGTAATCAAAGCCTTTAAACTTATAAATCCTAGTATTTTATGTACTTTGTATTGCCATTTTGGACTGACTTTTATCTAAAAATAAAGAAACATTAAAATATTTTTTTAAATTAAATATTAAAAGTAATTTACAGACATATCCCACTATAAAAACCAATTTGCTGATACTGCTCATATGACTTTTCTAGGATATACTTGCTCGAAAGCCTTGTCACTCATATCAAGGAGGGGGAATCAGATCCATGATGTTTTCACTGGATGGCAATTTCATCCTCGTTAATGATGAAAATGATGGTGCTCTGGTGTGTCTGAAATGGAAGTATGTATAAAGAGGCAGATCAATGTTGACGGTGTCAATTCCTGTATCCTAACAGACAAATTTCTGCATCCATTTGTGTTCCAGACTTCCTTTTTCTTATCTCCAAGTAAGGAGAAGAACTGGATAGAAATAAAATCACTCCTCTCATCTTTAGAGGTGGTCTGGTCTTCGTAGCTCAGGAAAAGCCTTGCACTTTGGGTATGGTTGCAGCACAAGATGTAGGAGTATCTTCTGAGAAGTTTCACCCACAGTGAAATTTATCACTCTCAAACCATCTGGAAGGGGCTCTCCAGGGATAAAAGGAATATAATCTCCTGAGATACTATTCTAACTCAGCCATAAGGAGATATCACAGCTTTAATGGGAATTCAGCTGTGGCTATAGAGAGCTCTTAGCAGACATCAGGAATAAAAGACACTTGAACCACAGTTTTTCTGTGGTGTAACAAATGGTCAGGAAGATGCATAGATAAGAGATGACTCCATCAGAGCAATATTTCTAGTCTGGGTAATCCACCTTTCAGAATTTTTCTGTGGAGACTTCACTTAATTGTGCAATTCTAGAACTCAAACAATAATGAATCATATGTAAAAATGTTAAGTAGGCATTTTTAAACAACTTAGTAATTGTATTACAAAGAATATTTAATATTTCGGCCTCCATAATACACAAAGAATACATCAGTTCCCTTTTTGTTCTTTAGGAAGATAAAGAAAACTGAAGTTGAGGAAGCTGCTTTTTACTGGAAATCTCTTCTTGATATACTGAACAAGTCTACTTCAAATGAAAATGCTGTTTTAAAATCTATGGCAGAATGGCAGTTTGACCCAGGATCCACATCAAAATCACTTCCAGAAGAGAAATTTAAGGTGTTCTCTTTATTTTTATGGGGGAAAAGTGTTTGATAGTTATCATAAAATTGCACATAATAAAAATTGTCCTCAAAACAAACAATGATCCTTTTGTTAAAGTGGAATAATACCCCTGAGGATAGGCTGTATATGCTTAATTAGTAATTTGTGGAAGAGTACTATCAAAGAAATGAAATAATTTTGTGAAGATGACATTCACATCTTTAATTTCACTTGATTTCCTCAGCCACAGAAAACTCTGTGAGAGTCAGTTTCTCCTCATGTGAAGTTACTGTTGTTCCCAGTGTGATGTTACTGTGACATCACGTTTTACTAGCTGTATATTTTTCTATTGAAATAAATAAAATAAAATTATTACAGAGATTAGTACAGTCAGCCTATTTGAGTCAAAAGACTTTGCATAATGGCAAGGATTTGCAGGATCAAATATGAAGACTGGTTAGGGAACAAAATGTCACATTGTAATTTGGTGCTGGTGGTGGTGGTGTTTCTAATGTGAATCCATTTTTTATTTCATTTCTGCCTCTCTCTCATTCTCCCGAAGTACCTGAGCTAGATGCTTCTATCCTTAATTTCAGGAGGCACCACTGAAATCTTCCAGTGTAGATGTGACAGAAGAAGATGGAAACATCACAAATACCAGTGACATGACATGGATAGGTCAGAAAATACAGAAGGTACTTTCACAGAACAAGTATTAATCAAAGCCAGAGTTTTCAAGAGTCATTAGCGATTTGGGGTGCTAAATTATATGCTGTAAAAAGAATCTTATTTCTAAAGCTTTTATCAGATTTGGACCTTTCTTTAAGGCATTGTGATCTAGACTTTTAGAAATCTTATGTCAAGGTTATAAACACATCAGAGAAGGTGCCCAGCACAGTAGGAGCTCTAAAGACCAAAAGACCACTTCTAAAGATGGAATAAATTAAAAAAAAAAAAAGGGCAAAAAAAAGGCAAAAAAAAAAGCCTGAGAAATTGGCCATTTTTAGAAACTTGTAAAGACTTTTTTATTCTAATTGTCAAAAAGCAGCACAGATTATTACCAGGTGCTCTCTTCTTCCCAAGGGCCAGAATAACAAATACTACAGCACCAATAAATCAATACTCAACAATAGGCCATTAACTGAAAAACCCCTGAGGTTTATTTCAGATTACAGTTGAGGTGAATATGTTATATAACCGAAGTTTTTATAAGTAAGAGTGCAAAGATCAGTCTACAGAGAGGGGATTTAGCACTTTGTGAGCTTAGAAAATGTGATGTTAATGTTCGTATAGATTAAATTTTTTCCCAGAAATATGGATTTATAGATTCTAGGAAATTCTTTCTGATATGAGCCGGTTTGTCCAACTTTTGTGGTTTAATGATAGGACAAAGAAAATATATTTGCTTTCTGGTTGATCTCAGGAGTGACTTTCCAGATTACGACACAGCCTCACAAGTGGCACCAGTCAATCTAAGACATTACTGCCAGTGAAAGTGAAGACTTCTCCGTCGCTCTCTCAGACATGTTTTCCTGTTTCTACTTTGATGCTGACATTCATACTCATATTTTTTGACACATGTATGTGACTGTGAATACACAAGTACCACATGACTGTTAGTATCAGCTAGGGACAGGTGATGAGAGGCAAAGGGTGACAGTGTGTCCTAGGTTGGTTTAGCTCATTAATGATCCAAGAGACTTGCATCTAACTTTTAGAGGATACAGTCCATTCAATGTCAGAATGATACACAAATTCCAGAGGTGTGGACTAATTCCAAAATTTTCCCTAAGAGATGAATTGTTAAGACTGTAGGGGCAAAGAAAATATCACAGCTTCCAGAAGGAGTAAAAGATGTCAGTTTACTTGTGCCTTTAAATATTCCACTGAAAATGCTTAAGACAATGAAAAATATAAGGATTAAAAAATTTGGCAGTGGGCTTTATGCAGTTCAATGTGTCTGTAATCATTACACTTGTAATTATTTCTTTCTTTAATATTTTCTTTCTTTTATGCTCTATTGCTGTACAGTTTACAATGTGACCTGGTTGTACAATCTTTTTTTCTCCTGTGGCAATCCTAAGAATCGTCCTATTGACTTAGGATTATGTCTGTTTCAGTTATTAATACCTTTGGAGTTTTACTTTCTGTACAAATAATGTTCCTTTAGATTATTTCAATATTTTTTTCTCTTGTATCTTTTTGTCTTTCAATAACACATTTCTGATATGTCAGGTCATTAGAGAAGAGACTCAGAGGTTTGCTAACCAGAAGCAAGAGCTGCAAATGGGAATTAAAAAGCTGCGTCAAACTGTGAGTTTCTTACAAGGGTAATGGCTCAGCTTCCCAGTTTTGTTTACAAGGGCACTTCCCTTTATGGCTGCTAGCTCTAGTTCTCAGTTACATTTTTGTCATAAACCCTGAGCAGACAGGTAATAGAGAGGTGTGCTTCTTCAGGAACTATAGGCTGAAACTGCCTGTCTGGTTCTCAGTTTCCTTTGCTCCAAATGAATATTTTGTGCCACCCTTATACCTTGAGCAACCTGTCCCCTCAGCAGGCAGGCTTCTGCCTGCCTAACAACCTGATAGAAAATACTGTCCTCTCCTCTTTCTTCTGTTTCTTTCCTTAAAAACTTCAATCTGCAAGAGGATAAGGCAGAGGGTCACCTAAAGCAGTCTGCTGAGGACCATGTCCAGATGGATTTTGATTATCTCCAGAAATGGAGATTCCATGACCTCTCTGGACAACCCATTCAAGTACTCAGTCACCTTCACAGTAAAAAAATGTCTCCTGATATTTGTGCAGAATCTCTCGTGTTTCCATTTGTACCCATTGCCTCTGGTCCCATCACTGAGCACCACTGAAAAGAGCCCGCTCTCTTAGCACCTGCCTCCCTTTTGGTATTTATATACATTGATTAGATTCTCCCCAAGCCATTTCTTTTTTTTAGGCTGAACAGTCCCAGTTCTTTCAACCTTTTCTCATATGACACGTGCTCCAGTCCCATATCCCATTGGACTCTCTCCAGCGTGTCCATGCCTCTCACCTCTCTCATCCTGCTAGCAACACTCAGTACAGCCCAGGATACTGTCAGACTTCTTTGCCACAAGGGCACGTTGCTGGCTCCTGGTCACCTTGGTCCACCAGGACCCCCAGCTACTTTTCTTCAAAGTTGTTTTCCAGTTGCCCAGCACCCAGCATGTCCTGGTGCATGGCACTGCTCCTACCCAGGTGCAGGATTTTGCATTGCCCTTTGTTGAACTGCACGAGATAAATAAAGTGATAACACCTTAATAAAGTTCTCAAATCAAAGAACAAAGCAATGTGTACTACAGGTTCTTAGAGAGTATACACAAGTTCACATATAACGTTCAAATCAACTTTAAGAAAGATTAAATATACTTGCATAGTGCTGTCTGTCACTAGGTACAGGCAGCATATTTTACTAACTACCATGAAGCAGTTAAAAGTGCAAGTAATTAAAATAATTTTCTCTGATAACAAGTTCTGTAGTGTTAAAAATAGCATTTCTATTCACATTCAAATTACTTTTTACTCCTTATGCTTATTTTTTAAAAAACAGATTCAGCAAATGATGTATGAAAATGAGCAGGTGCCAGACATTGAGAAACTGGAGCACCAGGAGTTCAACCTGGATATGGAAGAACAGGAAAGACTGCAAGCAGAGGCTGAACAAGAAGTGGCCAGGGTATGATAGAATGGGGGAACATTTTAAAACCATCAGTGGAAAGGAGAAAAATGATTGAAGAACAGAGGATTGTCTTAAAGTTGCTGTTCACTGTTGAGAAGCAGGAAAACCAAAAAGTATTTAAAGTCACTTTTTGAAGCAGGTGAAAGTGCTGATGCAGACATTGCAAACTGGAACATGATCTATGCCAACAACTATAAATCTGACACTGTGGCCTTGGGCACGTTGCTTAAGTTCTAGAATGCATTTTTTCACATATAAAATTATGCCTTTCAGTATTATGCAATATAGTTTTTGGAGAAGATAGCTGTGATTGTCTAGGATGATTAAATATTGGTAATTCATTTAATCTGTTAGTTTTCTTTCAATAACTCCACACAAATTGTCCATATCTTGTTATTTCGAACCACATCTTGTTATTTTCTTTTCTGTATCTTGAAAGGCAAGGAAGGAGATTGAGATGGAGAATTTATCCAACTGCTATTTGCAGGATTTCATCAAGTACGAGTGCTGGGATGCTTTGTGTGTAAAAGGACGTGCAGTTAAGGTAACCTCTGCTTTCTAAGTAATTTTCTGCAGTATTTATTCCTTAAGGTACAGAGACAAAGTAACATATTTCTGATTTGCTTATGGTATGGGAAAAACTTTACTTCTTCTTGGGGCTTGTGCAGATCTTTCATTCTGCTCATTTTTTCTGAGCCTGGTGGATTTTACCTTCCAAGCTGGAAAAGAGTGCTGATAAGCAAATAAGCAACTCTCTAATTTCTTGATCTCAGACAATGTATTTACTATTTACAGTATTGCTAAAAGGAGAGGTAAATCCTATTTTTCTGTGTGCAGTCAGTATGACTTCTGCTACACAGAACATAAAGGCAAAATTTAACCCTGATTTTTCCTATTTTAAACAGAGGGAGATGAGTCAAAATGATGATACTGGATTATCTCGAAGGTGGGGGAAGACCAAGTCATTTTACAAAAAATCTAGTTTTGATTTAATTCTGTGAATAAAGAGGCCATATCCATAGATAATGTGAAAAAAAAATCTATTTATACTACATTGTCTGTATTAATTAATCCTCAATTTTATTCCTGATTTTAAGAAGTCTTAGAAACTGTTTAGCATTCAGGTATTGAACAAATAAACTAATAGAGGCATTCTGAAGAACTTTTTACTTTGGGTTTTTTGGTTTTTAAATTTGAACAGTGCTTCCATATGGATTGTGAAGTGAAGAATTATCCCCTGGAGGAACGCAGTAAAGAAGAGCTGGAAACTTTGGAGAAAGTTCTCCGGTTAAAGAATACCGAGACAGCTAATCTTAAGGTACAACCTGTTTGAAGTACTGCATAAAAGCATTTCAGATCAGGATGTTCTGAGATGGCATCTTAACAGTTCTTTATCTAGTTACATTCTTAAGGTCCATTCTCTTGCTGTAGAAATTGTCAAGAAATTTTAAAAATATAAATAAAGATGAAACATTGTGGGTTTACACAGAAAAAAATGTATTAGTGTTAAATAACCATAGAATAGCTGAGTTTAGAAAAGCCCTTTGGAAGTTATCTTGTCCAGCACTCCCAGAGCAATTTACTCAGGGCCATGTCCAGTCAGGTTTGGAATATCTCCAAGGATAAAAGATTCCAAAACCTCTAGGGGCTACCTCTTCCCATGTTTGACGACTCTCACAGTAAAAGGGTTCCCATGTTGTTTGACAGTCCTCTCAGGAAAAAGAATCCCCCAAGCCTTTTCCTTCTTGATGCCAAACTATTCCAGTTCTCTCAGGCTGTCCTCGCATGTTAGATATTTCAAATCCTTAATTGTGTCAGTGGCCTATTACTTGACTTGCCTTAGTATGCCCATGTGTTGTACTGGAGAATGTACAAATGGTCCCAATATTCCAAATATGATCATTTCAACTTGTATTATTTTGATCACTGAATTTAATGGAAGAATATAGTAGCCTTTAGAATTTTTCCATATGTTTGTACGTGATTCAGTGAAACATGTGACACAGTGATCATGTTTGTGAAATGCAGGTTCAGAAGGAAGATCTTGAGACTGAGTCTGAGACTGTATTATCTGAGGAAGAAGGAAAGAAGGAAGCAAAAGCTGTGGCTGATGATGGTGAATCTTTCTGCCTGATTGGAAGTCTGAGCTCTCAGTATGGTGGAGACACATCTATCCTATATCACCAATGTGATTTGCACACCAAGGAGCAGAGAGTCAATCAGATAGTATTGTTGAAGGTGACATCTGAAATTTCTCTTACTGCAGCAACACTGTCATATCTGTTTGTTTTCACAGCAGTCACAGCCACTGTTAGATTTTGGGCATGGTTAGATTTGTTCACTAAACAATGGAGAGTTGCACAGGTCACTGAGTAATTGAGACAAAAGCCGACAAATGCACATAGTGCAGTAGAGTACCATGTGGATTTGCCACCTCAGGGGTGGAAGAACAACATTTTTGTGAGGTTGGTTACCCAGTTTGAGGGTATCTGTGTTTGCCCACTGGTGCTTCAGTTTGAGTTTTCAGAGCCAAAGATAGCTTGCACATCTCAGCATGCCCTGTAACAACATGACCTCTTTCCCTGTTACCTCTTTCCCTGTTATTTGCTGCTGAATGAAAGATCAGCTGGATCCTCACACTATTTCCTTACCCTACAGTCTCATCAACCTTTTATTTGGAGTCCTTAATGTTTCTGTTATTTATTATTCATTAGTATCAGACTCTCTTACTTTTCTTACCCTGACCAGTTTATTAAGTCATAAACACGCTACAGAATAGGCTTCTTAGGAAGATGACCTGCAAGTGGTTAAATTAGTATAAGGCATTGCCTTCTCAGAGCTCTCTACGGCTGTAAATGGTAGCAGAGCAAAATGGTTAACCATTGTTATACATAAAATCTAATTGATACACTAGTGTTTAAAGTAGATGGTAAAGAAACACAAGGAACACTTTTCACTTGGATATAACAAGATCTTTTTACTGTATGGCTTTAAAGACTCATATTGTATAAGAAGGTGTAGATATATCTTCAGTGCTCTTGGCCAATGCAGTGAGCTTCCTAAGGGCTAGATGGTTGTCTAGACATTAAATACAGCCTTTTTCCTCCCAGCAACATGGTACCTTATCTGCCATCCTGCCTGACCACATCCTAACTTCATATTACATTATAAATCAATGAAATAATCATCAGACACAAATATTTTGTAATACAAATTACAAACATATAAGCATCTTAAAATATGAAGTTTAATGACAGAACTGAAATCATTCTCATGATGCATTTTAGTAAATTGAAACAGTAAGAGAGGCACATTGTTTTCTCTCTTAATGTTCTAATTTTCTTTGTTGAGATCAGTTATTTATACTAAAAGAAGAATTTATCCAATAAGAATATGTACTTTTTAAAATCATTATAAGGTCTCAGGTGTTTAAAAAAAAACCAGTTTCCAGTGTTTGTTTGTTTAATGGACACATTTTACTTACATATGTCAGAGAAATTACATGAAAGCATATTGAAACTGCAGGTTGCATCAGGAAAGTATGTCCTTTACTCTGACTCCCTGCACCTGGAATTTACAGTCTCTAGATTTACAGGTCCCAGTTTTTTTTCATTGAACCACCTTCTTCTTCCAGCTGGAGAGGGCAAAAACCGCAAATAAAGGGCAGCCTATTTTTTTATCTAGCTTTGGCAGCAGTATGTTTCTTTCAGAATCTTTGTCAAATGGCAAATACGTAGAAGAAAATGAATAAAAATTTCCAGGGGAAAAAAAAGATAATTTGTCCAACTCTGTTTAACAAAGTTTGAGCTCTGCCCTTATGATTTTCACAAAAGGGCTTTACCAGTTTATCTCCCTGTCACATGTACAAATATACACATTTATGCTTCTGTTGGCTTGTGGACTAGTACATAAACATGGATGGATGTGACCTGTGCCGTACTGCTGCTTCCTTTTTTGGTGTTTCAGGACATCATTTACAAAGTGAAAACTGCTTTTAATAAGGAATTTGACATAGTTGCACAACAAAAGGAGCAGGAGATAGCACGAGTGAAAGAAAGAAACCTGAGGATCCGAGAAATCTTGGAACAACTTGACCTCCAAGTGGAAGTGTGGGAGCCAGCTCTTACAGATGATGAGATGCCAGAGCGAGCACTTACTGTTCAAGATTCAGAGGTGTCTGAAAAACACATCTTTCTATTTCACCCACTCAATTACAGTTCTCTAATTCTTCTCATTTCCAGACATTGTGTCAGTACTGAAAACCCTTAAAACAGATGTGTCTGTGTACTTAAAATCGTCTTTTTGGCTCATTTCCTTCCCTTTTCTTTTTAGGGAGAAAACTCTTTGTAAGTCAATCTGAAATGAATTAAATGTATACAAACTTAATTTACTGCTGTTAAAAGTTTATAAATGCCCATAAATTAGGTAGAAAATATCCCTGTTCCTGAGATTCAAACCAGGCTTTCAGGAATTGCTTCCGTAGATAAGGGTTTCTCTGTTTTCTCTGAGCAGCATTTTGAAACTAAGTATCTAAGTACTAAAGCATACTTTATGCTGTACTTATAGATCCAATTGATAATTTATAAAGAAATACTGTATTTCTAATACAATACATTCCAGTGATCTTATCTGCTCTTTTGGTCAGTCTTTTCCAGCTTCTCTCTGCTCTCTCACCAGTCCATGTTATTCCACTGTCAGAAAAGGCATGCATAAAAAACAACATAAACAAAAAGGATGGTATCGTTTGTATTTTTAGGATATTTAAATATAGGGTTTGGATCTGTTCAAAAGGAGAATTTTCATCTTGAGAAATATTATCATAGAGCAGAGATACAAAAAGAATTAAGAATTAGTGTTATACCATTGTCATGGTTTAATCCCAGCCAGCAACTAAGCACCACACAGCTGCTTACTCACTTCCTAACCCACCAGGGTGGGGGAGAGAATTGAAAGGGTAAAAGTGAGAAAACTCATAGGTTGGGATTATAATAGTTTAATAATTTAAATAAAATATAATAATAACAATAATAATCAAAATTGTAATAATAAATGTAATGAAATCATCATAATAAATGTAATTAAAAGAGAAAGACAGAAAACCCAGGAAAAACAACTGATGCAGATGAATTGCTCACCACCAATACCCTGATGCCTGGGACGTGCTGTACCAGCTACTTGGAAGTAAATTAACTCTATCCCAGCCCAAACCAGGACCACCATATTTCCAAAGATTCTTAGTCCACATGTGATCAAATTTGAAGAAAAGTACCCTGATACAAACCTCATTTTCTTCCTTCAGATTAAAGCTGAGAAATACTTGACTCAAGAGGAGAAAGAAAAAGCAGAATTGCTGGCTAAGCTTGAAATGGAAAAACGCCTTGCAGCTACGGTAATTACAGTAGTGTCCTTTTACTGAGTAGGCCTTTGTCTCTGGTTAGGCTTATTTAATTAATGTCACACTGGAATATTCCAGTAACGTAGCATGGGAAAATAAATTTGAAATGGCAGGTAATGATGATGTGTGCCTTTTCCCTCTTGTTATTATTTACAATCAGAACTGCATAGACCAGCTGAGGGAAGAAGAGACAGAGTGTTAGGCTCACTGTGAGACTTTTGGCATATTTCACACAGATCACCAAAGAGCATTATTGCATTATTAGTTGACAAGGTGGTATTAGGTCATAGGTTGGACTCAATGATCTCAGAGGATTTTTCCAACCTAGTTGATCCTGTGACTCTGTGATCTCCTAGTGACACGTGAATAATCATAGTGGGGATCTACAGGTGAACACTGCGATCGTCCCCATAACTTGCAATTACTACACTTCCTTTTGTACCTGAAAATATTTCTTTGTGGTCATTGCCAGGATGATGACAGACTGCGTGCTCTTGATGACATGATGGGTGGAGTGCTGGAAGTCAGAAAGGAAGACATCCTGAAAATGGTGAGATGTGTTTCTGTCACGTGGTTTGGGAGCTTGTGGGTTCTTATGGTAATGTGAAATTCAACAAGCGAATATTTCCAACCTAAGTGACAGAAGAAAGCTGGAGAATTGTAGAATTGCATTATGACTAGATAGACTTCATAAGAGACTGTACATTGGATTCAAAGGAGACCACAAGTTTCTACTGCCTGTATATGATTTACCCATCAACACCTGTCCCTATCACAGTGGAATACTGTAGCAACATAATCTACTATTAGCATTACAAAAACTATATGCCTAGGGGAAGGGTCTATTATCCATGTCTTTGGTCTTACAGAAAAACACTGTGTTCCATTTAACTCAGCAAATATAGATAGTACAGTAGTAGAGGAAGAAAAGAATGGGAAGAAGTGTTGCAGAAAAAGGTGAGGGCAGATCCAAGCACTACCCCTGGAACTGCTCTGTTTTGGAAAATTAGGACTCCACTTAGAAGTTAGCATGGAGTTAGATTTGGGGTTCTGAAACAGAAAATATGATGTATCCTGTATGGACAGTAGTATATTTGAGTACAAAATACTTGTACTTTACAAAATTCAGTAGTGAATACCTGTAAGCAAATAAGTGAGAATAGCACAATATATACAGCAAAACTACTGGTGCAAGTACCAGATCGAAGCAATAGAATGTATATGTTATTTTGACTTAAGGCTTATACCTTTCTAAGAAATACCTTTCATTAAATTTGATGCATTCTATAGTTAGCTAGTGTGCTGACATAGACTTAATATTGCTTTTTAAGTCTATTTTTCTTTAATACTTCCAGAATATTCCTCCACCTCCTTTTATATCCAAGCCTGAAGATCTTTGGAGTGATGAAGAAAAGAAAATATTTGGAGAATATGAGAAAAAAGTCAAGGAACTGAATGAAGAAAAAGAAGAGTATAAAAAAGTAAATTAAAATGAGGAAAGGAGTGGTTTTGTTCACAGTGCTCATGAGCAAAGCTTCTGATCTTTCTCAGGAGCAAGTTCTAAAAATGAATACTAATATATAGGATAAACGAAGAACAAATGAAGATCAAAGATCATGTGGCATATTAAATAAATCCTACCTTAGACGATAGAATAAGTCGATCTCCACTTATACTAATTCATATGTGCCAAAATTTGGGGTATCTGAAAAAGGTAACTTTCCTTCACAAATGGAATACTTATATTCCTAAAATGTGTTTTTCAGGTTCCATTCCCAGAGTTGCTGATGCCATACACAAATAATACAATTATACATATTCTTCAAAGTGGTATTTGAACTACATAACTTGGTAGCCTGGCACTCTCTTTCTAAGCAAATAATTTCTGGAGCCTTTTGGCTCAAGTATACAGTTCCATATTGTGCATTCTCCAGCATCTCATATATATATATGTAGATATAAATATAGATATATTAGAGATTTTTTGTTCCTTCAGATATAATATTGCTGTTCTTGTCCTTTCCTTCCCCAGACACTGGAAAATGAATGGAAGAAACTTGAAGCTTCCATCCAGGAAACAACACAACATTTTGATGAGACTGTCTGCAAACTCTCTGAAAGGAAAGTGAAATCAGAGATGGTCATCTACCAGGTATTGCAAAAAATAATAATTTTTCATCTCTGCCTCTGTGCAGCAGGAATGTTAAACATTTCTGTTACAATAATTTCACAGGAAGAGCTCAAAATAGTCAATCTTACTTGTGCTTTACTGTTGGATGAAGAGTTGGACACTAGAGAAGCGGGACTTCATAATTGCCTTATAAAAAAGAAGAAAGAAAAAGTAAGTTACCGTTTAGAATGCTGTTCTCAGGAGAAGTATAATAGTGGCAGTACAGTTGCTTGTGAAGTCTGCTGTTGTGAAATCTTGCCATAAAGGACTTTCTGACAATTTACAGGGTCACTGATTTTTTTACAGCTTGTACAGGTGACATACATTATAAGTAGATCTGTTTTTTTCAATAAATACTTGACTTGGTTCATCTGGAGTTCCTTGGTAAAATTCCATACATTCAGAAGGACTTACTGCTATTTGCTTGCTATGTAGAATGTTTTTTAGTGTCCAGTATCAAGCTGGAAGTACCAATTATGGTGTATTTATGATAGGAAGATGCACAAAACGATATGTAATGCCATCACATTTTTCACTGAGGTGTCCAGTGCCTGCCAAGGCCGTGCTGAGTTGTGTTTGCCAGTGTGTCTGCATAGACAGAGGTGGCGTGTGAATATCTGACCATGGAAGCAGAACATACCATGGAGTACAAAGTGTTTAGAGTTTTATCAACCAGTTTAATCTCCTGAAGAGTTTACCCATCCCTTCAAAATCATAGAGAAGTCAACAAAAGACTGGAGAGCACAAGTAGTAGGTCTGAGTTTCAATACAAGTGCTTACTATGGTAGGCTGCAGGTTGGTTCTGCCTCTTGGGACAATAATATCCCATTTGCCTACTTTGTCTTCATGGAGCTGTTGATGAGTCCACAGATAATACACTAATGCCTCCCCATGTCAGATCTCCTACTCAACCTGCACAGAGCACTGTGCATGGAGCTGCAGGCAGCCTTTTTTTCTGTGAGCTACAGGAAGGGATTCCAAAGCAGGCATTTAGCCCCTACCAGTGAATAGGCTGACCTAGTTTTAAAATTATCCAAGCAAAGTCTATACAACTTACATTTTTCAAAATACATTTTTTTTTAAATTTACTAAATGGTTCCATTGATATATCTTTTGTTCCCTGCAAACTGTCAAATACAACAAAATGGTCTCCCCAGCAGAGTATTAGCATTTAACAGCCTCAATAAAACAGATGACCTTAGTCCTGACACAGAGCAGAATTGTGCCATGACAATGGGGAGATAGCATTCTAAAATGAAGAACTCTCCACTGAGCAACACTGGAGATTTTTTGACTGGTCTTACCTGGGTTGACATGAAAGGAAATCTCTATGGCAAGTGGAAAAAAAATGTAATCATATGTCTTTACATTCAGTGTTTAAAAAGACTTGGAAGTATTTCTAACACAAATTTCTTACATTCTTAAGCAGTGGTCTAGTTTAATTTCACACCTGATCATCTTTTAGCAGTGTCTATAAGTGACCCCTGAAGAAGGCATTATATTGTTAGTAAAAATAGCTCACAAGATTTTCTCTAGAAATAAGAAAGTGTCAGCTTCGTCACTGTATAGGAATAGCCATTCAGTGCTTCTGCTGGCTGAATTTCATTCCTGAAATCTCTTGGTTTTGCTATAGGTCAAGAAGGCAAAAACAGTCCTGACTGCAAAAAGTAAAGTTGATGCTTACACAGGCACCTATAAAGATGCAGTAGGTGAAGAGAAGGTGAGACTCTCGAGAAAGATAAGAGGTACAGAAGTTCAAAGTTAATGTTGTGTCTTGATAATGAGAAGAACATACTTCTCTGTAAGCAGGAGTTCTGGTCAACTTGCTGATTATTAAAGTTAATAATGCTGAAATAAAGCAGTGGAGTGTGCACAGAATAATGTATGGAATAGTCCAGATTCCCATGATGCTTGGGAGTGCTTGGAAGATCACCATATTCTGTATTTCTAAGATATGGGCAGGTTGATGCTTTTTTTAAAAAATAATATTGTGGTAACAAGAAAGCTTTCTTCCCCTTGCCCCACCCCAGAATCTGGAACGTCGTTTTAGAAAGCAGTTTGCTGACACACCTGACGATGTCCTTGATGAACTTTACCGACTTTACACGCATCGACCGAAGTAAGATCCCCTCTGATTCCATTGCTTAAACGCTAATATCTCTTGTGAGCCAAGAATGAGAATGCTATTTATTTCAATAGTCTAAATTATTTTTCCTGCTTTTTTACTGGATAGTTAACAATGGTTGATTTCCCATCACACTATTGATTGCTATTTTGAGTATTTACATTTCCGTAGTCACTCCACAAAATCTATTTTAAATGCAATCTAAATAATCATCAGGTCTCAAGACCATATATTCTTATTTTGTGTAAGATATAGTGTTACCTATTTGCTTTTTGCAAGAGATTGAGAGTATGAAACATTCTTTGTTGTTCATGACCTTCATTTATGCAAGAGAAAATAAAAAGTAAATCCTGTCTGTGCTGTGTGTGTGCACTAGGAGCCCAAGGACAGAAATGCTCCTTGACACACCTAATCCATATGGGAACTGTTCAGGCTCTGAGGATTACAAAGATGCACTTACCCTTTTAATGAAAGCCATGGATGAACTGGATAGTCCTGAGCACATGCCTGAAGGCTTAGAGCAGTCTGTATGGAAAAATTTTTGTCTAGCTAGACGAAAGAAAATGGAGAGTGAGGAGCTGGTACGTAAAATTCTTTATTTTGTCAGTATACTTCTTGATAGTTTTGGTTCTTAAACTTCAGTGGAGTTTTCGTGTACGGTCAAGCTAGTGATGAAATAACAATGCAGAATATATTAACTCCATTTGACTTTGAAAGTTTCTTCTGGCCATATTCAATTCAGAATAACAGGGAAACCTGTAGTCTAGTTCTAGCTGTAGTTGTTCTTCAGAGGAAAAATTAGGATATTAATATGGACATATTTGATCAGAATAATTGTGACCCTGATTTTGTTTCATTACAAATAAAAAGATTATTTCCTTTTCTCTATTCGTACCAAAAAAATGATAAGGTATTTGATTCCCATCATCTGTTGGAGTAATTCTCTCCCATTAGCATTCTACATTTACACCAATGCATTCTCATGTTTTTCTAAAATATAAAGAGCAATTCTTAATGAAGGGTGTTTCTGGAAATTTCTAGCAATCTGTTTGTTCAGTATAAAAACATGAAGGTGTAAATCTGAATTATCCAGAGAAAGAGATATGTGAAATTTTACCAAAAGAGAAGGAAATATGATTTCCCTTCATGGGAATAAACTATGCATATAAGAACAACTAATTTTCTGAGCAGAGTGTAAGGATTGTAACCTCTATGTCTCATTCTGAGATTCTCAAAGTACCAGGCTGCATATATATATATACATATATTTTCTAAAGAACTTGTCTTCTCTCTTCTTGAAGAAGCTTGTCCTGACGTACTGACAAAGCTGAAAAAGTTCAGACTGTCACAATGTTGCTTGCTTAGGTGAAAAGGAAGGCCCTTAAACTGGCAGACATGCAGGCCTTTTTCCAGAGAAGAATGGATGAAAATGAGAAGATGAAGTCACAAATAGAGAACATTTTCAATGAACTCACTTGGTAATTTTGCATCTTTTCTTAAGTTCAGCTACACTTTAGTGCTCCACCAACACAGAACCAAAAGTTACAAACAGAATTACACATCTGTGTTCTTAACACTCTTTTATCGGGGTTTCATTGCTGCTTGGACCTGCAATATTCCATTTTCCATGTACATAGCATAATTTTCACATTCATTATCATTGAAGAACAACCCCCAGAATAAATTATACAAGAAAAGTGGTGCTGGCTGGAAGTCTCTTCTGTTTTCTTTTCAATTGGTGTTAAGGTTTTTTTTTCAGTAACAACACTTTCTCTCAGAACATCTGCTGGAGTATGGTAAACTGAATCCAGTGGTTGAAAACTTAATGTGTGTATATATATATTCTGTATATATGTATATATATATATATATATGTATATGTATATTCCGGTATATATATATATATATATATATATACACCAGAATTTGCATATTTGTAGTTACTTTGGGAGCAATCAGAAGACAAGCTGTCAAGGACTAACCCCTATATGAACACACCACTTACCAGTAATTAATATAAATAGTTATATAATCCTGTTGAAATCACTAAACACTGTTTTTGTTTTCTGCCATTTTAGGTTGCAGGAGAAGAAGATGAAACTTCAGCAGAATTTGATTGTCCAGTTTGTGCTAAAACAAGGACAGGTGGAATTGGAAAATACTGAGATCCCAGACTACTCTGATGCTATTCTCATTAAAAAGAGTGTTGTTGAAGAACTGAATTGCTCTATCTCGGTAATTATCTGAAGGAAATTTAAACTTTTTAAACCAATGCATTGTCCTTCAGGGGCTCTGCTTTTTTTCCAGTTTGATGTCTACTTTCATTTCATTACAACACACCAGCAGGCTCAGTTGTAATCTAGAAGCTATTAAGAATTCTCTAATGTCTCTTATCATGATGTAAAGATTGCAATACAAACTGCTTTCTTGATGTTTGATCGATACACTTCAAATCAATGAAATGGCAACAGTTTCTGGACACACCATCACACATATATTGTAAATAGAAACTTCTAATATCCTAGATACCAGTCCGAAAATTCCCTCAAGGCAAACTTATAGTCATGTTAAGAAGCATTTGAACAGTAGCTTACATTAAGATTTAAAAAATTAATACAGGTTTTTTATGTAAGGTGAAATTGCTGATGATATTTAAAACAGTCTTTTTTAGACATTATTTTTTTAGACATTCCAGCTGTACAAAAATTGCCTTTTGCTGCTTCTGCACAAAGCCTTCAGTAACAACAGCAAAATACCTATATTTTGTAGACCTAAAATGCCTTCCCATTCTTATATAAGGTAGAAAGATGGAGATAGAAAGATGGAGAGAGAGGTTAGTTGTCATTTTCTTCATTTACTTCTATGATCCAAGGCTGTGACACAAGGCATAAAAGGGAACAGATTTCCATGAAAGATAACCATCTGGAGCAAAGTCTGGAAAGAGACTGCAGTATAGCCTGTTTAACTGACTAAAATTATAACTTTGGAAGCTTGCCCATCTTGTTGCAAACAATTATTCCATAATCTGTAAAATGTGTTAATTAAGATTGATCTACTTTTTCAGACTCAAGGAGAAAAAAAAATTGCTGCTATAATAGAATTCAAAGACTTCTCTAGAGGGATACGTCGGCTGGAATGGGAACACAAGAAAATGAGAATGCAGATAGAAGATCTGAAAGAGAAGGCTCGGGACATTGTAATACTACCTATTTCAAAAGACTGCCAGCTAGTGAGTTGCTTTCTCTAATTTATATTTTGACTGCAGAAAATTATGCTGCCTGTACTGGTAAGAAAGATCATTTGTATCTCGTAAGTCTCTTACTACAACAAAGAAATGTGATGCCTAATAGGTCAACAATTCCGCTTTCAAAGGGAAGCTTTACTCATTAAATTGATCAGTGATGAAATTCTTTGGTATGTTGAGGTGTAAATTAAGGCAAAATTAGCCTTAACTCTTAGTGTTTCAAAATTGGCAAGAGTAAGGATTTAGGATTTTGCAGCCACAAGGCACAGATGTTTTAAAATCGATCAGCATCCTTTTTAAATGAAAGGTCTGAGGTGCCCCCATCTGGTATCGCACAGAAATACCGTAACTTTTGCTCAGTAAACAGATGGAGCGTTCCTACAGGAGCCTCACTGAGTCCCACCCACTCACTGCCATTCGCTGGCCCAGCAGCAGAATGATAGGGAATTGTTTGCCATCCCTAGCAGGCAAGAGGGAGCAGCCGGCCGGCAAGGCAGCACCCACACAACTTTGAGCACGCCCAGCTGGCAGGCCAGGAAACATGGATAAAGACTGTGGGAGCGAGCCAAGGATACCACTGGGAGAAGAAGGGAGGAAGAAGCAAGGTTGTAGGGAAAGCCTGAGGGTATCACAGTATGGGATGTAGAGGACTGCAGGGAAATCTGAGGGTCTTGAGGTGACGAGGTGAGGGGCATAAAGGTTTGAAGTAAGGGATGTTGGAGGATGGGAAGGCTGGAGATATTGCAGTGGGGAGAGCTATAAAACACGGAGAAAAGGAAGTGTTGGACAGCAGGTAAGGAGACTGTAATTCAATCAAAAGATTAAAAGAAAATCCAAACCACATGTTTTGCTCAGTCTTCATTTGTTTTGCTGCTCTCCACAATGCTGGTTCTGAATACAACCAAGGGACTTCCACAACTAGCACAACAGAACAGCTTTCTAAAGAGGTGATGTGACAACACACTGAAAAGTTCTTGTGGCAAATTTATCACCAGTGTTGCTGTTAGCTCATTTAAACTGATGAGCAGAACTGTCGCCCTTCAGAGAG
Source organism: Pseudopipra pipra (assembly GCF_036250125.1). Taxonomy (NCBI): domain Eukaryota; kingdom Metazoa; phylum Chordata; class Aves; order Passeriformes; family Pipridae; genus Pseudopipra; species Pseudopipra pipra. The sequence continues at coordinate 25,275,755 of NC_087556.1, read as the reverse complement.
AGTTAAACTGTCCATAGCAAAGGCATTTACTAGTTTAATCAGAATTTGAATGCTCTGAGAGGCTTGACTTTACTTCAGTTTTGAGTAGAAATATAGTGTTATTGGGAAAGACAAGGCAACAGAGACCCTAACAATAGGAACAGAAAGAAAGATGGCTAAGATAAATGTGTGTGGGCAAGGACCTGAGAACATCTGGAGTGAGGGCTGTTAATGAAGGAGTGAGTGAAAGAAGTTTAATACTGTAGGCAAAGGAGCCCGCTGGGTCTTTCCTGCTTCCCCTCCCCTAACAAGAATAGTCCACAAAATTCTACCTGTCAACTTTGGTGGGACAGTACTCAGGAAGGATGAATCTACAAATACAGAAACCTGTCTACTGCCCATTACAGGTCCATAAAACATTATGGGGTTTACCATTTGTCATTTGATAAAGAGGTATTTTAGTAGCAGTGTGCTCAAGGAAAAAAAAACAATAAATTCTCTGAAATATCAATTACTATGCAGATAGAACAATAAAAGAAGTAAGAATTACTAGGAAGCTGAGAGACAGAAAATAATTCTTTTCCTCTCTAGCCTAAAGACACACTGTATAGCACTTTGGCCTCCAGCTGTGTAAGCTTAGATTGCATTATAAGCAAAAGTATAGCTTGGGGTTTTTGACAATCTCAACAAATTTGTTTGGTCTTTGTTTCCATTACCACATGACAGATAACATTCTTTTTAACAGATGCACAGTCTAGTATTCACAGAGTGTCCAAGAATATCTTTATGATGTCCATTTATGATCACTAGTAAGCCTTTCCACTGCAGAATTCTAGGTTTTTTGCATTTCACATAGTATGATTGCCTTTATAGAAGTGTGGAATTGTTAAGAATGAACTGGCATAATAAGATCATTTCTTTCTGGTTTTATTTCTTCAGTTCCTAACTGTGCAGAACTATGGCAGCCACATCGCCCAGCACATTGCAGGGATGGAGGAGACTCTTCGTTTCATGGATAAGGTAAATCTTAAGGGAACCACCACATTTGAGAGACACATCCTTAGTTTAAATGCAACTCCTTGCCTTCATTAGCAAGAGGTGTTTGTAAGGAATAAGAAATAAGTGCAATTGATATAGGCGTGCTAACTCAAGGACTGTTGGAGTACAGCCACAACAGCAGACACAGATGATTATATATATAGTCATGTGTTTGTCCATCTGGCTTTCAATAGTTTCTTCAACTTGAGCTGTGCTGGCTACAGCAGCAGTTCTCTGAAGTCTTTGGAAGCAGTCATCATACCTGAATTGCTGCAGAGATCAACCCTATGGAGAGACATCTACTTGCTCTGTTACTGGAGTTAAATGCTTTCCTGTCCTGAACATCTGAATGCAGATCTGCTAATCATTTCTTACACAGCACTGCTTATAAAAGTCACTTTTCCATTTCTAATGAAGCATTCTTTCAGTCCTTACTGCTAAATGTTTCTCTCCAGGAGCACCAGCCTATTCATAATATCCCTACCCCCCTGTATTCAAAATAACACACACAACAATCTGATTTGCTGGCTCCCTCATCTATTTCATCCCTCAAATTATGATTATCCTTGTTTTTAAGAGTTTCCACTAAATTTTCTCCAAGTTGCACTAGCTGACAGCAGCCTCCTCTTCCTCTTCAAGCTTTAGTATTTATCTTGTCCCTTTACAGCCCATCCATCAGCTTCAGCACAACCCTTTCTTCAGCAGCTCCCAGCAGCCAAGAGCGTGTCCTTAACTCACTGATTCCATTGACTTCCTTTCCTCTCTTTTCCTTTCAAGTTTTATCTTTAATATCTCTCTCCCTGACCCATACCTCTTGGTTCCTTGGCTGGTCCTTATATTAGATCTCCATAAACATACTGAGATACAGCATGTGAAAGACACTATACAAAGTCAAGCTTAGAATGTGCTACCAGTCAAATCAAAATACATGAAAGTTTATGGAGCTACAACGCAGTGCTTAAAATTGTAAGTTTCCATCACGTTTGTCTGAACAGCTTTTTTATCACCTCATATATTTGCTTTATTGATTTCAAAATGGACAGTTGCACGAGAAGAATGTGAAGAACCATCAGAAAAAAATTAGAGAGCTGAAGAAGAGCATCCGTTTAAAAGAGGAAGCAAACTACGAGCTGAGCCTGCAGCTGAAGGAAATGCTTGTCTCTGTTTCAGAAAGGAGGCATATCTTTGAGGCAGCTGGTGAGTCCAGTAAAGCACTTAAAGTCACAAGCAAAGAAAAACATTCAGAAAATAACTCCAAGGCTATGCAGTCCTGTTCCCCACCATCAGCCAAAGGACAAGGAGTGCCTGTGTATTCCTGTATGAGTGCAATTAGCAGAGTCCTTCCTACCAAAACCTAACACTGCTCACTGAAGAGTGTACCTGGAGATCGTGCCTCTTGTAACCAAAGCTAGTTGACTAAATTCCTGAAACTATTCAAGTAAAAATATTATAGTCATTAGTAACTTCATTATACAACATGCTTTCATTCTTTCACAGAGCTGTTCAACACACTTCTTTCCACCCTTCCAAGGGAACAAAGGAAGTAGTGTGGAGATGAGAATGGTATTCGCTATTAGAAAAACTGTACAGATCTTTCCACTAGAGGAAAAGTTACAGATTTTCAAAACAGTGGGTACTTGCTAGAAACTAAAGCAAGCATGCTCAGTGCCTTTTTGAAATATTTCCCTTTATTCAGTACTATAAAGGCTTTTAAGCCCAACTGGGAGCCTTCTTTAAAATGCTTGCCTATTTTATACAGAATTTGGAATAACCTCAGGACAGGTACAATATAAATATAGACTACACATCCCCTATGAGCACAGGCTAATCCTTATATTTTGTTTTATGCAGACACACGGGATATTTCTGAAAAGATTACAAAGCAGCGTTACCAAGAGATTTTGAAGCAGAAAAACCTACGGGATCTTATAAAGGAACAGAAAGAAGAGTTTGCAAGTCTTCAATCAGAACTTGAAATAATGAGAACAAGAACACCCCCTCATATATAAAAAATAGAGTCCAGGTAGATCTATAATACCACGGTCTTGTCTAAGTAAGAGAGCTTTGACAGCTAATTTCTCTCCCTGAACTTTTCTTTCCACAAAAGATTTCTTCTGTAATTTCCTTAAAAATAACTGCACTTTGAAAGATGCATGTTTGTCTGGTTTGCGTATTTTACACCTGGTCTTATCCCCGTTATACTTCAGTTGATGAGATTTATTTCTGCTGGTTTCATTATATAAACCATATAGCTCATTATAGAAAACAAAGGGTACAAGAAATTGTAGACTGAGAAGAACAGGTGTATTTGTATGTCCACTGTCTGCAATATGCAATTGTAGAACATTTTAAAGTACTGCAAGCAATCTCTGAATTTGCATCTGCTAAAATTCATGTCTGTGGCTTTGACTTAATATATTTACACCTGTGATAGCACAGGTGTAGGTTGCTGAGAAGATGTAGATGCACTTCGTCAGGGCCATGTGTGCTACTTGGCCCAGTCCCAAAAGCTGCTGTGCCTTCACAGCATAATTACCCACAGCCAGCAGTAGCTGTGGCTGCTGCCACTGGCAGAATCACAGGAAAACCAGGTTTGGAAGCATCTGGCCTCCTGAAATAGTTTCTGGCATCTCCCACCCCTTTGCACTGATGCAGTCTATTCTCCTGCCAGATCCCTCAAAGACACCCAAGAAAAATAAAGAACCTGTGATAAAATTAACTACTGCTAGAGCCTGATCTACTTACTCAGTCATTCTCACTGCCTTTTATTTCCGTTTCCCATGGTGTGAAATAATTCTTCTCCTTTCATAAATTCACATATCTAAGCTCATTCCATTTTGAGAGCAGCAATAGTTTTGACACCTTAGCTTAATAAAATTCTACACTTGTAAGAAAAAACTACTTCTGTTGTGATCCTGTACAGCACCTCCTTTTTTGTTTTACCGTCTCTAACTGGGATCTGTAAGGATGCTAATTACATCTTGCTTCTTGCAAGACTTTTTCTTCCTGCTGAAACTTCCCTAGAAGCAGCAGAGTTCTGAATCTGCCAAGGATCTCAGGGAAGATAACTGGCCCCTGCACCAGGCACCATCATCTTTCTTCACAAACCTAAAGAAGCAGAAGAAATAGTGCTTCAATACTCAAAATGTGATTGGCAATAAAGGTTGTTCTGCATTAACTCTCTGTGGACAGCAACAGTCAGTATTCTTAAGAGCAAGTTCTAGGTACAGATTTAAGTCTAATGAGCCACATCAGTGTTAAAAGGGTCTGTATGATCTTTGATTTTATTTCCCTTCAGATGTCTAAGGAATTATTTCCTTATTAAGGAAACAGGATATGCCACTTGTAAACAAAACAGTTAAGGTATAATCAATAAAGAATGTGATCACATAGAAAACAAGATTCATAGCAGGGAGAGTTGTAGAGTAGTTAAGATTTATGTATTGTTATACTTGACAAGCAGTGATTTTAAGGAATATAAAAGCAGGCAGAAGTCACCATGCTCTGTGCTCAGGCCATGATGAGAAAATAAGCAATTTCAACTTAAGATAAAAAAGCTTTTGAAAAATACCTTTATTGGAGAATAAATTAAATGGTAAAGTTTTATTCAGCTTTATGATGCTGTGTTTGAAGCAATCCCATTAGACAAGGCCTTATTTTTCTTATTTATTTGAAGAGAGAAAACACCTTGGCTCTCAGGCGTAGTAGTAGAGTAGAAAGTTGGTTGCAATTTTCTTGCCTTCCCTTCTATTACCTCAGGTTGGGGCAGATTGATTATGAGACAGTGGCCCTGAAGATGACTGTCTGGACTAGGACCCAAAAGCAATTGCATTGTGGCACATATCCCTCAGTAACAATTAAAGCCAGTGAGAACATCTTATCACAGCCTCAGAATATTAACATCATGAAAACTAGTTATCTTTACTTAACTCACAAAATCCTGTCACTGGCCTTCATTAGCTGACTGGTAGCATTTGTAAAATGGGGATGTATTTATGAATAAAAAACTGAACTCTTCCCCATCTGAACACAAACAGAAATGACAATTTGAGTTATTTCAACAGAAGTAACCATACAAAGACTAACCAAAGAATGGACTGCTTTCTACCTGTTAAAGTACGATCTCATTTTATTTTTATTAAATAAAAATTACCTGACCAAGTCATTAAGCCAGGTTCTCCAAAACACTAAAAGTTTGATCTTTTCCAATAAGTAATGCCTTTTACAGTGCCTACTGTATCTAAGTACAAAGCTTTACAAGTTTCTCTGGAGAAAACCTCCTAACCCCAAAGCATCAAGTCCACTGCCTGATCAACACTTCTGACATGATCAGAATTCACTTGGTCTTTTCTGCTTTTGTGTCTAATTGTAGATTATGCATCTATAAAATCTTCTTCTGTTCTGCTGTAGTGCAATAACTGGTCTTCTAATCCAAAAGTATCGATCAGCTGAGTGAGACTCACTTTCTTGCCATCTGCAGAAAAGGCCGACTGTAGTTCATACAGCATCAGCTGGGTGCTGCTTCTCCATTTCACTATCAAAGCCTGCAGTTCACACAGGCTGTTCTGCAGTTGGGACAAAAGAAAACAAAAAAATTGTCATTTGCTGACATGTGGGGGGTTTTGATACCATGCAGATATTTTTATAAAATGCCTTAAACTGAGACAATACGCAAACACCACACACCCCAAAAGACCAGTGAGTCAGTATTGCCTCACCTTGGATCGATACATCTTCACCAGTTTGAGCCTACGAAGTAATTCTTCCTTCTCTTGCACTTGTTTCACCAGCCTTACTTTTTCTTCCAGGGACAGTTGCTGACCAAGATCAACTGGTAGCACATCTGAATTCTCTGCTGATCCACTGGGATCACTCTCTCGTGAGGGACTTCTGAAACATGTATGTGCAGTGCTGTTTCTTTCAAGGTCTTCAGGACCATCTTGTAATCTGGAACAATCTTTACTTGTCATTGGCAGGCACCCTGTGTCAGCATCAGCACAGTCTTTTTCTTCAGTGTCTATTTTGAGCCGTTTTGCCGCTGTAAAATTGGCATTAAAGGAACGTCTTGTTTTCCGTAATCGCTCCCTCAGAGCTGCACTCATTTGCTAAAAAACAAACAAACAAAAACAGGTGGTCAGCATAATTTTAAATTTTGATCAAATCTCAAATAATTGTTTACCTGGTTAGTATTTATATAGAATATGTAATATATTTAAGAATCATTGTAAAGCCAGACTTCGTGATTCTCTCTGTAGCCTTGACAAACTGGAACGAAGCTAACTTCTTCTTTCCACATTTATCTGCACACACAACTGCAAGATAAGGAAAGATGTAGCTCCACATTTTCTAGGACCAAATCCTGTATTCTATTGAGCCAAACCTACTTATCTAGTCTTTGTGTAGAAGAAATATGGCGTATTTCAACCTGGCTGAATCTATTCTATCAAGTTCAATTTCCCCTTCTAGTTTAATGGTTTTTTTCTGCTGTTCCATCTTATTACACATATACATCTGTATTAGCAGTGGTGTAAAATATCTGTATTCTACTTGAGCATATTACAAATATCTGTATAATTTTTACTTGTTCATGCTTTGAGATACTTCACTGATAAGCATTTAAAAATTTTTTTTTTCCTTTGAAATAAGTTAACAATTATTTTTTATAACGTGTCTAACATTTTTACATCCAGAAATACACTAAAATACAGGAGTGTGGGATTAGTTAAGGAATACTTGCAAACTAGGCCTGTCCTGCACAGAGCTGGATGCTGAGCATGACAGCATCACCATAACAAATGCCAGGATCAAGACCAAAGCAGAGCTTGGCACTATGGAGAACATACAAACTGAAAGCAGTCTACTTTGTTCCAGTGCAGGCAGAAGTTACAGAAAGTCATCCTGCATGCACAGCAACACAGAAAACTAGGATCTGAGAAAGCTGAAGATGACAGGTTAAAACAAACAAAAAAGCCCACCAAAAACCCCTAAACAGTATTTAAGTGTATTAGCATGTCATTTGGTGTTGCTCCATCACTTTGTATTCACAGCAAACAGCTGCATATTCAGAGCAAAGTGTACCGAGCACATTCCTTACCTGGACAACCTTGTAGCTATGGTTATAAGGTACCTGTCTTTAGCCTTCCAGCACTATCTCAGTGACCTCTCACTCCTTGATTATTTCACAAGCATTCTTTAACTATGAAGAATCACATTACTGGCAAAACAAAGTTTCCATACCTGTTTCCCTGAACTAGTCCCCCGTGGAGGTGCTGCTCCAGAATCCTTTGGAGTATCACACAGAGATGGCAATTTATCTAGCACTGGTTCTTCCATCTTGAGATGGATAGCAGTCTCTGTTAAACAACAGAATGAATTATGGTGTCATTTTCACCTGATTATAATGAGCCATGTGGCTGGAGAAATGAGTAAAAAGCTCCAACAGGAAATTCTAAGGCTTATTTTCTAATTAGCATGTTCCAAAAAGGTGTCTGCATCAGTTTCACAACTGTTTCATGTGCTAAGGAGCATCTTCCTTTGCGAAAGGCTTTTCTTCAAGAGGATGCAAGACACTACTAACTGCCACAAAGTATCTTACCATGGATTTTATATATTATTTTTCCCTCACTCCTAAAGCTCTACGGACTTTTTTCTTTAAAAGATGAAAAATATTTATAACCCTGAAGCGCTGAACTCATCAAAAAAAGGTCACTCCAAACAAAGTGTATTTTCTTAACCTGAATGACCCTTACTGCTTGTCTAACTCAAAGGAATAGTGCTTCCTAAGTCAGTTGTTAAGAAACAGTCCTTTCATTTAACTGCATCCCAAATAGCGATAAAAGGATTGTTGGGAGCCAGGACGATTTTTGTTGTCCACATGTATAAACAATTAATCTTTTCTGTAGAACAAAATAATTGGGTATCCAGGTCTGTGAAAATAATCCACTTTATCATTTGATCCGTCTGGGGAATGCTGCTTAAAAAAGTAATTACTCACCCAAGTAGAACTTTTGACTAACAGGAAACATCCCCCTTTCGCTCAGAAAGGCGCTCTAATTAAATTGGTTAAGTCACCCCTCCCAGCACGAACCAACTGCAAGTCGATTTGGCAATGTTTAACTTAGTTTAGCCCTTGTGAAGCACCTGCTAATGACCAGAATGCAGCTGGAAAATCGACAGCTACACCTCTGGTCACCTGCAAACTGCAATTAGGAGTTTTGGAACAGAAGCCTCTCAGGAATAAAATCCTGCAAACAAGCGACTGGGCAACACGAGACCGGCACGAGGGGGGCTTCCTCTTCAGAGGTGAAAAATGCCAAAGCTTCAATATGCCAACGCCTTAATAACCCAGCAACCCTGGTCTTCCTGGCTCTCTACCAAAGGATGCAGGTCCTCATTTATCTTACAAGTCAACGTTCCCCCCCAGCTGTTCAAAACCGAACATACGGAACTCCATTAAAAAGCCCCAAACCTCAGGAAAGAGTCCAGTTAATTGGGTATTTTAGCAATCCATCAATTAAACAGAAAGCTCACAGCATCCATTAAATATAATGGAAGTTTATCAATATTATTTCTTAATGTAAGCAAGAGCCTAAAAAAAGCTACATCATGTCTATGAATACAGTATGTCACAAACACGTAATTCAGTAAATAGCAAAATAATTTCAAACCTAAGAGCTATCTTAAATAGACAGCTTTAAAAAAACCCTCAAAACCCATGCCTCTCTGCCCTTACTTTCTAATGCAGATTCACCTTCCAGTGACCATAAGTACAACAAATACTTTCGCTAATGCTCTTCCTTGACAGCACTTTCACACAGATCTCCTGCACTCTTAAAATCCTTCCCAGTATCATAGCCTAAGAACCCTTGGCATTTCAAGCAGTGATGCTTTTCACCACACAGAAAAAATAATTCTGTCCATCAAGGAAAGAAAACTTGGGTTAAAAGGGGAAGAGACAATTTTCCACTTCACTACTTACTTGATTTTTCACTCTGGGCAAGTCTATGAAGCTACGTCCTCAGTTTCCCTGCTTATAAGTACGTTACACAACAACACGCACTCCTTTCACTTTCTCAACTGAAGGCTCTACTAACACTCAATAAAACTTTTCCCCAGCCAGCTCTCCACCCCCAGAGAAGCGGGACGAAGGCTGGGCAACCCAGAGACAAAGACACAGGCCCGAGGAGCCCGTTCTGAGAGGATGCACCCCGGGGGGCCCTGAGGCACCCCAGAAACGGTGCCACTGCACAGACCCGCAGCGGCTGCAGAGCGAGGGGAGGCCCCTCGGGGACCACGCGGCCCCGGGGCGCGGGTGAAGCGAGGAGAAGCCCGGCGGGCCCGGCCCAGCCCGGCGGGAGCAGCTCCCGCTGCCCGCGCTCGCTCCAACCTCCCGCCGCCCGGCCCGGAGCGGTACCGCGCCTGCGCCCGGCGCGCGCCCGGGCGGCGCGGGCTGTTTGCGCCTGCGCGGTGGGAGGTGTTGAGGGGCTGCGGGGCAGGGGGCGCGCGGGGGCTGCTCGCGATGTCCGTCCCGATCCTGAGGGCGGGCAGCAAACGCGGGGTTGGCGCCGCCCCTGGCGTGTGGCATCCCTGGGGACCGCGTACACTGTTGCATCTGGGCGTGTAAGGCACGTGTCCCTCAGGCCTCCCACCCCGTGGCTGGTGTCTGGGCCAGGTGCCATCTCACAGAATTACAGAATGAGTTGGGTCGGAAAAGACCTCTGAGATCATCGAGTGCAACCTATGACCCGACACCACCGTGTAAATCAGTGGCCAGTCTTTCCTTAAACACCTCGAGGGATGGTGACTCCAGCACCTCCCTCGGCAGCCCACTCCAATGTCTAATCATTCTTTCCGTGAAGAAATTCTTCCTGATGTCCAACTGAAACCTGCCCTGGTACAGTTTAAGACTCTAAGACAGTGTTCCTGGAGTGTCCCTGGGCCAGGGAGAGGGGCTCCTGCCTCAGCATGGAGCACGCCCCACCATGGATGGCATGGTAGGCCCAGCCTTTGGCACAGCCAAGGGAACCTCAACTCTCCACCTCAAGCTGCCATTGCCTTTATCACAGGCACTATCTCCTCACAGAAGGGGAAAATCTGTACCTGAGGAGCAGGACCTGAGCAGTGCTGTCTTGCTTGTGAGGAAGGACAAGTGAAAATGATGAAATTTGACTGGAGAAACAGGCAAGGAGACTGGGACAGTGACAAGGAGCAGCCCCAGCTGTGGCTGCATCCTGCAGTTCAGGATTGCAGAGTGCCCTGGCGCTCGAAGGCACTGCTGAATCAAACATGATTTTCCTGTCTTTATCAGCAAACATCCCTTCCATGCTGCACACCTGGCTCCCCCATGTGGATTTATGTTTCTTTAAACTGGTTTGCACACAATGTTTTTCCAATATAACTGTCAGGACTGACAAAAGGAGCTGTGGAAGCCATAACAGGGACAGCTCCCAGCCCGCAGGGATGAGGTACCAGTGGTTCCTCCAGCACTGCCCACAGCCAGACTGGCCCAAGCTGCCCATGGACACCTCACGCAGCTGTGCTGGGAGCTGCACATGGGGTACAGGCACCCACATGCCCTCACTGGATCATGCCCTTGGCTTGTGTATCAGAAATGCATTAATTTCCTGCCTGGTTCCTCCTCACAGCTACAGATGAGGATGCTCAATTTTCTCTTCACCTTGTGTAACTCTCATCTGTATTGAGATCAGAGACAATCTTGAACTGTGTGGTGAGTAAGCACTAAATGTAGGTGTAACACATTAGCAGTTGCTGTGCTTTTGACCACAAGTCTACCTAGATTCACTCACTTCAAGTAGGATTTGATAGGGATGATAGCAACCTTTTACTCTCCTGCAGTAAAACGTATGAAAACATTCAAAGCCCATCTAGACCAAGTTGTTTTGGGAAATCTGAGAACTTGAGGCTCTTAGGTCACTCCTTGTATAAGATTTTATCTGCCAGTGAAATTGATTTAGAAAGAATATTTTCAGTAGCAAATGTGGGAATTTAGATTACGTGACTAAGTTGTACAATCTTTTTTAACCATTTAGCAAAAAAACCTGGCATGATACCTCAAGTATTGAGGCAGTTTGGAGGCATTTTTTAAACCAACAGTTTATTTACTTTTTTTAAGACCTGCAGCTAATTTAATGTCATTAATATTTTAATTTTTTGATGAGTTAAAAATGGACTCCTGAGTGCAACAGTAAAAGTGCTAATAGAACTTCTGCTGCAGATTTATCAACTGTGTTGGATCTCAGATACTCTGGAGCTTTGAGATGGCATGTCTCCAAGTTCACAGGGTATTTCCTTCAGTCTCAAGTATGGTCCCTGCTTTAAATTACTCATGCTCTGTTGTACAGACATGTTAACAGATGAGTTGCACAAGAACAACAGAAAGTTTGAGATTTTAGATCATTTGCCAGGCAAGATTCCAGTAAGATTTTACAGGAACATAGCACATGAAAAGGTCATCCTGTGCATTATCATGGCTCTTAATTAGAGCAACGCCCATGTGCCCCACCCCAAGTGGGATTACAGTTGTTTGGGACTGTGAATATGGAAAGATGGTGCCATATGTTGGATTTATGAGTTTAGTGTACTACAAAAAGAGTAGAGAAAAGGAAATATTATCATCAGTATTTGCTGATGGGTAATCACTCATAAATCACACAAATAAGATACTGTTCAGGTTGATGTTTCGTGTTTAGCTGTGTTTACCACATTTACTTATGAATTTACTTGGTATTAACACAAAGTACTACAAAAACATGACTTGCTCAAGACCCTTCTGGAGGCCCCTGATGGAGCTGGGAATTAGGCTGTCATCAGGTGACTATCCAGTACTTTTATTGCAGAAACCCAATAGTGATGGATAGTATGTTATCCTCAACTTAATGATGGCAAACCAGTCAGACTAAAACCTTCCTCTCAAAAACTGCACATCTGCTTCCCTTGAGGAAAACAGATAATCCATGTGTTATTGATATGGGATGTTTATGGCACACTGTAGAGTGTTTCTCATGCTGTTTAGTTAAGTTCATCAGTATGTGCAACAGTAGCACATTAATTGCAGTACAGTCTTTATTAAGCCCTTTTAATGTCATGGTTTTATTTCTTTTATTCCTTCTGTGATCAGAATAGTTTTGGGGTAAGTAAAACACAAGGAAAAAATGCATAGGAAATTGTGCACTGGGCAATAAAATTATTGAGCTCTGTTTGCTGAACATGCTTCTTCCCTTCAGAGAAACTTGTTTTCCCAAGAAACCAGTAGGAAAATGTGCTTCCTGGTTTTATTTTCTTTGGTATTTCTGTGATGACATTTTAAGTGATCAGATAATTTTCTTTTTCCGAGTGTACTCCAGTTTGTCTGCACAATTGAAAGATATTATCTGTGTAACTCCAGAAGAGCACTAGTGCTAACACAGCGGCACTGATGGGACGAGGACATGTTATAACTCCCCTATGGGCATCCCCTGTAGTAGAAAAGCCAAAGTGGAAAGTAATATTAAAGGATACTGGCTTTGGGTTTAGAGACTCCAGTTTGACCTTTATGGGTTCTTCTCTTCCAGAGTTCCAGGAGCATCCCAAAACTTCCATTTAACAGTTTGCTGGTGCAATAGTTTAGGCCTTTTCTCATTAACATTGCCACTCAGTCACTGGGATGTTAGTCAACATATTGCACCTTAGGGCACCTCTGCATTATCCCCTTCTCTCGTTCTCCTGAAATCTGTTGATCTTGTTCAGAGCCAAGTGATGGATCCTGACGCATGAAGTACACTCTGCACTGTCGGCATATTCTCTCTCGCCTGGGGCTGAAGGGTGGGGTGTTTTTGTGTGCCTAACCACTAACTGCTGCAGAAATTTTTAAATCCTACCCACTTCAGCATGAGCCTAGGGCTGTGTTTTTGCTGGCTGTTATTCACTCCTCGGAAAAATGTTCCGACTTGCTTATAGCCATGTAAATATATCAAGGGAAGGGCTTTATAGACCAGATTCCTGGAGTAAAACCAGTTTACTGCGAGCTGTCCTTGGGAGATGGATTCTGCTCTCATGATGGTGCAGATGTCCAGTAACTAACAGTGCAGTCTCTGGAATTACTTCAGCATAAAGCTAAAGCAAAAGTAAATTTTTGTTGCCTTTCTGCTTTACATCTCGGGCTTGCTTAGAGTACCCCATATTTTCCCTTCCATTTTCACGGTGCCCGCCTTGAAAAGAAAAACTGCCTGGATTTGTTGTAGGTGAGGGGCACTGCAATTTGCCATTACAAAAGTTGATGTAAGAGGCAGGTGAGATGGGTGTCCTAGTTCTCACTGCTGCATGTGTGAATAACCAAGTGGGTGAGGCACAGTGCTCATAAAAGGGAGCAGCACACGATTGCCTATTATTTTAGTGTCTGTTTGTGGGATTTTCTCTGACATAGCAAGCCAAAGATTACAGTTTGAAGTCTTTACAAGACTGTAGCAGACAAAGGAAGCAATAAACAGACCTTCAGTGTTCCTATCTTTGCTGGGGAACTGATTGATCATTGTTTTAAGAAAATCCAAGCCTTGCCCAAACTAGTCCCTGATACAGCCTTTTGTCATCTGTGATGGTCTAAGCATTTTTCTGCCAAAAGTATTTGAATTGTAATGGAGCTTCAGGAGTTGTTTCATTTTCTCATATACTTAAAGCAACAGTTCACTCTGTGCTGTGCACATGTAACTCTTCGATTGCTCATATTTATCTGTGCTACTGAAATCAGTGAAGCTGAAGAAGTGGACATGGTTTATTTGCAAGTGCAGATGAGCTGGTTTGAGGGCAGTTACCCATAATCTGGAGGCCTTGTGTGGACCCAGTGGATTAAACTTGTGTATCAAACAAGTCATCCAGTGAGCAGGTAAGCACAGATGAAGATGCACATCTCTCCTTCTTGCTGGACCCCTGAGGGTTTCATTGTTGCTCTGAATGCGGACATGAGAGACTTGTGTCCATCATCACTTCAGGATCACCACTGCTTATTGTTTTGTTTTAGAACAAATAACCATTCTACTGAAAACACCTCCTTCCCTACCAAACTGCATCATCAGCAGGCAGGGTTTAAACATACACTTCCTCCCTGTTATTAAGAAACAAATTAGGTCATTTACCTGGGGCTAGAGAAACTTTTAAAAAGTAAAGATTTACAAGTCTTTTCCTAAGGATGAAATACAAGTGTTCATGGGAGATTTCCAGCTCTGGATGCTGCTGACAATAAAGTCACATCTAGAGGGCTGAGATTTCAGTGAGGCAATGTTGTCAGACACTGAGCCCCCGTGTTGCAGCTCAGGCTCAGGGTTAGTACACTGATGTGAGAGCTGGCTTAAAGCTCTCTCCTGTTTTCCATGCTGTTGGTAACATGCGTAACATTTTAAGTGTGCACAATTGTTGTGATATGGGGGATATGACTTTGCATTATCCATGCAAACAAATCACGTGTCTAAGGACGGCTGCATCAGGTTGGCAATTCACCAAAAATGGTGAACAGATATGAAATTTGGCACTTTTTACTGTAGAGGTTGAAGTATGTTCTTTATAAGTCAGAATACTTGAGGTACTCACATACGATAGGAACTCAGTAAATACTGGCTTATCACCCCTCCTCCCAAAATGTTCAGCTGTAGAGAAGACAATAAGAATGTCTCCTGTGCCATTTCCTTTAGCAAATAAAATGTGCAGTGAAATTTTTTTGACTTCTCCTTCTTTCTTGAGTAAAATATGCTCTTTGGGCCATATAGCTCATTTAAAAATAAACTTTTCAATGTTTATGAGCTGTATTGCTTTTGTTTCAATTATTTCCAAAGTAATTTCCATGCAAATTTTTTATTCATGTTCCTGTCTGTAGCAACTGTATTTTGAGTCCCTCTCTCTACACAGGCATACAGAAAGAGCTGTACTGATGAGCGTGTAATATTTTCTTACAGCCTCAGAGGCTTCAAGTGATTACTCTTAAATTATTTTTACTCTTGCTGTGTTGTCTTCCTGCAGAAGGGCAGCTTAGCCCTTGTGACATTTGAAGTCATTGAGAAAGTTCCTCCTGAGCTGAAGGGAAGCAGAACTATTCTATCGTGATGGAAGTTAGTGGAAGTGTGGCATATGGAGTGAGCTAATGGTATGATTTCATGTGGTGCTGAGATACTGGAATTGCAGCTGGCTGCATTAGTGTAAGTGTTTCACACTGTGTGAGGAGGCAACCAGTCTCCTCTGAACACATTAAGGAAACTTTATTTTGGGTGAAGAACATTTGTCTTAAGTGGAGTGCAGCAGTGCTGAGCTGCTGCCAAGTGAACCAAGTTAGCAAATGCCACCTGCTTTAACAGGGGACGTTCTCCCATCAGTAGCACACGTAACTTTGAATCTGTGTCCTGGCCACAGTGACCTCCATCACACATATTAATTGTCACTGAACAAGCTCTCTTTGTCATCAACCTCTTTGGTGACAGCCATGCCATACCACTTCACATGATATCCCTGTAACTGGAAAACTCTCAGTTCATTCACAGCTGAAAGAGTTAGTCTGCGTTTGATGTTTTAAAGTTTAGTGCATTTTTTCCTTGAGTTAATTACAAGCATTGCATGGGTAACATATGCCAGAATAAGGTATTTCATCATTGTTAAATGCATGGTGGTAACTCAACACATGGGTATGCACTGACAAGTTTTCTCTTGAAAGACTCCTCAGGGGTTAGATCAGCAGATAGATCACCTTGAAATTTTAGATAGCATATACTCTACCTCTTCTTGAGGCTGTGAAACCAGGCATGAATAGCCTTAAAATTGTCCACATTGATGTCTGGATAGGAAGTCCTATGTGGGATTCATCTTTCTGGGATCAACAGTGCATGTATGGGTGTACCCTACTTAATCATGTGTGACATGTGAGTGCAAAGACTAATCAAGAATATCATCACCTACACTATGCAGTTTACTCTGTTTGGTGACATCCTTCTTTTCCATTTCAGTGAGGAATTCTGGGTCAGACCTTTCTTTTCCTTAAAACGGGATTCTCACTATCTAAATTCAAGCCTAGAAGCAGTTAAACTCTCCCTGGTTTAACACTTCTTTGTCCTAAGATTTTCTCTCAAACCTAGAGACATACTTTCTCACAAATATCACTGTAATGCAAGAGCTACTACTACTTTGCTCTATTAGTGTGCCTAGCTGTAACTGCTGATTTTGTAATCTGTTAAACAAAACAAAACAAAACAGAACAGAAAAAAACAAACCCAAACAAACAACCACCCCAAAACAACAACCACTCACCCAAACAAACAAAAAACAAAACAAAAGGCAATAGGCAGAAGTGGGAAATGGCAAAGAGGAGGATCTTTTCTCCAGAGAGAATGTTTGTGCCAATAGCTGTTACTGAAAGGTCTTGGTGTTTTGCTGTTGCCTTCTCAAGGAGTTTCAGGTTCCACTTAGAACAAATAAATAGCTCTCCTCACCCATCTCCAGCTCCTCAGGCACACCATGGGCACATCTTGCAGGTGAAAAGTACAAATACGTCTCAAATGCCAACACTGGCGAGATGCTGAAAGCTGATGCTGGCAGAGTCCCTGCATAGCACTGCCAGGAAAACTGCAAATGAAGATATTGCCCTTTCTGCTCAGTACTATAGGCAGATCTCATCAGCTCTGCCAGTCTCATTATTCCAAATTTTTAATAGTCAAGCCTGCAGTCTAATATTGACACCAGACAGCCAACCTGAGGTACAGCTCTCTGAAGAGTCCACCACTCTGAAGAGTCTCTGGAGAAGTTGAGAGGGCCTCAAGAAGCTAAGGAATTCATAAATTTTCCTTTTATTATAAACTCAAGTCCACCAAAGATCAATTGCCATGCATATTGCCAAACCTCAGAAGCTGCCAGAGAGCTGAAATCATTCAGTGATGCACTTTTAAGACTTGGGTGTGTCACCAGAAGCACAGGAGCAGTACCACTGAGGAGGAACAACATAGCATGGACATGGCTCATATATATACATCTTACACAGAAATATTTACTTTTCCTTTTCTAAGTAAACCTATGTGCAAGAAGATCCCCACAGATATGATGGAGAAGCTGTAACGATTTAATATCCAAACGTGGAGGATCAAACCCCACACCCTGAAGTCACCATGATAAACTCAGCTAAGAATTATTGCAGCTAAGAATTAATCCTGTGCTTATTTTTGAAACAGCAAAACCCCATGGGCCAATTTCATCTTTAGTTTATCTGATTTCTTAGGAATTGATGATTTTATACCAACAACTAATTTAATCTAATACATTTGTAAGAATTTTGTTCATCTGCATAATTTGGGTAGAAGAAAGGTAGGAAAAATGGGATAAAAGTGCTTTCTTTGAGGGAAGCGGCTGTCTGGGAGATGCAGTCTCTTCAACCATTACTGCAATGAATGCAACTGCACTGTAAGATTCCCTTTATGTCCCACAGATGCAGCCATGTTCAAACTGATGCTGTAAGTGATTAAACTTTGACCTCATGTTCATCAGCTGAGGTGAAGGAATGCCAAGAGGGGGTCACCAAAGGAGGAAGCTCTTTCGTGAAGAGATTGGTTTGTGTTCAGACCATCTTTAGAATATATTCCACAAGTGAACGTTGAGTGTATTTTCCCACTGATGTTTTGAAAATGCAGATCCTAGGTCAAATATTAAAAAATGCATTGAAAGGACATTCTCAGCACATTCTTTCTATTTCTTTTAAATACTATTCCCATTTATCCCTAACAGTTCCTGAATATTTGACACAGACATATTCTTTGAATATTGCACATTCACACAAGTACATAACAAACAATTCTCTTGTATTTGTTTATTGCTAAATTATGTGTTGGGAACTGTACATCCCAATTTTTTATTGTACACTTATCTTGTATTGCTTCTAGATGCTGGTCTTTTTTTACTAGTTTGTTATTGCTCAGTTGTGCAAATGCTGTTCATTTGTTTTAGGAAAAGCTAAAGGATTCCACTGACACTGCAAATAGCTACAGTAAAGTAAACAGAACAGAAGTAGGAGCATGTAATTCTAATAGCTCAACCCAACCATGGTTCACTGCCCTCCCTCCTTTGAGCTGCCTGCTCTTGACTCTGGCAATTGCTTAGTCTCTGTTTCCATTCTGTCTTATTCCCACTTGGTCTCTGTCTTCCTAAGTTTTCATTATAATATTCTATGCACATGTATTGGCTTGTTGGTTTCCTTATGTTTTGCTTGACTGCATACATTTGGCATGCATTAACTACCACAGATGCTCTTCTGTCTGCTACATTTTCTGTGCTCAAATGGAGGGGATCGAACCTCTATTGATGAGGGTGGGGATATATGTCTGTCTCAGTGTTCATTAGGTATTGGGCATGGCTGTTTATTGGCAAAATATTTTGCTTCTAGACATATTAAGAACACCAGTTTCCAATACACACAGTTCATGCCTGCACTGCTAAGGAAATACCTTATGGAACTCTAAGTTAAACACTGTCTCCTGGACAGGTAGATAAGGTTCACAACAGTTTGGCACTGTTGGCAAAATATAGTAGTTTTTACCTGCAGTTACAAGGTTAAAGGCATTTGCAAAACTGCCAGATTTATTATCAAAACAGTAATTAACTGAAGTGTCATGCAATTAAACTAGACCAGCATGTGTTTGACAGCCTTGGGCAGCTCTAGGAATGTAGTCCCTGGCTCAGCGCAGCACTTAAAAATGTATGTAGCTTTAAGCATGTAGGTACTCCCTGTGAAGGCTAGAGGTAGATCCCAGCAATCAGAGAAACTCAGTGTCTGAGGAAAGCTGCAGGAACAAGAAAAGCTTAGTCTGGTGTTGGAAACCCTAATGGTGTATGTGACAGCATTCAAATACATAAAAGGTGATGGCAAGAAAGGAGATAAGTTACACTGAGAGTGGGAGAGGGGAAGTGATTGCCAGCTGAAGCAGGAATTACTTGTTTGGAACTTCAAGACATTTTCTAACAGCAAGTATGGTGAGAAAATATAGACCAGACCACCTCAAGAGGCTCTGAATCCTCATGGGAAAGTTTTAAAAGTCTTCTAAAGAAAATTCTATGAAGAATATTTAAGATGAAGCTGGACTTCAAACAGAAAGATGGACAAGACACCTAATTGAAGGCCTTTCCAGCCTTATTTTCTACAGTCGTATAATTTTATATGCTTAAAATTACACATGTGGACCAAAATAAATGTGTAAGACTCTTCTTTGTAGGCTTCAGCAAATGTTATTCTGACAGTGGGAACAGTGGATCAGTGCTCTTATCGGGCCTCATCTTTCAAAAACAATGGATTCAGTGAACTCAGTGTACCAAACTCCAAAAAATACACACACTTGTTTGTGACAGTTCATCACTTCAGATCACCACTTATACTGTGTTTTATCCATTATTTTTATCTTGTCATTGTGCCTAACAGAACGATTTTCTTAGTACAGATTTTTAATATCTGTGGAAGGAGGTGTAAATATTTTGTTCTAAATTCTTTAATTTATGCTGGAAACTAAAAACAACTTTAGGTGTTGTGTTTACAAAGCCTTCAGCCAACAACTTTAATCATGGATGTTATTAAAGTAGAATCCAAAGAGCAGTTCCTTTGCAGGCACTGGATAAGAAAGGCAGCCACCATACCATATATCTGGCAACCCTATGATAACAATAAATATACCCCAAAGGATCCATGCCAAGAGGAACATCTGAAATACATAAGATATGGAGTGATGATGAGCCCAGAGTGCCTTGATTTTAATAAGAGAAAGCTGTGTGTTATCACAGGTCTCACAAGATGAACTTCTGATGGAAGCAAATTAATGAGCATCTGAATGGCTGTGAAATTAAAAGTTTGAGTAACAACTAAATTTCCAGCCAGTCATCTTGCTGAGAAGAAGTGACACACAACAGACCTGGCTTTTGGAAAAGGCAGTGCTTTTGTGCTTTAGATAAGAAACAGGATTTTTCAAGCAGAGGCATGAAAATAGAGATGGGCACAGTCAGAAGATTCAGAGCCAAGTCAGAAAACCTGCCAGAAACTGGAAGCAGAGGGAACTTAAATAGTTTGGATCCAAGTTTTGAGTGTTCACTTGCAAATGTTTTCCTCAGAACTATTTAAAAATAATCTGCTCATCTGAAGTCGGTGATCAAGCCCTGAAAAGAAAAGCTTCCTTTTTCATTAGGGTTCTGCCCTACCAGCTGAGCAGCTGGAGCACAGTGTACGTGTCATCATGCCACCTTTTCTCCCTTTACTTTTGATTTTAAATACCTCCTTGGCACTGGAGAAAAGTGGGTTTGTAAAATGAGATCCTCTTGCAGGCAGCATTGTGTGAGGGAGTGATAGAATCACTGATGGCCGTTACTGGGGAGAGCAAAAGAGTCACTTGGACCGTGGGAGCCAGATTATGTAGAGGCTTTCACAGTAAAGCTAGTTACTGCTCATTATCTCTCTCTGAATATTCCTTGTTTATTTTGTTGGTTTGCTCATTACAACTGAAATTGTAATACTCACCTTTTGCAAAAATGGTGAGCTACTCCAGGAAAATCCCTATTGTGCAGGGAGACTACAAGAAAGCTGAAGAGGACTTTTTGGCAAGGGCATGTATTGACAGGACAAAGGGGAATGGCTTCAAACTGAAAGAGGGAAGGTTTAGATCAGATGTTAAGAAGAAATTCTTTACTGCGAGGGTGGTGAGGCACTGGCACAGGTTGCTCACAGAAGTTGTGGATGCCTCATCCCTGGAGTGTTCAAGGCCAGGTTGGACAGGGCCCTGAGTAACCTGGTCTAGTGGAAGGTGTCCCTGCCCATGGTAGGGGGTGGAACTAGATGGTCTTTAAGGTCCCTTCCAACGCAAACCATTCCCTGATTCTATGATTCTACTTCTGTGTTCTTACAAAGCAGAAATAAATAATATGAATGGGGCACTGCTCTGTTCTGTTCTCTTCTGGGTCACAGATCTTCTCTTTGTTTATCCTTCAACACAGTTTTTGGTTGGAATTAGCATATCATTTGTGGATTGTATGGCGAAGGTGTGTCTGGCTAGAGATTTGCTTGCAGAAGCATGATCTCTAATGAAAAGTGAGAAACGTGGAGAGGTGTGAGGAGCATAAACAAAATAACCATGAATGGTGCTGAAAACTGCTTTAAACCCACATGAGAAGAAAGATGCAAGCTAAAAGAAGTTCTAGATTAAAGAACAGTGAGAGATCATTAAAAAAAGATTGAAAAACACTTGTTAATGAGCTGTGAGCCATGGCTTTTTATTCTATAATATTGCTCAAATATTTACTCTTATTCTAACTATTGATAAATGGTGTGTCTCTAACTACTCTGTAACTCCAGCCAGTTTCCAGCTTTTACATATGTCTGTTCATAACTGACTCAAAGTCAAGGCAAAAAAAGAAAGTGTGAGATCTGGTTTATTTTAACCCTTGTATCTGTTTTTTTATGGATGGTTTCTGAAGAGAAGTGTTGCATCTGTGCTGTGACTGTTCCCTGTGGATCTGGTCTGTTGTTCTGTATCTGTGGGAACATTTGTATGGTCAGGAATTCTATGCTGGGGTGTCAGATGTATATGTGAAACTTGATCATGATTACTGAAGTGCTGCATATCAAAATAGAAGGATGTTTACAAATGCTATAATTTTGGTGCAACAAGGTACAGATGAAAGGCACCATGAAATAGATAAATAATTAGTATTTATAAAATATTTTTATATGGCTTAAAATTTCCATTGTATGGATTAAAAACACATAATTAGCAAGATTCCATACTGATGGTACATGAGTGATTTAGCACCAGTGACCAAATCCATCACAGCTTTGTTTAGTGTCTTCCACTGTGAGCCTCACATTCCTCTGTTGAGGACAAAAGCCTTTGCAGATCTGTGGATCAAAGCTTTTGTGGATCCAGTAATGACATGGAGCTTCTGGATTGGATCACTTTAAAGAACTTTGGTCAGAATTCTCTTTATATTCAAGGTGCAATAAAAATGAAGTACTTTTCTTACCCTCTCACATATTGTCTCTGCATCCTTGCCATGGGCCCAGTGTGCAGTACAGAAATAGCAGCCTTGGAGTTCACAGCTTCTTTGCTTACTGAAAATAGCATTAAAAAAAACCCACGAAACTTCAGAACTGTTGTATCAGTCTTCTATTCTGGACTCAGCTGATTATTGATGCTATAAATTACTTCTTATTTGCAATAATCCAGTTCTTCATTTTCTCATTGTTTACTGGGCTGAAGAGATTGGGGGGGTGGGTTAGAAAAAAGGGGTACATAGCAGCCTATATATAAGTTGATACTGTAACCAGTGTAACAGCTGACATTTCTGATTAAATGAATATTACTTTTATCATGAATAAATGCTTATCAAAGCAGATGTTATGCACAACAAATCACCTCAGTATAGACCTGATGGTGCACTTGCCTGCCTCAAGGGAGTGAATGTCCTTCCAGCAGAGCTCAATAGGGATGGTGATCTATCTTTCTTGGAAAAAATAGTCAGGAAAGCTAAAAATTGTAGCACTTGTAAATTAAAGTTTCAGGTATTAAATCAAGGAGTAGAAACAATATACTCTAAGTTAAATGAGCAGTTCCATCTTGTAAATAAAGAGTAGCTCAAGGCACAGTTGAAGTGAATAGACCAGGGAAAGGTATTAAATTTGAAAAACTCACACAACTCTGCTTTAATGTAAATTGAAGTAACAGCTTCCCTCCTAGGACCACAGAACTTAGGAATTAATAAATGTCCATAGCTCCTTGCTAAAAAGAGAAGATGAGGAAAAATTGTGAAAGGAGTAGAAAGAGGACAGTTAATATCTCTGTCTTGAGGAGGATACATAGCAGTTCTTGAAGAGAGAAAAAAAAGTGTTGAAGACATAATTTTGGTAATGTGGGAGAATGTTTCTAGAGAAGAGACAGCTGAAGAAGTGAGAGCTAGTATGTAATGAGATTGAATCATCCTTTAATTCAGTGATTTTTGCAGTGAGAGAGAAGGGTTTCCAAGGCAGCCTCCAACCTCAGTACTGAGAACACGAAGGAAGCTTCCAGCTGCCATGTGAGATGTGTTCTGGAGAGTGATTTTACCAGAGTGTCATGTCCCATCTTGTGCTTGCAGTCCTGCAGGAGATCAGCAGTCTTCTAGTCATGTGTATCGGATAATAATATTTTATGCCTGTGGAATGTATCCTCTAATAAAGGAGTGCCATTTAAGTTGGGGCTCTGCAAGCCTGCACACGGCAGGTTGAGCCTGTGTGCCCCAGGAAAAGCAGGTGCAGCATGACAGCAGCCAGGAAGGATTCAAGCCTCTCTGAGGACCAGTTCAGCAAATAAATAACACTAGAAATAGGAATAAAAACAGTTTCACACACCTTCTTGCCACGAGCAGTGATAGCAAGTGGTATGTCACCTTCAGAACCAAAATAAAATCCAGATTGCTCCTTTGTTGTGCGTTGTTAATCCAGATCTAAACAAATGCATTAGAAACATGCACAATCTGAATTTATACTATTGGAAACCAGCCTCTTGATTTAAAACTGTTTTGCAATACTCAGATAAGCATATGTTTGGAGATTGATTTATGGCTGTGAAGCACCCAGGAGAACGAAAACATGGTGTGAGCTGAAATGCCCCTCCCTAATTATACCACCAATCCAATCTGTGCTGTGATAAATGCCAATCCATGACAAATCCGTAGTGATCAGTGGCAATAAACAGGGCTCACAGCAGAGCATGTTCCCTTAGAGGGAACACCTTAGTAGCCCAGCAGGGACTTTTCATTCTGTTGTTTACTTTGGCAGTTAAAAGTGAGCACCACCCTGAAATGCTTGAGAGACTAATAACAGGAAGTACCTTCCTAGCAAAGAAAAAGGATCATCTCTGGACAGAAATCTTGTAAAACTCTGCAGTCTTCCATTCAAAGTCTGACTCAGGAAATTTGCTGAGTGGCCTCAGTCTTCATTATTCGTGGTCCTGGGGGATAGTCAGAACTTCCCAGGATATGCAGAGCAGAGCTGTTCTAACGTGTTTGTACAAACCCACTTTTTTCCCCCTCAGAAACTTTGCTACCTAAGCTTGACAATTTCCTCAGAAATCTTATTATTTTAAAGGAAACATTTTCATAAAGCCCCTTCAGCACTGGACAGACTGTCTAATCACAGGGTTGGATTGACATGGACTTCAGACTAGAGGGTGACTTTTACCCCATCAGTATTAATGTAGTGCCAGACAGTATCTGCTACATCATTTGGTCTCAGGGAAGTTCAAATACGAAGACAGAAACTCAGAGAGGTGAGTTACTGTTCTTGAATCTTAGGTATGTAAACCTTGGCAGAATTGAGTGAAAAATCAAGCCTCATGATTGTATATGAAATACGTGTTTTAAAAATGTTTTTCTTTGCCTGCCTGCTAAAGGAGTGGAAATGTAGTTTTGTGCTTTCACACACACACCCACACACACCCACACACCCTTTACCATAAGGAATGATCCCAGAAAAGTGTTGTGTGGAACTATGTCTGAGTGTTACCACCATTCATATCTGGAAAATCAACTCTCTTATCATTTCTGGGTTTAGATTGTAGCAGTCTCACTTAGGGGTGACTTTCTTCAAGTTCTGCCTAGAGCCAGACTACAGCTTGTAAACATTACCGTAGAGGGTTCAGAAATGTGATCTATTTAAGCAAACATTTTGGGAGAAACACATAGTTTTCTATGTTTAAATCTTAGTGGGAAACACACCACCCAGGCTTTTGGGATATGTGAAAACTGGTGACACCTGCTTGCATTTAACTGTGCATGCTGTATCAAACTGGACTGCTTGAGCAAAGAGTGTTGGGCTCTACTTGTGCTCCGAGCATGCCCCCAGGCTGCTCTGGAGCTCAGGCTAATGCTTTTTCTTAGCTCAGTCTTGTGTGTAAACAATGTGGATCACGAAGGAATCTTATTTTGGAAGCAAATTTAGATCCTGACTAAGATAAGGCTAGTGAGATTGAGGATGGAGTACAGATGTACCACAAACAGTATAGACTTGGTTGCAGTTCAGCTTGGTTGCAGCAACAGGTCTGGTGCTTTCTCTTATTCCCCAGCAGTGATCCCCAGTGCTTGGCCAGGTTCCTTGGACTGGGTATGAGCTGCGGGCTTTATGCACAATTTTGTGTTTATTTTCATTCTGAGTGCCCAGGCACTTATAGAAGATGTTCTTGTTCTATGCACAAACTCACCTAAGTGACACAGCAGCGTCAGTGGCACTTCTGTTACTAAAGATTCCTGAAAATCCTCTCTGCATTGTGAAATAATCCTTGATCCAAAAATGACCCTTTGAAACTTAGCAGGGAAAAGGATTTGCAGGGCAGGAATGTGTAGGGCTGGAAAAGGGGAGAGCAAGAGAAAACTGCTCTCAGGGACCCTTCAGGCACCCTTCCCTGCATTTCCCATCCTGCTAACAAGAATCCCTCTCTGTATAGGAGGTGAGTTGCTGTAAGCTGTAGTTGAGCCCAGCAGAGATTTTTCATCAGGATTTTTTTGCCAGTATGTGTTTTGAATTTTCTGTCAAGACTGCAGCCAGAAATCAGGCTTATTTGCCAACACCCATCATTTTCTGAGGCAGATCTCCAAGATAAGTATTGTCTCCAGCTTTTGTCCTGTATGCAGTGTTGCACTGCAATTCTGCCTGTGTTTCTTTTTATAATGGTGCTGGTGAGCTAGTCACAAATCATATATTTTCTTTAGAGCTGCCAGAAAGGCGTCGTTCTTTTTTTTTCACATTACCATTTTTTTGTAAACAGCTTGCTGTGACTTCTCTCCACTGTGTATATTGGCAGCACCACAGCCAGGTCATCTGGCACTGTTTGTGTCCCTTTGCTGCCTGCGTGCCTGAAACTTTTGATGTGTGAGATTAGCATGCATAGTTTTTGTCTAAAAGCCACTGGTGCTAAAACTGTTTTAAGGGGTCACAAGTGAGCTTGCAAACAGGCAGTCGTTTTCTAAAAGCCAGGGTATAGGAAATTATTTGATCCTATGAATCAAACTTGCATTCTGTGATAAGTAAAATACTCAAGGACTGGTTCTCTTTGACAAAGCAGACTGGGCAGTGGGCTGATTGTCAATAACTATCAGCATCAAACAAGAGACTCAGTCCAGCTCATAGCTGTGCTGCTGTATGCAGCATGTGTTGCAGGCAACTCTTACCTAGAGGACAAAGTGAAAGGGATTATTCATCATGCCAGCACTGGGAAGGAGAGGAGTCTTACGGATGAAAATTACTTGGTTTAAACTCACAGCAAAGCTCCTCAGAGTGGCAGTGATCAGGATCATCTGCTTCACAGCCCTGTTCCCTGGCAGATGCTGTGGTGTGCTGGACAGCTGGAGTAGCTCCCTAATTTCTATGGGGACAGGGGTGTGAGGTGTGGAGAAAGGGAGAGATGACAGCAGGTCACCTTTGCACACAGGTCTGTTAACATCCCAGCCTTGATGCCATTAGAGGTGATAACTTCTGGCTGTGCCAGCCATCTCCTGCTGTACAGCCTGACGTGTACCGAGATGTAAAATGTGCCCAAGCACCAATGCACATAAAAACCTGAGTGGAAGACCAGACGTTTAAGAGGTCACAGGTGTGTTTTGTTTGTCTGTCACCAAAATTACATGATCAGGAGCAGTCCCAGACACAGAAGACAATGCACTTGTCCATCCCCAGTCTTTGGACTGAGCTGCTTGCTACTGCTAATAGTAACTATTAGGCAGTTGTATTGCAGAGCACCAGGGCCTGTCTGTCTATACAGACTTGTCTCTGAGCAGAGGTAGACAGCTGTCTGCAGCTGCTGAAAAGACCCTCCTGTCTACATGGTAACAGTAAAAGCAGCAAGCCCAAGTCTTCAGCCGCCTCCTCCCAGTTGGCTGTCCCCTACCAGAACAGCCCAGCCCGTCCTCCCTGGGCTACTACAATTCAGTTTGTCCTGCACTGTTAAGGGTCTCTGTTTTATAATACTCCACATACAGATATAGGTTTATTATAATTATTGCTATTTCTTATTTGTACTGTGCTTAATATTATAAACTGTGTGGAATGTTATATAAAGCCAGAAGGAGAGAGGAAAGGCAGTACTTAGCTGTACAATCTTTGTATTAGTGGGTAGAGACAGCCAAGACCTCTTGATCACTGAAGTCTCTTGGGACCTGGGAGATTGAGTTAGCAATGTTTTTTTTCGTCCTGCCATTACTCACCCCCCTGCAGCCCAAAAGCAATGATCAGTTCCCCACAAGGCTTTTATTCATGCCCGAGGTTACTCACGGTGTTTCCCAAGTGATGTACAATTTGTGGACTTGGGGCACTGAGTCAAGGAGGTGACTCAAGAGGCTCTGGTTGGTTCAGTGGCTGCCTGGCTCAGCTGTGTAAAACCAAGGCATGGAGGGAATTGCAGTTGCTATACAGAAATAGGTGTGGCTTCTCCTTCCCTGTGCGAACCATCCTTGTGTGGGCCTGCACTATTCCAATCAGCTCCTTGGCTGATTCACTAGTTGTGTAATTTATGTGTCAGTCACGACAGAATTATCAGACCAGTGTACACCTTATTCTGTGCTCCAGAGCTCCCTTTCAAGTTGAAGATGACAAGTTATAAGTTGGCTGTTTCTAAACCATGAACACAGCTTAAGCTCTTAAATAATGGACAGAACAAGCTGGTCTAACTTGGAGACCCTTTATCTTAGGACTCCCCTTGCAGAGTAAGAAGTGATTTAGATGTGCTGTGGCACAGCCCCCCTCCAGGAGCAGTGAATATGCAGGGTAGAGTTCTGCCTCAGTTTCTCAACTTTTTCAGAGCTAGCATCAGGTGCTGTAAACTGTTGGAGCATCTTTCACCAGGAAGATGGTGCTGTCTTCAACTGTAATTTGATCTCTCTAGCTGCCAGACTGAGGCATCGAGGCTTCTTTGTGTGCTGGGAGCAGGGAAAGCAGCAAACTGCATCTGGTAAAACATTCCCAGGTACATCCAGCAGCAGTGTGGCTCCACCTCTACATACTTCACCTTCTACAAGCAAAATTGAGCAGGACAAATGGGGGATGGAACGATGGTGATTGTTACCTCCAAGAGAAGCTCAAGGTGCCTCCCCTGCTCTAACCACCAGTGCACACACCACTGTTATTGCAGAAGTGGCAGCTGATGACCTGAAGTGAGGTCTGCTGCAGTTAATTGATTGTGCCAGCTGGACACCTGATTTGCAGTGACTCTGAGTACCTGAGATAATCACTGACTTCAGTAACAGGTGAAGCAGCTCAGGACCTCTCTAAATTATGTCCTTGATGTTGACACTTGCCCCGTAGGAACCTGAGGGAACTAATAATGTTTCAGCAGGCAGCATCTTCAACTCCATCTTCTTAAAATGTGGAGTCAGTGTTTCTTAAGATGTGATTTATTTTCAGTTTCCTCTTAAGTCACCTCTATGTCATACTCCACCTCAACCTTCTTTTCCTTTCCAGTAAGAAACTGGCAAAATGACTCATGAAGAGATGCTCCATGAGCACTTTGTTCTCAATAAGCATTAAACCAGTATCTTTGTCCTGACAACATTGCAGGGATTAAAATACTGTAATTTCACATTTTATCAAAATTTTGATGGCTCTCTTTTGTTTATACATAGATAAAGAGAACTGGTAGACAAAGGTAAAGGAAGGAGGAAATTCCTCCAGTCCTGAGATCATTATCTGAAAATGTGAGGTCCCACCTCTTGCTCTAGTGAAGTCTGTGAGCCATTGCAGTAAGTCTCCCTCATACTGATGGGTCTTACAGAGCCCAGGGCATTCAGTGCTGCCATTTCTTGAACACCTTCTGTCTGTGAGCAGTCAGGCTGTGTCTGAAGCACACACTGTGGATTGTGCTGGAAGCAGATGTCAAGCGAGTTGAACAAAGTGCAGTTGATAATAAGAGGGCAGTTTTTTATGTGTCATGTTCAAAGAGCACAAAGTTCAAAAAGCTAGAGCCACTTTTATTCTTTTTGGTCAAGGCTTAAGCCAAGTGCCGTTTGGCTGAGCCCCAGGATGAGCTCTACACCTCTTAATGACTTAATTGCCACCTGCAGCTTGTTTAGACAACTAAATTTCCCTTGATTAATGTTCTGAAGGCAGAGTAATGGATGCTTCCTCCATGCAGGCAGGAAATTATACTGCATAAATATCTGCCTGCTAAAGATAATGTAATTACAAGTTCTGGGATTTAGGAGATGCATTGATGAATTCTGAAGAAGTCTTGATCCCCATCAACGAATACAGGGAACACTGCCTTTGGAGTGGAGTGCAGTGCTGTAGAGCAGCCATGTCCCTGCACACCTTTGGAAATTTTCAATATGGAACTTAAAAGAACAGAGTACTATCTTGACAGCACACAGCTGCAGCCCCTCAAAAGATCTGTGCAAAAATCCACATGAAGTGTTAAGTTCTTTCAGGGGAACAAATCTGTCAAAATCTGTGTAGGGTGATAAAAGCCAAGGTGGATTCTGATTCTTGTAAGGAAGCACGGGGCACCAAATGGCACTGTCATGTTCAGTAGGGGGATAAACCTTTATACAAGGTATAGTTAAGCTTTAAAAATCTTTGCTGTAGGACACTGTACATACTAAAATGTACAGATTCAAAAACTAACTGGACATATTAATGGAAAATGTCTGTCAAAGAATGACTGCAATGCTGCTGCATTTGACTCTGTACACCAGGAAAATATCTGTTTGTTCTGTTCACATGGTCTTCCCATGAGACATGGTTAGAAGACAGGGTATTGAGCTAGATGGAGTTTTGCTTTGACCCACCATGGCTGCTCTTCTGCTTCAGTTCCTATTCAGTGAGAAGTTTGCAGGTAGTATTCATGGAAGACATTTTGTTCCTTACTCAGTTTGGTGTATTTTTATTTATTAACGTTGCTGTCTTTTGAATAGAGCAGAGATATCTGTGGGTTGGCAAGGCACTTCAGACCACTGACTTGAGTGTTTTTCAGCCAATTTGTAGTAGCTCATAGTTCAGCCCTGTGTATTTGCGAGCTTGCAAAATAATGCTTAGCTTGCAGCCAGCTTTTCAGTGGCATCAGCAGGTGCTTGTAATTTCCTATAAGAAAATGCCAAAACAGATCTCAAATCATGTATCAGAAAGTACTGCCACAACTATTCATGTGCCCTGACTTAAGCCTTCACACCTCTGTCTGGGATCTAAATAGTTAATCTACCTGAGCAAATAGGTAGGAGCCTTTCTTATTTCAATAAAGTTTGATTCCTGGAGGCAGATCTTTTTTTCCAGTGAGTGTCAGATAATTGGAAGGGTAGGGTGAGGCAGGAAACCACGACACGCCTTTGTTGGGACTTGTTAAAGAGCACGGGAATAGAAGAGCAGAAGAAGAGTGAGAATAAACCAGGTTAAATAAAGAAGAGGTGAACATTTTTGGATGATCACTCAGATTCCGCACACCTTTGGGAGGACATGATATAAAGTGAAGGTGGCAAATTTTTGGTAGAAAGGAAGCGACTAAGGAGAAAAACAGATTTTCAGTTCAGTAACCAAAGCACTCCAGGTAAGTTACATTACTAATAAAAGCAGCAAAAAAGCAGAAAAAGGGCTTCTTTTTTTTCTGTCTTCCAGATTCCTTTAAGAACAAGGCAAAATAAAGGAGGTGTTACTTTTTTCTGTGGGGAATGCAATATAAAAATAAGATTGTGTAAGAGCTGGATCATTTTGGTTTTCTGTTTGTCACTCTTTTAAAGTGAGTATCTGGTGAAAGGATAGGAGATAAGAAATGTGAAGCCAACCTACGGGTACATTTTTAATGCATTTTGTGAAACTACTGTAAAATAAATACAGTTTAGCTGAATGTTCTCTGTTCCATAAGGGTACCAGCATGGTGAATACAGATCATCTGTTGGCTGTTTTTAAAATTGAGCAGATCTGGAATGTGCTGGAAGAGTAATGATTGTAAATTTGAGCTTCAGATGGTGGGTGCAGGGTATAATATTAAGTAAGTAAACTGCTTTTGAGTGAAAGTTTATGTTGCCTTGGACAAACTTTGCTTTGTCTAAGACAGGGTTTATTTATCAGCAGTGAGTCATTTACTATGGACTTTGTGCCATATTTTTGTCATAGAAGATTATGAAGCACTGTAAGGTGGTTTTGTCACAATTAAGTGAGATGTCTGATTTGAGAATCAGTTTGAATCCTTCCTACAGCAGGTCTAGCAATTTGAACATAGTGGCATAAAGTGAAAGACTTGTCTTCCTTTCCTGTCTTCAGACTGACTTGTAGAGTGGCTTTGGGAAAGTTACTTGTCCTTCTGTGAGTAGCTGCTTCATCTGTGAAATGGTGACAGCAGCACTTTCCTGTTGTGCAAACACTTTTTTGATTAATACTGGGTTGTTTGTCTTCCTTTCTCTGCCAGAGGCAAGAAGTTGTGCAGGTCAGAATGGCCTTGCTTTGGCCCCTTTCTCTTTGAGTAGCTCGATTAAGTAGGGACGGTGAGGACACATTTTTGAAAAGAAGGCATCTGGCAGAGCAGAGTGATGTCTGGGCAGCACTTGTTGCTTGTGCTCTGGATATGAGCACATATTGGTGTCAAAGAAGCCAGGAGAGGTTGTGGGCAGGGCAAAATTTGGTTCCTACAGCATGTCCAAGCTTTGGTTGGACATCCAACCAGCTTCCCTGGCATTAACATCATCCAGGGAGTCTACAAAATGAGCAGATTTTAGAAGCATGGTTTGGTTGATTCAGTTCTAACTGTGTTGGTTTTAGTAAAATAACTCGAAAGGAACAGCTTTTAGAGCAGAATGAGAAAGTCAGATTCCTAGTCTGTGGGGTAAAAGAGAGATAAAGGGCTATTTTTTAAGCAGTTCTATTAGTTCCAGGATAGTGACACCTGAAAGGCTTGGTTAAGAGGAAGGGGCACCCTAAAAGACATTTGACATGATGAGAGACAGTCAGTGGCATCATTTGGAGTTGTCTGCTGAGTCTCAGAGTATTCATGATCAAAGGGTTCCACTGACATTAAATATTATTAATCTCAACACTTGTGGGTGCCTCTTTCTCCTAATGGAGTGTCTCACAGCTGGAGCCCTGTTAAGGGCTCTCTGGAGAGAGGAGAGAGCTGAAAGGATGTGCTGTGAGTGCAACAGCATTCTGACATGAAAACTGGGAGGACGTTGTGGAGGGATAAAAGAATCTGAAACATGCCTACTTTTAATTTTCCACTAAAATACATCCTTGTGGCTATTCACCTACCCTTTGAAAAATGTTTATAATAAACTTTATTACCATTTCACCCAATACCTAAATTCTAAAATAATAAGAGGGGTTCAAATGTCCCATCTCAGCCTGGCTCAGTGCCTTTGCCAGTGTGCTGCACTCAGGCAAGTGGCACAGGAGATGCAGGAGGCACCCTGCACTGTCAGGCTTTTGTGGAAAGCACATACCTGAGCGTGCCTTGCAATGCTGGGCAGCTGTTGCTGTCTTGCTTTCAGTGCTGTCCAGAGAGGAAGCACAAGTGTGGCAGTGCCAGACCTCTCCTGCTTCCTAGTGCCAATAATGTCTGCAAATTCCCTGTTTCTGTGGGTGCCACAAGCACTCTACAACCACTGAGCTTGTGTTGAAGTGGCCATAGGGGTGCCCTGTCTTATGCTGCCTGGCTTGTTTGAGAGTGATCCCACTTCACAAGTTCCTGCTTGTTGCTCAGGGATGATTCCAGTTGGCTTCTCTGATTCAACAGCACTGTTGCTTTCCACAGACATAGCCCACAGCTATGTCTTTGTGAATCCAGGTAGGAGCTGGTGAGATGAGTCAGTCCTGGCAGATGATGGAAATCCATCTCAGTCAGCCTGCTAGAGCCTGGGCTGGCTTTTGCATCCATGTGGCAAACACACATGCAACATGGATCAAAGTGCGCTGTGTGCTGGGGCCGGGCTGTGGCATGCATGGCTCCAAAGATGGGCTTTAACCTCTTGTAATTTTTTTTAATTGCTATCCCAGCAAGATATTCCCCTCTCTCAAGAGAAGGCAATAATGCAGAAGATACATTCACTACATGGTGGTGCTGGCCTCTTCCAGCATCCATGACCAACAACACCTCCCAGTAGCAGAGAGGAAGTGGAGTTCTGGGGCTACAAAGCAGTAGAAAAGCAGTTTCCAAATACAAAACTGTGTTCCTTGCCAAAAACACTGACAAAGCCAACAGTGCTGAAATCTAGATAAAAGCTTCCAGCATCTTTTTTTATGGAGAGGGCTTGAAAGATGCTTCCAGTGTTGATGTAGAAAGGAAGAGTAGCCAAGATATTGCCTTTCCTTGGAGGAACCCTTACCTTGCAGGAAACTGTCATCCTGCTGGAGGAGAAACTCTCCTAGTGCATATAGTTGCAGTCTTGCATATGTCTTGGAATCAACACCCTGGATCATCCCCTGGAAGTCCACAGTGTTAGCAAGCACTGTGAGGATTGAGCAGCATCCTGCTCCTGCCACGGTTGTGTAAGGACTTGGATGTGTCCTCAGGAACCCCTTTTATAGGGCTGTTTAGACAAGCTCAGGGTCAGCAGTGCAGAGTGAGGGCTGTGGGCACTGTGTTGTTCTCTGCAAAGTTCAGCTGAGTTTGTCATAGGAGGCTAAACTGGCTTGGCTGGCAGTGTGCCTTCTACACTCAAACTGTTCCTGTTCAGCTCTGGGAATAGCAGTTGTTGGCAAAAACAAAATTGAATCCGAACGTCAGATATTCCTGCAGATTCTCTGCTGCATCCTGCCCTGTGTCATTATACCTGGGCAGTACAAGCGTAACATCAGGGGGGCTACACTTTCCAGAAGAGTTAAGTGGAATCATGAGGATCAAACTCAAATGGTAGCTGTACTGGGGGCCACAGTCTTGGGTTCTGCCTCAAGATGAGCTTTAAAACTTGGAAGGAATTTCACCCAAAGCTTTTTTTTTTTAAACTCAGCCTTTTAAGTGTGTAGGTTTTGCTACAGCTGGACCTTTAAAGGGGAGACTTCAAATGTAGTGAAGGGTTCTACCCTATTGCAAGCTTGTGTGTAAATTAAAATCTCTTCTCATGGTTTGTGGCTGCACAAGATGAAATGTTATCTTAGAGAGACTAGGAGTGAGCAATTGTGTGGTTCCTTCTGACAGAAGTGTTTTCTCTTCTTGATGATGTTTCTTTTCCACAATCACATTTTCTTGTGGTATTTCTGCCTTAGCAGACAGTCATACCTCTACTAGAGATTATAATTTTGACTAGAAAGGGGTCCAAGTCATGAAAAAGAGTGTACACAGCATTCACAGCATTGATTCCAACACTTTGTAGACTGACCTGAGCTGGCATTAAATTAGATCAGATCCCAAAGCCACAGACAGGGTCCTCAAACTGTCACTGCTCTGCCTGTAAAGCAAGATAAAGCACTTCCTACCCAAGTTCCTTGCTGCCAAAAATAGCCAGTTTAAAGGTACGTCCACTCAGTGCTGTGGCTTTAGGATCAAAGTACCATGAGAATGCAGTATTACTGTTGACAGATCAACAGTACTCTGCCTAGGTTTTTCTGACAGTACTGGCAGAGTGCAGGTAACTTACTCCTGCAACTGCCTGCACAGCTAATCCTGTACTGTTGAGTCCTGCTCTGAGCAGATGTGTGGGAGTAGTGTTTGGATCCTGTGGTTTTCATCAAACCCTTATAGGGGCACAGCTGGAGACCAAAATGTAGTGCCACGAAGTCTGGATATAAATCCAGGTCTAAACTCAATCACTGAGTGGATTTGCTTCAATTGCCCCTGTCTCACCTGGCAATTGTAAAGCCTGTTGGCTTTACAATCCCTGCTGGTGTTTCAGTATCCAGTGTTGTAGGTGCCAGTCTATTAGTAATAATCATATGGCTCTGGAAGGGCACTGTAAACTCCCTGGCACAGATGTCTTCCAAGCAGTCTATTCTCCAGATGAAGGAAGCAAGTGGGACTTGTGGGGAGCTGTTGTCATTTCCTACTATTCATGGAGCTTTGAGTGCAGTCTCTCTGTTTTCCTTGCAGGTGGCAATGATATGGATTCTGTAACAAAGAAAACAAGGCAAGATGGATCAGAAGTTACTGAAAGACGTAAGGAGGAGATTTTATATTTTTATATCATACCCCAGAAAACCCAGAAGTGGATGGCAAGTTCTGTAAGGGGTTGAATGCTGATAAGAGGACTAGAACTAAATTCTGCTTCTGACTCTGGTCTCTCTGCTGAAGTCAGAATAAGGAATAGAATGGGCCAAGATCAGACATTTGGAGATGTGTATCACAACCTGATTGTTTAACCAGATGATTGCCCTGTGATAGCATTTCTAGCCAGTAGTGTGGACATTTGGATGCTGCTTCTACCTCTGATATCAATTCCCTGTGTAGCCTAGAACATGTTCTTTAGATATCTCTTTGGGGCTTTGTGTAAAATAGAGGCTAATTTCCTGCTGGCTGTATGGGAATTAACTAGTAGGAAGCTAATAAGGGGTCTGACCATGGGCTTTGTGGTTACAGCCATGGCTGTGGTTCAGAAGTGCCCAAAAATAATAATAGTTCCATGTTTTACAGGGATCTTGAAAAGACAAAAATCTTTCATAACAGTGATGTTCTTAGATATAGAAAGACCTGCAAAGAAACACAGCATTGTGTGCTAATGCAACCACAGTCCCCAGGCAGTGTGGTCTTAAGGGACTTTTATTTAAATGAGTTGATCTTCTTTGGCTGAGTCATGCTCCTGCATGGCAAATAAGTAGAACATTGATCTAGTTTGGCTATATTAACATGCCATTACATCTGCACCCTTTTCTTCCCTCAGTTATTACAGAGACTGTAACCACAAGACTGACGTCCTTGCCACCCAGTAAGTAATTTTCATTGCATTACTTCTGCTCAGTGTTCTGTGCCTCTCATGCTATTTGTCTGCATTATATCCATTATTTCCATAAATCCCTGGATGCAGCAGGTCTCAGTGCATGAAGATTTACACTCAAAGAAAAGTATTTTCAGGAAAGCCTTTCGCAAAATACTGGTTACTGTGGAGAAGGAAGAGTATGTAGCGAGCTGTCTGGGTATTATCAGAAGCAAAGCCACATACTCCACTAAGACTGGTAGACCAGACTCTCCATGGATTTAAGTCCAGATATAGAGTCTGCAGCCTCCTCTGCTGGGGTTGCAGTGTATTATTCTCCTGTCATCTTACCCAGTTGACAACAGTGAGTGAATCTTTTTGGGTAATATCAGAGGTCACAGGTCATTTCTACCTCTGTAGGGAAGTACAAGTACCAAGTAGGGAAGAATCCTCCATACTCTTTATCCCACCATATTCTTTATTAGCTTGCTGCAGCTGATTTGGAAAGGAATTGCACTATCATCCCATTTATGGTGAGGGTTAACAGAAGTACCCTTCAGTCTGTGTAGGGAGCAAAACTTTACAAAGTTTTTTTTTTTGCTTTTCCCACTCCACAGCTTTGGGTCCCTCCTGACTTGTCTTGCAGTGTCTTTGCTATTCTTATCTTCTGCCTTGAGAGAATGTCTCATTTTGTGCTCATCTCTTTCAGAAGGAGGGAGCAGCAGTGGGCTCAAAACATCATCCCACACTGGAGGGAGTGGAGTGGAAAAGAGGTCTTACACCCATGGCAGCAGCTACGTGACCTCAAGTAAGGAATGAAATCATTGCACAGTGAGGAAACAGAGGGCAAAGACAGCATAAATGGGCTGAGGAGATATGCAGAGCAGGGAAGTGGGATGAGCCAGAGGTAAGGAAAACAAGGTTTGTGAAAGTAGAAGTGGCAAACACATACTCAAAGCAGAGGTATTCCTACCCTAAAGTTGGGTTTGAGGATGGGTGAGTAAAGGACAAAATTCCCATTTTCCACAGAGAAAAACCTGATTTCAGGA
This sequence comes from Pseudopipra pipra, assembly GCF_036250125.1. Classification (NCBI taxonomy): domain Eukaryota; kingdom Metazoa; phylum Chordata; class Aves; order Passeriformes; family Pipridae; genus Pseudopipra; species Pseudopipra pipra. Next base: position 25,238,856 of record NC_087556.1, on the reverse strand, counting down.
GAACAACAACAAAAAATGCCATTCCCACTGTTTCTAAGAAGTCATTCAGAAATTGAATTTTCCTTCTTACATTTTTTTGCAAATCACAATCTTTCTGACCATTTCTGTTCTAAAGACAGTTTTGATTAATCTTTTTATTGGTCTTGCCGAGGGTAGAATATTATTAAAGAATTTCCTAGAAAAGGTTTTCTTGTGTTTGTGTGTCCATGGCTTTAGCACTTTGTACAGTCTGCCAGATTTTCTAGACGTGCTAAATCATTATGTGCTGCCTACTCCATGAAAACAGGATTCTTCTCTGACAGCATTCTTTGCCCAGCTGTTAGATTGTCATAGCAAAAGTTTCTAAATAATAAGGTTCCTAGCCAGGTATCTGACTCACCTTTGTCTTGTGAACTGCTCTCTAGTTGTGAGGTCTCAATGCAAATCTGTCCAGCTCAGAGACTTAGGGCATCCAGTGTGTAGAACCAAGGGCTTATCAGTCACAGTCACAGCTGTGACTTATCTTGCTGAGGGCATGTTGTTTTAACTGTAGGTGGAAGTGGTAGATTGAATTCAACATCATCATCCTCTGGCTACAGACAAGCCCAGTCTCCCAGCTCTACTCTCACCAAATCACCTGGCTCAACATTTGAAAGGAAAACCTATGTCAACCGCCATGCAACTTATGAAGGTACCACAGAACACGCCACAAAAAGGAGGCCATGTGTATTGCACTCTGAGGGCACATTAATGCACATTAATGTCCCCAACAGCACAGGAATCTCATTGTGGTTTTGCTGGGAAATAAGCCAGCAGGGACACATTGTAATTATTAAGTCCTGTTTATAGTAATGCTCATTCCAAAAAGGAGTTGTGGTATATATTGTTGAAAGACATTAGCAGCTCTTTCATGTGATCCTGAATAGCTCTTTTTTTAAAATGGAAATGTTTGCTGCCCACTGGGGTTAGACAGTTGCCAGGAAGACATGTTCTGAAAGCTTTTAATGATCTTGTGCAAAGTATTAATTAACACATTTCTGTTCTTTGCAGGGAGCTCCAGTGCCAACTCTTCTCCTGAGTTTCCCAGAAAAGATTTTGGTATGTTCTTTTTAGAGCTGTTCCTCTGAATGTTGTGGCAAGGTCATGTGAGTTGGTGACTACAAAGGCTTTTTGCACATTGCTGTGACTTGCTGTACCTGTGCTGTCTCTGTACTGGGCAGTCAGCGCAGCTCCATGACTTTGGAGGAGTTATTTGGGACTGACATTAACAGCTGACAGCCAGGTCTGTAGCTGACATATTCGAACAGAGGGTGCATACTGTGTGTCTGCTACTCTCAACTGCTTTTGTGATGCTCCCCATATGACACAGGACATGGACAGGAGAACACAGTCATGGGATACTTTATAGCATTCCCTCCACCCTTACCCTCTACCAAACTGGGAGAATAGCTGCAAGAACAGACTCTTAGGATTTTGAGCCATTGCTGGATATGCTCTTCCAGTTGCTCTTTTCTAGAGTATAATAGATGGAAATATGAACAGGCTATCAAATCATACAGTTACACTGAACACTGGTGGCAGGTATGAGCTTGCCCTGTCCAAACTCTGAGCTGCTGATTTTACTCAGCAAAGATAATGAAACATTATGATCAGGCCATCTTTCTGACTCAGAGAGGAAGCAGGGTCTCACAGCACACAGTGTTGGTCAGTGGGGTAAACAGGCCTATTAGATTCCTTTTTTCTATTTGAAATGAGAGATCACCATCTATGAACAACATTTCTGTGTAGAAAAGGAAACAGCAGTAGGTCCAGAAATGCTAAAGGTGCTACTGATTCTTCAAGGTATCTTATGGTCTAAAGGAAGCCTGGTAAAAACTCTAACAGTTCAATTGCCCCAGCTGTGCCCCAGGAAAAGTTACTGTCTGAATCTGAGCACTCTGAGCAAGATTGGTGTGTTGCCTTCCAGAGATGTCACAAGCAGTAAAGACTAACACTGCTTTTTTCTCATTGCTGTTCACAGCATCTACCTCCACCAGAGGGAGAAGCCAAAGTCGGGGTGAGTGATACTGTTCTTTGAGAAAGCTTCTTTTTTTCTTCAGTGTAATTCAGGTGTGTTAAATGGACCCATTCTTTAGCTGGAATCCATCAGTCCACGTAGAGCAGTCAGATGAGGTACGTGAATTTACACCACTGCAGATGTGAGCCATTTATCTGTAAGCAGTTGTTTAAACAAGCCTGGTGTGAAAATTGACCCTGTTGAAGGTCATGGTGGTTTGGAGTGTGTCAGAAAGGAGGATCTACTTGGGAACCTGGACATCTGAGGGCATAGGACATAGTCTTCTGTCTTGTCTGTTCACTACAATAAACTTAGTCCATCCATACTCTGGGACCTGCCTCTGACATATTTACAGTAATTACATTCATGTTTCTCCCACTGTGATCTGTCTTGCAAACCATAAAGCCATACCCTGAAGTGATATCATGCTGCTGGTAAGGAGATGGGGAGGAAATTGGGGAGTTGCTGTGGTCTGTGTAGGCAGCTCACTGTAAAGCTCTACATTGTTTAAATCATTCAGTTCTTCTAATAATTTATTAACAGTGTTGGGGAAAGAAGGATTATATTAGTTTGTAAGAGTATAATATCTGTTCCCAGTTGGTTGAAGAGGAACTTATAATGTTACTTTATCCAAGTTAATTTTAGCAGTGGATATAAATCAAAGTATACTCTTGCACACTGCTCCTGCAGAGTGTCACATTTCCCAATTATTCTGCCTCAGATTGTCACAGTCTCCTCTAGCACACTACATACCTGAGCTCCCATCAGAACTAGGCCTTACATAATAGAGCAGACACCAGAGAATCAGGTCCAGCTTCTCATATTACTTCAGAAAATAATTCTAATCCATCAGCTTCTCCACATGAATGCCAAGATAGTGTTTCTTTTATAGTGCATGCGCTGTCAGATTTCATCTTGAGAAGCATGTATCACATGTCCTGGCTGGCTACTTTGCTTGTGGGAAGCAAGCTTAAAGGGTTGCCCCAACCAAATCACATTAACTTTGTAGTCTTTTGTGCTGGACAGAAAAGGTCAGTTATAATGTTGAGTACCTGGTGATAATGTTGGCTTAAAACTGGCCTGGTTACATTCAGTGAGCCAAAAGAGAAATCAGCACATGATAAGAGACTAAACCATACAGCCCATTGCAGAGATGGCAGTGTGAATTTTACCCAAGAAGTAATAGGGAATTTGTGTATTTAATAAGCTTCTTTTGACTCTGTAGTTTTTTCTTCAGAAGGACAATAAAAATAGTATTTATGCTGAGTGGGGATATCAGTGTGATTGAGGACTGCATAATTAGGCCTTCAGTATGTCTGGCGATAACAACAGCATTGACTTCAACAGAGGCCCTCAATGAGTGAAATATAGCTCCCTGGAATTTTAAGTAACAAACTGTGACCCCAAAACAAAAAGTCACCCAAACCAATTTACAACCAGTTCGCATGGGCCATGAGCGGTGCTCAGATCAAGCAGCAAGACAGCAAGATGGATCATAAACAGCAAGAAGGAAGGCATTCATTTCAGCCTGAAGATTCATTCCAGCCCAGGGCACAAATGTATCTCACTCCATATTCATGATCTGTTCTTTATCTTCCCAGAGAGTGAAATACGAGTCCGGCTGCAGAGTGCATCTCCCTCTGGCAGATGTAAGTGCCATGGCTTTTATTCCAGGGGTATCAGGGATAAGATAGAGGATGTTGCTGCTAGGGGTATGTCTGCAGTGTCTCTGGAACCCAGTCTTCATGATGACAGATAGCAGCATGTCATTCTCTTTTTCCTGTCAAGAACATTAATTTTTCTCCCCTCTCTGAACAAGGAAGCATGCTGTGGGCTGGGTGGTGGTCTTGCAAAGATGTAATTTTACTTAGTTCCAGAAGCAAGGCTGTAAAAGTACTTAGTCCCAGAAACAGGCCTCTGAAGCTTTGTTATTAAGTGGCACCCCTAGAAAGTAACAACTTCATAGATACTCAGGTAAATTCCACTGAATGATTTATCAGAACAAGATTACAGATCAGTGAAACAATGGCTTTTGGGTGACTCTGGACCCTTGTCTTTTCCTGCCAGGGACAGAGTTGGATGACGTGAAGCGTTTGCTGAAAGGAAGTCGATCAGCCAGCTGCAGCCCCACACGATCACCATCAAGTACACTCCCGATCCCAAAAAAGGCTGTGGTGGAGACAAAGATGGTCACTGAGAGCTCTCAGTCAGGTACTTGGCTATTACCCATGTTGCAGTAATTCCAAGGAGTATTTGCCCTAAAAAATACTCAGTTGCTAAGAACATTCAGGTAAGAATACATGATCTCTGTTCCAGACAGAGGCAAGAATACGGGAAAAGGGTCAGAATGCTGAAAGACTGTCCAGATGTTGCCATAACAAGACAGAGTAGCTTTCTAGTGACTAGTCTAAGTTCCATAAATATAAGCCCATTCCTACCACGACCAGGTTTAATTCCGAGGTATTTCTGGCAGAGATAAGAGCTCTAAATGAATATATCTGAGAGTGATTTGATCTCTTATCTCCAAGCAAGATGGAGATAGCAATGAAGACAAAATTTCAGTGAGTGTTGGATTTATTGGCAACACCACTTGATAATAACTCATTAGGAACTGTACTGTCAGAACAAGGGGGAATGGCTTCAAACTTAGATGTTAGGAATAAATTCTTTACTGTGAGATTGGTGAGGCAGTAGCACAGGTTGCCTAGAGAAGTTGTGGATGCCCCAGTGTTCAAGGCCAGGTTGGATGAAGCTTTGAGCAACCTGGTCTAGTGGAAGGTGAATGATCATGCTACCAGGTCAGTCTTTATTCCATTGGTTAAAATTTGGGTGGGCTGTAATCAGCTGACATTTGAGGTCAGTTACACCACATTAACTTGGAGTCTTTGTGTTGATTCCACGAGGGTGATTCAAATTTAAGGCAGATGAAATTGTTTGCCATATAAATCTGCAGTGCATGCTAAGCCACAAGCCTGGTCTCATTGAAAACACTTCTGTATGTTTGTTTGTTTACAGTGTCAGGGACATATGACACAACCATACTGAATACTGCCCTCCCTTCATACATGTGGTCCTCCACTCTGCCTGCTGGGTCTTCCCTTGGTGGATACCATAACAGCTCCTCCTTGATCAATGCCATGTCTCACTCCACGGGATCAGGTATGGATGATCCCAACCTGTACTGCCTAGGTTTGAAGGATGTAACTCTACCCTGAAACTGGGTCAAAAGCAGTGTTTGGGTTTTTTTTGCACTGCGAGAACTAAAATGATGGAAGAATCAAGATGGCAAGGGATATGCTTGATTTTTTTTTCTGATTTTTTTTTTTTTGTAATTTGGTGCTCTCTGCTTTTACACTGACTGTATCTGAAAATCCTTCTTTGTGAGGATCTATTGTCCTGACTGTCTGACTGTTGCTAAACTTTGATGATAGTTTTATCAATGAGGTCAAGCTCACATTCCCCTTAAAAATTAGTTTCAGACTCTAATTAAATTGGATTACCTGGCCCATTGTAAAAGTGACTCATACACTGAAAATGTTATAAGTAAGAGTTGAGTGTGCTTATACCTGGTAAGGCCCACTTTTAAATGCTGCATTTCCCATCTCTGGAGAAAAACCACACAAACCTTTATCATGGCATACTGTTGAAAGTTTTGCTTTCTCTCACTGTAACATGATTGCAACTTGTTTGAGGTAAGAGTTTTTCCTGTTTGTCAGCTCAGTAAAATGGTGGTTTGTTGTCATAGTTTTCAAGATTTTTCCTCTGTGTAATTATTATGCATTTTCAGTAATTGCATTTCCAAGTTGAATCTTAATTTCTGTGACTGTGCCACTGACCTTTGGGTACTGGATTTCTTATTTCAGAGAAGTAATAACATTTCACTTCCTCTTTTTGCAGTTTTTGGTGTTCCAAATAATCTGGCTCCCAGCAATCATACTCTGAATACAGGCCTGAGCTCTTCCTCTACAGGTCAGATTTTTCTTTTCTTCTCTTCAAACTTTGACAGCAACACATTTCTGGCAGACACGTGGAGTGAAATAATGCCTATATCCCAGTTTCTCTCCTGTTCCTCATCTCAGTGTTGGCAGCTTGTCTGCACACCCAGTTATTCAGTTACAGTGGGTTTATTCTGAGTTGGCCCAGTCTAGCTGCTGTTAGCTCCTGTCTATTTTTGTCTGGGAGGCAGGAAAAAGTAGAGATTTTCCAAGGAGAATTGTTTGTCTATTGAAAGACACCTGTTAGGGCAGCCTGTTTCTTCCCTAGAACAACTCAGGGCAATGCTTTAGAAAACAAACTCCTATGTCCTAGTCCATAAAGGCCCACTGCTTTTCTGTCAGTTTTCCCTGTAATTTCCCTTTGCTTCACCTGGCTCACGGCTTCTGGCAGACTCTCTTCAATGTCACTAAACCACGTTTCTGCCTTTCACAGTCACACATGCTATGTCTGCACTGCACAGTGCCATCATGCAGGGTCTCTGACTGCATGATGAACAGAGTGTACAAGAGCAGTCTATACAGTGATTCTGACACCAAAGGGGCTACCTTCCAAGCTGTTTGCTTGTCTCTGGGCAGTAGTTTGACACATACAGTGTGCAGGTATCTCCTTAAATTTCCCTAAGTCAGTCCAAGCCAGTTTGCTGAATTTTCCTTTTTCCCAACTGCCCCACCTGCAAAAATGTCCATGCAGCCATGAGAATAGCCTTGTAATATAACTCAAGATAATGTTTTAAAATGGTCACCATTACTGTCCTGGGCCAACAATATCAATACAGCAACGTGATCTAAGGAAGAAATGGTCAGGCCTGTGATGCCTCCAAACAGCTGGTGAAATTTGTTGGGAGAGGTCATTATTATCACTGGGTTTGGTTTGGTTTTAGCCAGAATACCACCTGTGCTGTGGCATTCCTATAACTGCCATTGCAATGTTTTTCTTTGTAGTGTTTGGAGTTCAAAACAACCTGTCTCCAAGCTCTTCAACCGTGACCCAGAATGCTACTGCAGCCTCCGCAGGTCAGAAACAAAGTAAGCCTGGAGAAAGGGCCACCAATGTGTGCTGCCTTCTCCTACCTTTTCTGTAGTGACTAGAAAGTTCTTATTGACAGAAGATCCCTCATTACTATCTTCTTGGTGCGATATGAAGGGATATTGAGCAATGTTTCCTCTGCTTTGCATGTGCAGGAACAGCTCCCAGTGCCTATGCACTAGAGATTTGCTGTTGGGGAAGCCTTTGATTGTTTGAGTTGTCCTAGGTATGCTGAATGAGAAAAGATTGCTGAAATGGTTTGCAACCCAAGGTTGGTGTGTGTAGATCCCTTGACATCCTTCATCATTGTCATTCTTGAATTTCTTCTTTGCAGCATATGGGATGAAAAACACCTCTCAGAGCAACACCACGGCAAGCACTGCTGTGTCTGCTTCAGCAGGTGAGTGTGTCATTATAGCTGCTTGGGTATGGCCTTGTACATGCATATCATAATAAAAACAATTAGAGATTTAGCCAGCTGAGTGACACTCAGGTGCAAAACTTGTCAGTAGCCAAGTCTCCTACCAGTATCTTTCTGAAAAGAGAGTGAGTCAAAAGTTAAGAATGAACAAATGAGCTGATTTGATTCAGATCTCCCCCATCCTGTGATAATTTGGATTATTTAATTGCAGCTATTTCTGTTCAGCAGGAAGGAAACTGGATAGAGGAGCACGTACTTCATTTGAAGCCAAAACATTTGCAGGGTTGCTCTTGAACATAATTTTGCAGTAGTACCAGCTTCAACTACTCAAAACTAAAAGAATTGACTTACACGTTATCAGATTAGGGTTTTTTTAATGAGAGAAGTTGAAGTCTTTCTAGTGCCCTTTGTCCTTGAACAGTTGAAATTCATCTTTTCCATCTCTTTTGTGCAACTCTGAGTTATAAATGACTTTTCTTTTTTTTTTGTAAGGAAAGCCAAGTTTGTTTTGTAACCCAAGGACTCCCAAAGGAGTCCCAAAGGCTTAAAAATAGGTGTAAAGACCACAGAAGTTATGATAACATTTATAACAAAGGTTTGCTCCAGGTTTCTGCTAGAGTAATGGAGTAATACTATTCTGGTTATCTTGATTTTCTATGTTGTGTCAATTTGTGTGCAAATTCACATTTGTACACCATGGCAGGCATACTTGATAATGCCTAGCGGCGCAAGAGTGACCACAGTGATGGCTTTGAACCTTGTTTGGCCTGTGCCAAACCTCAGTAAACTGTAGTTTAATGTCTCCTAACCCTGCCTGGCTCCCAAGTATGTGGAGGGCTTTGTGCTTTACAGAGTAGCTCCTCAGCTTGGGCTGTGCTGGCTCTGCTGACCGCTGAATGTCACTCTCAGGCTGGGTTTCTATGATTCCATAGTAAGTGTGTTTGAGAAGTGGAGAGGTCATTCAACAAATCCCTCCCATATGTGATTGAATTCCAGATGTTCTCCATTCCTGGTAGCAGTTGCTTCCCTGCTAGTGAAATACACATCTCTAAAGAAACCTAGTGACGTGCACAGCTCTCAGCTTCAGGGACCACTGTGTCTCTCACAGGGTGCTCATAGTAGTGGCAACCCCAATCACAATGTGACTACCTATTTTAATGAACCAAAGTGGTGTGGCATGTAGTTATGAACTCACACTCATCTCCTCTTCTTTATCACCTTTTACCGATATTCCAGGAGGAGCTGTCTTGAGCTCCCAAGGAGATGACATTTTGCGTAAAGACTGCAAGTTCCTGCTGCTGGAGAAGGAGAATGCCCCAGCAAAGGAGATGGAGCTCTTGGTTATGACAAAGGACAGTGGCAAAGTCTTTAATGCCTCTGCCACTGGGCTTAATGGAGGTAACTTCCTTCTTTTGGGACATGTGTATATTCTGAGGGCAGAGAAGTGAAGTTCTGGCAGGCAGTCCACCTTTAACCATGTCAGCTGCAATCTGGGTCTAGATTTTGCATTTGAAGCACCAGAGCATGCCGTGGATATTTCACAAAGCTCAGGAGCTTTGAGAGCAAAAAAACTAGATCTGGTTTTAACAGGCAGAGCTATTGTGTCTTCCCAATAAAAATATGCATTTTACCAATGAAAGAAGATAGGCCTGGTTCAACTTCTGATGTAATGTTTTTAATTATATTTGATTCCTATTCAGGATCCTTTGCAGATGATACCTTGAAGAAGGAGAAGCAGGGATTTTCTTCCTCTTATGCTGCAGATACTGGCCTAAAATCAGATGCAAATGGTAAGAGTTTGTCCCTGTGGAAATGCAATAGAATTTTCTCCTTTTGTCTCCATTACTACCATTCCCTTTCAAGCCCCTACTCTAAGTTTTGTCGTGTAAAGTAAGATTAGTAAAATCTCTTCTACTGTTGTTAAAACAGGAGGACTGAAATCCATGCCAAAAAGAGACAAAGAAACTTATGCAGGTAAGTGACACAACTCAGACTTTCATTGAAAGAAGCACCAAAGCACAATATACAAAAAGCAACTGTTCCTGAGGGACATGGGTGATCTCTGTGCAATGACATCAGAGAGAGGAAATATTCAGGAGGCTACCAGAGAAATTGGTACCAGTGGTTTGATTCTAGATGAGTGGGCAGTTGAGGTAATCTTTTATTGCTAGAGAAAATCAGATAGCAGACAGTTCAACTGCATCCTGTTACCAGGACAGATTTTGGGGGAAGAGAGGGCTCAGACAGACCATGTTGACTATTGAGCCATTTTTGGCTCAAATCTGTCCAAAAGATTGACCCCCAAGCAGACAGTTTTTTTCAGCTGTTATTTTAAAATGCACTGGGTGTTGTGTCCTGTTGGAATTCCCTTTGGAAATACTGTTCCTGGCTTCCACAGGGATTAGAATTACACTCACCATGTGCGGAGTGTGGTGTAAAGATTTCTTTTCCTAGCCTTTTGTATAATGGATTAGAACTTGGTATCCTTATTGTAAGAGATTCTTATCTCTGAAGTCAAGGAACTCTTCATTAACCAGGAGACTGCTCCTTCTCTCTTCCAGAAATACGAAGTGGTGATGTGGGGGGTGCAATTGGGTCAGCACCATCCTGGTGTCCCTGTGGTTCCTGCTGTACCTGGTGGAAATGGCTCCTGGGTTTACTTCTAGCCTGGTTGTTTCTCTTTGGATTGCTCTTTGGACTCATTGCTCTGGGTAAGAAATAAGTGAGGAACAAAATGGTGAATGGGATAGAAAGACAGAGGATGTAAGCTGGCAAAGAGGCCAAGCACCAGAGATACCGAGGCAGAGAACTGAGGAGCACATTCAGCTTGATGGTGACTGCCACTAAGATACTAAAAATGGACAGAAAGAATGGATGAGGAATATAAACCTTTGATGAGGAGTTACCTAGTCTTGGGGTGAGCAGGATAGGAAAGCTCCTGAGATCTGAGGTCTTACAGCTCTGGGACTAAATTGCCATTTAAACTTCAGATATCCCTTCTGGGAAAAAAAAGGATACAAAGAACTCTGCAAAACTCGTTGGCCATAGCAATCTGACACAGTGTTGCCATGTCCCTGCTGATAGCAGAAGGTATTTCAGACCTGCATATGTGGCAGAATATTCCATAGCATTTTCCTTTGACCTTCCAGCGGAAGAAGTGAGAAAGCTGAAATCTCGTGTGGAAGACCTGGAAAAAATCAATGGTGGCCTCCTGGCAATTAACCAAGGGAATTCAAAATTAGAAAAAGATGCTAGAATAGACTTTCTTCATGGTATCTCACCCTCCTCGACCTTCCCTTATGAAAATGAAGAGTCAGTCTGGTTGATGGTGAAGAGCAGACTGAACAAGGAAATGGAACGAGGTGAGCAAATTCAATACCTGTGATGCTGCATGAGACCAAATGATTTCAAGGGGAAAGGGGGCATTTGCTTGCCCATGGGCCTGAAGACTAGAACTTTTTGAGTTCAATGAAGTCTGTCAAAAGTAGTGTCCTCTCCTATCCTCAGAGACAGACTATGCTGGATCTCAGGGTGCTGCCTCTAACATTGGTGGTGCATCCCTTAAATCCAGGAGAAAAGGGAGAAGAAAGAAAGTTGTAGGCATGCCATCCTGGGCCAGGATATATCATGTTTGCTGTAGCAAGCGTGTTTTCCACTTTGGAAAACCTATAGAGAAAAATGAACCCACACCTTTTTTCTCATACTACTTTTGTTAGCAAGGGAAAGATTATTTACTTCCATTTAGCAGAGGATGGAAAGAGGTTGACAAAAGACAAGCCTACATTCTCCCATCTTTCATGGGTTTCATGGATTCGTAAAAACAAATTTACTGTGCTGCCTGTAGCCTCAAAATCCAAATAGATGGATCCTTGTAGGTGAAATGAGTAGCTGCTCTCTTGTGTAATGCACTCTAATAGCCCCTTCACTTCCTGTTACAGGCTACTTCCGAGGGGAGAAAGGAGAACGTGGTGAGAAAGGTACAGCCATATAGTCCTTCTCTTCCCTTGTCCGATTCCTTGGCTCTGGCAATGCACAACTTTGGGAGGGGATGTTGCCACAAGGGGCAAGGGGCAGTGAGGAAGATGAAGATGGTTTATGTTAAACAAAAGGAATCATAGAATTGTTTAGGTTGGAAAAGACCTCTAAGATCATGAAGTCCAACTGTAAACCTAACACTGCCAAGTCCACCAGTACATCATCTCCCTAACTGCCACATCTACGTGTCTCCAGGGACGGTGACTCAACCACTTCCCTGGGCAGCCTGTTCCAATGCTCCATAAGCCTTTTGGTGAAGAATTTTTTTGTAATATCCAATCTAAACCTCCCCTGGTGTGGCTTGAGGCCATTTCCTCTTGTCCTATTGCTTGTTACTTGGGAGAAGAGACCTACCCCCACTTCACTACAACATCCCTTCAGGCAGTTGTAGAGAGTGATAAGGTCTCCACGGAGACTCATTTTCTCCACCCCCAGCTGCCTCAGCTGCTCCTCACAGAATGTGTGCTCCAACCCCTTCACCAGCTCTGTTACCCTTGTCTGGACTCACCCCAGCACCTCAATGTCCTTCTTGTAGTGAGGGGCCCAGAACTGGAGACAGCACTCGAGGTGCCTCACCAGTGCCAAGTACAGTGAGACGATCACTTCCCTGGTCCTGCTGAACTAAAGCTAGTTTTCCATGTAAACTGTAGAGTCTCTGATCCCATGCAAAACAATATAGGAGGCCAAATCTTGCATTGTGCCAATATGAAAGGCCAGATTATGGTTGTCACTAGTGGGATGGGTTTGATCCTGCACTATTCAATTATGAAGTGTCCCTGTTCACCCTTAACTCCTTCATGTTTCAGTGAAGGTGGGAAAGCAACTAGAAAACCAAAATGAATGAGTAGTCGTGGGAGATATCTCCAGGATGTCTCCTGATTCAACTTTTTTTGCGCTTTTCTCAGGTGACATGGGAGTGCAAGGTCCCAAAGGTGAGTCTGGAGTTACATGCTTTCTCAGGTAGATTGACAGCCTGCCATAAGGTCTGGGTAGCAAACGGATTTTTGCTACTCCAGAAGTTGGAGAAGCTGATGTTAGTTATCTGTTAGTTCAGATATTGTTGTGATGGTTGGGGTTTTTTCCTCTTCTTCTTGGCAAAGAAAATTTTAGAGTTCATAGTAGAAAAGAGAACAGATCTCACTTTGAATTTAGAACTTCTTTCACCTGGATGAAAGTCATTCCTGAAGCCAGGCTCTACCTGGTTTAATCACAATGTGAAGCACAGAGTGCTTCAGAGGATTTTGCATGGTGTGAATGATTCAGTTCTTTACATAAATACAAGGGAGACAGTAAAACTTGTAAACATCCTAGGAACATAAACTACTTTTATGGAGGTGAGGGTCAGTCAAAGTGACAAACAGGGAAGACAATATTTCCCACTGACTGTTTATTTCTTTGTCTCTGCAGGAGACCGAGGACTTCCTGGTGTTCCAGGTGAGCTATAGTACAATTCCCCTTTGAGGGAGGACATTTAGTGACATTACTGTAGGCAGGAACAAGTTTTGCACTGCAGATCTAGCTCAGGGTGGTTCACTAAAGAGTCAATATTTAGCATAGACTGTATCACTTGATTAATATCTTGGTGCTGAGCTACAGATGCACCTTAGAGACTTGGTTACAAGCAAGGCCTTGGCCAGACTTCCACTTAGTTGAACGTGCTGAATTAGGGGTTGTGAAGATCCCCCTCTACCACTGAAAGAGTCCTACAGCTGCATAAGTGCTTAGCCCAATTTCCTTGTGCTTGTATATATTGTGTTCTTCTAAAGACATCCCTGTTCAAGTGCCCACCTTCTGAGTAATGTATTCTTTACCTCAGCTGATTAATCCCTCCAGGCTTCAGGTTCTCCTAATTTGCATATTATTCTTCCATGGTGCAGAGTCAAGAACTCTGAATATTTGTTGTGTTTTTCTTTCCAGGCATTCCTGGTCCAATTGGGCATCAAGGACCAGAAGGACCAAAAGGACAGAAAGGCAGCATGGGTAAGGCTTTCTGTCAGTGCTGTGAGTCTTTCACAACTGATTGACAGTGGCATGGGAATACAGGCACCAGACTGGTGTGACCATTGCCTTCCCCAATGGAGGTGGCTATGAATCCTTTTGCCCAAGGCCTCCTGTAGACACTTTATTTTACATGGCATTTGTTTCCTGTAGGTGAGCCTGGAATAGAAGGTCCCATGGGACAAAGAGGTCGAGAGGGTCTACCAGGGCCTCGAGGGGAGCCAGGACCACCTGGATTGGGAGAAAAAGGAGACAGAGGTAGGAACCAGGTGTCTCGTTGCATAAAACAGGGATGGACAAAAGCTGGAGTTTGCTCCCAATTTATAAAACACCTCAGTGGCAGAATTTGACTTCATTATTCCAATCCAGATTTCACATCAGACATTTCCCAGCATAAACTAATATGGCCTAAAGAATTCCTTTTGCCAAACTTATAAGGGGTAAACAAGGATTGTTTTGGTTTGCCAGATCTGACAGTCAAGTTTGAGTCTGACAGAACCAAAAACTCTTTACTATAAAGATTGTCTTCTTCCCTGTTATCCCAGTCACCAAAGCTGGGGGATTTGTCTTGCTGAAGCCCAGGGAGCTCATATCTTTTTCTTGAACAATGCATGCCTGTTTGGGTGTTTTGAACTGACCAGCAGATTATTCATGACACTTGTCAGAGAAAGAATAACAGGAGATGGGATAAGGAAAAAATGGGAGTACAATTATATTCTACTGTGACTGTTCATGCTCTTATTTTGCAGGTGCTATTGGTGAGCCAGGTCCTCCTGGGCCACCTGGACCCCCAGGTTCTGCTGGCCTAAAAGGTAAATAAGAAGATGGAGAGAGAGGACCTAGCAGAGTGGTTAGGAGTAAACAAGCACCCCAGCTTTCCTGTTTCACTTGTGTTGCTCTGCAATAACCAGAAAAGTGAACTAATGCTCTCAGTTTAGATAAAATTTACTTTAGTAGTTACACATAACCTTTACAGCAATAAATTCTTGGAGATTTTTAATGAGAATGGGGAGTGGCAGGGAAGTTTCTCAAAACACCAGTCTTTAAGGTGTGTGATATTTCCAGCTGTTTTTTTCTTTGCTTTCAGAAATAATAAGGTAAACTCCATTTCCCTAACAAACTTCTAAAGAGTTACAGCTCTACATTCCATGTAACTGAGATAAAAATTTTACTGTAAAAAATGGGTCCCATGTGAAGCACAGATCTCAGCATTTCAGTCAAGATGGAAGGATTGTGTCTCTTTAGGGAAAACACTTCCTCAATGTCACAAAGAACTAAGTTCTGTAAATTCGTCCTGGTTTTGAGGATGCCAGTGATGCAAATTCTTCCAGTGGCTGGGGAAATTCCAATCTGCTAAACATCTATTGGGTTATGGATGTTCTTAGGCAAACAGAAATAGATTTGTTCATTTTCTAATTGTGATGTTACTGAAAGAAAATCTGTGTTCCTTGTTCACAGGTCTTATGGGTTCTCCAGGCCCACAAGGTCCTCCAGGTGAGTGCTGCATTCCTTTGCTATGGCATCTAGAGACTAGGGAAAACAAAAACAGAGTGACAGCTTCTCACAGTTTTTCTGCTTCAGTGATGAATTGTGGTGAGTTGGATGAATTAAAACCCCCGTTTCATTTTTGTGCAGGTCCTCCTGGCCTACAAGGATTTAGAGGAGAAGCAGGTCTCCCAGGTGCTAAAGGTAAGTTTCTCTTCCCCCTGCCACTTAGAGCAGCACTGGCTGATGTGCTTTGCTGGCACTGCTTTGAGCAGCAGACTTGATCTGATTTTGATGCTATGGGCAAACAAAAGCATAAGACTGAGGAAAAGGGAGGAGAAACCAAACAGTGATTGCAAGCAAATATTGAGAAATACAGGAGACCCAGAGGTAATAGAGTAGTCTAGGTGAGGAAATGCATTTGATGGATGGAGCCGTATTGAAGAAAAGGAATTTCAGTTTGAGTTTGTCTGCTATCAGAGGATCTGTATTCCCCATGATTTTTCTTGATGCATGAAATTTCTTTCCCTTATGACTTACAATCACTATTCTTCAATCCTCAATGTGTCTTTCAGGTGAGAAAGGAGCCAGTGGACCTCCTGGGCCCAAAGGTATGTTGATCAATTCGTTATCTTTTGTGGTTATTTTCTTTAGATTCCTTTAGATATGGGTACTGTCCATGGGTACTAACCCTATCCTTCTTTGGCTTTCTCTTCTGTGCTCTTGTCAGAAAGCAGACTATTTTCTCTGATGGAAACATTTTACAATGAAACAATATCACATAATCCTTCCCTTTTTCATATCACAGGTGATCAGGGAGAGAAGGGTTCTCGTGGAATGACAGGTCAGTAGATTGGAACACTGGAGTAACAGCCTATCTAATATACATGTGCATTATTTGAGTTTTCAAAAAAAGTATAGTCCAGCCAATCCCAGTTAGCTTTCTGAAAAAGTATAATGATGTTACTGATTGTAGGAGTTTTATTTTTGCACCCAAGTTATAAACAAACAGATCCCATTCTTGATTCCAGTAATCTTGGTAGCAATCTTTGTATTTAGCTTTAGGGAAATCCTCCCTCACAATACCCTGTATTCACACATCTCTTGAGCTTTTTTAATGCCAGAGACAGTCATGGATCATGAGTTCTGAACATCCTGTCAATACTGGTTTTCAGTTGCAAAGCAGAAAATATATCTGACAGTCATAAATTGTATCTTCACCAAGTTTTGTTTGATTCATTTTCATACTATTTTGCTACAGGTGAACAAGGCTCAAGAGGAATGCCTGGACCTCCAGGAGAGCCAGGGGCTAAAGGACCTGCAGGTGGGTAACAGAAAGCAGTTATATTTATATGTGAGGCAATGTCACTGCCACCCAGAGTGTGTTTCTGTGAGCACAGACAAGGAAACAACACAGGTGTGGCATCACACTGGTTTCTCTAGACAGCTCCCAGTAGTCTGTGCACTTAGAAAAGGTATCCTACAGTTAAGTTTTGCATGAATGTTTCCTGGATCTTCAGTAACTGCAGCCAAGGTTTCTTTCAGATGCCACATGATGAGAAGCCACTCCTATGTTTAGGGCTGTGCTCCACTTAGGAGGAGGACAGGACAACTGTGGTACTTTTTCAGTAGTCCCTGACAATCTCTTTCCTTTGAACAGGACAAGCTGGCCGTGATGGACAGCCAGGTGAAAAAGGTAAGGGATTCCTTGGAGGTAGAAGTGCAGGTACTTTCTGACTTGGCGGCAGTTGGATTTCTAAAAGGGGTGGGAGAAAGATGACAGCAGATTCACCTTCTGGGATCTTGCTGTCTCAGAACTGTAGAGTCAACCATGTAAGCATGGAACTGAGACATATAATGGAGCAGACTGTGAACTTGTGAGAGAGTTCTTCTCACTACAGAACTCTTCTGTCATTGATGTTCCCCTCCCAGACACTGCTGCTGGAAATGGCCAGGTGGCTGTGAGGATGCAATGGGTAGAAAGTGCTGCAGCACAGCTGGTGGCCAAGCTTGAATGGATTGGTAGATTGTAAGTCAGTGACTTCTGTCTTGTTAATGATTATTATATCTGTAGGTGAACCAGGTCTTATGGGAATGCCAGGTGTTCGAGGCCCTCCAGGACCCTCTGGAGATGCAGGAGAGCCAGGTAAAACATACAGAGAACAAAAATGCTTTTAGCTCAGTCAGGAGCACAGATGTCTTTGTCAACAATTTCCAGTCTTAATTTGAATTTAAGGCTGGCAGAGGATCTCTGTACTGTAAGATGGTGATGAAAGGAAAATACATGGGAATCTAGACCCTTCATGATCCCAGGATTATACACACTGCAAACATCAGCAGCTAAGAGCCAGCCTTCAATTTACATACCAGTTGCTTGGCCAGTTTGCAGCACTTGTGAATTGTGTGCTATGATTTCATGTAAATGTAATCTTTTTGTCCCTGTCTATCTTTTTCACACTTGAAATTTGTTTAGACACCTTAGAATTTTTGCCTTTTTGTGACAGGTCTCACAGGACCCCAAGGACCACCAGGTAGGCTTTTCCACTGTATTCCAATTTATCAATATTTATCCATATCATTTGGATATGGGCTCAGAAAACTCTTGTAGTTTTCCCTCTGGACTGCTCAGGGCTTCCAAAGTGATATCTCAAGGTTTCTGTATCTCCTTTGGCTTTTGAGAAGGGTTTTGTGGTTGGTGTATAGATTTTGAGCAATGCAGAGCCTTGGAGTGTTGAAAATTTACCTCCCCCAAAACATAATTTTTGACAAAAACACGTTCCCTGTGCATCACTGAAAGGTCCTTTTAATTAGCTGCAGAAACAGAAGGGAGAGTATGTAGCAAGAGAGGTGAAAACAGGGGGTGTGACATCTGTAAGCAGTGGTGGTTTGGGAGGTAGTTCACCAGGGAATTTATCCAGGAGCATCAGGACAGGTAGCAGTACCTGAAAGAAGCTACAGGTAAATCTAGGGAGCAATGTCATCATCTAGGGAGCAGTGGGAGCAGGGAAGCCCAGGGACACTACCACCTCAGTCTGTTCCTCCACATGCTGTCAGCAACACGCTCATAATGCTGAAA
This sequence comes from Pseudopipra pipra, assembly GCF_036250125.1. NCBI lineage: Eukaryota > Metazoa > Chordata > Aves > Passeriformes > Pipridae > Pseudopipra > Pseudopipra pipra. Next base: position 25,220,784 of record NC_087556.1, on the reverse strand, counting down.
GCCAAGATGTGGAATAGGGAGCTCCTATAAACCCACAGGTGGAACTCAACTGGGGCACCTGGAAGAAGTACAGCAAACAATATTTGTACTAACCATTTTAAATTGTTTGCCTACCTCATATCAGGACTTCCAGGCAACCCAGGCCGACCAGGGGCTAAAGGTGAGTTTTGTTTCTTCCCTAATGCTCCTTTTCACTTATTTTAGCGAGGATTAGCTGCTCTGCTGACCAGTGCCTGGATCAACAGTGGCATCTAGTGGCTTTGGGAAGGGGAGGTTTGAGAAACACGGTGGCCATAGCTTCCTTGAGCATACAGGAAAGGCAGGGAGGGCTTCTGCTGAGGGCTGAGTCATGACAGCTCTTCACTGAGAAAACCTTAGCATGCCTGGTTCTGCCCTGAGCCTGTGAGTGTGATGCCTGGTGGCTGCAAGGGAAGCTGTGTGCCTGCCTCGGATAAATCAAGGCCTATTGCCTATGCTGGCAGATGACGTGCTTGCAAAGCTGATCAGAGGATATCTCTGGATTAGCTGAGCTCTCTTACTTCCCCCATGACCTTCTAGTGCTATGACTTCTCAGGCAAGAGATCAGGGGCAAAGAGAACAGAAATTACATGTTTAATAACATAATGTCATTGAGCTAGTTATAGATCTTCCCCCAAAAAGAAGCTCATCTTTTGTCTTTGTTTTCCTAGGAGAACCTGGAGCTCCAGGAAAAGTCATAAATGCTGGTACGTAGTGCTGTGTGAGTTCAAACACTTCTGCTTTTGGAGATTTTCTCTGGTTTTTGTTATGCATCCTCAGTTCCTCTCAACCGTGTGTCAGACTTGTACTGAGGCTCCCTGTGTTGGGAGAATACACCTGTGATAGATGTGGGATTCCTTAAGCATAGATTTGTTACACATTCACAGGATGTGTGCAGATAACTGTATGTGTGCAAATGTATGTGTTTGTTTTTCAGAGGGCTCATCAACTATTACCCTGCCAGGCCCACCAGGTCCCCCAGGCCCACCTGGCCCCACTGGACCTCCAGGTGTTCCAGGTGAGGAAGCTGCTCCCCTGCTGTGGATTTTGCAGGGCAGCTTACATTGCTGTGCATCCAGTTCTTATTTTAATGTATAACGTTCATGGTCTCTGCTAGACTGCCCTGTCTGGGAGGCAAGATGGCTCATGGTCATCACCCTTCCCTGCAGAAGGACCAGGGTCAGGCTGAGTTAGGAAGGCAGCAGCCTCAAGGGAGAAATGGAATAAGATCACAGGGAAGGACAGCAGGGAGAGACAAGAAGATGAAAAAACTGGGCACACTGTTGTTATCCTTTGATCTGATGAGTACAAAGTAGTGATATGTCAAATCCAGTGAGTAGAATCCAGCTCTTTTGCTGCTCAGGAAAGCAGGCTTGTGTCTGATCCCTTTCCTGGCACTGTTACTGAAATCAGGAAGTGCTTGTTTTCCAGTCTTAGCTTTCAACTCAAGACAGCAGAATTCCCTCATGAGCATCTGGAAATCTTTCAGACACAGACACACACATACTCTGGCCATGCATGAGCTCAGTCCTCAGGTTCCTCTGTCCCTGGTCAGACACTGCCCTCCACATGCTGGTGTCAGGAAGCAGAGTTTCTTAGCCCTGGTTCTCAGGGCACTTCTGTGCCTCTTCAGCTCTATAGCTGGAGCTAATCCTGGTTTGGTAGAGCCAGTCTCAGTTTGCAGCAGAGAATGCAAGAGGATGCCTGTTGCATTTCTGTTGTGGTCAGTGGCATTCTGCTTATTTCCCCCGTCTGAGAGGCACCAAGCACTTTAACTGCCAAATGATGGAAAATAAGCGTCTTCTCCAGAGCTTCAAGTAATACATGGAACATTGATTCATTCATACCCCACAGCAATTTCATTTAGTTGTATAGAAAAGTACATTATTTGATAGTCTTAGTTCTTATAAAAGGGTATTGATTCTTTCCTGCTACTGTAAAATACAACCAGGAAAACCTAACGAAACCTATTGTTTTTTTCCTTTGGAACCAGGTCCTGCTGGCCCAGCTGGTCTCCCTGGACAGCAAGGTATCATTGTCCATTAGCTTTGATTATGCTTCTTAAGAGAACGGAATTCATTAGTTTTCCTTTGTTTCTAATTCTCTCAGCCCTTGGCACATTCCTTCTCCCTTTTGTTTGCAGATTTCTTCCTTTCAGTTCATTTTTCTGCATTATTTGGCTTAATTAATCTTGTGAAGAATTTCTATTGTTTTTTGTTTTCCCAGGGGAAGAAGGAGGGGGGTAAGAGGGTGGTAAGAGCCAGAGTATTGTGGATGCTGCAAATGTCTGTTTTTCCTTATGTTATTTTTTCCAAGGACTGATATTTCTAAGGCACTTTTCAAGTGCAGTTGCCTCTCTGTGATAGGGGATATAGCCCAGCTGGATACCCCCTGCCATTTTGAAAGGCAGGAGAACAAACTAGAGCCCAACTGGGAATAATGTCACTGTGAAACCACTGCCAGTTGGACAGACATCTGTTTGGAAGGGCCTGAACAGAGCTGACCCCTTAGAACCTCTCTTCTGGTTTTCTGTGATTCTGTTAGAGCAAATTCTGCAGTAATTTCCACACTGGAATGCAGTATCCCTCAGAGCTGGGGACTGCTCCCACTTCATATAAGAAAAATCTGTACCCATTGTCAGGGATATGAGGAGTGGGTACAAAATATCACCATCTCTCAGTTACATAATTCACTTTCTGATTTTCTTTTTTTTTCCTGAAAAAGGTCCACGGGGTGAGAAGGGATCCCCAGGTGAAGCTGTGGTAGAAACTATCAAAACAGAAGTCTCATCATTAGCATCTCAAAGTAAGTGGCTCTGCCTTTCCAATCCTTTGCTTGGAGACATGTCAGAGCCTGAAGGCCTGCTCTCAGCTACCAGGAGATGCCTCTACCTCTTTGCCCTCAACATGACACAGGGCAAGTGTGTGTCTGTGCTTGGTGGTGGGACTGCCTCTTCTGCCCTCCTTCTCATCTGTGCATCCCAAAGTCATTTCAGAAGGAGGTAGATGGCACCAGGCCCATGTCACAGAGAGGGAAGCTGAGGAATGGTGACTGGTGGACAGCTGCTAACAGCAGAGATGGTCACAGAGCTGAAAGGTTTCAGCCTGGCCTTTCAGCCACTGTGTTCACACAGGGCAGTTCCCTGTGCAGTATGAATGTGAAGCCATCTGCAAGAGGAGAACCAGTTTGAAAAGGCACGTTAATCTGAGCAACAGAAATAATCTCTCTGCAAATTAGAGGATGAATTCACAGGGGAGCAAATGCTATTTTAAGATGAAAATAAGTGGAGCAGAACAGAATGGTTTAGCAACATCCCAAGAAGATTGCTTGTTCTGTGCAATACTAGACGTGTGATGTGCTTTCAGTCAGTGTTCCTAGGGTCTGGGACCTCTGCAAATGTGCAGCAGAGGCAAGGTAAAAGAGGGCATACAATTATAAGTGATCCTTGCCTGATCACCATCTGAACAGGGCCATATAGAATCAGACCATGCTGCAGTACCATCCCGTTCCCCATTCAGGAGTCTGTGCCTTAACTGGGAGGTGAGGGTACATCTCACAGTACAATCAAGATAACACAGTGCAGCTATTTGTTAAATGATGTCTGCGTTATGTTCTCCTCCCAAAACTTGCCTCTCTTTTAAATAGTCTTTCTTCTCCTTGAAAGTTCTTTCCCTCCTTCTCTGTCCTTTGAGTCCTTTGCTATTTCCCTCAGCAACCATTACTTTCCTCCCTGTGTCCAATATGCTGCCAGCCTGCTCAGCACTCTGTTTTGCTTCATATCCTAACGTGCAGGCTGGCAAACACATATATCCTCTGTCTTCTCTTCCTCAGCTTTGGCTTAGGTCACCCAGGTCCTGCCTTAGTTCTTTGATTGTAAGAACTTCTAACAGCAATCTATCAATAGAGTTTCCATAGCAGCAGTAGCTCCATAGCAACAATTTTCCCTTGTTTGTGTGTGTTTCTTTTGCACAGTGCTGGGAGATTTACAAGGGCGAGCAGGACCACCAGGTCCCCCTGGACCACCAGGTAGGTAATACAGCAGAGCTCAGTACTTAAGCAGGGGGATGCTCACACATGTGGCACATTTCTGGGCCATGCACTTTGCTGAGTAAATATTCTATAATACCTCTGTTTCTTTTGTCATCAGGTGAATCTGTGCAGGGACTCCCTGGACCTCGTGGTCCACCAGGTAAGAGCTTGTTCCTCTGAAATAAAACAGAAAAGTGGGAGGTTTTTCCAGTGCCTCTATTCTGTGCCTTTCAGTATCCCAGATCTTGTACCTGGTGGAATTTAGTAGGCCTGACTTTACTGGAAGCAATATGTCCCATAGTGGGTTCCTACTAACACAATTTCACTGCAGCAAGATGCCACCCAACAGAGGACATTTGCTTTGGCAGAGGTTTCCAGCCAGATTAGTATTTATAAAAGCCATATTTTTTGGAGACACCCAAAGTTTTTAAGTTCCCAAAGGAAGTAACTGCAATCAATTCCATATTTATTTCTTACTTTTCCAACCTTAACTTCCAGCTGTGGACAGATGGGGAGGTTCTTATCATGAGGAACATATCCCCACTCCCCCTCCTACATAGATTTCCCTTCAACAACCAGAACAGGGGAGGTGAAGGAGGACATGAGACAGGAGCACAAACCCATTCCTTGCTCTCTGCTCAGTAGGAAGAGGGGGCAGGTCAGGTGTATGAACATTCCCTTTCACTGTAGTGAAGGCCAGCTGCCACAGGCACCCTGTACCACAAAGAAAAGAATCTCTCTGTCTTTTGTCTGCTACAGTGGCAAATTATAATGAAAATTAACTAAAAGGGATAGATGTGTGTGGAGAAAATGATGATATGAACATCCACTGGGAAATACTTGAGCTAAGGCCGTGGTTGGAGATGTAGCAGCTCTGACATGCATTTACATACATTGCTGACGCTCATCTTTCCTGAAGCCTTTTTGTGTCTCTTTTGCCTAGGATTACCAGGACCTCCAGGCCCACCAGGGAGACCAGGATCTTCCATGTCCACCTCAGGTAGGTTCTTATCACTCATTCTCTCACCTGTGCCCTGGGAATGTCCTGTTGGGGTTCCAGAGAGCACACACTTGGCTGGGACCAGGTGGAGCCAGAGAAACCTTGTGTCATATTCTGTTGGGTGTCATGTTCTGCTGGATATCATGAAGAAATCTTTTTGTTTTAATTACAGAAGGATTCTTCACGGGCCCGCCAGGTCCACCAGGACCACCAGGCCCGAAGGGAGACCAAGGTGGGTATATCCTGCTGCCTCACCAAAGTGCTAGATGGATTTCACCACTTTAGACTGAAAAGAAGGAAGGATGGGCTTGAGCGCAGAAAGCATCCTGCCTTTCTGTGGCTGTAAGAAAGCTTAGCGCAGTTGTCACCAAGCAGGGACTCCTGTCTGCCATAAAACAAGTCAGTCTTTTTTGGAGAAATTTGTTGGCCTCCAGTACTGGTGGCAAGGCAATCACTGTAATCCCATCCCAACTTTTCAAGCCCATTAGATTCAAGAGCATTCAGAGCTTCAAATTTGCCATTGAAGGGGAACAGTCTTTTTGCAAAATGCGCTGTGGACTAAGTCAGTGGAAGGAGGGGTCCCTGTGAGTTGTAGCTCAGATCTCAGTTGGCAAGAAACCGTGGCACCCACTACCTTTACCCATTTCTCTCCTGCAAATTGAAGGCCAAGATAATATGCTGCAATGTGGGCTGGGATGTTGCAGAAGAGAGTAAAGCAACTAATAACACTGTTCCTCTGCTCCCCCGTTTACAGGCGAACGAGGTCCACGAGGACTCACGGGTAAGGAGGTTTCCAGAAGGTGTCAGTGGGGTTCAGGGTAGGTTGCCTGTGTATATAACTGCTCCTCCATTTTTGTGTCCCACACAGGAGAACCGGGTGAACCTGGCCTTTCAGCATTCTCCTCCCATGGTTAGTCTGTGCCCCCCTATCCCCTTTTGAATTCGTTGTCCCTAGGCTGAAACCAGGGGCAAAATTCTGCTCTGTTGGTTTTAGCTTGGTTTTAGTGGAGCCAGGATTTTGTCCACTTTATTCCTGTGAATCTCTGACTCTCCTTCTGCAATTTCTAGGTGAAAGAGTCACCATACAGGGTCCCCCAGGCCCACCAGGCCCACCTGGACCAAAAGGTGATGTTTAAAATCTTCTTTCTTTCTTTCTTTGCTGATGGCCTCACACAGCAAGCAAGGTTGAGACCTTGACAGAACTTGGTCCTTTGGTAACTACAGCTGTGCTCTCCCTGCCTTTTCAGGCAGAGCAGGATTATGGCAATAGAATTGCTCTGAGCACAAGGCACTTGAGCAGATCACAGAAGGCTCAGGAAAGCTGCTGTAACCTCTTCCTTATTCCCAACAAGCTGTTAATTCAAGACAGTCATTACAAGGACTGGGTAGTTGCTTCTCGGACAACATTTAGCTCAACTGTTTCACATGACCAAACTATGTAACATACAGTGACCCCCATTACAACTTCTGTCTCCCTTCCCTCACTGTTTTCCAGGTGATGCAGGTGTCCCAGGTGCTCCCGGCATCCCAGGAGCATCTCGAGGTAAGAGGCCAGATGATCATTAGTATTTACAAGGCTCTGATATCAACAAGGAATGCTGACATCCCGGTGGAGACTTTGAAAAAGCTCCTTTGACTTTTACCAGTGAGGTTGCCAATATAATGCTGATGGGATTTCTGTCCAAAACCTCTTTTTGCACAGCTTTCCTTTAATCATAAAATTTAAAAATTGTTAGTTTTCTTTTTTCCAGCTTACTGGGAATCCTTTGAGCCAGTGTTTTTCCTCTGTGTGAGTAGGTTTTTGAACTGGTGCTGCCCAGGCTGACTGGGATTGGGAGCAGCAGGGCAGTGAGGTTAGACTAATGAGCTTGAGTGCTTTATAATCTCCATCTGTATTCTGCACAGCATTGCACTGTGGTGCACAAACTGACCAGTTCTGCCCATTCAAAGTTCTCTGGACTCAGCCCTGCAGAGCTGCATGGGCTGAGTTACAAGATGCTGGAATAATTGAAGACATTATACTTCCAAATAGCCCATGCACAGACTGTGTTTAGAGATGGAGGGGGAGCCCCTCCCTAGTCCATTTCTAAAGGTCTTTCCAGACGCGTTGGAAGGGCTTGATGCAAATACACTTTAGCATCACTTGGTCTAATGCAACCATGCCAAAACCATTCCTTCTCCTTACAATGCTTTCTGTAGGTGGATCCAGGCAAATTCAGGGGCCCCCAGGACCTCCTGGGCCACCCGGTCCTCCTGGCCCAGGTGGAAGTTCATCTCAAGAGATTCAGCAGTATGTCACTGACTACCTGAAGAGTGAGTATAACGAGATTTTTGCTGTGGGTCAGCAATGCATGCCTATCACTCTTTTGCTCCCTGAGCCCTTGTTCCCCCTTTAGAAACAGCAGCCCTATTACTCTGGACTTAATTCTGTTGAATACTGTGAAGTGCTGTTGCTCACTGTGGCCTCTGCAGAACTGTCCTTCTGTTTTCCTGTTCTTTGCCAGGTCTGGTAATTGTGCAAATAGTCAGTCTTCCCTCTTCCTGATGTGGGCTTATCTTGGGCTTCCTACCTAGGTGACAACGTAAGACATTATTTGACTGGTGCCCAGGGCCCACCAGGCCCTCCAGGCCCACCTGGAGTTATCACCACTGCAGATGGGATGACCCTGGATTATGCAGAGCTGGCTACCCGTGTTATGAGCTATATGACAAGTAAGCACCGTGTTGGTAAGTTCTGTACTGAGCCATACTCTCAGCTAAGCTTGTACAGCACCTGCGAGGTGAGAACCAGAGGAGAAGCAACAGTCTTTAAATAGCAGCATCTCAACCATACTCATCTTCAGCAGTCTTGGCCCAGGATTCCACAGAGCTGAGGTGCCCTTTCAGCCTGGTCCTGTTTTAATGGTTAGATTAACTAGCAGTTGCTGCTGTTTAAAATGTCTCACAGTAAACATTTGCTGTTAGATCTTTTAACACCCCAAGACCCAAACAGAGGTGCCTTTATTTTGTATATGCAGTCCCAAGTATTCTGGGGTTGTCTTGTAGGCTTGGGGCCCTGCTAAAGTAAATGAAATTCCCAGAGCTTTTGGAAGTAGCCTGGAAACTCTGTCAGAGGAGCCCAGACCACACAGCTGTGTAGACAACCAGGATGTATGAGATAGCAACTGATTCATAGTTGGGGGCATGAGAAGCCCATTCTACCAGTTAAACTGGATTAATTCAGCTTTCCTTTGTCCCCTCCTGACCCCTCTTCAACTTCTGTCTCATCCTGATGTAAAACCTTTTCACTCCGACAGGCTCTTCAGGTCGCTATGAGTCATTTGCCAGCTCAGCATCAACTACATCCATTTTGTACCAAGAACTTCTGGACCTGCTGCAGCGTAAGTGACCCTCAAGGGAATGTGAGACTAGGGGTAAAGCATCCCATCGTCCTGGAGATCTGTCTTTCCCTTCCAGTCTCCTGCCTCCAGCTGGAGTTACCTGCACCTGCTTCAGAGGGCAAAGGGCTGCCATAGGTGCTGCTGAGTGACCTGTGAAGTCTCCTTCCATGTTCTTTTGAGACAGATTCGTGTGTCTTGTACTGGAGAGTTCATCTGCTTTCCAGAAGTTTCCTTACCTTTGTTACCCTTTTGCTTTTCATACCCACAGTTAGAACTCTCTTACTCTCTCCCCTCCCTTCCCCTCCTTGTCTAAATGGCATCTGCCTGTGTCCTTCCTTTTCAGGAATTCCCACAATTTTCCCCAGTCTCCCTCCCACTAAACCTTGTTCACCCACTGAATCTTTCCAGCTCCTCCACTCTCTTAGGGTTCCCCTCATTCCTTTTGCCCACCCCAAAGTCTTGCTATGTTATTGTCCTTAAGGTAGGGGAGATCCCCAGCTCTGTTCTTTTCTATACACTGTTACTGAGGACTGATAGATAATCCTCCAGGATGTCATTTTGCTGTGCCTGAGGTCATTGATGATGCTGGCCAGCCCTGAGCTCCAAATGGCTACTGGAATACCACACACCTCAGCATGGTCTTTTCCCAACTGAGCTGCTTTTTATTCCTTTTACCCAAGATGTTGTCCAAGGTGTCCCAAAGAAATAGAGCACAAAGCAGTCCCTTTAGCAATCCAAATTCTCATCTGCCTCAAACCCTTGTAGTAGGAGATTCCCAGCTCTGCCACAAATGTTTCTGGCACCACACACAGGACAGTTCACGCTCAGAAAAGACTGGGGGAAAGAGCTTTGCATCCACAGGTTTTGATGCTCTCCCCAGTGGTGGGGGCTCAGCTCACGGGCTGGGAATTCCTCACACCTGGTGTCTGTGCAGCAGCTGGATGGCCTTAAAAGGTGCATTTTTTCATTTCTAGGAGAAGAAATTCGTCAGTATCTCATTGGACCTCGGGGCCCACCAGGACCTCCTGGACCAGGGGGAGATGGCACATCTCTGTCACTGGATTATGATGAGCTGACCAGGCGGTTTATCAGCTATTTGACAAGTAATGGTCTTTATTAGTGTGTGTTTCCCTCTGTTCCTTTGGGTGCTCAGCAGAAAGCTCCTGTTGTCAGTCAATGAAAACAATTCCAATGTTGACTGTGTGAATCCCTATGTACTGAGACCTCCTCACAGGGGCTGTGAGAGACTTGGAAGAGAGCAAAGGTACCCTGTAGCTAAGATACTACCCACAGTCTCTAAGAATGAGTGCTTGCTTTGTTAGAAGTTGAGCTTAGGAACATAATTTCACCTTAGCCATCTTAGAAGTACCATCGACAGCTTTAAGTGCCTTTTATAACCCATTTCTTACTGGCTTTGTTGCCAGGATATATCTCCCTGTGAAAGAGGTCTGTGCCCACTCAGGCAGCACAGGCAACAAATTCTTAGAAGTTTAAAGTTAGTCAAAACAAATTCCATTTCTCTGCTTCATTTTCCCTTCTGTAGTGGGGTGATATAGTACGTAAGAACTGTTGGACAGAGAGGACCTGGAGCATCCCCAGCAGCAGTGCTGAAAAGCCTGATCCTGGTAGCTCCAACTATCTGCCTGGGAGCACAGCCTGGTCTATGCCCAGTCTCTCTGAACTGTCCTTGGAGACCAGGTCTCACTAGTGGACTGCTCCTAAGATGGAGGGAATTTCCTATTTGGGTCTGGAAGCAGGAAACTGCAGTTTAATGGCAGTTTACAGCTCAAGCAGGACAGCTGCATTTTGTCAGCACGGACATTTCATTAAAGCAAATCACAAAGTGCAGAGTGTTGCCCCAGAGCTGCAGACACAGGGAGAGCAGCATCAGCCTGCAGTCTGGGAGTGCCCCCACCATGTCATGGGTTCATGGGATGCAGAGCTTTTGCCAAGAATAGAGGCCTGATCCTTGCCTGTCTGCAGGTGCCCTTGTGTTGGGGTTGATGGGCAAATTCTAACTCCAAGTCCAGAGCAAGGCTTGATCTTTGGTTCCCAGCACAACCTGCTGATGAGAACACTCCATGCTGCAGGAGTCCCTCCTGCATTGCCTGTGAACAAGCCCTGCAGCCTGTCTGCTCATACTGTTCTGATAACATGGATCTGTTTGATTTTGCAGGTTCTGGTATGAGCATTGGACTTCCTGGACCACCTGGGCCTCCAGGGACTCCTGGTATATCCTACAGTGACCTCACAGCATACCTGCGAAGTAAGTGAACTTCTTTGCTCCCCTGCTATGGGTGCCCACACAGCCCTGAGATCTTTTTTTACAACCTTAATCACAGAATTTCCCCTTTTGCCCATCATGACAAATATAATCCTGTATGAATAAACTCTGATGGCCCCTTGTCCTTAGCAGGACTGCAGATCTCTGGGCTATGCCAGGACCTGCACACACCACAAGGGGCTGCAGCTGGATCATTGTGCTCCTGTAGGGAGCAGCAGAGACGATATTTTAGGAATGGGCATGGAGGAGCCCTTTGTTGTATCCATACTCTGCAGCATAAAGGTGTAATTTCTTATGCCACTCTTTAAAAGTATATTTAAAAAACAGGGACTTCTACTCTCTCTGGAATCTCCTGACTTTCCAATGTGATGTCTACACACAGGGAAGTGAGGTGCCCCAGGAAGACTGCACCAGAAGGTGCTGGGGAGAAAAAAGTGCCTTATACTTGGCTGTATCTGGCATTACCTGTATTGTCAAGGAATATTCATCAGGGTTGTGGTTGTTTTGGTGACTTCTTTTCTTATCTTGTGTCTTACAGACTCTGAATTCAGTGGATTTGTTGGGCCACCTGGTCCTGCAGGGCCCCCAGGACCTCCAGGGATCCCTGGAACACCAGGCACCACTTTGGAGGATGTCTCTGCCTACCTACAAAGTAAAGCACTTGTGTTTCTCACAGAGATTCTGTTTGTAGGTGGTGGGGGAGCTGAGGCTGAGATTTAGCTTATGAGGGGTGAGACTAGCCACTGAGAACAAGGTCACTTTAAAGAAAAAAATCTCATCGTTATCATCTGTAAAGGAATGGAAGTTGGGGTTGGAAACATTCAAGATCCCCCGACGTGCGATTTCCTTGTCTTCTTGCTGATGAAAAATAATTCTTTCTCTCTCTCAAGACGTGGGATACTCTTCCCTTTCTGGAGTCCGGGGCCCACCTGGTCCTCCTGGCCCTCCAGGACCCCCAGGCTTCTCAGGAACTGGCCTTTTGTCCTATGCTGACATCACCCACAGCGATGAGTTCAGGAGTGAGCTGATCCAGTACCTGAAGAGTAAGGAGACACCATCCATCCTTCCTGCACACATTCCAAGCCATGCTTTGCCCCGTGTGGGTGCTCTCTGCCACAGCTGAGGCATTCCTGTAGGAGTCTTCCCTGAACTGGGGCTGCAGAAACACCTTACCTGTACAGCCAGGTCTATATGGTGCTGAATCCTGCAGGGTTGTCTCCTCTCAGTCCAACTGCCCGTCCAAGGTCCATGTTGTGACACAACAGGGACAGGCACTGGGCACTTAAAATTGGCCTGTGCTGAACAGCAAGTCCCTAGTAAGGATGCTGGCAGAGTTTTGCCATTGGAAAAGCATTTTCTTTGGCAAGCACCTGCCCCCAGAGCAATGGATGATTCAGGGGTTGGAAGGCAGCACTGAGGCAGCTGTGAAGCAGCTTTGGTCTGAGCTCATCCTGCCAAGTCATCCAGGGCAGTCTTTCAAAAACATGAGGCTCTCCTCACTTTTGGGAGACTGGTCACAGAATGGCTGTTTTGTCAGAGGTGCTGAAATTAGCCCGAGAGGAGTGCACCCTTCTGCAAAGTTAGTGGGCATGTTCCCAAGACTGGGCACACAAAACTGTGGGAAGGAGGAGGGTGCCACCTGTAGAGATCAAAATTTAAATACTTGCCTGCTGTCTGAGAAGTGGCACTGGATGAGGGTTGGTGGGAAAGAATTTCATTTGCCAAGCCCAGTGTCCCTGAAGTTCTCCCCTTGTATTTTGCAGGTGATGAAGTTCGAAGCTACATCTCAGGGCCGCCTGGGCCCCCTGGGCCACGGGGACCACCAGGACCCAAAGGAGACAGTGGCTTCATGGCTGGGTCTATGTCTTCATCCTACCAAGGGTTACTGACTTCTGAGCGCTCACATGGAGGATCCCTTGGTGCTGAGGGCTCCCATGGGGGGTCACTGGGCACAGGCAGCTCATATGGCAGCTCCATGAGCAGGATGTCCTCTTACCACTCCTCAGCGGGCAGCGATGGCACTTACGGTGCCTCCATGGGTGGTGATGGGACTTACGATGGGTTGCTGACGGAGGAAGAATCCCACAGCAGATCAGCAGGTTCAAGCAGATCCTATAGCAATTCCTTCTCTGGTTCCCTGGATTACAACGAGCTGGCACTCCGTGTGTCAGAGAGCCTACAGAGTGAGTGAAAAGCCTGCTTGTCCTGCCCCTCCCTGTCCCAGCCTACAACTCCTAACCCCCTGTGCCTGCTGTCATGCTGGTCACTTCCCTCCCCTTCCTGCTGCCTACCACTCTCCCTTACACCTTCCTGCCTCAGCATCCAGCCACAGTTCTCCTAGAGCTCCTTTCAAATGACATCTTTAATTCCTCAGGCCGAGGTATTCTTCAGGACCTGATGTCTTACACTGCACAGGGACCCGCAGGTCCCCCAGGCCCTCCTGGTCCCCCTGGCATCAGCAAGGTCTTTGCAGCCTATGGCAATGTCACTGATGACCTCATGGACTTCTTTAGAAGTAAGTGACACTGACTTGCCATTTCTGGCTCATGCATATGAGATCTCCCCAGACTCTCACAGACCTAATGATCTTTTTACCTTTGCACATTGCAAAAGCCAAGGTACACCACTGGAGGTGGATGGTCTTTCAATCTCCTTCCTCCCTTGCTGGGGAGGTGCAGTCTTATCATTAGGAAGGACATCAGTTTTTCCCACTATTTGTAAGAAACTCATCCCAAACCCTGAAGGTCTCCGGGCTTGCAATCTGTGTGGCCCATTTTAACATGGCTGGGCTGGCACATGTACAAATACATGAGTCAACTGCTCGCTCTGCTCTCAGATTCCTTGCCCTGAGCACAGGCCAGCTCCAGCCCTGGTGACAGCCAGGACACCCAGAGAAGGTGGCAGAGCAGGGCTGGTGAAATGCCATCACAGCCTATCCCTGGAACTTTGCTGGGACCAAAACCATTTTTGAAAAACTTTCTCTGTCAGTCTCATCCCATCTAACTGAGAGAAATGACCTTCCAGGGTGACCCGCTGCTTCTCTGAGGAAGCACAGTGGTTTGTCCCTCTCATTCATCCTCTCCTTTATTTCCCTCTGCAGCTTATGGTGCCATCCAGGGGCCACCCGGTGAAAAGGGAGAGAGGGGTTATCCTGGACCCAAAGGTAAGGCTTGCCATCCTTTCCTTCTTTAGCCCTGTGAGGCCCAGGAAGCAGCACTGTGACCACAGCACTGCTCAAGGTCACACCTTCCTACACTGAAGGTGGCACCTTCAGGATCTCAGCCAAAACGTTGTCCTGCCTTGGCCTCCCTTACCTTGGTCTGTCCCTGTCCATGAGCCACTTGTGCTCAAGAAAAAACTTGGTTTTCTCATCCCTTTAGGTGACCCTGGACCAATGGGCCCACCAGGACGACAAGGGCACAGGGGACCGAAAGGAGAGAAAGGAGAGAAAGGTATGAACACCTGCCATCCCCAGGAGAGCAGGGTTTGCCTGTCAGGGAGTGAAGGATTCCCCAGGCACCAGCCCATCACTGGGAATGGCTGGAAAACACTCTTTGGGATCTTTTGTCTTCCTACATGAATTTTTCAAATAACTCCTTTTTACTTTATTGTCTCTAGGTGAACAAGTGTATGTTGGCAGAAGAAAAAGAAGAAATGTTGGGGTTTAAGGAAAGAGGCAGCTCAGTTCTGCACAGGGCAGCAATCCCAGCAGCCTGTAGAGAATTAGCCTGACTCTTCACTGCCTTAATGCTAAACAGTCCTTTGCCACTCAGCTGACCCCTTAGACTTGATAGTTCAGCGTTGCTGCAGAGATCTGAATGTCTCCTGTACGTGTCCAGCATGGCCCCAGTGTGGGTGTTTGCTCCTGTTACTGATGTTTGCCTGCCTGACCCTGAGCTCCCAGGCTGACAAGGGCTTCCTGTCTCACCTAGTCCCGGCTTCTTGTATTGCTCCCAGCTATGTAAAAACCTGGGTTTTTTTAACAAGTAGCCAACTATCCAGCAAAAAAAAAAAAAAAAGCAATTCCACCCCCACCAAATGCTGTGCTTTGTCAGGGATCAGATGCAGGATCAGCCCACAGGATACAAGACCCTGCAAGATACTGTGGGACTGAGCTTGCACCGCACTGGGATTCCCTCTCCACAAACCCTGCTGGCCCTAAATGGGAGGCAGCAGCACAGCAAGACAGGACATGCACAGGGACCAAACAGAAGCACTTTTAAAAGTAATTTGTTTATCTTTTTAAAAATATTTTTGTATTTTTTTTCTGGTTTTCTAAACACTGGGGAAACATAATTTTAATGTAAACAGCCCAATTAAAGTGTGTTTTTAAGCCAATCCCTGAACTACTCAGGACCACCTTTCTGTGCTTGCAGGTTGTGTTGTGGGGCAGGGTGAGGCACCTGAGAGGGGTCTGAGGTACAGTGGTAAAATACAATGGCACAGTGTTAAATACTTTTTATGCTCAGTTATTTTAAAAATTCTAAATTGTCCTCTTCACTCCAAAATCACTTGTATTTCATGCAAGTTTTCCATCAACAAAACAGAGACAATCTCAGCAAACTGTGATTTTTTTATTGTATTTACAGCAGAATTATTACAATATTCTACAGAAAGCCATGAAATCAATTACTTTTAAAAACAAGACCAAAAAAAAAAAAACAAACCAAAATCATTGTATGGCTGCTACTGCAAGTTCACTTCCATGAGCTGTACAGAAACCCTTAGCCAATTATTCATCCATCTCATGATTTTTGGTTGCTTTCTGTAAGGCAAAAGTAACTTGTTTTGCAGTTAACACAAAACATGCAATGAACTGCTGGGAGAACACGAGGCCGGCGGTGCCTCAGTGGATGTGCTTTGTCACAGGACTGTGACAGGACTCCCGCTCTGCTTGGCTTGCTGACAGAACATGTGGGTGACAGCTCAATGTCAGATTTGACTCCATGTCCCTTTCTAGTTTCTGTTCTTTCCACCATTTTAGGACTGATACTGTAAAAGAGGCCTTACCACTTAGTTTGGTAATTGGGGAAGAGATTTTGGAAAATCAGAGTAACTTTGGGCTCAGCCACTCCCTTTTGCTTTTGGTACAATGGAAGCACATGAGCCTTTAGTGATGAGCTGGGTCAGAGCGTGTTTGTATTCAAGGGGTTGTTCTTCTCTGGCACCACTGACTGCCCCAATGCCAGATGTGCAAAGGAGCTACAGAAATGAAGCACAAGAATTGAGGTGGGAGAAAGGGGGCAGAAAACAACTAAAAGTTCTGTAAAAGAGAAACATTGTAGAGTTTTCTTTTGTCTTCTCCCTTTTATCTGTTCTCATCTTTTGTAAGACTGAGAAACAAGAGGGCATCCTGGCCTTGGCTTGCCTGTGAACAAGGAAGGTTATTTCTCTCTGACCTTATTTCAACTGCTGTGAAGATGGCAGAAGTAGTCTGAAAATGGGAAATATGCACAGACACATCAATGCAAGGAAGTTTCTGAGATCAAGAAGTACAGGTTTTGACACAAAATGACAAGAATATAAATGTTAACATAGAAGGCAGAGAACTTATGTACACAGTGACTGTACTAAACACTCCTCCCTCCCCTTCCTCCAACAACCAGAGTCACTGTCCTGAAAAACTTGCCCCACTTCCCCAGCTAAACCAAGAAACAGGAGTTCAGTGGAAGCAGCCAGCACTGAGCTTATTTGCACATTTCAGTTTCCAGCAAGATCAGTGTTAGAGGTCCTGGGAGCTGCAGCTGCACGGCAGCTCTGAAAATCAGGCTGCCTAAAAGTGGACTTAAGTGCCTGAATTTAAAACACCTTATTCAAGTCTTTCCTATACCAAAGCATCCTTGAAATTCTTGCAAGACAGATATTGTTTCAGCTGGAGAACCAACTTAAACTTCCAGTGTGATTTTGCTGTCACAAAGGACATGGTGTGATGAAAGAAATTTCTTTGCTGCTTTGCTTGGCTGCATCTTAGTTACGGTGCTACATTTCTTATTTATTAAGAAAAATAATTCAGTAGCATGGAGTTGTCATAAAGTCCTCTGGGATAGAAGAATAATTTTTTAAACTGTGTGATTGATTAGATATTGAACACCCATGAATGTAATTTTAAAAGGGTATTAGCTGAAAAGATTATCTGGAAAAAAGGATGCAGCTCAACTGGAATTTAACAGTATTTTAACAGTATTTTAACTGATGTGAAAAATCACTGTGAGTGAATGCCAGCAGTCAGGACAGCAGCCCTGCCACCTTGGAACTGGAATTCAGGTGTCAATTCAAATAAAGGTTTTCCTTCAGAAGGCATTTATAAATCAGGATCCATCTACTCAATCATAAGAATAACAACCTCAATATCATATCTTTACATACCATACACCCTTCTTGTGCATTCAGCAGAGACAGCAGAGCGCTTGGAGAAGGAAAATTTGTTTTATGGGAATCAGAGAGGATCAAATGTTGGAGTATTTCTCTCTCACTGAAGTAAACAGCAAAGTTCCCCTGGGACACCGGGAGGCCAAGGCCTGAGCCAGACCTGAACCATTCCCCCCAGGACTGGTAACCTCTCCTCAGCCAGCCCCACTCAGGAGAGATGTAGAGTCTCCTAAAATCAGGGGCACAGGAGCCCCCAGAGAGCTCCCTGGGTACCGGCAGCACTGCGTTAGTCGAGGACTGGAGAGCCTGCACACAGCTGAGTTCAGGAACTCAGGACGTGAGCAGAGCCAGGGGCTCGTCCTTATGAGGCCCTTTCCCATAAAAGCTGACTTAGCAGATGCCCAAATCTGCTTTCAGAGTTCAGGAAGCACATGTGAAGTCTGACCCCATCAGAGGCCAGGGGCCTGCAGGCAGGTTTTCTGTGAGGATCAGCTGTAAATACAGGAGGACAACCCATACACTGACTGCAATCCAGGCACTTATTGCCTTGCTCGTTTTCCTGTGGACAGTGTTTATGATGTAGGAAAACACAAAAGGTGAGAAAATACTGATTTGTGGCCAGCTTTGCAAGAGCATGTGGGGACAATAAGATCTGCCAAACACTCAGTAAGAAAGCACATTGTTTTGGCTGTGGAAAACACATCTAACTACCCTGGAGATGGAGCTGCTAACATTCATTACAGGGAGGTGACATGAGACAGCACAGAGATTGGATTTTGTATCTCAGGAGATCTCTTTTGGGCCTGAATTGAATTTTCCAACACTGATATAATATTGTAACACCTCTTTCATGTTCTGCAACACTTATATCCAATTTTATCAGTCTAAGTGTATAAGTACCCATGCTAGTTCCTGTTATCACACATAAAATATATTTTCATGCTTGATATCAATTCTCAGCACAGTTCACAAGGCTGCAACTGCTTCACAGTGCTCCCCACTTGAAGAGATGAGCAAGGTTTCCATCACCACGTCTGTCTCCCTTCATCACACAGTTCAGTTACAGTTATTTGTGCAATTTACAGTGAGATCAGATTGCAGGGGCCTATGTGAAAAGGATCTTCAAATAAAAGATGTAAGAGATTTAGACAGAGGTAAACAAAATGCCAATATACATTAGCAAGTTATCACTGAAACTACCAAGAACGTAAGGAGAAGATTATTAATGTAGTGTAGTGATAGGACAAGGAGCACTGGGTACAAATTGCAAGAGGGGGAATTTAGGATAGATATTAGGAAGAAATTTTTTACTGTGAGGGTGATGAGGCCCTGGAACAGGTTGCCCAGGGAGGCTGTGGATGCCCCAACCCTGGAAGTGTTCAAGGTCAGGCTGGCCTTGAGCAACCTGGTCTAGTGGAGGTGGGGGGGTTGGGACTAGATGATCTTTAAGGTCCATTCCAACCCCTTAACATTCTGTGATTCTGTGATTTCCCTCTGAGGAAAATCTGCCTGCCCTGCCTACTCCCTGAGTGAAGCACTGAGCCTACGTCATACTAAACTGCAAACAAATTCTGCTAAATAGAAATGAAGATTATTTAATGTTATCTCAGTAACAGTCAATTTATGAAGGTGGAGCTTATAAAACAAAAGTTCTCAAAGACATTTTTTCTCCCTAATGAACAAACAATTCAAAGAACTTTGCATTTAGCAACAGAGAACATTCTAGAGATATGGTGTGTGAATTTACAACAGTACACAATACACATTTATAATAATAAAATGCCAGAAATTAAGGCTAGCTATTAAAGTAATTATGCTATCAAAAAGTTACAAAATTTAAATTAAAACATGCATTTTCCAATTAATTTTTTTTCTGTGCTGTAAATTAAGTGTCTTCATTGAGAAGGTTTCGGTTCAACGTCCAAGGATTTCAGCATCCAAGGTTTTGACCACAGCTGATTATAAAGTCCTATGTTAATTTATGAGCTCATTGACATGCAGCAACACAGTTCCCATGAAATGAACGCCGTGTAATGGTCACCAGCCACACGTTCAATGCGAGAGAGCAAAACAAAACGGTTGCAGTTGATGCCCGAAGAGACATGAGAAAGTCAGGCCTCAAACAACAGAAAGCAAACACTATTTTACAAATGGAACTCCAGCATACCCAAGTACAGCCTTAAATACTGTGTCTTGATATGACTCAACCTCTAACCACCAAAAGGAGTGCAGCAAAAATTGATCTAATACAGCTGTATTTCCCTACCCACTACATGAGAAACATTTCAGATTTTCCACTGCAGATCAGTCAGGTAAATAACTTATTGTACATCTATGAACTTAAAAAATAAAACCTGCCTATGTTAGTAGGTGGCAACACAAAAGCAAAACACCCAGCTTCATAGAGGAGTTTGTCTATATATTTAACTTAAATCTTTCCACAAAATAAAATGACTAAAATTAAAAAAAATTTGAATCTAACACTTCTAATGAAATCAGACTTTAGCCATGATTATTTATAAATATGACCATCCACCTCCACTTTTCCAGTGGAGTTTAAATGAACAGGCTTTGGTAAGAACAGAACAATGGCTCTACCCATTCCAGGTACAGTTAGAGAAACCACGTGCATTTTGCACCCTGCTTTCTAAAAAATACATTCTACAGTTTTTCAATTTGTAGAACTAACCACCTGTAATAGCAAAGGAAAATAACAAACTGTGCATTTTAAAGTTAGCATTTCTTTCACCTTTACATATTTTAGTGCAAAATATTTTAGGGTGAGGATTTACAACCAAAATGGCAGTAGCAGCAAGAAATCTTGTTTTGTACAGTAACAACAATGCTAAGGAGTTTTGTTTTTTTAAATGACAAAACATATCCTGTTACCAGGATCAGCATATCTAAGTGTTTCAGGCACTGTATTAACTAAACTAGCACCCCATTTCATTATGGAACTAATGGACAAAACATGACATGGAGATCAGCTCAGTTTAATTCATGCCAGAGGTTTCTTTTGAAAGATATTACAAAGGCCTTTGCTTTTGCCAATTGTGTTTAAACATAAGGGTTTGTTTCTCTGATTACTGGCATGTTCTTAGCAATTAGTTTCAGTTCTTGCCATGAAGACACTGCTCAACGTTATGAAACTTTAAACCTCTCATGGCATTTTCAATTGTGGAATTCTCTCGTGGAGAGATCTGATACTTAAAAACACAGTAGCAGAACTAATATTACATTGTTTAAATATTCACACGAGAAACCATTTTTTCTGTGATGAGAAAGAGCACAACTAATACTTCAGGTTTAAAGTCAAAACCATAGGTAACATACTTTTAGAGACCGAGATAAAAAGCCCACTTAGTCTTGAAACACCTGAAGGACGTAACATTACCATTGTACACCAACACTAGGTTCGTTTCTTCTGCTCAGAGAAGCGAAGAAACTGATGTGACACTGATTGTCTCCACCGAAAACAAAAAGCGCGGGGTCCTTGGATGTACACAGGTCGCAGATAAGTCAGGTTAGATGGGTAAGGATGGAGAATTCCAAATAGGAAAAAACCTACAGCAGTTCCCAGAGTTATGACCCAGTAGAGTGAAGGCTGGGGATTGGATAGAATTTGGAAATCCGGCTTTGTGTTGAAGGATTAAGGCATTCGGATTCTCCAGTCATTTTAAAGAAAACTTCCTGTTCCTGCAGTTTTCTGGCAAATTCTTCCTCCAGCGTCTAAAACCAAAATCAGATTGTCACAGAATTAACAAGGCAAAGTACAAGAAACCCATTATTGTGGTGATATATTGTCTGATATAATGCTGTAACTTCATAAACATCATCAAGAAAAGTCACTCAGCAAACATGAAATTGTAAGACACCGCAAGCCAAGAACATCATCTGTCTGTAGGACAGTCTCTGAACTGTGTGAAAATCTAGCATTTTCCATTTTAAAATAAAATATAAATCCCTAAACCTATCTCCTCTATCTACTCTTAAGCACTCAATTTTTGGAGCAATCCACTGGCTTCTGAAAGAAATCTAGGTTTAGGAATGCATCTCCAGCTAAGTTTTCCATGCAAACACGCACACATACGCTGCAGGAGGGAGCCCTGCAAGAGGCTGGTAACACATAGACTGTTTTGTTGCACCTGCCTTTTGCTCAGGTTTGCATTTTTTAACATCTTTTATTATTCGGTGAATTATAACAGCTTTGTACAGCAGCTTGATTCTCCTCTGCAATGCTTTTGTACTCTCTGTATTTGCTTGATCAAGCCCTTGATTATTTCCTGATTCCAGAACTGCTCCAATTTACCTTTTTTCTCGGTCTCAATTTCTCTCTCCATTCCTTCAGTTCTTGGCTGTGCTCTTCATCCAGCTCTTTTAGTTTCTGAGTCTCATGCTCAACCAGTAGATGGCATTTTTCATTCTTAAAAGAAGATACAGATAATCCTTATGTAAAACTAATTCAGATTAGGCAACTCAACATTTGTACAGTGACATATGTTGTCCTAATTCTTTCTAATTAGCTTATTCTGTGTAAATAGTGACGTGAATAATTACAAGATAAAAGTATGTTACGAGGCTGCATTTTCAAAAGCTGATCTTTCCATCGGAGCCAATTGAGATAAGAAACACTCACAAATCCAAACACTGCTGAGTGCCATTAAGGCAGAAGCTGAGTGTTACTCAAAACTGTGTTTCACTGCCTAATAATGCTTTTCAAGGTCAGACAGCATTTCTGCTTTGCTTTCTAAAGACAGTCTGTACAATTTATTAAAATCAATTACATTAAAGACAAAGCTGTTTTTTGGAAATATTTCAACTCTTGGTGCCAAGAGCTGAGATGAACAAACGGGGTTTAGAGAGGGGAGAAATGTGGTTGCAAAAGCGGCCTAGGAAAAAGATAATCAAACCACACCTCAGCTCCATATTTCTCTCAGTAAGGTACCCCCTTTCAGAGGACTTCTGAAGCATAGCAAGAAAAAAATTAAGTATTTGGTTACATCAAATCTTTCTTTTTTTAAGAGCAGTTGGTAATGGTTGTATTTTTGGAGTCCCAGTCCCAAATGGCTCTGATGCAGAGCACAGAACCACAGCAACAGAAATGACAAGCACTTGGCTGGACCCGAGTGCAGCAAGGGGCCAGTTTTCCTTGTGAAGCTCAGAGCAGCCCTAATCTGCTCAATTTTCCTTGAGCTGAAACTCTCACAAGACTCCCACGGTACTTGGGGATTTACTGAGGCATATTAGTGGCACAGCCAGGGACTGTTTCTGCAGCATGTAAGAAAGTGAACTGAGTGAACGAGCTTCATTGGTTGTTGTACGATTTCTCTAAGCAAAGGTTATCAGCAGGTGATCATTAATGCTTTAAAACTTCCTCGTGTCCCTGAAATAGGGAAAAGCTGATTTAATGGAAAAGGAGATCTGGCCTCTGGTATACAGCAGAAACTTTTACTAAATGCATACCAAAAGGGACAGAACAACGTTCCTTATGGCAAGAAGAGAAGTCCTTCTAAGTACCTTCCAGAAGCTCATGTACAAGTGGCAGCACTTTGTAAAAATCTCCTCATTCGTGTATTGCTGCAAACATCTTGCCGGTAATGCCTGGTGCTGCCTACCTCTGTTCTGATTCATGACATTTCAGTAAAAGCAGGTTACAGGAAATGTTGCCTACAGAAAATAGCCCTGGGAACTTGACAGATATTCCAGAAGTCATCATCTGTTTCTGGTTCATGCTCTTCTTGCATTTAAAATGATTTCTCATTAACTGATGGAAGCATACGAATGTGGTTAAGCAGTGTGCTGCAGGCCTTCGAAAGCAAAGTTGAAACTCTACACTGATCAGTAAAACTGAAGGAAAAGATGTTTCTACTTTGCCTGCATCCATTATTAACCCGAGTCTTCCCACTGAATGGTCATTTAATATTATCTATTTTTAACCTGTAACTGATGCAGTTCCCTGATGTTTGCTTCACACTGCAACTGAAGGTCCCGCATTTGGTTTTCGTGTTTCTGATGCTGAGCCAGTCTTTCATTCTTCTGCCTCTTTTCTTCTTGAACAGCAAACTAAAATTGAAAATAAAAAGATTATTTATATTGTGCCTCTGAATACAACAGTTTACATGAGCCAAAGAACTGCATGTAACAGAAGGAACACATACTGAGAAGAATGGTTTCAGAAGATTTAAGCAGTAATTTTCTCTACTCTTTCTTTTTTAAAATCTTTACAAAGGGAGTGCCCTCACAGTTTTAATTACATTTCTCTGTTTGCACTCTGATTTTTCCTTAAAGCACAGCACATTTCACTACCAGACTCCTGCAATTATCTCCCTCTGAAGGTAAGTGACACAGCAGTGTTGCTGCAGGCATTGGTCGAGGTTGGTGTTATACAGCTACAGGACATCTTATTTTCCAGATTTTTCATCCTTCCATTGCTCACCATATGAAACCATGACTTGGGACTTCAGTGCATCTCTAGAAAGCAAACCTCTGAACATCTTCACAGCATTCCCTTTTAAAGAATGAGTGAATACCTACAGTTTTAGTTCATAAATTCACAAAAATCAAGCATCCTTAAAAATATTTCACAGAATCACAGAACGGCTGAGGTTGGAAGAGACCTGAAAGATCAACCTCCCTACTCAAAGCAAGGTTGACAGGAACGAGCTGCACAGGTCTGTATCCAGTTGGGTTCTGGGCACGTCTGCAACCTCTCTGGGCAAGTTGTCTGACTATCCACACACTAAAGAAGTGTTTTCTTATGTTTAAGTTGGATTTTCTGTATTTCAGTTGTGCCTGCTTCCTCTCACACTGTCACTGGGCACCCTGGGAAGAGTCATGCTCCACCCTCTTTGGGTACTTATGCACACGGATAAGACCCTCCTGAGCCCACTCTCCTCCAGGCTGAGGCATCCCAGGTATTCCAGGTGGCTCCTCGTGTAACAAAGACCCACGAGTCCCTAGGTCAGCTTCAAGGCCCTTTGCAGTACTTGCTCCAATAAATTCATGTCTGTGTTGTTTTGGAAAGCCCAGGATTGGACTCAGTGCCCCAGAAGAGTCTCACCAGTGCTGCAGGAAAGGATGATTTCCTCTGACCTCATCCAGTGCATCAGCTCAGATTGGTACCATCTGTGAACCTGTGAGAGTGCACTCTATCCCATTCTCATATTGGCATTTACACTATTAAAACTAAATATTAATTTAATTATTACCTGCTTAATTTTTTCACGATCTTGGTCTGGAGAGGCTAACGAATTGATTCTTAAACTTTTCTTAAACATTGCCATGCGAGTCTTTGCTTCACTTCGCTGGATTTTAGGCAGTCTGGCTCTTTCCTGAGTTTGCTTGTTCTTTAACTCCTCAATAAGGCGTTGATTATATCTCTGCATTTGTTCCGTTTCCTGCAATGGGAACCAGGTGGAAATGTTACAGAGTAACCATCAATGTTATACTATCTGTATCTCATTTCCTCAGTAAGCAACCGGTGTGAGACAGCAACAGAAACCAGTCCCAGCCCCAGCAGCACCAGTGGGCAGGAGGGGTTTCTTCCAGAGTGCTCTGGAGCACGCCCAGCCCTGATAAGATTCTCCAACTAACGTGAATACACATATATTTTACCAGTAGTTGCTCAACTCCTGAACTGCCTTTTAAAAAGTCTGTTGTTCAAAGGGAGAAACTTCTGTGCAACTGAGCTCCTGGGCTGCAGCTGTGAAGGGGCAGTTTGCTGCAAAAGCTGTGAAAACAACAGTCAATACAGGATGAACCAGAGCGGACAGGAATAAGCCTTCAGTGGAGACTGTTCATGTTCTGATCACCAAGGAGATCCTCTAACACCTCCCTATTGGTTTACAATTTCAAAAACTGAACTATTTGCTTTAGAGTACTCTATAAAAAAACAAATAAGGATTTTACAGGATTTAGCTATAAAGAGACAGTTGTCAGCTACTCGCCCAATAGCTAATCCAGTTTATTCCACTCATTTAATTCCAGGATGATTTACTTCTGAGTAGATTTACTTAAACACAAGTCAAAACTGATTTGGTATCCGAGCAGAATTCAGTATTTTTAGTAGGAACAGGTTGATGTTGTGATTGGTTGGGTTTTTCTTAAGAATCAAAAGAGAAAAATATTACTAGTGATACTTCTACATACTACTAAGGTATTTGAGTATGATGATTAAGATTTTTGAGTTTCAACAGCTTCAAAATACTTGTGTGGGTCTTGTCTGTGCAAACAAACAACTACCAGAAGAGATCATAAGACTACTGACAAAAAAATTGGACATTATAATACACAAGAGAATGTGTCAAAATCAACACTAACTTTTTCGTGCCTCTTAAGCAGTTGGTGTCTCTGCATGAAGTACTGATCTTTGAGCTGCTGTTTGAGGAGCTGGTGTTTCTCCTGCAGATGCCGCTCCTCCAGTTCCCAGATTGCAGCTTCACGAGCTGGAAAAAAGAAGAAGTCGGTTCAGAAAGTGCAACAACCACACACTGCTTCCCAATCTACCTGCTGGTGCATGTTTAGAAGTAGCCTACAAGTGCATTTTGAAAACAATGCTATTCCACAGAAAATGCTTTTATTACCATTGTAAATTACTCATGAAGGTCTTCTTAGAGTGAAGACAGAATATTGTTTTATTAAAACACAAGGGCCTGTTTTTAAAGAGAGCCTGATGTTGGATACCTCTCATGAGCTGCTGTTTGTTGTTGAGACAATCTCGTTCAATAGTGGCCAGTTCCGTCTTCTGCTGCTGAATAATTTTCTTCAGAGATGCATCCAGTTCTTGTTGCTGCTTCTGCACAAACTCCTGCTCCTGGTAAAAACCAATAAAAGTAAATTAAATTTTGTTCTTCTAACCACATTACATTTTAATGAAACTCCCAGTTCTCTCAGCATTAGCTATATATGAAAACAAATGCATCTATGAAATTTTGAGCTAGCATGCCTTGACTATCAAATTATCCATCTTTCGTTTTCGCTATTTACAGAGTAGGTAAGAGTATATTTAATATTTAAATAATACCTTCAGAAGTAAGACCAAAGGGAACAAACTAGCCAGCAATCTGCAATTCATTCCATCTCTTGTCTCTCCTCAGAACACATTGCAGGTTCAGAGCCAGCAAAGACAAGTGCTCAGTATAAAGTTGATCTCATTCTATCAAGAGTTAATTATTCATGTAGGTAAGAAAATAAAGGTATGTATGGTTATTTTGCTTTGGGTGATTAGTTAAAGCCTATTTATTTACACAGATGGGTTTCAGATTTGTGTGGTTTATCTTGTCCTGAAGGCAGAGGTATTGAGGCTGAGAGTTCTGTAGGTCCACTGTGCAGACACTCCATGTTCTGCAGGACTGTCACCCTGTCACACCTGAGCTGAGCTGGCTCTTTGCAAAGTGATTTACCACCTGCCTGATGCAGTCCTCATATCACCTGCATCTTCCCACTATCCAGGTTGCATCCCATCAGGAAAAGCAGGCAGCAGAAGGAATCCCCCTCCCATGCCCTCCCCAAGCAACCTTACTGTTGCCTTTCTTCTTCCAACTATTAAAAACCACAGCCATGAGCAAGTGAGCATGCACACCCCCCCCGTAAGAACAAGAAATTAAATCAGATGCTTCTACCACACAATGTCAAAGGTCAAAAGAAAGGACAACTCAGGGTCCTGTCAGAGCCAAGGGGAGGTGCTGAAGCACCTGCTGCTCTACACAACAAAGCAACACTAAAGATGGTCTTAATCTTGGAAGGGAGATGGGAAAACTGGGTTGCAGCTGATCAGTGGAAGGGTTCCTGAGCTGCTATTAGTTTTTTTCCAAACCTATGGTACTTGCTAATTAGAGTTGTCAGGTGGAATTAAATGATCATTTAAAGCACTTTTCATCATGACCAGAAGAATCCTGGTTTTCATCTTCACGGAAAGTTATTAATAGATGAGGCTTTCATCTTTCTCAGTGGACAGAAGAGTTACACTGAGAAAGGTAACACAAAACCAGAGGTGAAGTAAGTTGCCAGTGACAGACCTGAGGGTACAAAAAGAACTGGAAGGTGATGTCTGTAAATTAAGTGAGACATACTAATCAAATATATGAAATGATGAAAAATACTGTTGTTTCCCTTTCTAGATGAAAAGGATAAGAAGACTACAAGTTTATTATTCTGAAGGTGCAGATACATAATTAACACAATGTTTAATTTCCTGGGAGTTTTTTGATTTGAAGGGAGTAGGGGAAAGCTGTTCTGGTGTAGTCATGGTCAAAAAGTGATTAAGCTTGAGCTTTACACAATCATTTAAATATCACTGCTCTTCTCTCTAAATCTTAATCAGTTTTATACCTGCTAGCACTATAAGATAAACCAGGCAATCTCAGGAAACACTCTGGCCTTTCCACATCTACTCAAGTATCACACAAAATAAAGGTCACCGAGTTTACCAAAGAACATGTAGGTTGTTTCAAAGGCAGACAGAGCAAGACAGCTCACCTTTTTCAAGCTACCACTTGGTTTTGCCCAATAAGTATCTTAAAATAAACTCAGATATCTTTAAAATACATAGTTTCACTGCACACACAGCATACAAGTCACACAATGTTTCTCACATGTGCTGAACAAATAATAAGCACCAGAGAACAGTATCATATTGCATATGTGAAATCTCAGTGTTTTGCCCAGACTACACAAGTAGTGTAATTTTGACCTTTTGACAACGAATAGTGCATCATTACAAATTTGTGCTAATCAGTTTGGAGACAGCAGCGACATTGATCAGCACATATGATCAGAAGGAGAGGAGAAAACACACGTCTGGAAAATGAGGAAAATAAAACTTTTGTTGTTTTGCATCTTAAGACTTACATCCTGCATTTGTGCGTTGAAAAGCGTACACGAAGACAACTGAAAAGACTGAATCATAACCTGAGCAACGCCCTGTGGGACACAATGTACTTCCTATGTCATGATATAATGAAATATATTTTTATTCCTAAAAAAAGGAAGAAATTATCTCTGCTGTGTGTTAGTAATAAGCATTTAAAATGTCAAGGCTCATCATAGAAGTAGATATGACTATTCTAAAATTAAACATCTGCACCTTGTCTAGTACTTATCATTCCAAGTAAGGATATTTCACATTTAAAATTTTCTCTTTCACCTCTCTTCAACAAAGAGAAAGTAGCAAAGTAAATAAACCAAGTTGCTACAAACACTATGAAAAACTAGGGTTTTGTTTCTTTAAAAAGTTTAGACAGGTATCTCTGGTATAGGGAGAGCACTGCAATTCAATCACATTCTATCCTGGGAAATCCCCTCTTAAACACATAATCAAATAAAGTTGCGATTATTTTCCACTAGGCCACTCAAATAAACATTTAATCTTAAAGTTACTCAATCCAAACCTGCTCTGCTGTGGTTGAAACTCACTCTGTACAAGCAGGACAAAAAGTCAATATTTTTCTAAAATATTTGCCCTCTTTTTAGCTGGGTCATAAAAAAGCAGCAAGTCTGGAGGCATGAAATTGTAGATGTCTTGCAAAGTTTCTGTACACCTACACTTTGACATTTAAATAACATTTTACCTAATCTGTTCTGCTTCTATAAACAAGATGCCTCATGCTTAGATATATATACATTTTCCTCTCCTGCACTTGTGTTGTTCAAAACTTACTTCTGACTATAACCTCTAAAATCTGGAGGACCTGTGGGGTACTTACCACTCGTAAAAGCACTGGAAATAAACCTGTTGTAGAAAATTACCATTCTTTTTCAGTACAGCACACGAAACATTCCACTTGACAGTACAAACCTGGGAACCGCTGCTCCTACATGTCTACCCAGTTTAGTCTATGAGATGTGATATGGGAGTACTTGAAGGAAGAGAGCAGTACGTAGGGTTAGTTTGAGTTAAGTTCCATATTCACTCAACAACAACAAGAAGTGAAATCATCAAGCTGTGTGAATACTGCTGCCTTTTGTATTTTAGTAGCTTGAAGCTGCCGTTGTTACCTGAGCATGCTGGCTTTGTGCAAGCTCCTCTTTCTTGCGTTTCATGAGCTCTTTTCTCAGCTCTTTTGGTGCTTTCTCCACTTCACATAAAACCTACAGTGTATATAAGCATGCAGAAGGTGGCAAAAAGAACACTTTTTCTCCACAGCAAGCATTACTGTGAACACAGGACATGCAGGTCAAGCACTAGAGGTACTGGGAAGCATGCATTACTTCAGTGGCAGGGATGTTAGTTTAGTGAAAAGAGCTTAATGAAAAGAGAAGGAACAGTAGGTGCTTTATGCATGCCAGCAGTGCAGAAAGAAGGGATGTGCCAGCCGCTTTTTGCATGCAAATGCTGCCCAGTGCTCTCAGAAATGGAATCTCTCGCTTGTGTTTCCATGCAGCAGCCAGAAGAGTCAATAGTTAAGAAAACCACCACCTGCAAAAGTGGTATTTTCTTGAAGCACTATGGCAAAAAGGACTACAGAGTATGTTTACCTCATAGTAAAACTGTGAAAAACAGTTGGAAGTTAAAAAACTTCCATGGAAAACCAGCTATTTCTGACACTGTCTATAACTTAAATTTACAAGATGCCATTATTAGTGTCTCCAACCATAAATGACATCTACACAGGTTATGTCTTTAAAATAATAATACAAGCAAACAAAGTATTATTTGGTTGCAAGTGTTTGGTTCTAAAGAATTTAAAGCAAAACCCACCAATAACTACGTTTTCAAGAAACTATTCGTGACAGTGTGCCGGGATGGAACGTGTTTCAGTTCAAGGTGAATTAGACTAGATTAGCTGAAAGATTCTAAATATAACCTGGCTAAATCAACTGACTATTAATCTGTTAATTTGCTAATGTGTTTTATTTGGTTTTGAGACTTATAAAAATGTAGCATTGCATACTCCAGTGTAGTTTTAGAGCACCAGCTGCATTTTCCTTCAAACTCTACATCGCCTTTTTAAGCTTTAAACACAAAACTATGCACCCAGAAACAAATGCCTGTTTGTTTAATAGTGGAAGCATCATAAGAAAACAGAGTCCAAATCACCACATGCTACTCCTGTTTCCATGAAAGAACTGTTTTTAGCTCAGAGCAATAAGTAAAATTCTCCCCGCTTTCCCATGTAGGACCCAATCACCAGTAAACAGAGAGAGACTCAAAAATGCAAGAGGTACCGCAAAAGAAGAAAAATTGTTATTTACATTTGAGCATACGGTTCAAACTGAATACAACATTTCTTTAATGCAGTTTTGTGCTACAGGATCATTCTATGCAAAAGCATGGACACTACAGCTTTCTAAAGTAATCTGAGTCTAGTAACTATTAGAGGAAACACTAGAGCCATTCATATATAAATGGGCACTACACAATTGATCCAAAAATGAAACAAAACAGCTTTTAAGATGAGAAATCCACACGGAACTACATCACCTTCTTTTACTCTAATGCAAGTAAATTAATAGCACAAGGTGTCATTGTCAATTGTCATTCATTTTGCCTTAAGTGTATGACATGTATGAGATTAACTGTAGAAGATTTTAGGTTATCCACACTTCTCTCTCCTAGCTTTCTTTTTGGAGCTAAAAAGCCAAATCTGTGTTACTGCTCTCACTTCATATAAAGACATTTTAAACAATAACAGTATACGCTCAATGAAAATCTAACAAATTACTCTAACAAAAAAGAAACATATCTGAAATTAAAGTGGTTCTCAGTAATAATCAAGACTGTATTATTGTCTTCAAAATTCTAATCTGATAAGTATTTACTAAGTACCCATAGCTGGATTTCTTTAAAGTAGAAAACTCAAACATTTTCCACAATCTTTAAGAAAATACTTTTTCTTGATTTAATATGAGAGAAAGTATTTTATTAAATATTCTGTGAAAAATAAATTCTACTAACTTGGTGATGTTTTCTAGATTAAGTCAATACCTCAGTCTTCCTGTTAGCTGTTTGTATTTCACTTGAGGCAGTAAAACAAGAAACAATACTGACTGCTAGTAACACTTCCACAGGTCAGTTGACAAGGCTTCTGGGAGACCTAATCTCAACTGTTTACTACGCCCATACTCCTTATTTTCTATATTGTCATCGTCTCTTACCTCTTTTTTCTTGTTTTTCAGCACGTTCTGGAATTTGGACAATTCCTTCTCCTGTTCTGCTTTGATGCGTTTTGCTTCATCCCGTAAGCGGTTCGTGTGCTCCTGTTCCAGGCGCTCTATCGTCTGTTTCTGCTGCTTCTCTAGGTTTTCTATTTCTTGATCATACTGTCGCTTTTTACTCTGTGAAAATAATTTGGCAGCTTTTTTTGGGAAACTAAGTTCTGTTCAATGCAGTGCTGTAACCACAGCAGGGCATGGCCCTGATGAACTGTTCTGGCAGGCAAGTCCCAGCATACAAGCTGGGCACCCCACGATGCAAAATACTGCTTTTTATTAACAACAATGAAGGCTAAGCTACAGCCATCATAAAAAGAAACACCTGATTGCTGCTAGCAGTATTCTGCCTACTCCATCAAGATGTTGTATTTTAAGAGCAGCAAAATCCAGAAACTCACTGTCATTTCCTGTTCAAAACGTCTGAACATCTGTTCTCGCTGTTGCAAAAGCTTATTACTGAGTTGCTGTTGGGCTCTCTGCTCCTCTTTCTGAAGAAGTCTTAGTTCTCTTAGCTCTTGACGTCTAATAAGGAAAAAGAATCACTTAATATTGATGGGAAAGCAAAAGAAGAGGAAAATTACAGAAGACAAAAAGGAGCATCTACAATTTAGGTCCAGTAAAACTAGTTTTGAATTGACTGTCGTATGAAGAAACACTTTACATTCCTTTCTACTAAAAAAATACCGTAAATTAATCCCTAAGTATTTCTGGAATAAGATCACTAGCTGCCTTTTTTTATTCAAAGAGAAAAAAAATTAGCTGCCAACGTCTTGAAAATTTTACTGACACAAACACTTACCGTAGGAATCGCATTTCTTCACTTTTGGAGTCATTTTCAGTGACTATTTTTGATGTGGTTACACTCACTTCTACTCCATCAACGACAAACTTCCGAGTTTTCTTTAACGTTTTCTTCTGTCTTCTAGTTTCCTAAATAAAGCATTGTTAAGTTATTCTGTACTTATTTAAATTACATTCTTTTTCCTCCTTTTTCTTATTAAATTAGATCAAATATTTCTGTGAATGTCTACTATATAGTAATCTGGAGTTCTTCTCACTTATCAGGTATCTCACTAATCAAGTGAGAACTTGAAAAATTCTAATAAACTGAAACTTTCTTTCATCAGCAAAGGAAAACTGTAATTATTGATTATCCAAATTGCCAGAAGAAAAAAAAATTAATCCAGATAAACTCTGAACAAAACTGATGCAGTTTTATTTTCACGAGCTGAAGACAGCTACAGTTCCTGTTTGCTTTCGATCATGATTTTCCCAGTCACCTAAAAAAGACATTTAAATCTGAAAAACAGTTCCAAAACAGAAAATAATTTACTCACCTACTTACTTCTGCTTTGGATATAAATGAGCTAGTCTAATTTTTTTATTCATATATATCAGCCAAAAATCATGTGATGAGATTGCTGGCAACTGACGAAATCTCAATTCTCAAAGCTGCTGTTGTTTCATTATAAGAGAAGAGACACCCCGGCTGAAACTGCAGCTCCACTGTGTCAGGGCTACTGCAAACACCCTGAAATCATGTTTAGCACAGCTATGCCAAGTTATGGGGGTTTTGTTTGTTTGGTTTTCTAGGTTTGTTTTTCTTCCATTCAAACCCATGTTACACAGTTACTACCTTAGTATGGCTATAATTATATTAGTATACAGATATAAATAAAGTTCATAGCCTGGAATGTGATTCCTCTGAATAAGCTCATTCATACTGGCATTGCTGCATTGACACAGCACAACCACAGCAGCAGTGTTTGGAATAAACAAACCCAACAGAATATCTGCCTTGGATCTCCCAAATCTAAACAGAGAGACAGATGATGGAAGCGACAGGAATTCAAGATAAGATCAGATGTCACAGGAGATTTTTCCCATTAAACAGGGATTCTGTGTTGAGTAAGGTATTGAACTCGTCTTCTTGAATATCAGCTCTGAACTACAACCATTCACAATTCTTCACATTTAATATTGTTAGAATTCCTGTTATATGCTAGTCCATATTTTTAAAATACAATTATGCAATAATTTAAGAAAATAATAAGCATAAATGCCAAAATACAGACATTGTCATACCGTGCAATTTACAATACTTTGGTTTCTACAAAGTTAGTTTTGTATTTATGTGCCATACTAGTTTCTCACTCAACACTTTTCTTTGTTGCAAAAATCAAACTTGGAAATAATTTTAGGGTCACACCTCACATGAGAATTTATATTAAAAAACATATGATTGCTTACACTTACCTGTAAAGATATTGATCCTGTCTCTTTGTTCTTACTAAGGAAACTAGAAATGGACAAGTTCAAATCAATGCTGCTGTTATCAGCTGTAGAACCTGTGCCTGAATCGGCATCATTTTCCTTCACATTCTCCGACTCTACCTGCTGGGAAGTTTCAGTATTGCCTTGATTATCTGTTTTGACTTTCTCATTTTCTTCAGTGCTAATACTAATACTGGGGACTGGAGTGACTTCAGAGTCATCACCTTGTTCATTGACAGTATTTTGAAGCTTATCCTTCACTACTTCATCAGAAGTAACTTCTAAACGTTCTTTGTCTGTCTGAATGTTGTTTTCCTGGATATTCTCAGGTCTGCACTCTCCTGAATTTTGGTCCATATCAGTCAGGTTATCCACCACTTTATTAGAAATATCCTCAGGCTTGCTCTGTATTGCCTTCTGGTCTACGACGTCTTTTCCAGAGTCTTTGATCTTTGTTTCCTCCGTGCTGCTTATATTACTAACATCCTCATTTTCACTTTCTGCCAGTTTCTTGTCTACTTTGATCACTTTATCTTGGCTTTCTGATACAGTTTCTTCAGAGCTGATTATCTCATGGACCTGCTTAGCCTGACTTTCCACTGGCTTATCCTCCAGCTCAGGTATTTTATCCCCATCACTGATCGGTGTTTCAGCAATACCACCTATCTCCTTAATGTTGTCAATTCCATGCTTTATTAGTTCCTTTTCTTCATCAGACCCTTTGACTGTAGCATTAGGTAGAGTTTCTGTAGTGGTGTCTATTGTTGCCTCTGTCTGCTCCTCATTTTTATTTTCCTTTTGCTCTGTATCTGTATTTTCTACAGGGACCTTTTCTTCCTTAAGTCCCGAGAGATCTGTTCTGTTCTCCTTCTCTTCTTTTTCACCAGTTTCCTTAGAAATGCCTTCTTCAGTTTCTACACTATTTTCAGTTGTGGTTACTACTTTCAGTTTATTATCTTCTGTCTGTTCATTTGCTGTGGAATTTTCTTTCTCTGTTTTTAGGTTGGGTTCATTCTTTATTTCTGTTTTTGTTACCATGTCAAGTTCTTTCCCTCCTTTCTGGGGTTCTGTATCCTTATGTGGTTTTTCCAGGCTTTCTGTGTCCTTTTCTGCTGGCATTATTTTGCCTTCCTCATCTTCACCAGTTGGCACAGAACCGTTTTGCACTTCCATATCGTTAACGGTAGTATCGCATATCTTATCAGCTGTTTTCCTAAATTTAATGTCCTCAGATTCATCCCCAGTTGTTTTGTCCTCAATTGCATTACTTCCTGTTTTCTCAGAGAGAGATTCCAGGACAGAGGCATTCTGTGAAAGTTTATCCTCTTCAGAGCTGGCAATGCTAAGGTCGGAGGATGCACGCTTTTCTGCAGGTAACTGCTAAAAAATTAAAGGAAGAGAAACACTTAAACATTTTGTAACTTAAGCAAAGCACAGTTCTATGGAAGAATACCTGAACAGAGATTAATACTGTATTTACAGGCAAAGAATTTGATAACCTCAGAGTACTTCACTTGGCATTACCACAGAACAAGTTCACAAAATGCAGACAGGCCCTGAACAGAAAGTTTCATAAGAACCCTCTTCCATATGTCATAATTGAATAAAATACACTATGATTGAGGGAAAGGCATTATGGTCATCAGCCACTCTTCAAGAGTCTTTTTCTTTTCACATTGTTTTTTTTTTATCAGTTCAGTTCCTCAATAGTCCCAGCTACAGTTGGATTTGAAAGACACGTCTTTGTGCCAGTTTGGCTAGAAAAAAAACTGTGTAGCTTCAGTTAGTGCAGCACTGATAAAATGAAATTGTAAGACCTTCTTCTACTTCACTTTGTGTTCTTTGTTAAAAGTGCCTGAAATTTTTTTATCTATTTTTTAATTGCTGTAAAACTCCAATAAAATGGTGACAACTTCCAGCAGATCTGATTAAGTGGCAATACAGAACTAGAACAGAAACAGTTACCTCACTGTAGAAACTGCTACTGTCAGAATATGAATGTTATCAGATTACATACAGACATACAAAAGAATATAATAATAAAGTACCATTTTAGCCATAATTGATCATTCACTCTTCAAAGTGATTGTGATATCTCTCTGTCTGTATTTACTGTCAGAACCCTGTAATTTGCAGATCAGGCTCCTGATTTGCCACTGGGAACATCCCAGGTTAGCTGTTGCAGCAAGCATGGGTTTGATCACGCATTTCTTACTTTACGGGTTTCCCAGGCATATATAAAACAACTCCTTTTAAGTCAAAATTGCATTTCAAATATTTCTTCACAGAATTATTCTAGAAGCTTAGTGTTGATCTCCAAGAAGTGTTTAAAGGTACCACAAGTAAATAATGTGAACGCATCTACCTCACAGTTCTTAAAATGCTGCTTTTGAGATATTTAACTGAGTCACAGGTGGACCTCACTCCAGCCCTCCTAGGGATTGATGGCTTAGCAGCTTGTCAGTGGAAGGAGGTGGTGGATGATCCTTAGGAGATAAAGTCCTGGAGGAAGCTCGTGGGAATGAACACTTGGAGATTTGCTGGGGTGGACTGGGAGCGGGGTGTGAAGGTCAGGGGACATGAGTAGTGTGGTGATGGGAGAAAAGGAAATGAAGGGATCTGTTCCTGCTCCTGCATTTGGCTCCTTCACCAGGGCTGGTAATGGCAGCTCCTGACAGCGCCGGGCACTTGCACCACTCAGGTCAGGAAGCACACGGTCTGTGCACTCTGCAACCTGCCACCCCAGCACTGAACACTGGGGCTTTCCCCTCTGAGCAACCCTATTCACGTTATAAGATTCTTAAAGCATCTCCAGAAATACATCCATAAAAGCAATCCTGCCTTTGTAAAATATGGGGGCTTTTGTTTTTCTTTTTTTTCTTTGACAGCCACGCTGTAAAACCTAGTTTACAGCGTAACAGTCAAATACCTTTCTTAGTCTTCTAAACACTTCATGGAATACAAATGCACGTTCACTCATCCATCTAGTCATTTTGACTTAAAACCATTTACACAAAAATCAGTATCCCACTTCTAAAATATCACATATATATGTAAAACAAAAATGAAGATGTTAGTCTTTATTAGTTATTATTTATTACTAGGAGTTTAAGAACATGCTAATTTTGAAATAGTTGACTACTTATTTTGTAATAAGGTTGGAGTATGCTTATGATGTTATTTTTAGAAGACTTCTGCAAAAGTCAGCTAGTACATCAGAAACATAATTCTCCATGGTAAGCTGGAGATTGCATATTTAAAAAAGCAAATTTTAAACTGACCAGAGAATTCTCTGTTTCCTCTTCTTCATCCTCATCTTTACCATCTTCAACTTCTTCTGTAACTTCAGCCTTAGCTTCTGCAATCAATTCTCTTATTGGTTTATTGGAAGTAACAGTAACAAATGGATGCTTGTGAAAATAAAAAAATAAGCACAATATTAAGTGCTGACTTGCTAAGTTGAAAGAAATACAACTTCATAGAAACGTTATTGTGGTTCTCTTAAATTTGAAGATTCACAATTAACATTAATCATAACTGTCTTAATACATTTTTTCTGCTGAAGTCTTAAAATCAAAACATTTGTATTCAAGCATATCGCGTAAGCAGTCTAACAAACTTGCTAAAATATAAATAATTCATTTATACTGACCTTTTTCACAATCCAAAGAATAGAAGTAGAAATATTTTTAAAAAGGTTATTTTTCTTGGAAACAACTTTCATTTCAGTTCCACAGTTAAGTTATTTCCTGATAAGCTTTATCTAGGATGACTCTTTCTAGAAAAAAACGTGCTTTGTCCTTAGAACAATTTTTCCTAAAACAAACTGGAATTCTATTCTTTCTCTTTAAGAGCAAACAGGTACCTGTTCTCCTACTGTCTGAATCTCCTTTCTCTGCTTGGCCCTGCTGCTTAAATCTACTCAACATATGCCAGATGGATTGTGGATGAGGTAAATGAGTGCTGACGTTAAAGAGAATGAAATGTACCTGGTCACATCTATTCCTGTTCAGCTGTTGTGCAGTGACAGCATTACAGGGAGGGCTGAGTGCTAAAGCTTTTAGAACACCTGTCAGCAACTGACTACACACGGAAATATCTCCTTCATCCACTACAGCTATCAAAGTATAATTACTTACACAAAGTAATTAGCTATATCACATCAAAATATGTTAAACAAATACTCTGATCTGCACTTGGTATCAATTACCCAAATTTTATCAAATAAGGATCAATGCATCAATTTTAAAAGCAGGTTGTGTATGAACACTCGATTTGAAATAATTTAAATTGTTACTATAATACTGCTCTGCTTTTAAAAAATACAAAATATGCTTGCCTTTAAACAACAGTTCTGAACAATTAACTCTTCCTACCTGTAACAGTTGAGTTGCACTCCACCTTGCATCTACATTCTTTTCCAAACATTTCTTCAGAAAATCTTTAAAATCTGATGACCTACAAGAAAAGCAAACAGGTAGTGGTTGTTCTTCTGTCTATTCAGACTAGCATATATTCTTTTGCTTTCCCATAAATCTACACTGCAATTCCAGGTTCTTCTACTGATTCAGGGAAAAACGAAGAGTACAGGAATGCCAAGACCAACATGACACAAATACAACCTTTAAACTGTTTGCCCATTAATAGAAGAGTTCATCTTTTGTTCTGCATTTTTAATACATCACATCTACTACACCACTAACTGAATCATGTAAAGATATTAAATTGACCAACTAGATAATGCCTTTTAAAATATTTTCTTAGTATAAGAATGCTTTAGTCTGCTTTTACACAATCTCTTTTCAGATGGTCTTCAGATCTGTTACTGCATTTGTAAAAAGCTATTTCACATACATTTTAATGCAAAATCCACATAGTACTTCTGTATAAAAGCTTCTATACAGAACTGTGACAAAAAGACCATAGTTCCAATTGTGTGAGCAGATTATATGTGTGTGTACACATGTACAAACATACACAGAATATAAAACCAGACCACAAAGTTCAACAAGGCTATGCTCACGAATATGAAGTTTAGCAAACAGATGACTTGGCATGCCTTGTACTCAAAACCTACAAACTAGGAACATTGTAAATAAAATACTAACCATTTTGAAGGCTGTGCTAACGTGGGAGGATCAGATTTTGCAATTTTCAGAAGCACTCGCATGGGATTTAATTCATGATGAGGTGGCTCTATTTGAGCCATTTCTATTAAAGTAATGCCAAGAGACCAAATGTCAGCCTTATAATCATAAGGCCTGTCTTTAGAGGTCTCACACATTACTACTTCTGGAGCCATCCTGCAAAGAGAATAATGAAGTACCGGATTAGAGAACGCATTCTGATCCGTTCTGAGAACATTCTAAATACAAACAGTCACTGAAGCATTTTAAGCAGCACATTCTACCCTCATTTAATATATTTACACAATATTTACCAAGCTTGTAATAATAAAATTAAAGGTAATATTAAGTTATTAGTTTTTACTAAAAAGTCAGCAAAACAGTGCACTCACCAATATGGTGTACCAATAAAAGAGTCTCTTC
Organism: Pseudopipra pipra; assembly: GCF_036250125.1. NCBI lineage: Eukaryota > Metazoa > Chordata > Aves > Passeriformes > Pipridae > Pseudopipra > Pseudopipra pipra. Next base: position 25,181,730 of record NC_087556.1, on the reverse strand, counting down.
TTTGTATTGTTCTTGTGTTTTTAGCTGATACTCCAAAATCCGCTTAAAGCAAACAGCAAAATACTATTAATGGGGCGGTGGAAAACATATTATATTTTTTATTTTACAATTGTCTTTTAAATGTTATATGTTCCAAAGTAAACATTGTGCAGTATTAAAACTTTGAAGTGAAACAAAAATATTGTGCTTTAATAGCTAAGTGCCAAGGTTTTAGAGCATTTCTAGTACAGGACCTTGATTAAAACTTATACTCCATTTCTAAAACAGAAAGTAATGCTACTGTTGGGCTGTGTGGGACAAGAGCAATATATGTATTTACTATAGGAATAGCTGATTCAATTATTTTAATTAGAAACTAGTTTCTTTAGCCTATGAAGTCGGTATTCATGACATTAATTCTCTCATTAATTCAACAACTCATTCAATTTTTAATTTCAGGACTCAAATTCTCATGAAGGAACATTTTTCCTTTATCTTGCAGGTTTATTTTCACATGATTTTCACTTTACATCAAATATCAGAAAGCTTACATATCCACCTTTGATGTAATATCCAACCAAAACTCAACTTTATCATTGCAATTACTTGTCTACAAAGCACTACATTTCTCACTTAAAAGAAAGGATATTTGAATAACTGTCGTATGCTTATTATAGATGTAATTTTGTTAATGAAGATCTAGAGATTAGAGCAAAAGGACAAAAATAGCCATATGTGTCCATCTTTAATCTGTACAAAATTACTTGATGGGCTCAACACTTGAGAAGTCTAATTCTGCTCTGCGAAAAAAAAATAAGGACTTTTGCAATGGTTCAAATGCAAAATCTGAAATCTTGAGGGACTAGAGATACTGAAACGATAAAACTCAAATCCTTATACAAATAAAATGCAACAAAGGAAATTTGTCATTTATGTATCTGTAAAACAAGGAATTACCCATTTCTGTGTAAAGCAGAATCAAAATACAAATAGTTTAAAAGTAGTAAAAATGCTCCTTCAAATGATGCTGTACACTTCTCAAAACTAAAGCAAACCTGAATGTATCACTAAATGTAAGTGTGGTAGAAATCTCCCTGTGGTCTGAACTGTTAAATAGTATCTTGACAGCCTGCAAGGTGCTGTGTATCAGCTAGGCTTGACAAAATCTTAAAATAGTTCCAAGTCTGTGTGAGGAGAAGCCAGGTCATGTGAGGAAATGAACAGAAACAAATGACTTTCTCTGACCATGAGACTCCTGCTATGATCTGTGGTTTCTTTTACAGCAGTACTAAGAATCTCAGAGAGCAGTTCTATTACATTTAAAAATAAGGCCTATGACCCCCAGTCCATCACTAATCTTCAAGATTTGTAGAAAAGCTAAAACAATAGTTACATGTACTTTGCAGATTAAAAGAAAGCCAGATGCAAGGAATATAAGTACAAGCAACAGTCTTGAGCAAGGGGATTCATGCAAAAAGCACAGACACACTAAACCGATCAATATAGCAAAGCAAGTACTTAAACATTCTCAACTTCTTAACAGAGAGGATGCACTGAACCTTGCTGAGACTCTGCCATCAATACGACATATTCAGACATATTTCTGAAGTTGGACATTCCTTGTTTACATTTACAAGGATGGTCTGTAGCAAGGCTGGGAGTTCAGAGCCCCAGTTCACTGGGCTGATATTCTGATTCCCCTTACCTTTACCCTCTGTGTAACGTGCTTCCAAAGAAATACAACTAATCACACACACCATGCAGAGAGAAGGTTCTGAAACCTGAGTGTGAACTGCAATGTCATGGAACTATGCCATGGGTAGAGCCACTGTAAAGGCTGACAGCTTATACACATTTGCCCCTGAAACAAAGTGGATCCAGATAATTCCTCTCCTTTCCTGGCTGAATGAAGGGAGGCTATTCACCACCAGTAGTCCTTTGTCAGTTCTATAGGAGGAATCCTCACGGATTCCCTATCAAATCAGAGTGAAAATGTGGATGACTGCTTAAATTCAGATTAAAGAAACAAGAATCAACAATAGTAAATTCGTATTAATTTTCCTCCAGACTGTTCTGTCCTAATTTCAGTGTAAGAAACAATTGACCAAGACACAGAAACACTAAGATGACTAATTAAGATAATTACTCCTCTCCAACAAAGGAAGAGACAACAGCACTAGGTACTGGTTTTTGGTGATAGTAAAGAATGCTCATTTTCCAAACTAACGATTTCCAAGGGAAGTTCTGATGTTACCATAGTAAAGGCAACTGTAAGTAAGAATGTTATACTAAGAAACAGTAGGAGTTGCCTCTGACTGTAGGTAACTTGGTGCAGATACTGACATGACTCCTACCCCCCGCTGATTTCGGAGTGTGAAAGATGTGCCAAGTATCATCAGGATATCTGCTCAAGCTTTTTCTTTTCTTGATAGTAGCAAACCACTTGCTTTTGAAAAACCCCTCATTGCTAGATTGGTATTTCAGTAGGTAAATAATGAACTCTGACAAACTGCAGCCCGAGGAAAACACAATTAAAAGACCATGCCAAGTTCTGGGAAAGTCTTTTATATGCAACATTCTTACCTAGTTTAATGTCTCCATCTAATGTGAAAAGAATATTGCCAGCCTTTAGATCTCTGTGGATGATCTTATTTTCATGTAAGTAGTTCAGTGCTTCCAGTGTCTGCCTGCAGACCACTTTGATCTGTGGCTCTGTTAATGGCCTTTCAAGCTCTACAAGACAGAGACAGAAATAATCACAACATTTCTGCATTTTACGTTACATGTTCATAGCAATCAGCATAGTAATATATGTGAAAATTAATTTATCTGACAGATTCTAAACATCACATGTCAGAAAAAAATTCTATCTTATAATACTCTCTCCTTTCAGAAAAAATTTCATGCCTTGAACCCAAACGCCTCTCCATTATCAATTATGCATACCCACCTCTCTGAACTGTGAAAAAGCTATATAGTTTACAGATTGATTCTTCTATGTGGTACACAGAGATGCTAAAGACCAGATCCTTTACTTAAATGGTATTAGTATTCACCTAATTTGAGGAATAAGCACAGAAAAAAATCTAACTTGAAGGTAGATGCAATATAAAGAATTATCTCAACCTAACCTGGAAGGTGGCAGTGGAAGAGGAAAAATGAGGTCCTGAAAAGGGCTCATACAGACTATGTTACAACAACAGAGATCTTCATAAGCATTTGAAAACAACTCTTCACATTTACTCAAAGGATTGAAACAAAAATGTCGTTAGAAAGTAAACAAACACTTAAAAAATGAGAGAAAATAAATCTAACTTAAGAAGTTACAATGTCCATAGATATAGGTGTAAATACCCCAACGTTCAACACATACAGCACACCAATTACAGAAATATTTGCATATCAAAACAATACTCAAACAAAATAAGTCTTACAATATATATTATCATTTTAAGGTGTTAAGTTTATTATTTGAAACAATTTATTTACCCAACATGACTGCATCTACAGCTCCTCCTGCACAAAATTCGATCAGGATCTGTATTTAAACAAATAAAATACAGGAATTAGAAATTAAACAGTTCCACTGAACTGAATCATCAATTAAGGGAGCATTACTGAGAGATCAGAGTTTCAGACTATTTTGCCTCTACAAATTACTTTACTAACCTGCAAAATATTGGTATTGTTACCCAGCTAAAAGTAGGGCTGTGATGCTGAAGCAAATTATTTGAAAAATACTTGGAGATCCTCAGACAAAAGTTTTAATCCAAATATAAAATAGCATAACAAAACATAATGAAACAGTCAGCTTAAACCTACTCCTTGTAATGTGATTTACATAATCCTTGCAAAGTCATTTCTTGATTATTAAGCTCTACTTCTATACTATAATCTCCCTGACTGAAATGTCCAAGAGCTAAATGATTTTCCATTAGCAGATGCTATCTCCTATATTGTTTCAGACAAGATAAAAATACAGAAAAATACTCTCAAAAGCTCAAGAAAATTACTAAATTCAGATGTTTACATTCATTTTTCTTCATTTTCATTCATGCCTACAATACATCAAGGCTTCTATCCCAGAATATACTAGAACAAGTCCATCTCCAGTTCTGAGTTGCATTTGAAACAAAAATAAACTGCAACTCTTTTGGAATACAAACTATGCTGACACAAAGGACAGAAAGTACATACACAAAGCAAAGAGAGGGTAGACAAAGGGAACGAGGAGAGCAAGAAAGAGGAAAGGTCATTCAAGATTGATACCCCACTCTTCCATGTGTTTTTTCTTTGATTTGAACTTTAAACATTAAATTGTAATTTTCAGCCTGACAGATAACGAGTATTTCTTCTCAGACAGTCAATATTCTGGGAAATAATATCTTATTCTTTTTCTTTAGAGTAATTTTAAAATCAGAGTATTGTTGCCCATAAGAGAGGAAATCTCAAACAATACTTTACAGCATAACACTTATAGATACACCACTTATGTCACATATTACTTCAAATTACTATGGCAATTAATCCCCACAATAATGACACCAACAAATTTATTTTATAACGCAACTCTTTTTAAGGCCTTTAAACATTATTCCACTTACATGCTTCTACATGCCAATTAAGTCAAGTGTGGGAAATTGTAAATAAGGAATTTATTTCTCTAAACTTGCTGTTTGAGCTGACAAAGGTCTCTTTGATAAAGAAGTCATGTTTCCAAACCCATAAAGCAACAGTGTATTATTTTACATCCAACTATCATTCTTCTCTGTTTTCCCCTCCACTAAATTCTGTTTACTTACCACATCATTAAGCTTTCTCTTTGTTGCTTTCATACCCTTGCATTACACTGTAACTATGTAGCTACAACTTTATTTTCAAACTATTTTCTCCTCTATCTTCATTCTGCCAGCAAAGCCTATCCACTGTTTCATACTCTGCCTCTATGCATCCTCGCTTTCATACTGAATTTTTTATGGGATTTTTTTTCACTATTCCACTGTTTTATATAAAATCCTTTTAGTCTGCATTAAGATAACAAAGTTTTAAGCTTAGCAAAATAAATGTAAATGAGGAAATACAGTATTACACATCCATTGTTTTCATGGCTAAAAGATAAAGCTTATTCGTAAGACTCCAAAGAAAATTTTCTTTTATTTGTTTTAGGTATCTTTTTTAAGTATAAACTTTAAAAAAACCCCACACATGTATTCTTTGTACAATTCCAAAAGCACTTATAAATATTGCATTGGATCACCTAGAAGAAAAAACAGCTAAAGCTATTCCAGTGAACACACGGGATACAGCAGAGGAGTGACGTGTAGTCACATCAAGGGTCTAATACCTCAAGGTTTCAGTAAATTAATTATGGTTCAAGTACTGGTAAACTGTCCTTCCTGGAAGTGCCAACAGAGTCACTCATATCTAAAATACATACTTCACAGGCTGACCTTTTCAGCACATTATTTATTCTTCAGGTGTGGATTCTGAATCTCACTCTAAATTGTACTAATGTAATTAAAATTTGAGTCCTGCTGCTACAAATAAGTACCAATTAAGAACTCTCTCAATACACCAAAATGAACTGCTAATTTCCACATTTTAGATTCAAACCCCTGACCAAATGACTCAGTGTAGCACAATTTTATAGTGACTATTTCCTAAATCATACTCACAACTTAAAAATTAGTTTTGAAACCGAGTAGTTATCCCAACATTGACAAGCCAGACAAAATGTGATTGACAAATGATCTATTAATAAAGAAAAAACTGTAATTTCAATAACCTTTTGAAATAAGTAAAAACACTTAGAGAAGGAAAAATACCTACCCACAGATTGTTTTCATAGTAGAAAGCATCTAGGAGCTTGACAATATTAGGATGATCACAGGATGCTAAAATATCAATCTCCACCATGTAATCTTCAAGTTCTTCTTCTGATTTAGTATCTATCACCTTTGCAGCAGCCAGAACTTTTGTTTCTTTGTTCTGAGCCTGTAAAAGAAAAGGCACAGTAAACATATATACATGAATTTCACCAGATAACTGGCACCAGCAAAAAGCCCCACAAACAAACCAACCCTCTCCTGTTCTGTGCTGTTTTCCTGCCTCTAGCTTCCTTCTCTACAAAAAGAGAACATCTGCATATTAAAGAGCAGATAAAATCTAGCAGAAAAAGGGCTTAATAACTTTTCCTAGGGTTGAGAAACAATGAAAGACAAGAATGTAAAAATACTTAATTCTCATCACACTCTTTAAACCATCATACAGTCAATGGGGTCACTACAGCTTGGTACTAAGATGAAGTTTCGGGTTGCTCCCCAAAACACCATCTGTTGACACTTGGCAAGGAGTATGAAGTAGCCTCCACCTTCTGACAGTCCCCCTCTGCCCTTCTGACAGTCCCCACCTTGTGGCAGCACCGCTCTTCCCAAAGCCACACAGAGAACCTGATCCTCAACCAGGAACCAAGCAGGTTGCCCCTCTTCAGCCAGGGGCTGTATGCAAGCTCCCAGGTTAAAGACCTGCCAAGCCATCATTAGTTTGTCTGGGCTTTTTGCTCTCTTTGCTTCAGAAGTCTGGGAGGACTCCCACAGATGGGGACTCATGGAAAGTGGCATGCTGGAAATGCTGCCAACCTCTACTTTATTACTTCTCACCCTAAGACGAGCAAGCTGGAATTGCTGCAGTGATAGGGTCAACTATAGAACCAATAAAACAAGGAAAGGGAAAACCAAACCAAGGGAAAGAAACCCCCAAACATTCTGCTAGGCATTTAAATATTCCTTGGCTTTTTTTTAAAACATAAGAAATGACAATCAGTTAGGGTGACTTATTGAAATAGTAAAACACTTCAGAAACCAGTAACTGCAAATAGCACTTATTCACAGAATATTGCTGAAAACTAATGCAGCAAAACTAGGCAAGGCTAGATTTTTTTTAATATGAGGGAGGTAAAGCAAATACCAAACACACAGCCTATATACATGTGCATACATATACGGAAACACAAAATTATGCACAGTCTCTAATAATTCTCTTGCAAGTTATGCTTGAAAAAATACTAAATTCCAAGTTGCAGTAAACTTTAAATAAGAAGGTATATTTTTCTCAAGCCATCATAAAAACACTACTTTGTCAGGGCATTTCCAGTGGTTATCTTATCTTTTGCCTCTGAATCGAACAAGTGTAGGACTGAAGTCTACTTCACCCATTATACGTAAGGACCATGAAGCAAAGGCCTATGTTTACTCCACTGAGTTTTTGACATTCAAATGAAATTAAATGGCAAGGAGGGACACAGGCTCTCTCCAAAGCAGCAGAAGACAAGGACCTGCAGGGGCAATTCCGACTCCTGATGTGAAGCATCACAAGATGGTTCATCCTGTCTCTGCTGGTACAGCTGATGCACAGGGCCCAAACCCTCTTGAGATCATCCCAGGACAGAACACAGCAAGAATCCCAAAACCTGAGTTTTTTTACCCAATCTCTTCATACCAGTACCAGAAAAAAGTTGCTATCAGACAGCAAGTGAGAATCATTAAGAATGATTTCCAAAGTCTAAATATTATTACTTTCACAGCTATAAATAATTCTTTCAATGTGGCAAAAGATAATAAAGTATTTAAAGATAAACATTTATAATAATATTCAGTAAAATAGCAGTAACAGCAAAACACACTTTTAAGCACAGTCCCAGCCCATCCATCTCATGTTGAAGGTAAAGGTTTTCTGTAACATTTCTTCTTATCTCAGTATTCTTTCCAAAACAAAAAACAACCAATCTTCCCAACCTCAATATTTGCCCTCCCACGTTTAACAACAAAGATAAGGAATCTGTGTAACATTACTTGAAAACAAACTACTGAGAAATTTTCCAACACGCGTTCTAATAATAAAAAGGAAAAGGTCTGCTTAGTAACGCAAACATCATTTGTTTTGGTTTCATGCTTTATAGCAAGAATCAAAGACCAACCTTCCTATTCTAGAGCTGCACTCTAAATTAAACACAAAAAGTGAAACAGATGTCTGATCAAAACAGAAACAGACTTGCTGGCTTTACCTGTGCAGAAAAATGGGCTTTAAAGCACCTTTCTAAAGAATTCAAATTTTAACTGTAATGTACTTTTTTGAAACATGCATGGACATTCTTCACTGTACCTTAAAGAAGGGTACTTAAAATAAAAAAAAAAATCTGAAAATCATTTTTACACAAATCTGCTTGCAAACTATAGAACGTTAACAATATTTTGCTTAAATAGAACTATCTACCTCAGGTATCAATAACAGATGTTACTGCTTTCTGATTCCGTTTCACCTCTGAGTGAGACAGGTGTTGGTAAGTTCACCTCCATGATTACACCCTCGGGAGTTTGCTGCATTTACAGCACCTATTGCTTTTTTCTATTGACTGAACACTTTGTATTTTGATTTTTCCCAGATCCTTTCACTTGAAGTAACTAAAAATCTGCTTTGAATAAGTTTCTATGATTTCCTCCTTGTGGTAGCTCTATTAAAACACCTCATTATGAAACAGAAGTTATAAGAGACAATATGATTATCTTTATGAGCATCTCAACAATTATAAACAAAACAAATGGTTGCCTTTGTTCTGACTTAAGATAGTAAAATTCTGTAGGTCTATATTCAGACTTTTTTCCCTGTTTTTAAAAAGAAAAAGCTTTAGAAGCAGCACATTTCCACTGGGTATTTCTGAGGACTGATAAAATATTACATCTGAAAAGAAATTATCCACTTTAAAGTTCTTCTTGAATAAGACAATATTCATCTCCACCCCACAATGCACTCAATAATAAATACCCATCTATGTGACTTGCTGCAAGAAGCACGTAAGAAATATGTTCTTTTGAACTGTGTAGGAAAGGATTTTACTGATCATGCATAAGATTTATGACTCAGTGTACTATGGGGAAAAAAAACCTCTTTGGATTAAGAGGAACAAAAAGCATTTACAGCTTTGTGTGGGCATGTTTGTTTTTTCTATACTTAGGCTCAAGTCTTTCTTCTGCCACAAAACATTCTCCAAAGGTCAGAGCAGGAGCGAAAATGATTGTGTAGATGCAGCCTTGATTTGCATATTCTCATTTTGCATTTGGCTACGCCAACATTTAAAGTCAACCTGCCATTCATGTCACAGGACATATTTTGAAAGGGAAGATGCTCTAAGTAGCCGCAGTTTCCTACTGTATTTAAGCTCTCAACTACCAACTCAAGTTATTGCAAATGCTCTGCTTAAAATACATTTGATTCTGCTTCTGTGATAGACGATTTAAGCTTCAGTCCCATGCTAAGAAATCCAAACTGGCATTTTCAATGGTTATGTGGAGACAAGGAAGAAAGGAGGGGAAAGATTCATTAACAAAATTTGATCTTTCCAAAAGATACATACATAATGGATGAAAACTGAATTGGAATAACTCATTCCCTCAAGATGTGACTAATACAATATGACATGGATATTATTAACTACTATATGCAACTATACATAAATACTGCAATCCTTTCACCGAAACTTCTATTTGGATTATTATTTAAGGTTACTGCAGCAAACATTTTAACTTACAGAGTGAATGTTACAGCATGGTTCCTGCAATGGATGGTACAGTCTCATTAGCAGACAATGCACAGAAAAACACACTTTGATCGGGATGGATTACAGGTTTGTATAGAATAAATGATCTCTAAAATTAGAACTCGCAAATTAATTTCTCTCGGAACCTAAATCCCTCACACTAAAATGGCAATGCACATCTAATCCACAAAAATGTAAAAATATGAAAATGTCTCAGCACAAGAAAGACGAATAACCATTCTACAGAAAACCAGGACCTGCAAGTATGTGGAATTAGTAACTCCTCCCTAATAATCCTGGATTTTTGTACAGTATCATATAACTACATAGAAGATCGAGGGGCAGAAGCTTTGTGAGGAGACTGAGAGCACAATATTAAAAGACAGGTTTACTATCTGGGCACTTGGCCAAGAAGTTGCATATTCCCAGCCTTGGACAGCAGGGAGAGCAGAGCCACCGCTCCGGAGTAATAGGATTACAGCTCAGAGACAACTAGTAACCTTTCATCTTCAGATGACCAATATGAAGTTTCAGCCTTGGTTGGGAGGGGCTGTTTCAGTTTCTTACTGTCAGTAAATGTTTCCTTCCCAACTGTGCAGCTCCTCTCCTGCAATGCAGCTTTAAAAAATTAAACACTATTTTACAACTGAAAAAAAGCTTAGTACATCCTTTGCCTATTGTTCAGCCAACCAGAAACAAAACTGAGATATGAGACAGAAAATTGTTCATCACTCTTCCTCCTGATGCCCGATCTCTTGTGAGATGTTATATAACCCCATGTTCTGCAAGCAGCAAAACAAATCAATTAAGAAGCTTTTCCTTTCTGACTCATTCTTCTTAACAAAACCGTAGTCATAATCATAGACCATCAAAGTTGTCAAAAAGTGAAAAATACGCCCATCCCTATTCAACAAAAGATGTTTTCCCACATAAAAAGCTCCACTTTTGTATAAACTTGGGATTGTCAGATCTAGTTCCATATAAGCTTTCTGATGGTGCCTGAGTAATCAGCACCGAAAAACTGTCCCTGTACAATGCAAAGGCAAGAGCTGTTTCTCTGGGCTGTCACAAAGCAGTGATCTCAGTCTTAAACATATGAATCAAGAAAAAAAATTGCTGCAATTTTAGATTTTAACGGCTTTATCAAATAAAAATGTAAGAAGTAGCGTGGTCTACTGAAACAACTACACTGGACTTTGTTTTGTATTAGTTTACTATACTATATTTAACATTGTCCTGTGCATTTTAAAACTAAAAAACGCTGCAAGATGGACCAGCATCAAGTGTTCAAACTTATTTTCAAAACCATGGAAAGGTGTTCTTCATTAGTGAATTTTATAAAAAAAATCTACCTTGACTACTCAGATAAAACAAAGCATTCATTCTAACATCAAACATTGAGAAATGTAATCAAAAATACCAGTTTGAATTCAAGAGCAAATAGAATCTTTTGCAATATTAAATGACATTAAATTTTAACAATAAATCACAAGTTCAGCCAATGAAGAAGATGGCAATCTTCACAGATTTCTGGCAATTAAAATGAGCCAGACATTTCAAAGAAGCTATGTTATGTTGCACCAGTCTTCACTGCAAAATGTTTGAAAATGTAATAAAATGAAAAAAAAAAAAAGACAGACTTTCAATTTTTTGTTTAATTATAGATATGGTTCGTTCCAGGAATTAAAAACCAACTAACTCCAGTTATACGTGCTAAAACTTGTCGAAATTACTGTTACAGAAGACTTACTCAAAAGGATAGTATCTCCCAAAGAAGATACAGCTGATCAGCCAAAAATGTTCCCTGCCTGCGCAATGTATCATAGTTACCTACTATACAGTTTCTTCTACTTAAAAAGAAGTTAATTAAATTCAGTTTCCCTGTTTAATGCCAGGGGAAAAAAAAATGAAATAGAAGTGCAGATAAAAGTGCCTCTATTTCCTACAAGCAAATGCTGTTCCTTACAAAGTGGATGCCAGGGTTCAACCCCGACTGCTGAAGCATCTTTATGATCCTGTGGTCTGGTGCTGCCTTTGTGGCTCTGCTCGTTTTGGAGCTGTTTCCATGACAACTTCACTCTTTTAATATTATCCTTGTACTTCGTACTCATTGTGGTTCTTCTGCTTCCTCCACAGTTGGTTTCTGAGGATTCCACAAGTTATTTCTGGGAGGGGTATGGAATATAATTTTAATGTTTAAACCTCATGTTTCCCTTTAAGCATTCTTGTTAATTATGTGGTATTTTGTACACTAGCTAAGCAGAGCTCCCATCCTGATTCATGCATCACGCCACTGAAATCAGAAAGAATATTTATATGCATATTTGAAAAGTACCTGCACTGAACTGGCAAATATGGGCAAAATAACAGAAACAGTCCTGTAGAGGAAACTTAACAGAGGAGATTATATCAGACTTCAGCATAATTTTTATTTAAGCAAATACATTTAAAAAACAGAATAAAAAATAAGAAAAAAACTGCTAAACACTGGCAAGAAAAATTTCCAAAATATTCTTTGCTGTTTTATATAAACACCACATTCTTATTTTCCCTTCTCTTGCTGCAAGATGACTTTCATAAAAGTAATAGGGAAAATCAGCTGACAATACTTGGAAAACATTTGTAACTAAGGCATTAGGTGGTAGAGTGTAAGTGCAAAGGACTGGTATTTTTTTCCTATATTCTGTTATAATAACTGTACATACTACTTGGGAAAGCACCATTAAAATACACAATTCTGTACTGCAACCAACTCCTAAACTCGAAAAGGGGGAGGTGTGACAAATTGAGATTTATCCCTGCAGTGCTAAGCTGCTTTGCCACTATCTTTCATCTGCAGAGGACACTAACAGTTGCTGGCAGGTTTCCTCAGTTTTATCCAGCACCAGACAATATCAGCCCCAAACTAACTTTCAACTTCCCAGAAAGGACAGTAACCCAGTCTATCTTCATCTTTGATTACAAACATCCTACAGCTATTTATTCAGTCTTATGTCATTAGGAAAAAAACAACATAATGCTTAATGCTTACTAATTTTCATGACTACAGCTTAAAATTCAATCTTTATTCCAGCAATAAACATACCTTTATTTCAAATGACATAAATTAATGCTTCCAAGAAACAATGTGATCAAGAAATAGATTTTAATCAAACCACAATTTGTAACTTTAGCTGTTCCCTAGGATTTTTAAGATAAACAACAGGTCAGAGTTGAAGCTGTGTACAGAGTGCTGTTTTTTTCAGAAAATTATCCCCGTGCCAGGTTGAGTTGAGAATTTTATTACTTGCTTATGATAATTTTATTATTTGCTTGCACACAGGACTTAAGAAACCTCTGATTCCTTTACCTGGGAGGATTCTGTTATAATCTTATTTCTAGTCATTTAACATCTGTAACAAGCTTTAGTTTACTTGAGCTCAGAGAGCCAACGTTACTCCTGCTAACCTCTTCTCCCAGGGAGACACTTGAAGCTGTAAAAGCCAACTCTGGAGCTTTCTGCAAACAGATGCACCACTGAGTCTTCCAGCTCCATGTAGCACACAGTCACTTTGTTTACTCAGACTTTACAGACTAGTGTACATTCACAGATGTACATGTATCAACCTAGAATACTCTTTTTTTTTTTTTCAAATAAAGTGGTGAGGTCAACCCACAGTTCCTCCTTATCCTGTTCCTCAGAGTTAAGTTACAAAACAAGACTAGGATCTGCTCTGCCCAGAGCCTTTAGCCAGATCAGATGGAAGATGGCTACAGCTGTTTGCTGACCCAGCACAGCTATTCATTATAACAAAACAACAAACAGAACAGTGCCTCTGACTTGAGCACAGAAAATTCTGTCCTTCCTAACTGGATATGAGCAAGTCAACAAAATAATAAAGAAAGAAAAATGACAATTTCTTTGGACTTTAAGAACCCTTCAATAAAGGCCTTCTGACATGTTACTAGGGAAACTACATAGTAATAGAAATGCAATGTGGCACAGTAATTAAGTTAAAAAAACTTGCTGTCAGAAAAGTAAAGAATATTATTAAAAGCTCTACATTTCATAGAGCAGAAGAAAGGCATTTAAAGACCTGCACTAAGACTATTTTATGTATTTATTGCAGAAGATGATGGGCTATAACAGATGTAACTTAACTGTTTAAGCGTAAACATCTTACTAGCTCAAAAATATGGGCAATTTGAGACAAGGTTCTGTATAATTTGATACTGCAATGTGAGCCATATTCAAATCTTGCAATAAGCACAGCTAAATAGCCAGAGGGGAAAGATTAAACAAAATGAAGTATTATCACCCCGTTTTGTTCTTTGTCCTTCTAAAATGAACAATAAATACAGTAGAGTTCATATATTCTAAGGGAAAAATATAAACTACATAGGCAGTTTAAGATTCAGCGTTTTACAAAAAGATACAGTTGTAGCAGAGGGAAAGGAAATGTGACTACATCAATACCACATTAAAATTGGCAATAGTTCTTGCAAAACTATCAAAGCACATATTCTGTTGCTCCATACATGCTCTAGTCTGCTAAGATGAAACTTCCTCTATTTCTGGAGGAACAAAAGACAGAAGCAGAGTAGCTTCAGACAGTTTTAATTAAAAAAGCTGTACATCATCATTTCTCACTTTTAAGTAAAATTGTTACAGAAACTAATTCATATTCTCTTTATGGTATTAATATATTTCAAAAAGAACATAAAATTCAGAATTCTAGAGGGAAGTCATTGCTTCCTTATGTGCATATCTTTAAAACAATCTAACAGAAACCAACTGCAAAGACAGCAGCAACAACAAAGAAATCAATATAGTTAAGCCAGTATCATTCAGCACCCTTTTAACCAGTTATTTTCAAGTCAGTCCTACAATTAACTGTATTAATTACAAAATACACTCTGCTGGTGTAGGCTGTTTAATGCCTGTACAGTCTGTGACTTGCCAGTAGTTTTCTTGTGCCTTAAGTCATGACCCTAAAGCTCCGTAAAACCCCACAAACACAAAATGAAATCTCCAATGTGCAAGTTCGAAAGGTGCCTCACAAAATTTACAATGACCTGGATATCTTTGTGCTGCAAGTGTGACATCTCAGGAGATGAGGAAGAGCCATCTGAATACACATTTAGTATTCCTTGACAACTGGTTATTCCAAGTACCATAAAAATAGGTCTTGGGTTCTGTATGTAAACTTCATTCATATTCAGCACAGTAGTGGAACACTTGCTTCTGATGTTGCCTGCCAGATTAACTGTTTGGCTTGTTTTAATTGTTAAATTTGAACAACTAGCCAATTATGAAAACCAACTACTTTGAGAAACTATATGAATGCAAATCCTATTACTTATCAGCAGATTTCAAAAGAAGTTTTAATTTAAAAGCATACTGATGATGCTAGTCTTTTTTAAATTCTGATGTTTTATGCATTGGCTGTTTGACATTTTACTGATTAATGTAATTCATACAGAATTTACCTAGAATGCTACTGATAAACACAAATGGCCATGGGAATAATTGCATTATTTGATAAAATTATTAAAAACAAATCCAGATAAACCCTTCAACTCTTTGAAGAGCTTGATGCACAAAATATGCAAAGGAAAAACAGTTGCTTTACTCAGATATTTGCAACCAATGAACTTGTGAGCTTCTATCACTAAAAGATTTTCATGCAACATTAGAACATTGTTCTTCCCCTGACAGAACTGTTAAGTGTCATGATAAGATTAAGCAGTTAAATACACAAGATGTTCAGGAGGAAGTTCTGTTCTTGCCTCCTAACAGTGTGGAAATGTTACTTTGAATGGAATTATGAAAGGTTTATTTTGCCCATGTACCCAAAAAGTGATGTTGCATGGCTCTTAAGGGGAGGTTCTCATCAAGAGAAAACTACTTCATCTCTTTCTTCTACTCCTCCCTCTCTCAAGTTTATTTTTTTTTTAATTTATTATTAGGTTGAAGGCTTTTTGAAGCAGAGGACTATCTTTTGTTGTGTATTTGTACAGTGAGAGGGAATGCAGAATTCCATTCCTTTTGGAAAATTATCAAAGCCATTTCTTGCTTCAAAACACTCTGCTCACTCTGAAATTCAATTCGGTTTCTGTACTTTCCTCATACAAGGCAGATTTAGTGCCAAATAAGAAGTCCTATAAAATTTTCATTCTTTTCTGGCAGTTATGTAGCACACTCAAAGTAGAAAAGAGAATCACCACCTGAAATAAAACTGGGAACAGAGGCTTTCAGGAAATTTCCAGTTAAAAATATGTCTACATAACACAATTATCCTAGCATGGATGTCAGTGATGCAGAGGGACAGAACTACTGCCTGATAACACCACCAGCAGCATTTAGCAAAACTCCCATTTGCTAACAGCAAGTGGCTCATGCAATAGGAGTAATTGGATTTTTTATTTTGTCCTGAGAAAAACCATTCACCTGACATACCTTAACAACCTCAGAATATTGACATGTCACCCTGGTGCTTCCTTTTTATTGCTATTTAAGCCAATGCTGACACTGTCCCATCAATTTTCCCCTGCATTAGCAGTGTCGCTTGTCTGGCCCTCTCGTGAGCTGGTCTGGGTAGCCAAGAAGATTACATGTACAATCAGCTTTTGTGTGGCTTAGTTCCTTGAACCAGATCAACATGAGGTTGGCAAGAACCAAGCTTGTCACAAGGAAGGAGGTGGGAATGAGAGTACACTGCCAGAATTTCTGCTGCATTGACTCGCATCTTCAGAAACTGTTGTGGAAAACAGTCACGGTAAAGACCCCAACACTCATCATTCCAAAGCCACTTCTGTACTTACTAAAGTTGTTAAAATGCCCCACTTTGAGAAGATGCGCTGTTGACTTTCACTTATTCTCACAGTTCCATACTGTTTTAGTGCTTTTCAGAGATTCAAAAGAACCTTCTTCATATTGCACTGGCTCAAAGCTGAGGTCCCAAAACAGTATCAATAAACATTGAAACAGGAGAGGGAACAAGTCAGTATACTAGTTCATTTTTATATTTCACTTTTAAACACTAGGGGCAGGTATGGGCTTTTAGTTTGTTTTTATTTAAGGGTAACAGGCAAAATTGACAACTTATTGGGTTATTAAGCTGATCAGAACATCTATGTTTGCTACCAACACACAGCTTAAAATTCCTGCTACAGCCAAAAGCGAAGTTGACATTTTCAGGTACACCGGCTATGCCAGTCAGTAGGAAACACTTGACACTACTCTTGTTTAAGCAGGGTTTTTAAAGCTTTCAGACTTGCCACCATGGAGAGAGGAAAAATAGCAGACAGGTTACTCATAAACTAAGTTAGTACATCTCCACTACTAGCCAAAACTAGTTGGAAAGGGTGAAAGAGTAAAAAAGCTTGGCTTAACTCAGAGTACCCATTCCACCACATTATTAGGATGATTTGTTTTGAGGATAATCCCTGTACAAACCCTTCTGACTGCATTTCCCAGTGATGATCACAGTTCACAGTGTAATGGAGCTGCACAGACCCGTGGTTCTGACCCAAGACTATCCAGCAATGAAAACCAGAACAGTTTGCCTGAATAGTGAACTGAAAGATTTGTGCATCCACAGAAGCTGAGCAAGTAAGAGAATGAGAGGGCCAATTAAAATTATTAAAGGGTCAAGCAGTTCTCTTATAAAAAGCAGACTAAAAAGGTTGGACCTCCTCAATTAAAACAGGAAAAGCTGAAGGTGGGGCAGGAACATGACTGAACTTTACAAAATTAAAAAAGGCAGCACATGAATTGAATAAATCCTGATTGAGACAATGGTTGTAAAAGAGAAGAGAGTTTACTGTAACATTCTAATTTTTGCTGAAGCAGTCAATTAACATTTCTCCATTAAGGTTTCACTGCCTTTTGATTACAAAAGTATTATCTCTTTTCTTGGTAAAATATTGCTTAGAAATACAAGTGAAAAGTCATCTTCCATAAAGTGAAACGTAGACGTGTTAGAGAAAAGCTTTGGGTTTACAGCATAAATCTGTTTCTGGAGAACCATTACCTACAGGATAAAGAAAGAATAAAACCCAACACAAAAAGTCTTGCCAAGTTATTACGTTATCATTAACAAAGTTACAGTAACTTCCCTCAGAATGCTGTTTCTGAATCATGGCTATGATTAAACATTTCTAGAGAAAAAAAAGCCAGTTCCTTAAAGTCCTCCTTAAACAAAAAAATCTCAGATCTAAAATGTTATTAACAAAGATATGAAGAAAGTAAAGGGACAGTCATTTTCCAGCTCATTATGAAGTTAGATGGATTAAATTATGATTCTGCCTTAGGATGGGGATTCACCACTGCTTCCATACCAAGTAAACCATTTCTGATGTAGACACAACTTCAGTTCTAGAGCAATGGTTCCCCCAAAAAACTTCACTCTGTTCACCCACTCATTTTGAAGAACTGTATTAATGCCACCTCAGAACAATTCTTTCTGAAAATAATAAAGTTTATTTACTCATCATGGCCTCCTTGAGTTTCAGATTTTCTGAAACAACCAAGAGACTAATTTTCAAGACTGACACTTTATGGTAACAGTCATTTAGTCCTCCATAGTAAGGACAGATTTAGCACATTTTAAACGCTAATCAATAAATTGATTTGGCTATTTTTCACTTCTTCATATTCTTCTCCATAGAAAATTCAGTAAAATTTAAAAATCGTATCATAGAATAGCATTGTTCAGGTAATCAGAACATTCTTAAAGCTACATTTTGTGTGGAACTTGATTCCAGCATGAATCTATGCATGAGCAATTTCTTGCTCTAGGTTACAGGTAATTACCTAAATAGAAAATGGCTCAAAAATATAAACATAGCAACATAAAGGGGAAATGCTTTGTGTCTTTTTCTTAGATTCCAAATCACCATTCATGCTTAGCTGCTTTACATTAACCTCTCTATATATACACATGCAATCCCACAGAATACTGAAAAAACAGTCTTAATCCAAAAGAGTAAAAATACTCAAGGAAAATCTATAACTTTAATATTGTTACTTGCTTTTACATACATTTAGAATTCCTTTAAGAAGCTTTATGTTTTCCTAAAAATCAAATACAGTAGTTTAAGTAGGTGAATTAAATATACAAAGAATCTTACATTACTGTTTTGTTGTGGTTATTTTTTGCCGTAGGTAAATCTTCTGCTGCATGTATTTTGGTTGGCTTATATCATGAATATGGAGCATATTCAACAGAAAATTTGAAATGCCAGTGGAAAATTAACATTTACCATAAAGCCTTAATTTTTTTGGAAGTATGAATTCCATTACAGAGTAGTTTGAGGTAGCCTACTAGCTTTTATTGAATATAACTTAGCCAATTTTTATTGCCTGACATTGTACAAACATATTCCACAAGTACTGGGTCTTCTTTCTCTCTAAAAAAATTCTTTCCTATTTGTGAGTGGAAAAAATGTGTTCCCACATAACATATTTGAGACATATCTGACAGTTCAAATTTCTTTCAAGCATTCCATACTGTAATCATGTTATAAAGTCATTAAAAATGAATTAGAGGGGGTGAAAATATGTATTTTATACGGTTGTGGAGAAAAATTATAAAACATCATTCTTTTTTTAATCTGTACTACTAATTCAATCTGCTTTCTGAGCCATTAATTCAGTCTGCTCTGTTTTCTAACTGTCCATTTCATGGCTTTTCCATCACTAAACATGGAAAACTGGAACAATCCAAACAGTATCAAAAGAAAAGACAGCACAAGCATTGTACTTGAGTAATGTGGCTGCTACTGTAAAATAAGACAATAGGCAAAAGAGGTGAGACACTATGAATGTCAACTCTGCGTATAATTTGAATATAATTAAATGTTATTGGGGGAGCACAAAGAAACAAAGACCGAAAAAATATTTATAAATGACACTTCAGCCACCAGGGTCTTGAGGAATGTATTTAAGATCTCAAATCAGAGGATTTAATTACAGGCTCCTCTTTTGCACAGACCCAACTGTCATTGAAGGAGAATGATGTTTACAGTCTTACGAGATTCTCAAAACGTGGCTCATGGCCCATGAAACATGGAATTCATAACTGCATTCAATTTAAACAAAAGGCATAAAGAAAAAAAAAGAAAAATACCCAACTAGGGATTGGGATTGTGGCATTTGCAAATACAAAGCCAACAAATTATTTCTTCAATATTGTTTATGGAGTGGTCAAAACTGGAATTTGAGTCTCCACCAAAAGAAAATTTTGAACTACTGCTCTGCAACAACAGCACTACTTGGAGGATTGTAGTACTGTAGGACTACTTCCCTGCCAAAGATTAAACTCAAAAGGTTTAACCACCAAAACCTTAAAAAAAAAACCCCAAACAAAACAACAGAACCCACAAAACAACAACAAAACAAAATCCAAAACAAAACAGTGCCTTGAGATTTTTTGTTAGCTCCTATATCAGAATTATTTAATTAAATAGACTGCATGTGACTTCAGATATGAAGAATTATTCCACCAAGTTAGAACAGCTTAAAGAAGCTTCACTCTGACATCTATTTGACACTAAACAGTCACATTTAGCTTATGCCTGAAATCCAAATTTTTACTCTCCAGACAAGAAAGCACAGTCCAAATAAAAAATATGATACATCAGATGACATGAAAAAACCAAAAGGGAACTTTCATAATTATAAATAAAATCAAATAATGATTTCCTATTTACCTAGAGATTTAAACAATTTATGTAACTATGTTCACACCTTGGAAAAGATGACAAGGACTGATCATAAGCATTCTATATTTATCCTCCACAAACTTGTCTGCAGTTTTAATTCCAAATGCAGCAGACAATACATTACTCATAAGTTAAGTATTGTAATGCTGATTTTCAGCCAAGTGATGTAAATATGTCCAAAAAGTGAGACATATGTGTTATTCTTCTTTCCAATATTTCCTTGTTACAGACGAAAGGGAAAGGAGATACTGCCTTCAACAAGTAGCCATTTTAATAAAGAAATTTATCTCTGTTTACAGTTTACAGATGACTTTCTTGCACTACAGTTTCCTCAGAAAACGTAGCTGGAGTGACAATAGGTGTAAAGAGCTCTGCAAAGCTTTACCCTTGACACATTTCCCAGGGTTTAAAAGTGTGATACTGCCTTTTCCTTATCTGGTATCTTCTAATCAGGCTAAAACTGCTAGAGTGAGAAAATAAAGATAACATTGCAGAGCAACTTACCAAGCTGACCAGCAAGATTAAAATCGTTTGTCTTCTATGAACTGTCATGCATCTTTTTTCACCCAGACAATACACAGCAGCCCTAAAGTATGCAGGTTACTGTTACAAAGCTCGCTGTTCTTAGCAAACTTTAGGTAAAGTTTTAGTTCATTTTACGTGGACTAAATATTTAAAATTTAATATTATCACCTTATACATTATTCTCTTGAGAGTAAATCGACTGTCATATCTCCTCTATCTACCAATGCCTCTATGGCTAAACAAAGCAACATGGCACTTAGGAGAATATTATTAATTCAGATCTCCTGAGGGCAACTGCTCCAGTTTAATGAGAGGTCAACTTATATAGTCAATTATGAATGAAAAATAGATTACAAGAAAACATATTTAGTATAGCAAACAATTTTAATCAAAACTGCCAATAGTTCTGCATTATTGATTCATTCTTATGTATTGAAATTCAACTTAGGACATTCTCACTTTCTGTTTCTTTCTAGGTCTAGGATCATAGAGTCACACATGAAACTTCCAGTTCATGAAACACAGGATTTGGCTGGCAATTTTCAAATATGAATTTATATTCCAACTAGTACCAAACATACAGGACTTCAGACAAACTCAAGCAACATCTTTCACTGGGAACTGTATCATTTACACAGGAATGTTTGCCAAGCTCCAACATCTCTAACAAATTCTTCTGAAGAATTAGTGGAACTAATGACAGCACACAAGTCAAAAGATAAAGAGTAGAAAAAAACCTGTCTACCTGTGCTCCAAGCTTAGATATTAAGTAAGTGGTCAAAATCTCTTTCTGTGAATCTTTAAGTTACAAATGTAAAAGCTATTCAGCCTAGGAAGCAGCATAATATATTACTATCAGTCAGGTAACTTCAAGTTGCAATATCCAACTGCAGGAATTTAGAACAATGTACTGTAAGGCCAGAGAAACTAGGAAATATAAATTCTCCCTGCTCTGTCCTTATTTTGTTTTCAGGTCAGACTAATTAATGCATTTTCTATGATTAGAAAATAAGCTGTGATGTTAGTGATACACAAAAAAGTACTTCTAAGTAGCCACAGTACTTCTAAGTCAGTTCACATTTTAACATTAAAAGGAGTTAAGAACATATAATCATTAAATTATATAGTTGGTCCAGTCTTATTAAATCACTACTTTAAAATTCTACGTGTTTCTACCTTCTGCAGAAGACATTAAGGCAAAAACAAGCTACCCTGTAAAGTTATCTAGGTACATTACAGATAAGATTGTTTCAAACATAGATAAAAATGCTTAACCTAAATGAAGCACCATCATTAGTTTACTGGACTTTAAGAAACAGTGTATCAGAAGTCCACTGTCACCAGCCAGAGATGAGTTTGTATTGGCCACTACTGCCAATATAAATATATATGAATACTTAATGTAGTTATAATTTTCAACAGATAATGCATTAGGGTAATGCTGTTCACCATGATTATGGTTATCAGCATCCACAACATTTCTTCTCTGAACCTAAAGAGAAAACAGAACAGAGTTTTTAACCAAGCACCAGTTTGTTGCTCAGAGTTGGAAAACTTGTCCTAGTAGCTTCATATGAAATACAAATATTTAATTTTCCAAATTCCTATGAGAATATTATATACACAACGCTTCCAACATTTTAGATTGGAGGTAATAAATGAGATAATATAAATGGGCAGAATATTCCAATTCAAACAAAGAAGCATGAATGAAACTCAAACCCTGACAAGTCTGAAGGATTCTCTAATAATAATTTGTCACTTTCTATTAAAATATATATACACATACCATATAAATATATACACCCCTTGTAATACATATGGTATACTGCCACATATATTCTACCTCTGTTCCCACAGAGGATTCAAAATTAATATATTTGTAGAGATGGTATTCATAATAATCATAATGATGGCCAAAAGTCTGTTAATTTCTTGGAGGAGTATCCTCGAGAGACGACAGCAACTAAACATTGGGAAAATGGGCTCTACATCAGTGTACCATGTTCTTACTACCACAAAGGCTGGCAAATGTTACTGAAATATAGTCCCAGCCCTTTATTTAATTCAGAAGGTTTACTTAGGAAGATATTTCATTAATTGTGTGCATCTGTATGATAAAGAGTCTCCATTAGGAACTTTAGCAAGAAAGAGCCCCAGTTCAAGTCACGCATTTTAAAGGTGTGTTTTCACAGCATCTGGACATGAACTTCTGAGAATTCAGAAAGCAGCTTAAAGCTGATCAGAGTTGTTAACACTTACAGTGATTTACCTTAAGGCAATGTTTACAGTGTGCACAGAACTGATATTGGACACAATAGGGAACTATAACACACAATACAGCTACATGATATAATAACTAATTTCTAAAGCAAACTCATTACAATCACAGTAAGAGCCGAAGTTTTTTGAGGACACTTAACCTGATCAAATCAAGAGTAGTTTCAAACTGATACATCTTTTGGTTTTTGGTTTGTTTTTTTAAGATAGTAGTTTGTGTCTAGCTGCCAAACTTCAAAGTTGAAATCAGACTCCAATGCTAATACTACGCTTCTTCAGTGTCTGTCACAACTCTAGCAATCCATTCAGCAATTCTAAATAATTCATGAAAGCCAAATAAAAGATCGGAAAAAATTCCATCAGCAATCTCGAAATTCTCTTTACAAGGGCCATCACCTGACATTGAAGTACTGCAAGGGTCTATAAATTGAAAAAGGACAGAAAACTACACTATTATTCATTATCCAAGAGCAAAAAGAAAACAGTCTAAAGTGGCCTCTTTGAAGAGGCTGAAAAGGGCCAGAATGAAAAGTCCTATACAGTCATAAACCTTTGCCATCAGTAGTCTGCAATTACAGAGCTACTCTGATCACAAGAGACTTGCAGCAGCAGTTGAAACAGAGTATTTCTAAACATTACTTAGAAGTTAGTGAATACAAATGTATGAATTGACAGAACTCAAAAAGCCTTAGAAGGCTAGAACAAACAGCTTCAAAGGAAATAAGCTCTTCTAGCAATTGGCTAAAGTATTAAAAAAATAAGCAAGATCCTTGTAGTTGATTGGGAAGAAGGGGAATGAATCCCAAGTTTTCAATACCCTTAAGACTTCTGTACAGAAAACTAATTATCACTAGACAGCATTTTAAGTAATGATTTTAAAATTCAAAATAAATTAATCAGTGAGGCTTTCCAGTACTGTCAAATATTTCAGAGTTGCTTTTGAACTTTTATTTAAATATTTGATACTTTATCCAGAAGATCAGTTACACAACTAAACCAAATACTCCTCTAAAGGAAATCATAGCATGTAACCAATCTAACCTACTTTTTATTCGAAATCCAAAGTATACATAGGCTTATTTATCTGGCAACTGCCTTTCAACAAATACCTGCCAAAACCCTGTCACACGTAGATCCTAGGATCTTAAGCAAAGGCAAATGTAGTTTTGGCAAATGTAACTGACACTAGGATAGTGGGGGATTTTTTTGCAAATAAAACAAACAAAAAACCCCAACCGCCCACACTCGCATTATCTAAAGACAAAATCTTCACTCACTTGAGAACTTTGTTCCAGCTCATAGTCTTGAATTCAAAATTTGAGAAGGAATTGAATGGCTATTCCTGCAGTTTCTCATTTGATGCGTATATCCACGAAAGAACAATCTAACACATCTTTGCTTTACAGTTGCTTGCCAAGCACACTCAGATGTAGGAATACAAGTACAGTCAGTATCTGTGTGTAATCCTCCTTCTCAAATTAGATGAAAACAAAATGAATGCTGCTGAACTCATGCAGTAAGAGATTTCTTTTTTAAAAGGGAATTTTTTTCCAGGAATACTAGTACCTGCTATGTTCAACAACTTTGCCCATGTAAACGCATGTCCAATTCTGACTACTACAATTTTTAAAATAGAGTTTAATTTTGAAAAACCCAGTTTCAACAGTTAACTCTGTTTTCCATTTGGATGTGATTTTTCACTTTGAGTCTTATTTCTGGCCGTGAAATAACATTCTCCTGCTTGTGTACAAAGTACACTGAAATGCAAAATTGACAGCTGCCTTGCTCAGACACCTTCCCCTACTACTGTTGCTAATACAGACATGCCTACAAATAAACATAGGAAGAGGTTTGAGGATAGGAGGGGAAATGCACGTGGAGGAGGAGAACACATTTAGTATTGTATCTCTGAGGCATATATTCACAAAATGGGAATCAAAACTCCACTATGAAGCTCAAAGAGAAACTTTAATACTCTGCAAATGCCATTAGAGACGTTACGTTTTTACAGCCAGTAAGCTTTATTATAGAGGAACTTCAGACATATTCCCAGTCATTTTAATTTTAAAAAAATCTCTAATCTTTCAAAGTGACATGAGAATCACCATCTAGACTACGTAATACACCAACATCTAAATAAACCAGATGCTCCTAAAATAGAACATTGACACGAATTCTTTGGGTGAAATGACCCCACCTAACATTCTGAACTGACTGTGGCACTTCTGCTCAAATTTACAAACAGGTGACACCACAGTACAATAGAATTTCTACCCAAAATAGCACGTTTCACGAGTATCCAGATTTCATAAACTCTCAAATACAGTACTCTAAATATAAACATTTCTTGACCAAATTAGCTCTCAGAAACACTGTAAATGCTATTCTTCCTCATGCTATTTTTTCCTAGTCTCAAGAACCGGCTTCAGAGTCTCAATTCATGTCAGTTCCCAATTCTGTCATGCTTATCCCTCCATGATGTTTTTCCACACTATCCCTAAGTCAAAGGCGAAGCATTAACGGCCTTTTAGAAGGAGGCAAAGTAGCTGAAGATTTGCCTGAAAGGTACAGTCTTGTCA
This sequence comes from Pseudopipra pipra, assembly GCF_036250125.1. NCBI lineage: Eukaryota > Metazoa > Chordata > Aves > Passeriformes > Pipridae > Pseudopipra > Pseudopipra pipra. Next base: position 25,156,068 of record NC_087556.1, on the reverse strand, counting down.
AACACTAGTAGGGTTGTATCTGTGTCATTGTACTCCACTTGTCTTGATAAATTCTAGGTAAGCATCCTTCAAAACACTACTTGTATTAGTACACTTAAAGATTTAAAGAGCAAACAACGGAGAGAAGTTCGGAGATCCAACACAGGAATTCTGCCACACAGTGAAAGTTAAGATAACACAACTATTTAATTCAACTCCACATGGAGCAAGATGGGGGAATGCCCAATACGGCGACGAGAGCTTGGCTCTATACACTATGCACGAGGCACAGGAGTCAATTTTACTCTTCATTGGCTTCCTTCTGTACAGAAACTTAGGAAAAAAAACCCCAAACATGCACCTAAGAAAATATAGTAAGGTTAGAGGCCATACTGTGCACGGGTCCCAAAAAACCCCCAAAATACAGGGGAAACGAGCGATTCAGCAGCTGGTAGGGTGGAGCAGAAGGCGGGACAATGACCTAATAGGTCTTTTCTATCTTTAGTTTCGCGAGGCTCAGTGGACAAGCGGCGCCGGGATGCCCCGCTCTGCCTCCGCCGCTCCCGGGGGGGCACCGGGCGTTCTCCGCCCCAAGTTGTCCCGAACTCGCCGCTCCCAGCAGGTATCCCGAGGTGCCGGGGCTGGCAGACAGGGAGCCCGAGGCAGCGCTGAAAGGCAGCACCACTGCTCCGAGTCATTTCCCAGCTATGAGCCACACCGGGGACCCGCGCCGCCCGCCCTTACCTTGAACACTTTACCGAAAGCACCATCTCCCAGCTCCCCGATGATTTCCCAGAACTCCTCAGGGTTCAAATCCCTCTTGACGTGCTCGTATTGTTTCTTCTTCTTCTCACCGCCCAGCTTGAAGATCTTGCGAAAGTTGAAGAAGGACATTTTGGCTCCGGCCGGGGGACGGGGCGGGCGGCGCTGCCCCCTGGTCCCGCCGGGACCTCCCGGGCCGGGCGGCGCTGCCGGGAGCGACCCCCGCGCCCAGACCTGAGTCCTGGAGCCGCTCGGGAAGCGCCGTCACCGCCGGGCGCTGCGGGCAGACAACACCCCGCGGTGCCCCGGCGGGGCCGGCGCGGGGCTCGGGGCTCTCTCCCGGGCGGGATCGGCGCTCCTACTCGGCCGGGCCGGGCACCATCGCGGCAACAAGTGCCGGGCTCCCTCCTCGGGACGGGCGGCGGCGGCGGAGCCCGGGGACGAGGGGGAGGGAGCGGTCACGTCCCGCCTCGCAGGACGGGGCGGATGTAGGGAGGGGAGGGCGCTGCTCCCCTGCCGACTCGCGGCCGGTTGTTCCTCACGGAGCGGCGTCCCCGGGGCCGGCGACAGCGGGAGGGAAACGACGCTGCTCGCTGCCGGCCTGTCTCTCCCGCGCTCTCGCGGCGCGGGGCCCGGGCGGCTCCGCTTCCTGCGGGGCGGCACCGGCGGCGCCTCCGCCCCCTCCGCCCCCCTCCCTCCGCCCCCGCCCGGCGCCTGCGCGCGCCCCCGTTCCCGCGCGCCCGGAACCGCCTCGAGCCCCTCCCGCCGCTCCGCGCCCGCTCCGACACCGCCGTCGCCGGCGCACGCGCGAAGGCGCGCGACCCCTATTCCCCCCCCCCTCCACCGGCGTGCTCCGGCGCGTGCGCACGCGCCGCACCGGCAGCACGCGCACACCACCCCGCCAACGGTTCGTCTCCGGCAAAGGTGGAGGGAGGGGGTGGGGCTTTCCCTGACCACGTGACGCGGCTGTGGCGGCGCCAGCCAATAGGAACGCGCGGAGGCTTCCGGCGGGTAAGTCGGTGTCGGGCACAAGATGGAGGGGTCGCGCCCTCGGCCCCCCCCGGCCCTCAGGGCAGAGGGGTGGTGCTGGGGCGGGGGCGAGCGCTCGTCCCTCCCTCCTGTTTTTGCTTGTGGGAGGGGGAAGTCGCTTTTCCCTTTTGTCCTCAGTGTGCTGTTACGGTAGGGACGTGGGGCAAGAGCACCCTTTATCCTGTCTTTTAGCTGCTCATCCCGAAGGACGCCCCGCGCCTCTCTCCTTGCTGCTCCGCAGTCCCGGACAGCGAGGGTCGGGGAGACCTGTGGCAGAGGATGACGTTCCCTGATTAGGGCGAAAGCCTCCCCTCAGGGCTGAGTGGGTACCCCGGCTTCCTCCTGGCAGCGCAGGCAGAGCCCCCCCAGCATCGCCCCTGAAGGGGCTGTGAAACCCCCCATAAAGGTGTGCCAGGAGCGCTGCGATGGCGGGTGGTGCTTCCTGGGGTTCTGGGCTTTGACGTGGCTCTCAGAGGAAGGTGTTGACAGCAAAAACGCCACGTTGGAAGACTTTATTTTGTTTGTGGGCCAGTGCTGTTCCTAGACCTGCTCCTGGCTTGTCACGGCGTTCGGTCATAGCTGGGTGTGATGTTCATGTGCTGCGCGTTTGGTAGCTTTGGTATCTTATTTAATCACTGGGACAGGCTTGAATTTCCTTATCTTGCAACCTTCTCTTCCCACGAGTGATTCCTTCATCACCCTGAAGTACGGTTGTGTTTTAATAGTTGTGTGTATGCCACCAAGTGTGTGGTGTTTCTTCACTTGGAAGCACGAGGCGTTCCCGTTGCCTGGATAAAGGGCAATTAGGAGGCACGGAGAAAGGTTTGGGCTGTGACAGGAAGTCGATCCAGCAGTTGAGGCGATGCTGAGAGACCTGAGAAGGATCTGATAATGAGACAAACACCCAGGGAAAATCGTGTAATGCCTTGTCCTCGTATGAACCTGAGTGCCTGTAGTAGCCATTAATTTAAGCTGCATGATGAGCTTCTGAAGATCCAACCTCTGGTGTGTATCACTCCTCAGACCATTTTATTAGCATGACAATAGTTTGCTATCTATGGAGGATAGTCCATGTGTAAACTTAATGATAATAATGAGGCATTGAGATGCACCCGTGCTGGGGTTCATATTGCAGCCGTTATGGTCTCCTTGAAAGAATCACTTCTTAGGAGTAGAAAGTCCTGGGCTGAGTCAAGAAAGGGATTTCAGCAAAGGAGTTTTCTAATAGTACAGATTTTTGCAGTAGAGAATATTAGAAGATTCAGAAGGAACAAAGGGCATAGAAATAGCCTGGCCCTGAACTTTGCATTGCGGGTTAACAATGTTTTTAGCTGAAACCTGCTGGGGCAGAAGCCTTTTAAGAATATGTTGGTGATGTATGTTGAGTAATAAGTGGTGCTAATAGTATTTATAATGTACTGGAACACCCTGTGCCAGGCACTGTTCTGCCCCAGAACACGGGGATGGCCCCTGACACCGAGAGTTTATGAATCAAACAACAGTGTTGTGTTATGAGTCCATTTCTTTAAACTGTATAAAGACAGTTTCAAGGGTAATACCACCCCATGAACAGAGAGCCTTTCAAGTGCTCTTGCTAACCTTATTTGTTGTAATAATCAATGTTTGTTTTTCAAAAGTTATATTGGGCTTTGTGGTTCCTTTGTACTGACAGCTTGGCCACAGAATGTAAAACTGTTGAGGAGGATGCTAAAGCCAAAACTTTATTTTTTTGAGGGCAATAACAAGAAACAACTGCAATCCAAACTTTTGTTTTCTCTTCTGTGATCTGGCTGGCTGGCTCCACCTATTAACTTCATTTGCAAGTTTCATGGAGATAGTTTGGATTAAATACAATAATAAAGAGTGATTGATAATATTTCTTCAGTGTTACCAACAGCAGTTTAGCTTCTGAAACCTAAATTTTTAAAGTTCAATTTCTTTTTCTCTATATAATCTCTTTTTTTGCCCTTTCAGGGGGGATATCATAACTTTGTTTTGGATGCTAAAATACAGTGATGGCTTTAATGTTAATTTTAATTAGTATTTTTAATTGAATATTTTATTTTTGTCTTTCTTTCTCTTGGATAAAAAGTGCTTTGGGACTAATTTCCGTAAGTTTGTTTAAACTGACTGATTGGTAGAGGATGGGGGGAAAAAAGGTATCCAAAGCCATTGCATGAATTTCTTGTCTTTAGGTAGGATTATCTTTTCTTCAGCCTCAGGGTTAGTGTCATAGGGCAGCAGGGAGGGGGGTGTGTATGGGTGAATGTCAGAGTTTGTAATAACTGGAAATAAATGCAAAACTAAAAGAAAATTTCGTGAGCCGTATGTGAACAAGTGTAGCTGAGCTGACAGCTGTGGGATGGGATAGCAGGGCCTGGTTCTTTCTCAGCTCTATCGATAAAAGAATGTTGGACTGTCAGTGGTTCACACACAGCATCTCTGCAATGTGTCATTTTGCTGTGAACTTGTGTGTGATAAGAGTTTCACTCTGAGCAGAACAGAGACAATAGTGTCATCCTGCCAATGACTAAATGTTAGTAGGTACTGCAAATGTGTTGCTTTAGACTTCTATAAAGTCTTCCTGTTCCAGGGAGCTTTTAATTCTTATAACATTAAAAATATAAGATGAAGGGCTGGCACAAGAAAGGAGTGATAAAGTTTTGCTTAACTTTTTTTTTTTTTTTTTTGCTTACATTTTAACAATTCAGAATAAAACCAGTATATCTGAAACAGAGAACTGTGGCTCAGTCTGGTTTTTTCCCTTATTCTTTCTTTCTGGAGTTGCAGCTTGCCACTCAATCCTAAAAATAAGCTCTGTAAGGTGAAGGTTAAGTGCTAGTAGCAAATCCTTCCCAATTTGCTTTGACTTCCTGGTATGGAGGAGGCTGTATGAAGCCTGGGTTTTTGTGTGTGGTTTTTTTGTTCCTGATAGCAGGAGTTTTTAGCAACTATAAATGTTTCCAGATGGTAAGGATAAAAAGGTAAAAGTGAGTTATATTAAAATTTCTCCTTCAGGAATTTAAAGCAATGCTTTTTGGAAATTCAGTGCTTCCTTTAAATATCACAGGAAGATGTTAAAGTGAAGATGTTAAAGAACTATCTTAGTTGTGCATCAAATATATTGGCTTAAGAATAGCTGTAAAACTTTATGGCAATCTTTTTCATCTCTTTGTGATTTAGAGGTCTCCTTTATACTTTCTGCTGTTTGATATCACCATCCTTTCCCATTGCCTCAATCACACTTGCCACTGTTCCTAACTCCCTGTTTAAGTTCCACTTCTGTTTCATTTAAATTGTTCCAGTTTCTCTTAATTGAAAGTAAACACTTCAGAAATTTAATTTGAAACGTGTTCTTCACAGCATATATTGCCCTTTCACTGCAGGCCTGCATCCTGTCTTCAGTTCTTTCAGAATATTTAATGATTTATTTTTGTATTGCCTTGACTTTCTGTCCGTCCGTGCTTTCACTGATCTCCAGCCTTCTTTCTGATGATTGAGTTCATTGAACTGCTGTAAGGTCACAGGTGGCTTGTTCGTGGTTAAATCTGAAGTGTAATTCTTATTTTATCCGTCTTAATCTGTCTGTCACCTTTGGCACTCAACCCTGGCCTTTCTGTTTTCTTTAATTGATGTATGTAGTGTTTTTATGGGTATTTTCCAGCTATGTGGTGGCATTTTCTCATAGGCTCTACCATTTCTCTTCTGATCTGTTCCCAAAGTTAAAGTTTGTGCTGTATTGGATCATTTCAGTTCTAAGCACCACTGCAACTTCTAGATCACTATAGTTAACCCACTACCTTCCTTTTTAACCTCCTTTTTGCATACTTGGTTTTGCCAAGACCCCACGTATGCAGCCTCTGTATCAGAAGTTATTTCCACATGCTGCCTTGCTTCCCTCTGAATCTGACTTCTTTTTCCTGGGATTTCAGGATTTTATGGAATTAAGGTCTGATACTTTGCCTTGTACCACCACAGCATTAGTAACTTTCCTCGTTCCTTCTGGCTTTATGAGAAAGTTTTGGTGACTCTCCCATACCTGGCCTTTATCTCCCTTCTCTCATTCATCATGAGTCATTTTTCCTTTCCATGTTCTGAATGTGCTGGTTTCTCATAGCAGCACCTCAATTCAGTGGATTTTAAATACTGGTGTTTTCAGTCGCTTTCAACCTTGCACATTAACCTTAAAGATACTATTTTTCTTCCCTCTATGATATTTCCATCCTCTTTGTGTACATGGCAAATTTTTGACTTTTTGTCTTTTTTCTGTGACCCCTCTGTACTTTCTGTTTCATACCTGACTCCTTTGTCCTGATGCCCTAATTTATGGTGGTAAGTATAGAGGAGCTAGTAGTATCATCAATTAATAAACCATGTTTATGACAAGGTGAAGAAGGAAATAGAAAAGAGGGCTGAAAGAGATTTTTATTTCTCTGTGATGTAAGAGGTTGGCCTCTGGCTATGTGTTTTCCTTTGAGGAGCATCAACTTGTTATCCATTTTCTGGAAGCCTTGAGAGGGGAGACTGTTGTGTATAGAATCATTAAGGTTGGAAAAGACTTTTGGGATCATAGAGTCCAACCTTGGACCGAACACCCACCATGTCAATTAAACCATACCACTCTTAAGTGCCACAGTCAGTCATTTCTTGAACACCTCCATGGATGGTGACTCTACCACCTCCCTGGGCAGCCTGTTCCAAGGCTTAAACCCCCCTTCAGGGGAAAAATTCTTCATGATGTCCAACCTGAACCTCCCCTGGTGCAGCTTAAGACTGTGTCCTCTTGTCCATGAGAAAAGGCCAACCCTCACCTCTCTACAACCTTCTTTCAGGTAGTTGTAGAGAGTGTTAAGGCTTCCCTTGAGCCTCCTCTTCTCCAGACTAAACACCCTCAACTCCCTCAGCCACTCTGTGTACGACTTACTGTCTAGACCCTTCACCTGCTCCGTTGTGCTTCTCTGGACTTGCTCCAGCACCTCAGTATCCTTGGAGTGAGGTGCCCAAAACTGAACACAGCACTCGAGGCGTGGCCTCAACAGTACAGGGGAATGATCACTTTTTCTTGTTTTTAATGCATTACTGGAGGACCAGTTAATCTAAGAATTGCCATAGAAACACGTGGCATTTGGAAGCTTCAACATATAAGGGTATTACTTGATGTTTGCAGTAAAAAAAAAAATAAAAAAAGTGTTAAAGTGTTTAGGAATAGGATTGATCTAATTTTGGCTTCAGAAAAATCTGTATGTTTATTCTAAATTGGCCATGCTTTTTCAGTAGTCAGTTGGGAAATGTAACTTCAGAGGGCAGTTCACCTTTCCCCACTTTAGATACTTGTCTTTATCACAGTATTTAACTGTGTGAGGTGAGGTGTCCTAGAAATGTGTAATGAGAGTTCTTCCTACCTACGGAGACACCACTGCCAACAGAACTCTTGGAGTGCATTTCTCTTCATGTCGGGCAACACCTCTGGGAATGATGACAGAACAAATATAAAAGTTGCCAAATTACCTGAATGTTTCCAAGTAAACCTGTGATGTTTTATTGAATAAGCTTTATCTTAAATTAAATGGCAGAAGAAAAAGCGATAATATAAATATTGAAGTCTTGAATAAGGATCAGATATTTCAACAAATAGTACAAGAATATTTCTCGGAAACGTAGTGGGTCAAAGGCATTCAAGCTTTAACATGTTAACTTCTTTGAACTTATTGCAAAAAGAAATATGTTTTTTCGTATTGCTTCTAGTTGATCTACAAGAAAATCACCTTCAAGACTGATATTCAGAAACAGTCATATCTCATTGGAGGGGAGTGAGAAGCCAACCTCAGATTCAATGGAAGGTGTCAACTACTCGAAACTAACACAGCTGATTCTCTTCATTGATTGCCTGCCTAATGCAACTAAAGATTTCACATCCTTATATAAAATTTTTCAGGAAGGTTGGACTCTTTTTAGGTTGTACTTATTTTAAAAACTCCTTTGTAGGAATTTTCAGTTAATATTAAAATACTGAGCTGCACTGGTGGATAGTTGCATTTTTTTAATACAGTGGTTAGTGTAATAAAAGCCCTCTCAGTGTTGTGATGACTGTAACAATCTTCCACAGAACCACGCAGGAGTAAGTGTATCTAGAATACTCATTTCTTTTAAAATAATATCCTTTAAAATACTACTACTCTTAGTTATAATGCTGTATTCTTTCTAACCATTTAAAGCATTCGAGATCATATTTAATTAAAAAAAATGTATTTGATCAAAACGGTACATGAACACGAGGCAAAGTATTTCAAACTTGCAGAACCCCCTCCATCTGATGGATATTAGAAGCTTTAGTTAAGTCACATGAAAGCATGTATTACAAATGCTTCACCATGTTTGTCTTTCCTCCAGATGGTAATTAGACCTTTTCCTCTTGCATAGCAGTCACGAGCTGATTTGCTCTTTTTGTTTGTGGCTTTCAAATTTGCATTAGTTCACATAGCAGCTAGGATTAGAAATTTATTAAGGGATAAAGATAGCTTTGCATCTCAGTATTGCTCTCAGTCAATACTGGCACAAAAAAATGTCTGAACAAAAAACCCACATGTATTGCTGCTTTTCTTTCTGCAAATCCTGAATTTCTTCCTCTGTTTCCCAGGAGCCTTTTTTTTCCAGAAGGGACTTTGTGTTCTCTTGTGATCTTGATCAGCTCTGTAATCTTGGGACCAAATAACTTGTCCTGTAATATGAAAATGACTTATTTTTTAATCTGTTTTTTAATATGGCTGGCCAGCCAGCCAGCAAACCCAGTCCTGGTTATGTGGTGAGCATAAGAAGGAAGTTTATTATGCCTTCTACAACTACTATTAAAAATATACCATACTGAAAACAAGGAACATTTCCCCCCCAGCACACAATAAAGGACAAAAGATAGCACTAAAGACTATTGATTCTTTAGTAATATCCCAAAGAGAGACACTGTAGTGGTATAATACTGGAGACATGTCTACTAGCAAAAAGGGGAATTAGCATGTAGAATGTGAGATACCAACTGTTTATTAATCCAAAGCTAGACTTTAAAATATTAAGGGATTTTACTGAAAAAAAGCATGTTTTTTCATTGAATAATGTTATTTTTATATTACAACCATGTTTATAAGTTTTTGTGTGTGCAGTGTTCTTCTCTTTTTACCTAGATTTTATTAGGCCATTGTGCGATTCTCATTTTTGAGTCAAAAGAATAGTTGATTATGTGTTGTAAAGTAGAATTTGGTTTTATTTAGGATCTCATCTTGGTACAGTAGCAGTGAGTGGAGATGTAATAATATGTCAATTGTTAAGGCAAACAGCAGCTATTGTGTGTTCAACAATAGTATGTGCAAACTTTGGGCACTAACACTTGCTTATGACAAAATGGAGCATTGTGGTGTGATGCACTTTTTGTCTCAAGTGCCCTGAAATGTTTATTTTTTTGACAGAAGGGACCTTCAATAGCTAATCCACAAAATTATGTTTTATAGTACACCATGCGAAATTTATGGATTAAGCCAAAAAAGCCCATTACATTAAGTGGACTGAATTGTAGCAGGAAATAAAATTACCTACATGAAAAATAATTTCTGTGGCTTCTGACTGAGCTATAATGTATTTTTCTGGATACAGTATACAGGAGTGACTTAGTTTCAGTATGAGGTAGGGAGTAGCATCTATTCAAATTCAAATGCAGTTGAGGAGACACTGAAATTAGTTTATAAAAGGCTGTTGGATTTTTTACATACCAAGAAGTCAGAAATAGTAATGACTTTATCATGTTAGCTGTGACAGTGATTCATGGAAGACCTTAGAGCCACAGTTGTCAGTGAGGTATTTTCTTTCAAGAATCTTAATAGTGTTGTGTCCATTTAGTGCCTTTTGATTGGATTTGGAGAAAGTTTTTAAAGGTGAGCAAAAATCATTCCTAGCAAACAAGCCTATCTGCCTCTGCTCCATAAGGAGAAAAGCTACTGAGGAGACACTCATGTTGCAGGACAGGTATTCCTGAGCAGTTCTGGGTTGTTCTGTATCAGTCCTATACCACCTCTCAGTGATGAGATTTGGACAGACCTCAGAGAGAGCATTGGTAAGATATTCATTATTTCAGAACATCCTCAAAGAAGTACAAAAATTGCTGACCCAAAAGTTAGTAAAGGATAATCTCTGAATTTTTAGTAGGTCCTAATAGTTTAGCAGCTGAAGATAAGGGATTGTGAGCCAGCTTTCCTTAGCTGAGAAGAACCTACTCTTCAGATTATTCACAGAATGCTATGTAAAGGACTGTGCAGAACAATTTGCCTTAAGGAATAAGAAATATCTATACACCTTTGGCATTTCTAGAATTTTTGGTTTAGAGCCCAGGTCAAAACAACCTGGATGTGACTAAGAAATCCTGTACTTGATTTCAGGTATAAAAGTTTAATCCTCAGAAAGAAGGCACAGTTGCAAAAGAAATTCAGAGAATAGCAGCCTGGGCATTGTACCATTTTTGATACAAAACCCCCACCCTTTTGATACTTTTCCTAGATATTGGCTCAGAGGACCTGTGTGAGGAGCATTAGAAGCTTTGTTCTTATGTGGGTTGATAGTTCAAACTTCCCCAAGTAAAAGAGAGAGTCCTGTAATAATATATAGTCTCAATGCCTTTTTTTTTTTCTTTTGCTTTGTTTTTTCCTTGCTATCATTCATTTTGCACAGATTTGACTTTTGGGATGGCTAAACATTTTTCTACAAGAACAGCCTTCAGACAGGAAGCATTATGAGCCTTTATTTGGAGGTGGGAAAAAAAATTTGTGCAATACCATAAAAACCCAAAGAACAAATGTAGCTGGTCTAGAATCAAGTGTCAAGATCAGTGTCAGGCTAATTGTATTAATCTTTCTAAGAGGAGTAACTGTTATGTCTCAGTCTTCCAACCATGAGAAATCTCAGTCTTTAGTTATGCTTACAAAATGTATGACGGTCCTAGTTTCATTTGAGATTTCAAAATTATTCTAATTCTAATTACTTTGTATATACCAACAATAGTGCTATTTGACACCATGTTTCAAACACAGTCTCACAGTGTTCTGATAGAGGTAAAAGGTTCACTTGCATAGCAAAAAAAAAATGCAAATTGATTTCAGAAGATTAAGCGGGTTTGTCATAATCTAATGCTTTGGTATGTGCCAAGAATATTTTGAAAACTTCAGATCACAACTGTGTGCTTGGACCAAATGGTAGGTTAATTATTTTGAAGTATCTGGTTATAACGAAGTGCTCTGTTGTGCTATGAATGTTCATATAAATTCCAACTTATTCCAGAGGCTGTTCTACTTTACATCAGATGTATAAACCAATTTAAAGGAGGGAGAGGGAAATGGAACACTTGCCTCTAAAAACTGAGTCAACCCTGCCATGGAGTTCACAAGCCCAGTAGCTTCAGAAAGCTGTTAATCAATGTTTGCCACTTCTACTGAAATTTCTGAAATTTGAAAATGTTCATTCAGGAAGTGGCATTAAATGTAACACTATGTAACACTGCTATAACAAAGTAGGAAAGCTCACTGTGTTGCCTTAAGCCAGGATGATTTAGGTTTTATTCTCTTTTCTCTGTTAGTTCCCTTGAAGGAGTTAATATTCCTTTATGTTGTAGCAGTAAATTACAGAATCACAGAATGGGTAAGGTTGGAAAGGTCCAACCTTCTACTCAAGCAGGGTCCTCTAGAGCACATTACACAGGATTGTGTCCAGATGGTTGTGGAATATCTCCAATGAGGGAAACTCCACAATCTCTGTGGACAACCTGTGCCACTGCTCAGTCGCTTGCACAGTAAAGAACTTCTTCCTCATGTTCAGGTGGAACTTCCTCTGCATCAGTTTGTGCCATTTGCCTCTTGTCCTATTGCTTGGCACCACTGAGCAGAGCTTGGTCCGTCCTCTTGACACCCTCCCTTCAGATGCTCATAGATATTGATGAGGTCCCCTCTCAGCTGTCTCTTCCCGAGGCTGAACAGGCCCAGCTCCCTCAGCCTTTCCTCATAAGAGAGATGCTGCAGACCCCAATCATCTTTGTAGCTCTCCACTGGACCCTCTCCAGGAGCTCTGTGTCTCTCTTGTGCTGAGTAGCCCAGAGCTGGACGCAGCACTCCAGATGAGGCCTCACTAGGGCTGAGTAGAGGGGCAGGATCACTTCCCTGTTATACATACCTATAAAAAAAAAATTCCTTTTCCAAGAAACTGTTTGGAATCCTCTTGCTCTTGAAGCTTTCATACCACTCTTTTTCCAGGCAAGAAACTTACTGTTTATAAGAAGTAATTTATTTTTAGTTTTGTTTGTTTTTATTTATCACTAGTAACTGAGAACCTTCTCTCCCAGGGAAAGAATGTCTTTCCAGCAGCTCAGCTCGTTCTGGCAGCACTGTGGGTGATTAAGAGCTTTCAGAGAGAGTTAATCATCTTCGTAGGCTTCCTTCTGCCCTTGCTTGAGATAGGTTAGGGAATTAGTTGAAGGAGGCACTCCAGTGTGATTATCCAAAAGCTTTAAAATACAAATAAGTGAAGTGAATAAGTAAGTGAAGCTTTCTGAATACCTTATTTCTGGTAAGCTTACAGGTGATCATGAGAAATACACATATAGAGTGATTTTATTGGTCTGCTGAGTGATTTGCTGATTTCTGTCTCATAGGAAATGATCTTGTTACAAATGCACAGGACAAGGATCAGAGAGAGCTACTTTTACTGTTTGTTTTGTTGCACGCTTCCTTCTTAGTTTTCCAGAATCATGCCTTTGGAAAATAGAGTGCTCGTTGCAAGGTTTAACTTGCATATGAACCAAGTTTCAATGCCAAAGAAGGCAATCTGGAACTGCAAGATTTGTCTCCCTTCCTTCCAAGATTGTGGATGTTGGAGGAGCCAGTCTGTCTGGTCTCCTGTAGCCACATGTGCATGTCCAGAAGGTTTTGTAGGCAGTGCTGTGGAAAGGAAAAAACAGAGAGAGGGAACCACGTTACAGGTTATGACGTGGAGACAATAACTCCACTGGAACACTGTTACACAACAGTGGTGTCAGTTTATTGATAAAACAAGGCTTTCTTGCTCCTGTCTGTATCCTGATTGTTATGGGCATGTGGGCAATGCCTTTCTGTGTTGTTGGTAGACTTCCTACTGGCTAAAGGTTGTGATGATGGGCCCTTTGCCTTGCACTACCATTGCCAGGGAAGTGTATTGTAATATAACGTAGTTTAAAGACATATTGTGTTTAAAATTTCAAGGAGTATCTTTAAGAAAAAAGAAATCTATAATTCTTTCTTTTTGGTAAATTTGTTACCTGAAGATCATAGACAAACATTAAATCCTTGTACAAGTAACGTTTCAGGAAGTGCTAAACTTCTGGAACTTCAGAGGAGTTCTATATTTCTTAATTTTATTTTGAAACCATGTTTTTAAAATCAAATTGTACTTTCTGTGTATATAAAACCTACAGGATATGCAGCATGTAGCATCAAAACTTACAGGATTTAACATGAGCAGAAGCAGAAGGTAGTTTATTAGGAATGATTGAAAGAGCTTCCCCTACCTTGATTTTTAATAGAATAACCATGTAAAAACTGGATCCAAAATGACCTTATTTTGTTGTTACCTAGGTGTTGATATCAATACTCATTTTTCCAGGAGCCTTATTTTTGTCTTTGAGTAATGTGTTTTGATCTCAGTGGTGGTTTTCATCTTGTTACTAGTGTTGGAAACTTTCTTTTAATTATGTATTTTTTAAAAATCTATGGATGAGTTTTGTTTTTAGCTTCTTGGTTCTGTATTAACTGTAACCAAAGGCTTTACTTCCCGGCTCAGTAAGATCTACTTGTATAATAATATAGTGGGTTTATTTGTTTTTAATTTAAAATGTTGTATGTGGCTGTGGGTAATTAAAAGCATTTATTGAAATATGGTGTTTTTGACTGTATCATGCTGGAATTGCCTCTGCTGATGGTGAAGAGTTGAATAATACTCATTTGTCACATAGGGTGTTGACTCAGACACAGATGATTTCAATTCAGATGACAGAGGGTGTTACAAAACCCAGCTGTCGACTCTGCTCCTCTTTCTACAAGTTGCTTTCTCTGTGGCAGGGATGGCTGACCTATGAAGCAGTTCTTTGACAGCCACAGTTTGTAGCCTAATTTATGTAAGTAAACCAGTGGTGACTTTAAGTTTTTTTAATGCACTGGGTTGGCAAATCCAACAGCTCAGGGGTTGCTTCCTGTGTAAATCATTAGTGCTGGTACACCAGTGGCAGTCTTTGGAGAAAAGTGAAGGACTGGTAGGATGTTTAAGCTGCCTGTACTAATGCATAAATCCTCTGGTTTTGATTCACAGTTAACTTGAGAAAAAATCTCTGCAGCAGTCTGCCAGCAGTTGCAAAGTAGTTGCAAACAACTGCTGGCAAGACACCTTTTCTTGGCTCCAAACGATTAAACTAGGGCAATTTTCTCCCAGAGCTTTAGTTGTTAATCAAATTTGGACAAAAAAACTACAAGAAACATTAAAACAGATACTCCTCTTTGAGGTTTCCATTTCACTGAGATTGGAAGAATACCATTTACCTTTTTTGAAAAAAGTACATGGTGGACACAGTATGAGCAAAGAAATTTATTGGCCAGGGCTAATTCTGTTGGATAACGCACTCACTCAGGTGTTAATTAGGAAGCTGTTCTCACAAGGCTACCAGGTAGGCTGCCTGGGACAGAAGAAAGCAAATGGGTTTGGTTTTGGGTGGTGGCATTGTTGGGAAGGGTGCCAATTTTCCTTGGTTTCCCTTCTTTCCTTTTTAGGATAATACCTTGCTGAGCTCACAAGATAACTCTGAGGATTATGGAATTGGTTCACTTCTCAGTACAGTCAGGAAGGCTAACACTGATAGCAGTAGGTGAAAGAGCCAGCCTTATTTTAATAGGTTAGAATAATCTCAAATTGAGGTTTGTTGTTTATTCGTATTTAGATATCTACTATGTAAACTTCAGATTTTTGCCCTTGAAACAGAGTTATTTTCCCAAGAAGAACTTAATTCTATATTTGGTTTTGATTATGGCTTTATATCCTTTCTTTGGAGTTAAAAATAGAATACAGATATCTTCTGTCTAATAAACCTGTGGACCAGATGCTTCTCTTGCCCTTTTTTTTCCTATAGCAGGATTGAATTCCTTGCACTACAGCAACCCTGAAATCATTACACTGCATTTAAAACAAAATGCAGAAAAGGATGACCTTTTGCTAGGACTCTGTTTTTACTGCTAAGCATGATCACCATCTTACAGCAAAAGCCAGTTTGATCCTTAAACACTTGTACTTACAGTATCTGTTCAGAATTGTCTATTGTTTACTGTCTGTGCTCTCATTGATTATAATGCTGTGCATCTCCACAATGCAGGCTATTTGCCCTCTGGATCTTCATTGAACAGGCAGCTCTTATCTTCCTTGCTGATAGCATATCACCAATGGTACCAGTTAAGAGCTGAAAATACTTCCAGCATAATGGAAAGTTCTGCTTTTGCCAGGATGACTCATTAATTAACCCCTGGCGCATTCTGCCTGGGATGGAGAGGCTTCCTGTGCCAACTTAAGAAAAAACTACAGGAAGATACTGTTATGTATCAAAAGATAAACTGATTGGAAGAATTCTGTCTGCCTTGGAGGAATTATGTTTTCTAATACTCTCCATCTGCCTGAAACAAGCTTGGACTCACTGAACAATAGATACTGGAGATGGTTAATATCTTCCTTTGCTATAGGAGCAAACAGACAACTGCCGAGAAGAATAGACTGGTAATAGGAGAGTGTGGAGGCAAGCAGTACATCCAGGAGGCAGTAAATAGCTTTTCCTTCCAACTGACCACAAGCTTTGGCTTTAAATAGGTCACTGTGCAAATGTAGCTACCAAGTGGCTGCTTGGGAGAGAAGAAAGAATAGTCTTGGTTTTGGGTGGTGGCAGGGGTTGGGAGGGCTGTTGGGACCATGAAGAGGCCAGAGGAGGCTGCCCTGCATAACACCCTTCATGTGCCTGTCAGACATTGCTGATGGTGAGTGGGTGGCTGGAATAAGGTTTCACTGTCCCAACCTGGTGTGGATGGAATGTCTGTAACTCAGGACTTCACCAAATTTGTCCTGTGGACTTCAAGGAATCTTGTGTTGCCTTCATAGTGCTGGGGCATGATTTACTTTTTGTCAAAGAATCCTTTCCATATCTGTAAGATAAAACTTTGTGTGTCTGTAGCAGACTTGAACTAAGCAGAGTGGTCTGTACGTGAAGACAGATATGGTGGGTGTAAATGTCTCCTGTGAAGAGCTGTAACCTGGCCTAGGAGTGAGAAGCAATCTCCACAACTTGAGATTTGACTCTCAGTGGTTTCTGAGATAGAAAGAGCTTTTGCTGCAGAAATCCTTCTCCCTTCAGAAAAGGGAAGCCATAAAAAAAAGTTATGGAGATGCTCCATTTAAGCTAAAAGCATCGTTTGAACTTGATCTGTTAACATTTGGGCATTTCAGGCTTGACAACTGTTTACTGAAATACCAAAATGCAGATATTTTTAATATCCAGTGGAGTTGCTTCGTTGATTTCCCCTCAGACACACACATGTGCAGGTGTGACTTCTGCTTTTTGCCCCAGTGAGTTGCTGCCTACCCAAAATAGAAAAGGTTAGACAGACTTGTTGCCTGATTGTCTCTCTTTGGCATGTTAACTCAGTCTGATGTCTGTCTAGGAGAAAACATGAGTGCTGAACTATGACAGGCTTTGCAACCATGCAGAGTAAACTGGGGGGCATGGTGTGGAAAGGAATATTACTTCATCCTAGAGACAGCAAACAAGAAGAGAGAGATGAGGAGACTAATTTTGTTAAGACGATGATCATGCTAAGTAGAATACAGGTTGAAACCATTTCTTTGCTTGGGAAACTTTATGGTCTAAATTTGACATAGTCTGTAGCAAGTAACCAAAGAACTGCCATATGGAGGAATAGCAGTTTGTGTTAAGATCATACACTTAACAGCTTAGTTTATAAATTTCTGTTGAGCAGTGTCTGCAATTCAGCAGGAGAAAAAGAATGCTTTGTGGGGAGACTTGAGTAAAAAAAGGATGGTGAGATGTTTCTGAGTATTCCTTGCAGGTGCAAAACAGAAAGGTTGGGAAGAGCTGTTTGTAGTGGGGATAGAGATATAGATCCACGTGTAAACAAAACTGCTTAGTTTGTTCCTCAGTGGTGAAGTGACTGGTGGGACTGACTAAATCAATTATTTTCAACATCTCATAAAGTTAATGACCAGTCTAAGGAGGGTCAAAATAACACTAACCTTTTGTTATTTAAATAAAATAAAAGTTGGAAAGGAATCTAATTGTCATCTGCAGTTCTTTACATGCTATAGTGTAGATGTCAGCACACTCTGCCATGTTGTGCTACGCTGGTTTTTTCTCCCCTCAAATTGAAGTTTAAGCATTAAAAGAGAAATTATGCAGAATCAAGCTCTGTAGTTTCTCAAAGAAGCAAGATGCTACTGTGATATTCATGGCATGTTGCCTCTACATCAGTAGCCAGATGTGTCTCCTGCAGACTGCACAGATCACTGGCCACCCATAACTGGGAGCTGCTCCCTCTCAGGAGTGGATAGCTGCCAAATCTCATCCCTATTACACACTATTCAAAATGAGTCCACTTGTAAACTTTGCCCAAGAGCTGAAAGGGGCTGACACCCATTCAAGAGTGACCTGGAGAGCTTTAGGGGAACAATTTAGCTATCCATACAGGAGGAGCTAATAGAAAGTATTTTCAGCTTCCCAATCTTCATGAGGACCCTTCCTGAATCGATTGCTGGGCTTTTGACATCAGCACAATGATAAGCAGAGAGCTGGATCTGGTAATGGCAGAAGATAGCAGCCATTAAACAGCAAAATCTGAAGAGGTAAAAGGGGAAAATAACAATTTCAAAGTTAATGGAGACTACATGTCCAAAATAAAGAAGGGTAGGCTGCTTTTGTTTTATATAAGGTCATCCTCCCCCACCTCCACAATAAAGCACAGGATGAACAATGAGAAGAATATGTTATGGGAGGAAAAGAGAATGATGGAGGGAATAATAATCACATGTAGAGGATTAGTACCAATTAGTATCCCACAATCCTGCTCTTTTAAAGAAGTGTTGTCTTTGGTTCTCTGTCTGTGGATTCATAGGGGAAAAATCCCTGAAATTCTGTTTCATTTGAAGGAACTGGGGAAAATGTTGTTGCTGTTGATTCTCAGTATTTCAAACAAATCATGAGTATTGATACTTTGAATACTTCATGTGGTGACACGTGGAATATTGATAAATAAATATAATGTATTAGATAAACTCCTGTGTCTCATCATCAGCTCTTATGTGTTATTGTATGTAAATTCATGAGCTGTTTTTTATTTAGTTGGAACATATGTGAACAGCTCTTTACCTGTAGAAAACAATTACAAGTCCTTCTGCGTTCACAGGTTTTGAATGCATTCTGAATCCAAGAAGTATGAGGAAGAGACACCTTCTCTACACTGGGGGATGGATCCTGTATTTTCTGCATTTGCAAGACTGTATATTAAAGATATAAAAGAAATGAGAGAATCTAAACAGGTGCCAGGTATGTATTTATACGTGCTGGTTATGATGCACACAGTATTATAATTGATTTATGCTGTGCTTTTTATCAAAGAATTGCAGAATGCTTCATGAACATTAGTAGTTTTCCATACTCTTAAGCTAAGTGACGTTGGTATCCTTTAACAGTTCTAAGAACAACAGGTTGCATGCAAAATATATGTGAAAAATAAAATGTTTTCATTACAATGGCTTTTCTTTCTCTTTCATCTCTTAGGTACACTAAGGTAATGTTGTATTTCCTTTATGTGGTAGTGCTTGTTATATTCTGGTAAAGTTAATTTTAAAAAATCCTGGTCCTTTCTGGCTGTATGTGTTATATCTTTCCACCACCTCTACAACATTTGAGAAGGATTTTATGGCTCTTTGTTGCAAAATTTTGACAATTGATGACATTGCTCTGCGTGTGTATGTTGTGCTTTCCTGTGGATATTAATGTCTTATAAAACAGAAACAGTTTTTGAGGTTTTGTTTGCTTAATTTCTAGATATGATTGATACATGACATTCCTCATACATTTGAACAGCTGTATTGTAAATTCTGACCTCTGTGCTGGATCTTGTACCACACCATTTATTTCCAAGCCATTGCTGGCAGTTGTCTGCTTTGCAGTCTGTTTCCTGCTGCTCTTCAGCCAGTGTCACCCACGTGTGAGCGTTGTCTGAAGTAACGTGGGGCTGATCTTGAATTTCTGTTTTCACTGCAAAGACTTTAAGTAGACCTCAGTATGTTTTCTACTGTAGAAGGGTTCATTACTCCAAACAGAACCTTGACAAGGTGCAAGATTATCAGGGAAAAACGCAAAGAACTTAGAATTAATGAGGAAAAGGCAATAAACCCTAAGCAGAGTATGTGTCTTTGGTTTGGTTTTCATGTTTTGTTTGTGTTTTTTCTTTGTATTTTTTCTGTCCACAGAGACAAGGTACATCTGTTTGTCTCTTTTTGAATATGCTCTGCCTTGTAGGGTTTGTTATTCTTCTTTAGTTTTCTTTAACAGCAAGGATAGCAGCACTGCTATTTTTGCAGAAGTGAAGGACTGGTGGTTTTTTTTGCTCTTCTTGCAGCCATTTTTATGTACATAGGACTTCACAAACTGCAAACCCCAGTATATATGTATGTATGTATATATGTATCTGTCTGTCTGTCTATCTATCTATGTCTTTGTCAGTCTCATGGTAGGAGACTTTTGTCTTAAATCTATTGCGTGAATTAGGCTACAGGCTGTCGATGTTTGTCTTACAGTGAGTATTATTTAGAGGCCTTTTTAAACTGTCTTATAACAGTCTTATAGTAGTACTGGTGTAGCAAGTACTGGTAAAAACTGTTCTGCTTCAATAAGAGATATTCTGGTTGTTTTCAAACAAAATACAAAACATAAATTGCAGCAGAATAGGATTGTGGTTTGGACTTGGACAATTGTACATACACATGTAAAAATGTATTTAGAATAATTAACCTTATAAACACCAATGAACATTTCATGATAGCAAGAACAGTCCTCAAAAATACAATACTACTCTCTTTTTTTACCTCTAAATTACCTGAATTTCCCTTCTCACTTCCCTTCCTGTTCTTTTACTTAAGTGAGTTGGCTTCTGCTTCAGAAACTCTTCCAGTTTTGTTTTCTCTTTTCCCCTAAGATGATCCTAAGGAAGTGGTATCTGTTATGTCAAGATACCAGCCTTTACAGTTGGTGCATGTGAGCTTCCTCCACTTCCTGTGCACCTGGCATTCTGCACATCTAAGCTTGCTTGCAATCCTGTATAATTTTCTAAACGAAACGTTAAAGAATATGATGAAATTTCACAGAACAAACACCCTGATTTTTTTTTAATTCTCCTGGTGCTGTGTATATACCAAACCAGATACCCTTCAGCATGTCTTATTTATTAGCAACAAATGATAGCACAACAGAAACACTAAAAAAAAAAATATTTTGGGGAAGGAAGAACGTAGGTGTTTGTTGTCAGTGTTTCCTGCCTTTAATGGGCTTTTAAAGAGCAGCTGAAGCTAAGTATATGATTGGCTATAAATCAGTCATTAAGTAATGGTAATTAAGAATGAATGACTGCAAAACAAAGAGTTGCAACTAGGAGGAATGGAAAGAAATACAGACTGAATGTCAGGAAAAACATCCTTAGAATGACATCTGCTAAACCATGGAGCGGCCTTCCCAGGAAAAAGGTGGGATACCCTTCACTGGGATTGTTTATATCCTGACTGTACAGATTGCCATGAAATGGTCTTGTATTGGCCCTGAGGAAATGGACTAAATGACCTAATGAGTTTTTTCTTTCCATTTTTAAGCATTAGGATTTGATGCCTTTATGACTAATGCCGTAAAACAACACGGAGGAAAGCAGTAAGCCTGGCCAATTACTCTCCTGCTATAAATGGTGACAAGAAGGCTGGAAAACCTCCCAGATAAAAAGAGCAATTGTGTTGTCTTAGAGGCCTTGCAATGAGAGTGGGTGTCAAACTCAGTTGTAACACATAATCACATCATGGAAATAAGCTTTTCTCAGAGTCATCATGCACTACTGCATTGTGACAGCTTATCAACAGGAGAGGGAAGCTACAAATAGCATAAAAGGAGGTAATAATAATTAAAGCAATGTCAAACAGCTCAGTGCTCAGTAATGCTGGTAAAGACGTGAACAGCACCTGCTCTAGAGAGCTCTGTATCTATAGGCCCTTGTACCCCTGCTGTGGCTTCCTGTTGTGGTAAGAGCCTAGTGCTGTATGTGTTGTTTACTGGGTTATTAGGAGCCTCAAAGAACATGTTTGTCCGTAGCTTCAAATGTTTAGTATATTTTTGTTGCTACCAATATGGATGTAATTTGAACAAATAAGCTGGCAGGAGAAACAATTTATACCTCGCAGTCATCAAGTCCAACAACTTTTAATAGGTTAAATATAATTTCGTCTTTCAAATTGATTTGAGTAGTTTCTTGGAGAGTAAGGGCAGAGTTCTATGTGAATTTATGGGGATGGAGAGTTTTATTCAGTCTCTGTCATTTGCTAAAACTCAGCTTACTAACTGGGAAATGAACATAATAACATGTTGCTTGTTTGCATAATCAGGAGCTTGGAGTCTCTGCTCTACAGACTTACCCTGAAACCAGCCCAGACCTTTTATTGAGATGTTGTAAGATTGAATGAATAACTATGTACACTGGGAGCATCTCCATTGAGGTTTTCTATAAGTGTCCTGGTAAATGAGAGGAAAGTGGACAGACCTGCCAAACATTTTCTATGCCAGACCTGACCACTGACTGCATGATTAGTACAGCCAAATCTACAATGAGAGTGATAAATGCATCCTCAAAACATTGCAATGGATTTTCATGTGCAAAACTTGTGTTTATGATCTGCTTGGCCGATCACTTATTATTTCTTCTAAAGCTTTTGGATTTTCTCTCTGTCTTGCATGAAGAAAGTTAATTTCAGGCTCACTTAAGGCTGTTAGCTATGTAGGACAAGTTATTTTTGGATTTTGGTTTTGGGTTGTTTTTTTTTTACACAGGACTTTTTTCTGACTCCCTTGCTGCCTTGCTTCTCTTTCCCTTTGTAAGAATAACACTTGCCACAGTGTATAGAGCCAAATGTTCCCTTTTGAGTCCCTCGAGTTATCTAGTTTTCAGAAGACAGTTATTGAACATCCCAGATGGCATACTTCGGTACAGCAGCAGTATTCAAAAGCTGGAGAAAACACATGCACTGAAAACTAGCCAGCCCAGGGTATATTTGGAGCTTATTGCCCTATCATTCTCCTGATAGTGCACTGTGAAGCCTCAGTGTATAATGTTTACATTGATGTTTGTTAACACCATTTGTCATTCTCTTGAAAGGGATTACAGAATGAGGCAACCTCAGTGCTGTCAGAGTCCACTGGGCTCTGATTTCTCACTGTTTCCTGGACACGTTTTTATGTGTTATTCAAGTTATCTTTATAGATGCACAAAAATAGCTTTGAAGGGATGTTTTTAGAACGTGTTTTTTTTCAGAAACTGAAGTTCAGGATGCAGTCCACAATGACTACAGTAGTGTACTCCTCAATCTGAGAGGGTTGTTGCTCTCACCCTGCCCCCATGGCTCCTGTTCTTCTAGAAATGAAAGACAGAATTATGTTAGTTTTCCTTTCAGAGGCTCTGCCTTAATCAGGAACAGCTGCATTGTGAGAAGCTCAAACTGCTTCCTTTGTGTTCTATTATTTATTCTGAAGCCTGATGAAGATATAAAAAAAAATTCAAAACCAACAAACAAACAACAAAGCAAAGCAAAACAAAACAAAAACCCAAATGAAACAACAAAACAAGAAATTAAAAAAAACCTAATGCCTGCAGCTGTTTTTCAGATCCAAATGTGCAAGAAAACGAGGTTAATGAAGTTTTGACACTCTATAAAAGCAAGCTTTTGGTATCCCAAGTGGAGCTGATACTTTTTCCTTTTAGTGTTCCTAGTCCTCAGTGTCCAGGGAATTTTTCCTGTGTAGGCATTGTATAATTTCAGATATATTAAATATGTAAGAAATTATGTTTTTTACTGATAAATGTGAATGTGTAGGGTAGGATGTTGAAGGAAAGAGTTACACTAATCAAGCATGTTCTATGTCTAGGTATATTCTTTTATAATGGACATCCAGTAAGACAAGTGGATGTTGTCGGGACAGTGGTTCAAACGAAGGAGAGAGATGCCTTTTATAATTATGGAGGTAAGGAAAGTTTCTTTCTTTCTTCTTGCAGTTATCAGCCTTCTAATCTTAGTTACTGTTGGAACTGAAAGGCTTCCTTATTTGATCATTGTCTGTTCTTGAAACAACTGTGCTCTTATCCTAATACAATGTATATCAGATTACTTGGCAAATTTAGGGAAGCTACTGTTTATCTTCACTTCAAAAGTAGAGAATCAAATAGTTACAACAGAGTAACTGATTCATTTGGGGTCATATAGCAAATTTTAATTTTGATTGTTGCTTTGTCACTGGACTCCACCACCTTTCTCTCATATATATGGAGTTCCTTTGGTCAGGGACAAACAGATTTAACAGTGCCTGCAAATGGGAAATCACTTCTTCCTCTTTTGAACCTTAGAAATCCCTTCTGACTTCTTGTGTGTTTTGTCGTATCTTGGAGGCAGCTTTTAATAGCTTTTTAATAGCGGTCAGGAGCTTGTTTATGTTTAGATGCACAAGAGTCTTAGCAAATCTAACTCAAGCATCATAGTACCAGTCCTTGCCAACACCAGCTGGGAGTTGTCTCCTCCCTATTGCTTTTCCCAGTTTTCAGACAGTTTTATTAACATGGAAACATCTGATTGTCATTTTGTTCAGCTGTTTTTTTCGTCTGGAAAAAAAAGCAGAGTGGAGTAGTGGTGATGTGGCAGCTTTCAAAAGGTGGGGGGAGGTGACCTCTCAGTAGGAAGGGGGAGGCAAATGCACAGATCCTGTTGAAGTCCTTGTGCCCAGTGTCTTCCTCTGCCGTGGGTTTCCACCTGACAGAGGTAAGTCATGGAGTGCCTCTTCTTCCAAATTCCCTTGCTTATAAAATTGAGTCAGCAGCACTTCCTGGGCCCACAGGAGTATTGTGAAGATACAGGTGACAACTTAACCAGGTCCCAGGTTCCACAACACCTGCAGTTGCATCATACTGCTGCAGAGTAGCATTGGCTGCTAGTGCATCCAACATACCCTGCGCAGGATGCAGCTGCTGAGAGTTGACTCTGTGCTCTCCTTGCAAGTGTCTTAGTGTGAATATTTTCTAGATTTTGGTTTTTTAAGTCTAATTTCTGAATGTTTGTTATTATCTCGCCATTATGCTAAATAATAAGTTGTCAGTAAATATTTTGATGAACGAGATTCTCTGGCACTTGAAATGGCACAGGGTAAACAAATGCCTAAGTTAAGAGGTGGAGATGTAATTGATGATGTAATGAAGTGTTGAAACGTAAACTGAACTTCAGCTATTGTTCTTTTATTGCACTAGTATGCAAATACAGTTATCACTTCATGAGAAGATGGAATCAAAATGACCAAGGCAAAACAATTCCATGGACAAAAGTTTTCAGTGCTATCCTCAGCATCTGTTTAACAAGCAATCCTGTTGAAAATGTTTGACTGGGGCAGAAAACAGAGGAATAGAAATAAAAAGAAACTGTGGAGTACTGGGATTGAGGCCTTAGTGTTAGATCAGCCAACCTTTAAGTGCAGCTCTCAGTGAGCCTGCTTCCTGCTGTCCTGTCTCATCCAACTCCACGCTTTGTTCCAGCAGTTCCTGGTTTGAGCTTTCAGGCTACCTGCCAGGTGCCCTTCCCCAGCCCGCCCTCCCTTTCAGTCAGGCCGACTCCAACAGTGTAAAATTTTAACTTCTTAGACAGTTTCCTGCTTATAACTTCTTGCATTTCTCAGTTCAAGACTCCGGTTTGTGAGTCATGGATCAGGTATTGCATCAGTTGGAATGCCACACACTGCTCAAGGCTTGCTCACTTTCCATCTGCTTAAAAGTGACTTACAAAGCAATTCTCCCTTTGTACTTTTTCTCTGATAGGGAACTGAAATGTCTTTGTGTCACTGCCACTATGCCCCCCCCCATTTCCTGTCTGCTTCAAAATACACACTGCTCACTTTAAAGAATCTTAGGTCCTCTCTGCTGTAAACCAGAACTGGTGATAAAATAATAATTGTAAAAGGGAGTGAACTGACTCTTTCCTGTCTGACACAGCATGTAATTTTTATTTTTTTAAAACCTGATTTTGACATTTTGATTTGATTGTTTATTGCTATTATTATGATCAGCTAGGAGGAGGATATCCAATTAAAATGTAGCTTTGACCAAGCTCATATTTTAGCTAATGCACCTTTCTGACCTCTTTTTCTCCCCCCTTCCTTTTTAACAAAATCAAACATCACATGTGGTTTTCCTTACGCTCCAGAACCTAATTGAAAGGATGAAAGGCACTTGCCTTAAAAACAAATGAAAAAAAAAATCTTACCAGGATCTCAGTAGGTTCTGGCAGGCCTTACAAGAACCGTACCCTTTTTGTCATAAAGTAATAAAAATGAATACAATTATCTTGTTTAAAGTAGCTTTGACAGTGCTACCCCTCAAATAGTTAAGTAAGAATCAAAAAAACCAAATCCGAACGGACAAGAAACAGGGGAGAAAAAAAAAAGGCAAACTTACAAAAAAACCAAATAAACAAAACTTTAAACCCAAAGAGATGAGGAAGGGCGGCACAGGGAGCACAGGAAGTTTTCGAAAGCTTGTAGACCCTTTGAGTGCATTTAAAATAGATTAACATTCTCCTGTCTAATTAGAATACAATTGCAAGAGTTCTCATTCATCTGTGCTTCAGGAGTTACTTGTCTTTTTGCTCAAAGCTTTTATCTATGAACTGGCAGACTTTATTTCAGCACCTTGCTCTGCTACCAGATTCTCTGTATGGTCACGTACTGGTCAGTCTCTCCAGGACTTCAATTTCAGCTGTTATGTTGAGGAGGAGGAGTGTGGCCTCCTAATCCTTCAGTCTTGTTTGCTTGGTTTCCAAGCCCTTCTTAGGAAGTGTGTTTCGTTTGGTGCAACAGCCAGTCAAGAGCTCTGGAACATCTAGAAGCTTCAGGAATGTAATAGTGAAATGTCATCTGCCCTGTTTCTCATTGCTGGCTTGCGTGGATGGCTTTGGCATGGTTTCTGTAGGTTCTGACTGCTAAAATAGTTGCTGTCTCTCTATACCAAGAGAGGAAATCCTACCAGTTAGATCGTTATCTGTGCTCTGGTACAAAGTTAAAGCTGCTGAAATAGTTGCAGACACAGGAGCTCAAAAGAGGGATAGAAAAGATGAACATACTTTTGTGATGGAGTTTGGAATTGCCTGCATCTTATAAATGTTGTATGTTTTTAATAGTAATGTGCAGCTAAACTACTGGGAAACAGGAAGGCAAGACAATGATTTGAAATTAGACCCCCTAAATAGGGAGATTGTTTCAAAACACATGAGACAATGCAAAGGCATTTTGCTTTGATGCTATGGTTTCTGAAGGAAGTGACTGCAGGTACCAATCAGCACCTTCCTGGTAAACATTGTTGTTACTTTTTTAATCATGGATCTGGTTTAAGGAGCAGAAGAAAATTGCAGGTTTCCTTTCGTGAAGAGTGGAATCTGAGTATTGGAGATGGTTACATTCAAGAAGCAATGTTGCTTGGAACGTTGGCTGGATGATCCTTGGCAGACATTTAGTGCCTTTCTATATAGAGAGTGTTTGGTGAACAGCCCACCTATATACAGTCTCTCGATCTGTAGAACAACTGATTCTTCTGATAGGTTTTAGTTTCCTTTGGGTTTTGTCTTTTTCTGCTGTCATTGACAATGCAGTGCCTGGGGCAGAAATTATAAAACTTATTTTGATTGGCTACTGGCAAAACAGGAAAAACTAGACAGCTCCCATGCTCGGGAAAAGGTGTTGAGCTTTTTCCGCAGCGGAAGTGGCATGCATGCCACCGTTACCTATAGTTTAAGTTGGGAATTCCTGGCCTAGAGCAGAACCATGAGCATGTGCTGTCTTCTGTCCTTCCTGGTTTGAAGAGCTGCCTTTCTGCTCCTCAGACATTTTCTTGTACAGGAAAGGCCAGGAGACTTTGAACACAACATGAGCACGGAAACCAATGCAGCAGCACTTCTAGTTTATTCACATGGTTGTATCCCCCAATGTTAGAATGCTGTTTTCTCACTGTAACAGAAATGCTTCTGTGGTTTAATCCTGGTTTCCTGTTTGAATTTGTCTAACTTTGGCTTTCAACACTGGTTCTTCTTCTGACCTTGTCAATGAGATTAAAACCCTTTAGTATTCAATATATGTGTTGAAGCCTCATCATTTAAATTAGTGCTTGATCTTTTCTTGAGAGTATACCTGTTACTTTGGTGACCAGGCACATAAACACATCTGGTGCTGAGCTACTTCCATGATTGAAATGACTGTGGAAATTATTTCAGAGGTATAAGTGGGGTTAGACACCCACTTTCCCTTTCAAACTGGTTGAACTGAGATTTCCTTGGCAGTTATCTCCCTACATATCTATGTATTTCACTTCCCGGAACATGTCTACTTGCTTTCCTACTCTGTAATTCTTGATTTATTTTTTTTAATTTTTTTTTGCAGTGGATGATAGTACTGGAGTTATAAATTGTATCTGCTGGAAAAATCCCATGGTAGGAGAAACACCTTTATCAGGTAATTTATCAAGTAAATAATTCCTCTTTTGACGGTGCCTTTTTTCCTAGGTCTGTCTTACATAATTTCATAAGTGATCAAACTTGCAGAAGAGCAAACTCAACTATGCAATTTTTTTTTATTTATTTTAAACCATCACATCCTACAACCTGGGCTATTTTAGGAATTTTGTGTTAGTTTTTGCATTGTATTCAATGGCCAATAAAACCACTACATTATGTCCTGCCCTACCTTTTCCTTATCTGAGTAATATGATATTTAAATTCTATGCTGTGACATTGTTCAGCGAGTTCTCTTCTTATAGTTCTTTTTGTGACTTCATCTCGTGAGAAACTAGGCTGAAAATATTCCCCAACTTTTGTTTCCAAAGTCAATCCTTTGACCTTCACTTGTGATACAGTGGTTTCAGGATTAATCCTCCCTTTGTATTCATATTCTCCTGCTCACACATACACTGTCAGCGATGAACTTGAAAGTAGCTTAAAACACAGTGGGAGGATGCCAGCAGTCTTTTACAATTTGGGAAAGTCCTAAATGTGCAGTAATTGTGCATTTGAAATGAATCTATTATTGTACTCACTAACAGAACAACTCAATAGTTTCTGACTTTCTCTTTGCTTTTTCTCCCACCGTTTCTTATAGATCAAAGTATGAAATGCTTTCTACTTTGGATCTTTTTGGGAGCCCATGTAGTAGATTGACAAACCTAATATGGAGCTGATCATATCCTACTGAAATAAATGTTACTAGTGTCATCTGCAGTGTTAGAGATACATATGCATAGAATGGAGAAAGGAAAGGATGTAAAAGTTAAAAACTCTGATGTCTGTGGAACAAGCCCGTAATTCATACACAGATGATTCATACTTATATTTAACAATGATATGACAAGTGATACAAACAATCCCAACTGGAATCTAGAAGACAGCTCTCACTTTAGAGCGATTATGTTCTGGCACAGCTCTCCAAAAAAAAAAAAATTAAAAAAATAGGGGAGACACAATCAAATCATTTTTTTATGAGGAACTTAAATTCATTTAAAGGAATTGCATGAAATACTGCCTGAAATAGAATGAGAGCCCAGAATGCTTGTTTCAGCTTTGTGTTCTTATTTTACAAGTACATCAGTAGTGTTTGGATGGACACTGTGTTAATAATGGAAACTTAATTCATTTGTACCTGCTAAAAAAAGTTCCTAGGTGGCACAGGAAACTTTCTTCCAGCCTTTTGTAATTGTGATCAGAGATACTTGGATCATTCATCAGGTTTGAAGTTATGAAGGATTTACTGTCCTACAAAGATGAGTTACGTAAATATGAAGTTCTGTCAAGTTGCTACACCGCAGTGTAGACATTGAATTGCATCACATGAATGGTTTGGCCCCACCTCAGATGACTCATTTGTCTTTTATATAAAAGATTCAGCAGACCTTTCTTTTCCCCTCTCATCCTCTTAGCATGACAAAATCAAAAAACCACAAACCCCATTAATTATTCAATTTTGCAACCCATCTACGACATTTCAGGGGTAAATCCGAATCTCCTCCCTTCTGTACTTTCCCCAGGTGAACTATTTAAATAAAGATAATACTGTAACCTAACTTTGTCACCAAAAAGTTTTGCTACCCAGGACACATGGTGCCTGGACCTTATCCTTTTTTTAGTAATGTGGGTCTCGTGATACATAGGTGGATGAATGCAAAAGGACAGTCCTCTTGACTTTAATGCCTGATCCCCTTTCCCTCACTGCTTGCAGGTCGTCCAAGCACACCCAGCAGTCTTATTGTGTTTGAACAGATGAAGAAACTCCAAGAAACAGTGAGCCAGAAAACCAAGCTGGAGATCGGGGATGTTGTCAGGGTCAGAGGTCACATCCGAACCTATAGGCAACAAAGAGAAATTCAGGCTTCAAGTTTCTGTGAGTGTTATGAACCAGGGACTTATGTAACTCAGTTGTCTGAATCTGTGAAACTGTCTAAGCTGTATGTAATTAATTGAATATTTTCCACTTTATTTTCTGGCATCTCATTTTTCTAAAGAGATTTTCATCTGTGTATCTTTATTTCAATTTTAGCAGTGTAAGGTTAGAAGACACACTACTTAATGTGTGGGATTAGATTGCCTGTAAATAAGGCATTCCTGGAAAAACTATAAAAGATGATTAACATCCTTACAAGAATGCTGTGCAGACACTGTGGTTGGATATCTGTGAGAGTGACTTGCTCTGTGTTGAAGCAGACCAGCCAAGCCCATGGGAAAGGGGCTGGTGACCTCTTGTGTCCCACTTCATCCGGGGAGTTATGCTTTGGGGAAGTGTCTGCTGTTTGTTGCAGCCTGTACAATCAATTCCAAGGGCAGGCAGCAGCACATGGGCAGTGTTCCACTGAAGCCTGGGTTCTCCTGAACTCCCTGGCTCTGCAGGATGACTCAGTCACCTTCAGTCACCCAGGCACAGATCTGCATGCAGGTGCTGCCTCTGTATCTGACAGCTCTTTGGACAGCAGGGCTCTGCAGTCTACTGTTTACACCCTGGGAGCTTCCAGTTACATAACTTCTTCTCTGTTCTGCATCTGTGCTGTTGTGTAAGAGTTGGTTTTCCCCAGTGAAATCTTTCAGAGGTAATACTAGAATTATTTCTTTGGTGGGGAGAACCCTGTCTTTTAAAAACCCTTGTAATTCAGATAAAAAGTCTAGATTTTTCAGCTCTAGCTAAAATTTGCGAGGGAATTCAATCCTCTTTTCCAGACAGAAGATTTATGAATATATACAGCCCATTCAGGTGCTGGTAATAACACCAAAGAGAGCCATGCAATCAAATAGTCTCTAAATTGCTCTCACTTTGGCCCAAATAAAGCTCTTTGCTATGTGTTAACTTCATTTAATGGATGAAGGCTGTTGAAAGGTAAAATGGAGATCATAAATTCTGGTTAAATAAGTTGTCAGACAAAAGCATAATCTGCAATGCACCACAACAGACCATTTACCTCCTAGTAAACTGTAAAAGAAGGAGTAGCCTTTGTGGTTTTGTTTTTGTAAAAACAATGGTGAACAACATTTGCCAATTTAATACTGGCTGTGAAGCTTGTGAAGGTTGTGCTGCCTCAGGTTTGCTTGCTTAAAAAAATTGATACAGCACTCCTGGCCAAGTCTGTGTGTTCTTTTTGCTCCTCCAGATAAAGTGGATGATCCTTTGTATGATGTTCAGATTTCAAGAATGCTGGAGCTCCCCTGTCTCTATAGAGAAGTTTATGATAAACCTTTCCAAGGCCCTGAGGAAGGACAGAGGTAAATGCAGTATCCAGACTTATCTTGGGGTAAAGTGTGGGATTTTATGATTTTTTTTTGTTATTGTAATAACTGTAGAGAAAGATAGAACAGGGCCCAACTCTGATTTAGACTCTGCATAAACATACAGTAGCAGCCTGCTTTTCTCCCAAATGATTGATGATCCATACAGATGAGACACCTGTCCAGATATCTGAGAAATGAAATGTGATCAACCAGAGTGAATATTAGGAAGGTAGTAAAATACTGTGTATAGACCTCTTGCATCTAGTGAGATAAAATAGGATTTTGAGCAAGATTTGGGGCTGAGGTCAGCAGAGAGGATGGAGAAGTGTCCCTTCCTGATTTTATTTTATATGTAAGGATAAGGAGCTATTCCATTGAAATGCTCTGCTGCCCTTGTCATCATCAAATCACAAATACATGGCCTCAATAAACTGAATCAAACATCCATTTCTGTATTCAGTTAAGGGTAGCTGAATGCTTGTTGGGAGGTCTGATGCATGTAGTGTGGTTTCAGAGACTGCAGATCTTAAAATCACAAAACTGTTACAGCAAATGATTGAAGAGGAACAATTGAATGTTTATGCATATAAAAATATTTTGATTTAATTAAGAATTTAAAATAAAATTCTCTAAGAACAATAAAAATCTTTTGACCTTTGAAATCAGTCTAGTGGGCTGACTCCAGGTAATTGTTCTAAAACCCATTTCTTGCCTTTTGACGTATTCTGTGTATCCTTGTAGTGGCCTGGAGGGTCAGAATTTCTCAATCCATATGCTGCATGAGAAAGTGCAAGGCTTTCTATTAGAAAACAAAATTCAGACCTTTTACCAGCAGGAGCTGGAAACAATTGATACTCTGGTGTCACTGGTGGATGTGCATCTACCCAATCCCAGCTGTCAGGAGGTGAGTGAATATACCTGCTCAAAGTTTTGGGTGGAGGGAAATAATACCATGTCCTTTTTTAAAGCATAAACAGATAAGAGACTGGTGTCTAGGATTCAAAAACCACAAGTGCTTTAGCTTTATGCATGAATTATTTACAGAGCTTGAGGAAACCTTGTCACTTTAGACGCATAAAACCGGGCTGAACAAAGCCATGTAAGGACATTCAGTTATTAGGGATAATCTTGTGTTAGGGCTGAACAACCTTACAGCCTGCAACAGGCACTACCTAATTTAGATTTGTAAATAGTGCCAGTCTCAGAAAAGGAGATCACTTGAAGGTCCTTGACAAACAGATTCTCCAGATCCTGAATTTGATCAGGAGAAGGGAGCACAAGTCTTTGTCTTGTTTCTCATTTGAAGCTCAATGTATTAATAGAGATGTAGTTTTCAAAAGGGGATTATGATGAGTGGATGAACAGTACTCACTGCTATATGTTTCTCATGTTGGAAATCCTGAGTTGTGAAAGGCCATGATCGAAAGCATCAGAAGATGGGATTAAACAGAAATGAGTTTACAGATGTAACCAAACTGTTAAGAAACTTTCCAATCAGTTAGTATGCTCTTAATCAACTGCAGAATAGGAAATAGAACAAAAACCATTTTGTAAAATGGTTTTATATTACTCTGCGTTAGTTGGATAAATTACAAACCAGATTCTCAGCTGGTGTGGTAGATTTCTGCAAAACTGATGGTTACATCTTTTACCAAGATAGCAGTGGCAGCTGAAACTTAAACTGGAGTGTTGTGACTCACTTGTTTACTTTTCAGTTTTCTGTGGAGAAGTAAATCCCCGGCAGTCATTTTCACTGCCTTGTTTTGATGTGCACTGTAATGTTAAGTGCTATGTTATGTTGATTTCTGGTGTTGGTTTAATTCTTAAAAAAAGAAACAAAGCAACACGAAAACCAGTCCTTTGGAGATGAGGTCAAATAATAATTAAGAGTAGCTCTATTCTTGTTGGCCTCATTGAACTTCTGCTGATAGCTGCTTCTTCATAGCTGAGTTGGTTTTTTTGTTGTTTTTATTTAAGGCATTTTTTGTTTGTTTTAAAGCAAATATGGATATTAACACTAGCAGGAGCTATTCTCATTTTTGACAGAAAAGTTTGATACTACAATATCCAACATAGAATAGGGTGCTTCCTAAACTGGCTGGAACAGAACTAAAAGTTCCCAAACACTTTACATTAAAGGAAGTAGTGGTCATTATGACCAATACTGGAAACTTCCATCTTAGAAGTTTCAGCATTTATAGAAAGATCAAGATAAAAAACTTGCAAAGCCATTTAAAGTAGGAACTGGTGCAGAACAAACATCCAAAGGGTC
Source organism: Pseudopipra pipra (assembly GCF_036250125.1). Taxonomy (NCBI): domain Eukaryota; kingdom Metazoa; phylum Chordata; class Aves; order Passeriformes; family Pipridae; genus Pseudopipra; species Pseudopipra pipra. The sequence continues at coordinate 25,122,851 of NC_087556.1, read as the reverse complement.
AGAAAAAAAAACAAAAACCCAACAAAATCCAAACCAAACAAAATCTCAAGCAACCAAAAAAAAAAACCAAAAGAAAAAACCATGAAAAGACCCAAACCAAGAACAGCAATATAGCATCAGTGTTGTTAGCATTCATGAAGAGCTATTGTAATAATTAATAGTTGTTCCTGACTCCGATGCAAGGGCGTGAATGTACGTCCCAGGAATTTGGGCACACAGATGCTTATTTAGAAATTGTGGTTCTCTCTGTTGCCCTTTGGTATTAATTTCTTGCAAAGAGGCTTATCTGTCTTTGCATAAGAAAGGACCTGCAGTTGTCAAGTGGCCTGAGTGCCTTAAGAGGAGTGCCTAGTAATGCTCTGGAAATGCACTTTGTTGTTCCTTTACTCTGTCTCTAGAAAGTGTCATTTCTCATAACTGGCAAAGGGTCAAGTACCCAGTTCAATCCATGAAAATAAGTGTAATAGATCTGATTCCTGTCCCTCTTCTTTTCTTTTCACTTCTGTAGTCTTTTGTTTGGCATTGCCCTCAAACCAAAAGGATAAATGGTGTTGCTGATGTGGAACAATGTTATTTCATGCCTAATTGGCAGGGCAGGAGCTAGATGGGTGGACCAAACTAATTAGGCCACACGACAATATGCAACTTGTTCACTTCTTGCACTTTACCTGGATGTGAAAGGATGAGTTATTTGGATGTATAACTTTAATTTTTTTTACCCCAATTCCAGTGTTCTAGAGCACAGTTACTGTTAAACTATTTGTTGCCTTTCTCTTCCTTTCCTTGTGATCCTAGTAGATGTGGTGCAGTCCCTTCATCTCTTTCCCAGCTTTTAAAGTACTTGCACAGTGTTCATCGTAGTGGGAGGGTATCTCCCCATGGAATATTTTCTCCAGGGAGGTGGTGAGCTGCTGTGGAGTCACTGGCAGTGGAGTGGAGCAGGGAGCGAAGATGGAAGGAGGTAGCTGGGATAGCTTGAGGTAGGAAGCATCTCTCTGTTCCTTTTCAGCATTACTGTGTCTGAGCCCTGTTCACATCCCATACATGTCCTACAATACCTAGTTCCAGTCTTAATGGCTCCCCACCAGTGCAGTCTTCTGGCTTTTCAGAATAAATTTCCCTCTTAACAGGTGCACATGGCAGAACTCAAATCATGTCCCTTTCTCAGACAGATACTAGGGAAAATTTAATTTTATAGTCTACAGAGGATGGGTAAGAGAATTGAAAGGCTTGGTGTTTTTAAAAATGGTTAAAAATTAACAAATCTGTTACAATCTTTAAAGCCAGTGGAGCTTTATTTTGCATAACTAGTGCCCTGTCTATCCCTAAGCTATAGCCTTTTCCTTATCCCTTAAAACAAATGACTTTTGAGACTGGAGGGGTGGGTACCAGAAGGAAGACTACAAGCAAAACCAGAAAAAGTAATTTAGTGCTTAGAGAACCTCCAGAGTGTACTTGCTGGACTTAGGCAATTCTGTTTGGCAAATGGACAAGCCTTTGGTTCCTTTTTTTGCAACCGGCCCCTCTTGATTAGCCATTTTTATACAATTCTTTCATGCATAAGCTGTAGCATGTGCTGTTTTAGTGTTACTGTTCCAGTTTGTGTATGGCACTTGGACACATAACTTGGGTTGTGCTTTCCAGACTGTGCTGTTTGCACTTCTCCTGATTTGAATATTATCTCAAGGTCAGCAATGCCAAGTACTTAAAGCAGGGAGTTGAACAGTGTTGTTCACACTTGCTGTATATACCCTGTACACTGTAGGTGTAACACAGTGCATTATATGTTCTTAATGCTATGTGCTTGTCTTTCTGCCTCTTGAGGAAGCTTCACTGCTGCTTTAAATATGTATATTGCAAAGCTTATTATAGGACTTCAGGACTGACATGTCCAGAATCACTATTACTAAAATTGTCACCTGCCTAAGCCAAGGATTAAACACCTGATGACAAATTGCAAAGGGCGATTCCAGGAGTGGAATCATGTGTGTGGTTATACCAGGAAACTTTTAACACCATCAGGGTGTGTTGTGATTCATTATGAGTCAAAGGTTACATACTTTCAGTGTTTTGAACAGACCGACTAATTCCTGTACCACTTCATTTCTTTGACCTACTACTGATTGTACAGAGAGTTTGTCTTGTTTTAAAGATCTGAGGATAACTGGTTGTACAGCATCAGCCCACTAAGCTGTGTGAGAACCATCCAATGGAATATATTGATTAAAATACTAACTTAATTCTGGATACATAGATTCTTCTGTTGGCTTTGCTACAGAGTTGTTGGCTGGTCTTGGGAGTGAGAGTAGGGAAGGCAAAATTATTGTTTAATAGCTGCTTCTATCTCAAGACACACACACACAAAACATGTGTTTTGTAAAAGTGATGACTGATTTTTGAACACTCCTGTGTTTGGATGTACAGCCTAGTTTATTTGAAGAGGTCCTGATTTGGGGTGGGGGGGGAGTTGTTAGTATTTCAGAGAACCTGAAATGGTGCACTAAGAAATCTAAGGCGTTCCCAAAAGGGGCACTTTGCAAAATGAGGTGTGAACATTGTGAGAGGTACATTCGAAATTCAGATTCAAATCTTGGTGGTGCTTTGGATTGGCAGTTAAACTACCTAATATCTGCATTTCTGAGATGAAAGCTTTGTAAAAATAAAGGGATGGCTAATAGGCTGTGACTCAGAAGGAATTACCCCTGAGTAAGCAGGGATGTGAAATCACTTAGGATTTCATAGTTCTAAATTTCTTCTCTCTGTGTATAGCCTCATGTTCAGTCTCCTGCAGATATCTACTTAGTAGACTAAATCACAAATTGGGGTGTACATTGAATCTGAGTGGGATCCAAGTCCAGAGGAAATGAGGGCTCAGTTTAGTGATAAGACAAATGTAGAGGAGGAAGCATATTCTAAAGCATACTAGGAAAAAATCCCAAATTTTTCCTGTCATTTTATGATAATATTAAAGCTCAGTAATATATTATTATATGAATACATAATATAATAATACTAAAGTGGGCAGGAGCCCTCATTTGTTTTTCAGGAACAGTCCTTCTGCCATGGAGCCCCTTTGCATGGACTCTGCAGCACATATGAGAGGGTGCTGATATGTAGCAGCTGCTTACTTATTATGAGGCCTCGCTGCCTTCTCTCTGTCATTGCCTTGACTTGCATTCTTAGTGATTCTGTTTCAGTATCCATCCAGGCTGAGCTGTGTGTCAGTTCACACAGAGTCTGTTTTTAATTATCTCTCTTTTCTGACAGGATCTCAGTGTTAAGCCAAACTGAATAATTATTGTGCTTCTTTGGAGATATTTTTATCTTTTTTTTCTCCCCAAATGTTTGCTTTCACATTAAAAATTGATCAGAGTCTTGAGTTGGTTGCTTTGCTAGCAATTTCTTACATTCTTGAGGATTTACTACTGCATTTGAATGAGAAGCAAAGTGTCTTCATTTTACATAGGGCTACAAGAATGTGCTTTTCCATGAGAAAATGTTCACTCTTCACCTAATCCTTCCTGCTACATTTTATGTTTGTTTCTTCAGTTCATCAGAAGAGGGACTGTGAAGAGGAATATGGTAGTGGTATTAATGCTGTAACTGGAATGGTGTCCAGATGCATGGTCAAGTTTGTAATTAGAAGTGAAGCCTGTTGTTATCCAGACTGATAGCTGTGGTAGACAGGAGGACAGACAAAGACCTTCAGTCTGAAACAGAGAAAAGTGAACTGAGAATATTAGTCATTCTTCTATGTTAATTATCTTGAACTGTTAGGCAATTAGTTTTTACTGCTGATTTGAGAGGAAAAAGAGTTATCAGTTGTGGGACAGAGAGAGAGAGATGTGATTATGGCCTGCTGAAATACTGAGGATTAGCTGGACAAAGGGAATGGAGAAACTTGTGATGCATGCTAACACCAATATCCCTTTTAGATGTCTGAACTATTCCCAGTTAGGTACATCAGCTTCTGGGCTTAGAGGCAGTTGGAGTGTTACTTGAGAATTGCAAATGTATTGAATTAATGTTTTGTGAAAAGATGTTCTTCCATTGCTCATTTTGGTGTCCATTTTGCATATTCATGTGAATTCATTCTAGTGGTGGTGGTTGCCTGTTTTACTCCAAGGCTTCTGAGTGCTTCTGGTGAGTGAAGTAGGATATGTGAAGTCTGATACTTTTGTTCAGAACAGGGTGGGAGCAGTTACAGTGATAGTTGAAGAAATGGCTTGGCAAATCTTGCTTTGGTTGCTCTGGTGTGGTTCTAGTTATCTCACGTTGGCTTGTGGGAAGCAGTTTAACTCTCTTCTCAAAGAAAACCACAGAGAGCACAGCGTGCTCCCAACAGATGAGAAAACAACAACTGGGGAACTGAAGCAGTCTGTGTAGATAAATGGGAGGCTGAAGGATAGAGCAGGACAGATGGAGATGGAGAAGAGTAAATCATCTACCTATACTTTTCCCTCTCCACAACTGATTCTTTATTTCCTTCTTCTTCCTTAGCTGTCATTCCAGTGTCAAAGCTCTGCCCTACTTTCAAGCAAACCCTGCTTTTCCCTTTTTTTCCCCTCTGCTTCCTTCCTATTCTGTTAGATGCATCCCAAACACAGAACCCTGTGTTCTAAATAACCTCCTCAGTTATGGACATCCAGGCACATTGTCAAGAGCTCATTTCCCACCTCTCCTCAAAACTTGAATCCTTTGTTCTCTTATCTCATATACCTGTCTTAATTTCTTGCATGCTCTTTATCCTTTCACTTCACTAGGCTGTGGAGAAGCTACTGAGATCATGGCCAGAATGTTTGTACAAATTTGGAAACAAAGGGGACAAGGAAAAAATACTGGTTTTTTCAGTTTTCTCCATTCCCTGATTGAAACTGGAAGATGGGAATCTAGTCCTCAGCACTTAGATTCCTCCTGAATATCACCTTACGAAACACTGATCTTCCTACCTTTCTACCCTTGTTACAAGGATAACTCTGAATTTGAAAAAAGCTTGATTAGATAAATAGTCAAATGCTCTGCAAGCATCACAGGCATATTCCAAGAAGGAGTTCTTAGTACATAATCAAATAGCTGCTAAATACAAAGAAAGAAGTTTAGAGGTTGTGATTCCTTAAAAATGGACAAGCTTCTGGTGTTCGGGTTTTGTTTAAAGCTCATGGATATTGGTTAGTTCATACATAACAGATATGACTTGTGAATTACTAAATGAAGAAAAATATGTAACAAAATTCACATTAAAGAGGACCTGAAGTCCTCTTTCTCTTGAAAGCATCTGGAGCTTTTGCTGTAACTTTAGTTGAGCTGAGATCTCTCACCATCTGCTTCATTTCTTTCTTCCCATCCAGGTGAAGTCAAAAGGTAACTCCAGTTCCAAAAGGATTCACAATGTTTTTAAGGAAGCAATAAAGATGCTACAAGAAAAAGGAGTGGTTTTCCAGAAACCTAGTAGCTCCAAGGACTTATACCACGTAAGGAACTGAGCTGTGGTTGTAAACAAGTTCAGGGGTATGACTTTCATAGTCAGTAGGAACAGTAGAAATATTGCAGAAAAAGTAGAAATGTTTCAGAAAGAGAAGCTGGACATCCAAGTGCTCTCCATTTACTCTTATCTGCAGCACTGTTGGTTTTACCTTTGTATAACCCACCAAGTTGTTGTTCCAAGTTCACTGGCTTGCCAAACTGCACTGATGCACCTGAGCTCACTGAAACCTGGGACCTGGGACAGTTCTTATTGAAGCATGTTAAAGCTTGGTGTCCTACTGAGTCAGCCAGCCTCCTTTGGGTTGGATTCTGTTGTATCACATTCTTCACCTAACTTATGGATGCTGCTAATAGTAATCAAATAATAACTGAAGATTTGATGTTTATTATTTGTCTTATAGGCAGTGTATAATGCAGACTGTAGTTATGACAGTGTTAGCTTAGAATACATCATGTCCTCGGATTGCTTTTCAACAGCCAGGCCATGTACTGTGAAATAGGCTGCTATAAATCACCAGTCTCTTCTTTTTTCTCCAGGTGACTGACCATGATAAGGAACTGCTTAAAGTGACCCTTGATGTGATAAAAGAAGACTGTCGAAAACCCAGGCGTAAGTATCAGTGATCAGGGCTCTGAGGAGCTGGTGCTGATATACTGATGACAGTATCTCCTCCTGCTGCTGGGTTAGGTATGCTGTTTGTCCTTACCTCTGGACTTGGAGCTGTTGCTGGTGTAGACCATCAGTACAGCTGAAAGCTGGAGTGCAGGAGCAGCTTCCTGTGAGTGTGGGGAGAGGAAGAGCCTGTGTGCCCAGCAGGAAGCAAACCTCTCAGATCTGAAATAAGCAGTCTTTATCTTTAATCTGTATCTTTTGAGAATACTTAGATTTTGGGAGGAACCAAATGTAATGAAGTTAGGTCACCACTTAGCAGCTGTTGCATTGCACTCTGCAGAAGTGGCAAATCTTGCTGGTTCAGTTTCTTCAGGGGAGTTGACACAAAAGTGACCATGCAGAAAGGGTAAGTCCCCGCCTCCATTAAGTCAACAATAAAACTTGTTTAAGTCAGTAGGATGTTCTCTGCAGATTTTAAACTCAGGTAGAGCTCAGGTCGTTGTTCTTTGCAGGTAGAGCTTTCAGTCAAACAAAGTCCACTTATTTTCAGATAATGTACTCAAGTGGCTTCTGAGTTATCCCTGTCCCTCAAGCCTATTGTGTCTTATTGCCATAGTGATAACTTGTGCTTGACTAGAATGTCTGCTAATTACACAGGTACATTGCTACAGTGTCTTTCAATTCATTGGGCAGAATGTGTCAGCAGGGATCACTTGCTGCTGGAGTGCAGCTATTTGTGGGACAGAATGTGCTTTAGTACAGAATAATGACTGAGTAGAACATAAGGCATATAATCTTAAATTGCTCATATCCTTATACTAACATAATAGTGCTTGTAGGACCTGGTGTACGATGGTTATCCTGCTGTGAAAAAAGGCTAAGTGAAGCAGTATTATATTGGAGTTTTCAGCTGGCTATCTTAAAAAATGGTACAATTGTATACAAAGTTTGGAGTGGAGGTGAAAGGTCTTTGTATCCTAGGGGGATGGAGGGAGTTGAGATTACTGGGCATGCAGGTTAAGATGGGCTCATTTGCCTTAGGCTGTTTCAATGCAACAAATTACCATATCACATTGTTTTATTATCTTTTATCCAATTAACAAATACAAACATCATTGAGAGTCAAATTATTCCTCTGCCCATTTTATACATCATCTAGTTCTCCTGGTAACCTGTTTTGTTTTTGTTTTTTTTTTTTTTAATATATCTGTGCCACTATCAAGGCCAGATTCAGTATACAGTTGGCACAGGGCACTGGGTGCTCTCCTCTTGTGCATTGTCACACTGGTAAAGTACTCTGTGATCCATGAGAGGTTGGGAAGTTCTTTCAGTCAGGAGGAGTCAACAAAAGAGAGGAATTTCTAGATCAGTCACAGAAAAGACTTTGAAGAGTCCTGAGTCCTCAAAGCCATGTTTTCCATACTAAGCAGGTTAAAATTAGCAACTGCTTAAGTGAGCCTCTTGTTCTCCTTGAAGTTTTCCCCCTACTTAGTTTCCTGCTGTAAAGAGAACAATTTCCAGGTCAGTGTCCCTTTGCTGGTTTTCAGAAGGACCCTTTCAATGACCTGGTCACTGGTGATAGAAGAAAAGTCAAGAAGTTTCAGTCGAAACCAGCAGGGCACTGCGGGTGTTTGTTGTCTCTGAATGATGCAGGAGCGTGGAGCTCAGTGTGGCTGCCGGCCCCCCTCTGCTGGCAAGGAGGGCAATCCCAGCTGGGCTCCCAGGGAGAAAATAAGGACACCTGCATATACCTCAGGGGCTTTTGCTTGTTGCAAGAAGTTCCTACCTGTTTTCCTTCAAGAGCAGTAGTAATCTTCCATGACAAGAAGGCTGATTTATGATAAACCAAACTCTTCTCTCCGATGAGTTACTTCTCTGCCAGTTTTCCAGGCAACGCCTCACTCCATTGCTTTAGTTGTGACACGTTCTCAGGCCCAACCCAGCTGTATGGAACTACTGTACAAATAATAAAAAAAAATCTGAAGTGTGCCTACTGAGAGCTCCACAAACCCTGATCCATAATGTGCCTACATGACAATCCTAGTTCTTGGCTCCACTTATAATCCCTAACAGCCTGATCTTAAATGCCCTCACATGAGGCCACTGTGGGTCCATCTAGAAGCTTAAGATAGCCAGACAGCAGACAGTGCATTTTGACTCCAGATTGAACTGCAAAATGGATTTTTTTTTTTTTTATAAATTTGCCATGGTTTTAGGCTTAGATCAGGCTGATAGTAGAGAGGACAAAAAACCAGAACCACTCGAAATTAAATTTAATATGTTCAGCATGTACCCTGTGTGAGATGTGCACAGTGGGCAAATGATAGTTTTCTGTAACTCTGCACCCCCTGATGTTGGTTGTCAGGCACAACAGTTAATGGCATCCTGGCTTACCTCAGCTGTTGGACAAAAGTTGGAACCCGAGATGTCTGTGAAAGAGGGACAGCACGACTCCACTGTAAGGAGTGTATTCCCTCAAAGCTGGGCTGCAGACTAGGAGTGTTTCTGAGTTACTTAATGACTGTAAACACCTGCAGCTACCCCTAAGTGCCATCTAGGAGGAAAGTATGTATTGCACTGTTGGGTAACACTTGAGTCACTAATTAATTCATTGAAACTTAAGTTACTGTAGATCAGGGATGGGCACTTCGACCTTATGACAAACCTATGACAAATGTAAGGTGGTTACCCACCTTGTTTGCAACAACAGTCACCATGACCAGCTAGAGGCATTGTTCTGTTCTCTGTACTTACCTCTCCTAGGGTGGTGGACACATTTTGGCTGTCAGCCACAAAGGCCTTTTATCATGCTGGATCACTGACTTCTAAAGAAGTATTTCTGCCTGATCCACAATCTAATAGGAATTAGGCTGAACAGTTTATTTACCACTATCTACGAGTGACTTTTTTCAGCAGCTTCTAAGGCAGTTCTGGGGCTCAGCAGATTCTAGAGTAGAGAATAACTAAAAAAAAAAAACAAAGGCCGCAACAACAAAATATAGGGACCTCCCTAGCCCATAGCAATTTCTCAGTACCCTTATCAAACTTGCCTTGCATCACGTGAGCTGAGGGCTGAGGAGAAGGAAAATAATTTGTGTTGGTGTGTCTCGTTTATGTTTGTTTTCCATTGTTAGCCACCGAGGAGAAATGTGTTGTGGAGTTCAGCACTTGGAGAGACTGGGAGCCTGCAGCACGGATGATTAGCGTGTTACAGGGTCTGTGGGAGGAAATGTTGACTGGAACAGCTTCGAATGACAGCTTCAAATCACAGCTCCACATGGTACACAGTAGCTTTGTGCAGCCTTTGGGGACCTCTGTGCTTGCCCCATAGGAAAGGGTGTTAATTTAAAATATCTGTTCTCTTGTACATTTCACGGCTAATTCCTCTTAAAAGGAGATAAAATTTGATACTGAAGGTCTGAGACGTTCTACTTCAGTAATTGTCTGAGTAGCCTGAAGGGCAGGGACGGATCGCACTGAGGTGAATGGAAGTTGCACTGCAGCAGTTTTTCCACAAGATGCCAGCGTTGGGCAAGTGGTTACAGGTCCTACCCGCATACCTCCCACCTCCCTGCTGTGCTAAAGAGTTTTGAAGTTGGGTATGAACAAAATTATTCTCTTTTGAGTCCTTGTGAAGCTGCATAAACTGGATAGCTTGGTACTCTTACGTTATTGACCTCATTGTCAAGTCTACTGAATGACTCTTATATGTTACAGTTGACAAGACTGAGACTTTAACCCTCATTACTGCTGCTGCAGCCCTGACACTTCCCAGAAAAGTCAGTGGAGACAGCTGATAATTGAAGAACTGTAGGCACAGGCTGGATCTCTTCCCTCTGAATACACACACTTCTGCTTTAGTATCTAGGGTGTTCTTTCTCTCTAGCAGCTGTTTTTTCATGACTGATCTGGATTATAATAGTTCAAAAGAGGCAGATCGAAGTCTTTCCTCCATGCCTGGCTGAATTTTCCCTTTTTTCCCTGCAGATGCTGAAAAAGGCTGCCATTTCCTTCATGTCCTAAATTGTGTTCGGCAAAGCTACAACCCCTCCCTGGCTGAAGTGGTGATGCACCGTGTCTTGGAACTGCTGGAGAGTAACAGTGATGTTGTCAGCACTATGGAAGGATATTATATGGCATTTTAAAGAGAAAAGACAGGATACATTCATTCTGGTCCATTCAGGAGGAGAGAAGAAGGAGACGTTGGGTGACTCCAAAAAGCTTTTATTAGCTGATATGATCTAGATAGGGGATAAAAAAGAGCCTTCTGATTCTCCAAATGCTGGTTTTGTCCAGCTTCAGAGAAGTTGTTTAAATACTTGTTTTAATATTCTTGTTGACTTCCTTGCTATTCCTAGTGAGAGCTGTATCAGACTGATTCTGGCCATTCTAATACAGCAGGGGAACTGGAAAAGAAACTGGGCTCTTTCCTTGGAGTAAGGTGAGACATTGGCCATCCTCATATTTACATCCGGTGGGCTGTAAAGAAAAGTCACTGCTAAAGAGCACTGTTGCCTTTTGTCTTTTATTCTTTGTCACCTTTGGGGTAAAATGCTGCCCATAGCTGCGCTTGCCGAGGAACACAAGACATAGACGTAAACATTGGCCTAAAGAAGGTTACCATGCAAGATGTTTCATCTGGAATAATCACAGCTCCGTTATGTGAAACAGTTCAAAAAATGGAGCTGTTCGGTATTTATCCTTGGAGAGGGCTTGCTGCTGCAGGGGCTTGTCTGTTTAATTAATCTGTTTAATTAATGGTGTAGAAGTGAGACCTTTAGCTTGAAAAGAGTAGAGAAGATTAAATGTATCCTTTTTTCTTCTGCACCTTCCCTGTAAGAGTTGCAATAGCAGACTCCCAGGAGGCAGATGTAGTGGTAAAGCCCTATAAGGATTGACATAGCTGGGAAAAATAAACCATATGCATGAGGAAAGGCAGTGAGGAGCCCCATGTGTGCCAGGTCTCTGGTTTGTTATATTATATGCCTCATTCCAAGCCCTGGCTGTAGAGACATATAGGCTAAGAAAAAGGCATGACAAAATATTTGGCATTTGCATTCAGAGGCCTGTGGAAAACTCTGGCCTTAAAGAGGTGGTAAATTTGTTCATAGTAGAAAACTATGTATGAATCATTCATTTGCTGTAAATTCCCTACTTGGTGCAGGACTTGATAGTTGGTTTCCCTGCGGGCTGCCCTGCTCCTTACATTACTGCTCTGTTTTGAGTTGGGTACCTTCTAGTCAGATCTTAATATGGGCCCTGAACAGGTCCTGAAGGATGTAGCTGTGCAGAAGGAAATAGAAGAGGGTTAAGGAAGAATTGTAGAGTGTTTGTTCCCCATCCTCTACCCCCATAAATATTTCTGTAAATCAGGAAAAGAAGGCAGCTTCTGAGTGCACTGGTATTGAGGGAAGTTGCAACTTTAATTAATACCTCTGAGAAGGTCTGGTTGGCCACTGGGGAGATTTGCTTTTTAAATTCCTGCTCTGACTACTGATCAGTTTGAAGTGATGCTTAAAACCAAGGGCTATCTATGGAAGAAGTAGCTTGGAATATTAATTCCTAAATTCAAACTCACTTCAGGAGTTTTCCATAATCAAGCAGTACATATGGGTAAGTTGCCTATTTGGCATGAGCTTGACAATACTTTAAAGGAAAGCATGTGATGTTTTGGACCATGTGGAAGAGCATGGCATCTAATTTAAAAGAGTGGCCTGGCCATTTTCTTGAAAAGTTCTGTATTAGCAGAGGCTTGTTTTGCTGGGAAAGGGTTAAAGGAATGCTTCTAGCTCAGTAGGAAAGGTGATCTTCTCTCTTAAGTTAGAAGAAAGACCCTGGTTCTCCTGGGGGTGTCAGCCAAGTGTGTGGGCTGGATGAGTTTTGGGAGGAAAAGAAAGTTTGGAGATCATGTTGCTCTTTAGAATCTTTTTAAAATGAATTCATACCAAAATAGGATTTTATCTGTGTGGTTTGCAGTTTGTATAGTCACACATGCAATTTCTGTTGCCTCTGACTTTGAGGATGCACTTCCTGTGTTTTAGATGTATTTCTTTGTGTAAAAGTTTGCCTAAAATCCCTGTCCACTGATTTTCTATGCTTGGAGGTAGAGAGAGCAGACAGTTGTGTTTGCATCAGTCCTGCCCCTGTTGCAATTTAAAAGCACTGATCAACTGCAAAGCCTTGGAGATGAGGTGAGAGGAACTTATCTCAGGAAACACAGATAGGTTACTCTGGATAGAACCTGTCCTTGGAAGTTTTTAAGTTGATCCTTGCTGGCAATGCTCTACTCTTGTGATGGAGGGTGTGTTCTGTTGGCAATTGCTCCCCAAGAACAGGAAAAAGGGATTTTTCTCACTTGAGTTGACTCAGGAAAGAAAGTAAAATGAACACAGGGGATCTTAGAGTTTTTACGAGAGTGAAAGGTTAAGGTAAAGGTGATGGAGGAGCCTAGACTTGAGCTACATGGATTCTAATTCTGAATAACTGTATGAAATGGTTGTGTCTTAAGCTTGCATGCTTTATTTTTTCCACAGTAGCCACCCAACACAGACTCACACTTAATCTGGTTGAGAGCATTCCCTCTCGTACCTACAGGGAATACCACATGCATATGCCTGCACAGAGGTACCCCAGCAAGCTGTAGGAGCACAGAGCTCACTGTAGTATCTCAGTATCTCTACAGTGTGCTTCTGTGACAGCAGTCTAGACATACCCATATTGGTATAAGTCACCTTTATGTAAGTCTAACTACACACACTAGGGCTTTTACTGCTAATAAACTGTCTCTCTGTTTAAAGATCATATCCTTAACCAAGAGAGTCATATCATGCACACTGTTAAAATTCTTAGACCACACCTACAAAATATTGTGCAGAACATTCAGTGAAAGCATGCTTTCTTCTTTTGTTTAATTGGAAAACTCATTAAGCAACACAATTATTAGTGGTTTATTAAAGGACTTTGAAGGTGGCACTTTAATGTAAAACTGGCAAGTGAGAATTCATGTGGTAGGACTGCTTCATGACCAGTTCCAGTTTCCATAGAAACAGTTAATGCAGTAAAAGGCAGGTAAGTAAAATGGAGTTTTTAAAAGCAGTCAGCATTTTTATGGTATCTTAAAAAGGTGAGTTTCCAAAGAAATGCAGCACCTGGGAACAAAAATTACCAAAGAATCTCAACATTCTGTTCTAGCAAAATGCAAGGTAATTGCTTTCCTGGTGAGGAAACAAAGGAACAGCTCTGCCTTCAGTCCCCGCCCTCTGCTTAGATGAGAGAAGAAATGAGGTTGCTTCATGCCTCAGTTTCCCTCTTTTGTAAGTTGGGGATAATACAGCTTCCTGTGCAGGGCATAAGCATCAATTTTTGTTAATCCTAGTCATTAAAAGAACTCTGTGGCTGTGTGGAAGAGAGTGAATGGATAGAAGCTGGAGTGAGACTTAGAAAAATTAGCTCTTGGATTAGAACTAATAGCTTTATCTTTTTCTGCCTCTCTTTCCATGCATATTAGTTTGCCTGTCTTGTCATCTTGCTCTCCAGGTCCTATGAGGCAGTGATGGTCTCCCTATTTTTATTTGTGTCGTATTTCTCACGGAATCCTATTCCCTGTTATGACTTCTTAGATGACTTCATAAAAACAGAAATCCAGATAAATTAGTTCTTAGTATTCTTGTTGTCAGATCTTTGGATTGTAAATTTATACCCATGAGGGTATGCACTTTACACAAGCTACCTGGGAAATGAAGCTTTACTTTCAGTGTAATAAATGAAAAAGTTAAAAATTGGCTACATGACTAAAAGCTGTTACTGTTGTGGATCTGTGCATACTTGCGTATTCCAGTGATGAACAGCATAAATAGAAAGAGTTGCTAATTCATTCTTCAGAATGAGAATTCATCAATGAGCAGCCAGCGAGGCATGGAGCCACATGGAGAATTATGAGACAAAGTACTGAAAATCTGTTTGTCAAAGAAATGCAGTTTGGTTTACTTTGGGAGTAAGCCGATCCTGTGGCAAAGATTTGTATCTTTATACTTACCTCTAAATGGGAAGGGAGCGAGTTCAGATCCCATGGGCAACCTGAATTTTGAAACTTCCTGTCAGTGCAGCGCTTCGTTCTTTATTGCCATCTTTCAGCGCAGTTCCCAGTCCTCCTGCCCCAAACCTCCAGGCTAGTGAGCAAACAAAAGTTCAGCCACAAAGATAAAAGAATAGTTATAATAATTGATTACCATCCTCAAGGAGCCCTCGCATTACAACAACATTTTTGTGGATGCTTGCTGGCAGCAGGGAAATGCTGAACCAGGGATCTTGAGTTTCATTCCCAGCAATATGCCTTGCCAGGCACAGAGGCTTTCCCCCTAAATTCTTTCATCTATTTCTGCTCTCCGCTCTCTCCTCTGACTCATTTCTCAGGGCCTTCATTTCATTCACAGTCTCATGGTTCATCTCTGCACCACCGATTGTGTCAAACACCCTTCCTCTCTATTTTGTTCCCTTTATCTTTCCTAACTCAAATGTCCTTGTCAACATCTGGCAAAAAGTTTCAGTATAATCCCCTTGGCTAACTGACCTGGCACTGCTCACTGCCCCTTCTGATTCAAGCAGGCTCTCCTTTACTCCTTGTCTAGGCACCAGGAGCTTTCTTCCCCATGTGGTTTGCAGCACAAAAGTGCTACAATTTCAGGAAAACAGCACTTTTTGCACTCCACTCTCCCAAAGACCCAGTAGCACCCTCAAAGATTCTAGTGGTGGTTTTCTTGCAGGCATCCAAGTACAAAGTAAATATAAACCACTCCTGTCTTGCCCAAACCTGAGCAAGCACAAGTCACACCCCTGATAGAAGCTATCTGCCTCTCCCTGCCACTTTCATGTCCCTGCAGATCTTATTGCAGATATGATCTGTAAAGTTGATGTGGACTTTTACGTTGTGTATCTGGCAGTAAGTGTGTCTCCTTTCAGCTTGGGGTGTTTTTTTGTTTGTTTGTTTGTTTTTCCTGGGAAAGTGGTATTTTACTCTGATGTGATTATACTGTGTGTCTCAGCATTTGTCAGCTTCTGTCCCATCACCCCAATTGACTTGGGCCAATTCAGAAGGGTGAAGGACCCTGAGCTGTTCCAGTCTGGCACATTTTTAGAAATTGAATGCACTGATAGAGGAGGGAAGCCCAGATCAGTGCCTCCATTAAGGGGAAGGAAGAAAGTCATACAACACCAGGGAAACCACACATGAGACAGTCCCAAGGAACCTGTTTTTGTAACTTCAGCTGCCACAAGAAGTACTCATTCTGCAGTGCTCTTTTAAGAAATGACTGGACTGTTTTTCCTGAAGTTTCCTCATACAGATTGCCCCAAGGCAGACAGTCATAATGGCAAACTGCAAATCAAACAGTTAAAATCTAGTAAAGCTGTAGCTTTACATTGGGGTACAAAGTTGAGCAACTGATTGTTAATGATGCCACCAGTCCATTCCCACTAATATCTTTTAAATGTGCAATGCAGACTATTCTAATCTAATCACAGTAATTTACAAGTTGAAACCAGCCCAGCTGAACAAGATTGCCTGAGAATAGTATAACCAGGAATTTGCCAGTGAAAGAAATAACCTAAAGGAATGATTTTCAGCAAGTGTTGAACAGTGCAATGCCAATTAACCTGGCACAACATGTCCTACAGCTCTTGTTTTAGCTTGTTTTTTTGTTATTGATTGGAAGAATGAACACTCCTTCCCTACCAGCTAGAACTGGAGCTCTCTGCCACCTTCACACCTCTCTTCTGGGAACAAGGTAAGATAAATCACAAATGTGTGTCATTGCAGCCAATGTGATTAAATGCAGTATATGCCAAGTCTGTTATTGACCTGGAAAGTTCATGGTTCCTCCCAGGAGTGGAGACCTCATCCAAATATTACAATGATCTTTGGAAATAGGAGGGAGGAATCTTCCCTCAAATGTTTTCCCCAACAGTGAAGTCACGCAAGCCCTGCAGGCCTACCTGATTCTAACATGTGCTCTTCTTGGCAAGATATGAAAGTCATAGAGAAATGAAAAGGGTGCTTGAGGTTGGGTTTTCCTCTTATTGCCAAAACTGGTCACTCACACTGAGAGTGTAGGGGTTGCCCTTGCATTTGTGTAAAACTCTTCTTTGCTGTAATGCCCACAAAAAACCCTCTGAGCTGTAACAAGCCAGCTAGTGTTCTGAAACTACTGCTTACACTGCTGGCTAATATTCTGTTATTGTTTTCTTCCCCCACCTTGTCTTTTTTCCCCAATAGTGTCTCTTGAACTTAATTCCTGGTTCAAAGTATAGTCTCTCTCTTTGTCCTTTTGTGAGTACAGTGATCCAGGACAAAGAACAGGAGCAAACTGATACAGAAAAGAGTTTTTGTTGGAACTCTGAATGTAGGAAAGGATGAGAAATACAGAGGAAGCTGAAGGAGGAGGATTTAGCTCAAAGATGTTTGAAATTAGTCCCACTGAAAAAGGCTAAAGAAATAATTGTCTAATGATGCTGTAGACATCTGTTTCAGAACAGGCAGCAGGTGTTGCATGTAATGAAACTATTTTTGTTTGTACTACTTTCTGCAATTAGAAAGCAGAAGAGGAAATGAGATCAGGAGAAATGGAGTAAGAGAACATTTACCATTAACAGCTGGACAAATTTACGTAGAGCACAGTAGTATTTATATGCTCTTCCTCTGCCTTACACTATCCTTGAACAGTTCTGCTGTTCTGCAGAATATATTGTCCTTCCTAAAAGACCAGCACCTTGGGTGCTCAAAGTTAGATGCTAAAGTGAAATTTGGCCACCAATATGGCTTTGAGGATCAAAATGTTCAGGATAATGTAATTGTCACTTACCCAGATGCTGTTATTAACTGATGGAAATGATCCTGAAGGTGAAGCTGCCTTTGTCTCACAGGTGGTTTGTGTGCCTCAGTCACTAGAGCAGTGGCTAAGACTCCCATCAGTGAAACTGTCTTTAGGCTTGCATCCCTGGTGCTGCATGGCCATAGCTTAACACAGGTCTGGATCCAAATAAATGCCTGGAAATTTTGTGGATGGTGTGTCTACTGCTCCAAACTGAAAATCACACCTGCATCAGGCCCTGCATATTAACATCCTAGAGGGCATTTGGTTTTCTAAGCATCCCCACCACTGCCCTACAATGTCTAACCCCAGTCTAATGTCTGGGGCAGAAAAAAAAAGCAAACTGTTTTTGTCTACCCATGGGACTGGTGTTGCTGTTGAGGAGATTCAAAAATGCTCTTTCTAAAGAAGTCTTTCAGCTGGGAAAACTACTTTTCTTTTGCATGAAGGTAACAAAACAAAATCAATGCATTCCACTGCTGAGTGGTAGAAGTTGCATGTTACAGATTTCTTCTTATAGTGCCAAGCTTGTGTGTTCATCACTTATGTTCAAACTGCACTTCCACGAGTAACTTTTCATAAGGTTTTATTTGTACATTTTTATAGTTCACAGTCTGTCAGTCAAATGTTTTCTGGTTTGGATATTGGCAGATAAATTCTTCTACTTTCTCTAGGGACTGTGCAGCCAAATAAAATTACTGTTTGGTTTCAGAGGGGGGTGAATGAGTAAAAATAGTGGACAAGGAAATTCAAGTTTTAAAAGGAGTAGTGTAAATTTTAAATCTGGTAATATGGAGGACTTGGTGTCCATGTATATATACATAGAGGTAACATGGGAAGAAAATGTGAAGAACAACAGCTTCTTCCTAGATTGACTTTATTTGTAACAAGCCTGCATTTTCAATAATGGCTTGTGACATTTGCTGCAGAGGATAAGGCAGAACCAGTCTCAAAATGTGCTATTTTGAGAACAGTGAGAGTGACTGAAGACAGGGATAGCATCCAGGAAGAAACCTGGGGAATCCCAATCCAAACCTGTGATCGGTTTGTGCAACTTCAGCTGTCTCACACTTCAGTTGTGGCTTGGGCTTGCTTTATTTTTTTAAGCACATCAACAGATATCTACAAAGCCTTCATAACAATGGAAAAGTATAAGGTGTGCATGGATGAATAACAGTGTGCAATTTGCTGCTACTGCCCTGAAGAGCGTGCAGTGCACATACTGTGACTGGAAATCCTTCATCCACAACTGGTAAGAGAGGACTGAAAAATAACATTAGTCATGAAAGGGTTAAACTGTAAAATAGCTGCTTCAAGAAAAGGATAATCTATAATTTAAGTCCAGAGAGTGAAGCAGCTCTTTCATAATGTAAGTAAAAGCTGTTATGCCGTTGGGAAAGCATATACACTGCTTGCAGAAGGAATGATTATTTTGGTTTTTCCATTATACTAGATTGTACAGAGGGGCTGACAAAGCAGCACTCTCTGGTGAGGAGGCTGGGAGGGGAAAGGGCACAATACTGTGCTCTAGGAGGGGGGGAGTTTCTCTGCCAGCACTGCTGCTGGTTCCTTTGGCTGCTTTCTACCATATTAGCTGGGCCTATTTATCTCCAGAGTGAATTTTATTTGAAAAGCAGCAATCTCCCAAGAAGATGAAATGCAATTGGCTTTTTAAAATGTAAAAAAAAAAAAAAAAAAAAAAAAGATTGCATCGTGCTTTGTGTTTCAGAGTTTGAGATTTGAATGCCAGACAGGCTCTACTATTCCTGTCATTCCTATCAAAAGCCGTATATGTGGAAACGCTGAAGTGGAAGGGAACTGCATGGAAAGCAGCCCTTTTAAGAAGCTGAGGTTTTGTAAGTACAGAAGCTGAGATGGGGTTGTAACAAAGGCTCTGTGTTGAGCTGTTGCACATCAGAGCCAAAAAACCCCTAAGGGGCACATCTCTAGTACCATGTCTAGCAGATTATGCATGCAACTCGGGTTGCCAGTAATGAGTTGTGTGGCTAATCTGTCATGCACAGCACTGCACAGCTCCCCTTCCCCCAGGAGGCTGAGCTCAGGGCACTTTGCTTCCCCCCAGGGTGCTGAGCACCGTTAGTGGGACAGGAAAACCGTGTTCCACCTGGCTGCCCAGCCAGAAAACAAAAAGAAAAATTATCCTTAACAACAACTCCAGCCACCAGAGACAGGACTGTTAGACCCCAAGGGGGTTTACTTATCTACACTGATATGCCACAAATTAAAAAGAGGCATTAGAAATAGCCCTGATGGAGCACAGAAAAGCCTGTCCCTTGTTTTATTTTCTCACTGATTTAATGATCCAAGTGTTTTCAATTTACAGCTCAAATGCTTATTTACTAAAAATTTGCCAGCATGACAGAGTCCTCTTGAAATATGAAAACTCAAGTCATGTTCCAGCCCTGAGACCGTCACACACACACATTCTGTCACGCATCAGCTTTTGCTGTAATTGGAGCAGGGTCTAGGCTGCTGGGCTGTAGCTGCACTAGATCTGTGAGGCTAATGTGATTACCTGTTTGTTAAAAGAAAAAGAAAAAAAAAAAAAAGAAAAAAAAGAATCTTTGCCCAAATACCCATGTAGCAAAAGAGTAGAAAAAAGCTTTTAAAAATAGCTGGTTTATCTCAGCCTTCAGAAGTCTGAATTTCCCCAGGGTGTTCCTCAGCTGAATTTTATTGTGAGCCTGTGAAGGTGAATTATTAAATCAAATGTTAAAATTTATATTAATATATGTATTAAAATCGTTATAATAGCAGTGATATTCCCATGGAATGATAGGGCTTCAGTAATGGAGACCTTAAGAAAAAAAATGTAACTACTAAGAGTTTTAGCATTAAAATCCCTAGACTTAGCCACGTTCCTATAAATTCGCGGTGGCTCAGCCCGCCTGTTCACGGCCCAGTTGGGTACAGGCTGTTCCACATGTGGGGTCGGCCAGGCAACGAGCCTGCCTTGCTCTTCACTGCATACCCAGCCTTTCTTTCATTCAGTCCCAGAAGCCGGAGCCTGGCTCTCCAACACAAGGCTGGGAAGTGCCGTCAGGTTCAATTTCCCAGCTGCTGCCTAAGACAGGAGCAGATTTTTTCCCAAGCCTGCAGCATAATAAGGGGGTTTGGTTATTTTTGTGCCAGTGTTGCAATAGTCAGAGATTGGGCTCCCACTAGACTGGGTGTTGCACATATTTTAAGAGAACAATCCATGCCCCTAGCAACATACATTTTTCCTACATGGGTGGACAGATGCAGCAAACAGCAAGGAGAGCAAAAGGTGGCAGTGAGCACAAAACCATAGCATGATGGAGGAGGAGGGGGACAGAGCTGTACAAGGACTGGGCAGGCTTTGCAGGTGGAGAGGGTTGTCTAAAATGGAAGAGAATCAAATTGTCTTGAATAGAGGGAAGGTGAACAGTGGACCAGATGCTGTGAAAGAACGGGATAGACATCAAGGGAAAATAAACTCTAAGGCAGGAGTCTCAGGTTTGACTGAAAATAGCAGCTCCTTCCTTACAAGTTGAGAATATCAGTAAAAAGATGCCAATTAGTAGAATGTCAGGAAGGATGGGGCAGTGTGTTTGGAGAATGATGTATTTTGTGTCTTTCCCTCACAATGACATGTTTTGATAGCTGTTTTAAAACAAACCCTGAGTGTTTTCAACAATGGAGGGGACCCTCTCTTCTTTTTTTGGAAAGGGTGATAGAAGAAGGGGATGGAATGTGTGATGTATATTGATAATGGCTCACAGGGAAGAGTCATCCAAGACCCAAAAGACTGGCTACACCAGAAATATTTTTATCAATGGGTTATTTGAATATTTACATTTTCAAGGAGGAATCTTCTGTTTGTTCTGCACACCAGGGACTTCTTGGCCAGTCTAAACAGTAAAGGTTTCTAATGTAAATAATTGCTTTGCTGCCTTCTGTCATGCATGGGGAGTAGGGGTGGGAAGTCCCTCAAAGAAGAGGAGGGAGAAGGTGCTTTGAAGAAGAAAAGACAAACCTCAAACGTGACAATGAAAGTGTGCACTTGAGCTTTTTCCCTTTGTCACCCTCCCTGTTACCAAAAATTGGTCTTATGTATACCTGTGCACATCCTAGAGTGGGATGCTGGGATTTTAGCATTTTATGTCAGTTCATTAGTTTTAGTAAACTATGTATAATAGCCGAAGAGGGAGGAAAAGGCTGACTCAGATCATCTGTCCCTGGCATTATGCAGCAGGTACCTTCCTAGTTCCCACCTGGCAGTAGTTGATAGCTTCTGTGCTGATGGGGGGCTGCTCCTGCTTTTCCTCTTTTTTCCTTTTTTTTTTTTTTTTTTTTTAAGCAACTTATGGAAACCAGGTGTGGTTTGAAAACACAAACTTTTTAATGTCGGCCTTCAGGTTCCTGTACATAAAGCTTTGTGACTCTGGTGTCTTGTCACATGATCATTGTTGCAGGGCTAGTAACATTGTAAAAGTTCTGATTCAGAAATTGTATCTATAGGGCATCCAATGAAATTACATTGAGATGACTGTTCTCACTGTAAATAAGGAGCTTATTTTGCCAGGAGCTGGGACCTCTCCTAGGCTTGCAGATCTGGAGCCATCAGCAGCACTCTGGAATCTTACTGGAAAAATCTGCATGGGCCGCTGCTCAAGAGGCTTCAGAGGAACAGGAGATCTTAGTGACCTCAGTTAATTTGGTGAACAGCTTATGGATGTCATAAAATGAGCTGAAGGCTGGAAGATCACATTGAAGTTCCCATCTCTGACATAACTTTTAAATAATCATATGTAAAATAATGACGCATTATTGAAAAGAAAAAAGAACCCCAACCTGAAATTTCTGGGGCAAACTCTTATTTTTGGGGTGTGACTGGGGAAGATGATGCTCATTTATCTGTATATGTATATACAAAGGGCCAAAATGTGTTTATAGCTCTAAAAGCCGTCGTGACAGAGGTTCTGTGTGACCTTCCTCCAGCTCTGATCCCTCTGTGTCCCTGCGGGACAGGGTACTGGGGACCTCCCCAAGCGGTGGCCGCCTTGAGCTCCCAGCTGGAGCCTGGTGGGAGCGGGCTCGGCCCTTCCCTCGCGGCTTTCCGGCGTGACCTTGGCCGGCTGCTTGGGGAGGGTACTTCGGGCACTCTCTCCAGTGATGGAGGGTCCTGGGGCATCTCGGGCGGTCCCGGGTCCCCGGGGTGTCTCTGCAGAGAACGGGGGTCCGAGGGCGGCTCCGGGCGGGAGCGGGGCGCCCAGGGACAGCCGCCCGCCATCTCCGGGCGGCCCGGCCGCGCCCCCGGCACAGGGGGGCGGTGGCTCCCGGTCCCCTCCCGCCCCGTCCCGTCGCGCCGGAGCCCCCCGGGGCCGCCCGGGGGCGGAGCCGTCGGCCCGGCCCGGCCCCTCCCGCCGCCGCAGCGGCCGCGCAGCCCCGGGCAGCGGGCAGGGAGCGGAGCCGGGCTGGGCTGCCGGGAGCGCGGAGCCGCCGCCGCGGCGCGGGGCGGAGCCGGCACCGGGGCATCCTCCCTTCCCCGCCTGCCTCCCTCTCTCCCTGCCGCCCGCCCGGCATCGCCGCGGCGGCAGCGCGGCCGGAGGGTGCTGCCAGCGCCGGGCGGGAGCGGCGGAGCGCCGCCGGGGGTGCGCGGAGATGCTGTCCTACAGCGTGCTGGACGCCAACGTGGTGGACGTGGAGAAGCGGAGGAACCCCTCGAAGCACTACGTGAGTGGCGGCGGGGCCCGGCCGAGCCCCGGCCCCTCGGGGGGCGGCCACACGTGTGCGGGTGGGACGGGACGGGACCGGAGCGGTGCCCGGGGTGCCGTCCCTCGCCTGGCTTTGGGGGAGACACCCGCCCCAGGTGGGGCGGCCGCGGGACCCCGGGGGCAGCGGGGACCCGCACGGCCTCCTGCTGTGGAGGTGCGGATCTTCTTCCTCAGCCTCTTTCATCCCGTTTGGTTCTTGGCTCGTTTTAGTGTTATGATTTTGAAGTTTCCTTCCCCTCTGGAGGTGGATCTTCCCTTCTTCCTCGCAAGACCCAGCGCAGGATGGGGAAGGTCTCCCAGGTCCCCGGGTTCTCCCCATCCTGGCCGGGGTGCTCGGTGTGGAGGGGAGCAGGGCTCGGCTGCTGGTGGGGCCAGGGAGCCGGCGGTACTGAGCGCATCTTCGCTCCTTCTCAAGCACAAATTACATTCAGACCTTTTTGAGGGGGCAGCCGGTCTGCAGGGTTATCAAGGCAGACTTGGCGTTTGGAGCTCTTTCATCTCTCGTTCGCCTTCTTCCTTTCACATCTTACTGCTAATAGCACAGCAGTAAAGGAGAGTTTTTAACAATCTTCCCGTACTTCGGTATTGCAGCGTGTCATGTGGAGGTGTCTTTGCCTGAAAGAGTTTGCAGCACATATAGTCTAGTAGCTTTTGTCCTTCCACATAAGTAGAGAAGGTATCTTTTCTTCTCTCTCTGGCTGCTTCTGCATTTTAGTTGCACCAAATCCTTTAACTCTTCTTCAAGATACAATATATATTTTTAAACACAGAAAGTTGGATTTTGTGTATAGAGAAGGTAAATCTTCCAGCTTTGGTAAGGAAAAGCCTGAGGGGGTGTTATATCTGCTGTGATATTGCACTGAGTATACTGTGTTTCCTGGCATTGCTTGTCTGCCAGATTTCTTTAGAGCTGGTCAGCAGCTGAATGGATTGCTTGAAAGATAAGGACAAAGATTGGACTTAAACCTACGTATTAGTATTTCATACCACTGAGCTTTTCCCTCTAAGGCTTAGACCATAACCCAGTTTAAGGCTAGAGGGCACTATGTTGCTGGGAGATGCAGACTTGTAAAGCTGAAGCTCTCATCTACCATAGAGTTAAGCATCTTGTGCCTAATTCATAGGAGGAAGTTCTAGGTCTTATGTCCTCTAAGGTTACAGCTGGACCTGTTGTTCAGTCTATTATGCACTCACCACTTCCAGGTGGGAAAGGCTTCTTCACCTTTTGCAAGCTGCTGCTGTGAATTGTGGCTGCCACAGCTGCAGGCTGTTATCCCACATGAAAGGTGACAGCAGAGAAGTAGGTCTGCCAAGCACCAAAATATAGAAAAGAACTGGTAACAACACTTCCCTGATTACCAAGAGAAATTGACGCTGTTAATTTCTTGTTTGTTGGAAAATAACCAGAAAACAAGCTTTTAAAATTCTGTATTTACAGGATTTGAAAGAAAATATTTCCCATATTTACCTGTAGAAACACATCTTTGTTGATCCCTGTCACTGCATTTTAATAACAGTAACCTAAACTATTCCAAGAAGCTCTCTTTAGTGCTTCTAGTGGCAAATCTATATCTTTCCCTTCCCCCTTCTCACTGTACAGCTTTTCTAATATTCTGTACAACAGTTACACATTTCCATGTGTCCAGTTCTTGGCCAAAAAATCAAACCAAATGGTTTGTTGGGTGACTAGATGTGTGTCTGCCTTTTGTTCCACTGACTCTCAATCTCTGGTTTTACAGTATTCAGGAAAATAGGGTCTGAGTTTACAAGCAAATGTTGGAATAATTCAGTTTAAAATAATAGTTTACCATGTCCTTATGGAGCTTTTTCTTCTACATGAGTAAATTAGCCCACAGGTCCAAAAGTCTTGGACTATTCTTCATTTCCTCAATTGCAGTTTGATGCAGATGCACATGCTGCAGCTTTTCATCTACCTTTGGCTGGAGTAACTGACTTAAGGTGAACCCATACTTTCAAGGAATTTAATTCCCTGGGTCTGATCCCCTGATCATGGTTACTTTGGTTCTGTGCTCTTTTTTAATGTGAAACAACTCTTATCTTCTAAAATTAATATGAGCATAGCTTGGGATTTAGCTCTCTCCATTGCCTATGGGTAGTTTGGAGAGTACAAAGCTTTGTGCTTTCTGTCCTTTGTGGCTCTGAAATATCAAGAAGCCTTTCTACCTCCAACATTCTTAAACGACTTCATGCCATACCTTCAGGCCATGTGAAGGAGCCTTGGCATCAGATTAATGATGTGTTTCTCTGGTGGATGGGGGCCTGGATACTGCAGGTGTTTTAACGTGACTCTCTCTCCTTTTAATTGTGATCTCTCAGGACCATAGGGGGACCTGGAGATATGAAGGCACGGTCTTACCTTTGCGAGCGTTTGGAGAGGGCTAAATGTGAGTAGCACATAAGCTCCTGCACTGCTTGGCTTAGAAGCAAGGAGTCATTGCCTGGAGCAGGTGTTTTTCATGATATGAGCACAGCTTTTGTGGCCTTGACTCAAGAAAGTAAAAGAAAGAAGGCAGCTTTACTTGTCCTCTGCTATGATCCCATGAGTGTGAAACTTCTGAAGATATTAATAACTCACTGGAAGTTTTGTAGGGCTCTGCATGGGGGAAGAGATTAAAATCTTAGATCCAGTGCTATTTGATAGGAGTCCAGCCAGCTATCTCCCCTCTCCTGGGAAATCCCTACTAGGGAATGAGTCCACAATACTTCCCTCTGCATCTCTGTCAGCAGCTGGTGGCACAACACCACCTGGTTGGCTGGGGGCCCTGGATGGTGGCCTGTAAAAAGATAAACAGAAGGTTGGGTCAGTAACCACATGTTTCTAGAGTGGTATAT
Organism: Pseudopipra pipra; assembly: GCF_036250125.1. NCBI lineage: Eukaryota > Metazoa > Chordata > Aves > Passeriformes > Pipridae > Pseudopipra > Pseudopipra pipra. Next base: position 25,097,277 of record NC_087556.1, on the reverse strand, counting down.
CCCCAATACAAGTACCACTGCTCTTACAGCTTTTGACTTACCAACTTAATTTCCCATTCTTTCTCCATGCTGATGGTGTTTTAAAAATTGATTTGCACTTGCTAATACTTTAAAAATGTTAAATCTCCTTGCTTTCCCCCTTCCCTTTTCTTTTAACAAGAACAATGTCAGGAAGGTCAAGTCTGGGTTTGTTGGAAAGACCCCTGATGCAGCAGGGGTCACACATTGGCTGAGCAGGGCTGTGGTGAAGCTGGGTGGATTAGGACAGTGTGGTTAATGGTTGAAGGTGTCAGTTAATCATTTTGAAGAGAAAAAGCTGGTAGCAAAATCCAAATCCCCTTTCCGGCCCCTGCTAAGCTTTAAACAGTCTGAAAGTCTCTTTTCTCAGTTGATGAGGTTTGATCTGTTTATGGGATAGCTTCTCTGGCTTTTAGTCTGAAATCATGATTGTCTGAATTAAACATTAAATGGTCCCAAACCAGAAGTGCATTCTGTCTTTAAAAGGACCCACTGTTGATGCTTGCCTCCTTTAACCATCCATTGTGGAACTTAAAAAAAGACATCTTTCCCTCCCCTCTCTCAGTTCCCAGGTTATCTTTAGGCAGATAATTTGCCCTTTACCCAAATGTCTGACTCCTTTAGAAGCCCTGCAGGGAGCCTCTGCCTACCAGATGGTCTTGATCTTGCTCTCATGGAGGGTAGATTGAATTAGCACCTTCACCTGTTCACTGCTTTAGAGACCTGGGTGATGGCAAATATTCATTAGAAGCCAGATGAATAGGATCCCCCACCCCCCCCCCCCACTCTGCTGAGGACTGAGTAGTTACTGATGTGCATTATCTCACCAGACATTTATATGCTTGAGGTCATTTCTAAGTGTGCCTGTGTTATCCCGAGGGCAGGGATGGATACATCAGTACAGATTTTCTCTTCCAGCACTACTCTGCTCCAGTTGCAGTTGGTCTTTGTGTGTTTTTAGCTTTGTACAGCATGGAGGAAAGGTAAAACGCTCTTGCTTTACAAGTGGCTGCTCTGTCTCTTTCCAGTTAGACTGAGGTGCATTGCTGATTTTAGTCATCTGAGATGCAGGTATACTGTCCCAGTTCCTCCCCAGGGTAATTGTTTCCTAATGGCATCTCTGAATGTCTTGAGGTCTCTTGTAGGAATCTCTCTGCTGCACGGATATGGTTGCTAACCTTCTCAGGGCACTGGCATTGCTGACTTTTAAGGGATTGAGTTCTGCTGTGTTGAGTTTCAGCACTGCTCCCAGGAGAATGTGAGTGTGCTTGTCACAAATGACCTGTTGTAAAATGTCAGCATGCTCTGAAGAAAAATCTTGTACTGTGAGGGTCGAATTCTGCTCCTTGTCTCTTGGCTGCTCCTGCTTACTGCTTAGACTCAAGAGGAACTCAGATGTGATCAGGCATCTTGGTGGCTTCGTTTCTCTGTGTTGCAAGCTGCTTGTTATACAAAGATCTGGAGAGTCTGGGCATGTCATGGGTTTAGTGGCAAGGATCTTTTGTTCCTACCTGGGAGATGGAATTGCTATACTGGGAAAAGGAGCTTTATTCTCCCTATTTGGGTCGTCAAGTGGGTGTGGCCCTGCTTGCAGGTCTGAGTTGAGGAGCTCCATGTGTCACTTGTGCTAGGAGTACCAGCAGCTTGGGAGTAAGGAAAGCTCAGCCTTTCTTTGTTTGACTATTTTAGCTAGCAGAGCTGGGGTCTGTGAATCAGGTATCTTCCAGAGTGAACAAGATGTGACATACCTAGAGCTCCCATGGTTGGTGGCCTGCAGGTAGAGAGCAGTGAAGAACCTGATATGAATCAGAAGGCAATGTTAGGTGAGTAGATTGAGTACCCATTTAGAAATTGTGATCCATTTTCTGCTCTTCCCTTCCCCCCATTAAGACATCCTGTGTGGCTTTCCTTCCAAGGGCCATGATCCAGCTTGACTCATTGGCCTGAATTATTATGGTTATTATTACTATTATCTTTTCCTGGGGTGATGGGCAAGAGCCAGAAAATTAGCAGGCTGCTCTTCATCATTTCTCAGAACTGAACTTCTGTGCATTGGCAAGGCTTGTGTCAAAGGGGGCTGTAATCCCCTGTGTGCAGAGCAGAGGAGAGCTCAGGAGAAGGCAGATTGGGGTAAAACCTTGCAGTGACTTTCTCTGTGTGTAGACCACTGCCCTACTGAGGTAGACATAGACAAAGATCCACCAGTCTGCCTGTTTCAGTTGCAAATCTTATGGAGACTGTATACAAAGATTTGGTTGTTTTTTAAAGTCTGATGAAACACATCAGGAAGAAAAGAAGTCAATATTTCTGAAATACCTGGAAGCCATGAGCAGACAGTTCTCTGCAGGTTGGTTCAACTCTTAGTCCCTACTCCCAAATGGCCAGAGGAGCAGGGACAGCAAGAGGGAGAGATCAAACCTTTGCTAGTCCAAAGCTGCCTTCACCCAGAGGACTTCTCTCTTCCTTATCACTGCAATCAGTTTTTGATTGAAATGTTCTTGTTGAAGTGAAATTCTTCTCTAAAAAAAGAGGTTTTAGTTTCCATGTCCTATTGGGTTTTTACTTTTTGGACACCATTGTTTTATGAGGCTGAGATAAAGTACAGGTTTTTCCTATTCACTGACTCGACAGATTCACTTTCTTCCCTTTCTCAGCATCTCCTCAGCCTTCCACTGCCATACCTGCATGTGGTTCTCTCTCTTGGAGGTCTGTTCCCTGTTACCTTGTCCTAGGAAGTGCCAAAGAGAGGCACAGTCCTTTGAGCTTGTTCAGAGCAGGTTTGCAAAGTAGTTCAGATGTTTTTGGGCATTTATGTGCTTTTCACCATGTGCTGCCTGGCAGTTCTTGCCTCTGGAACTCCAGGCTGCTTCTCTGGGTTGCTGAGGAGCCCAGCAGAGTAAGGAGCACTCACAGCTCTTTCTTCCAGCAGAGCTGTGGGTTGGTAACACTCAGGTAAGAGAAAGTGGCATCTAAATTCAACAGTTTGCAAAGCAAATGACTGTCCCCAGCCTTAACAATAGATTAAAAACCAATAGAGAGACGAGGTAGTTGTTCTGATTCGCTGTGGTCAGGGCAGGATGAAGTAACGCCGGAGCCTTGACAGCCCAGCAGGCTGCCTGCACTGCCTCTCCTGCAGTTGAACCTGCAGCGTGCTGGGAGGGCAGCCAAATGAAAGCTCAGGGAAAAGCTTTTAGCAAGCCTGTGAGCGGGGGGCAACAGCTCCCAAAAGCCTCCAAGTTCCATTTTAAAAGCGATGGAGATGCTACTATTGACTTTCAGTGGGAGCTGGTTGCCAGGGGGACGTTTTCCTAAGAGACAAGTGCTTTTGGCTCCTGCCAGCTGCAAGTGACCTCTGGCTTCATGAGATCCCTGAGTGGGGTCAATGTGTGGGTGCTGGGGCCCACTAGTGCAACACAGCTTGATAGGTTGTAGTCAGAATTATGTGTTTCACTGCTTTTGAGTTAAAAGGGAGAGGAATGGAGACACCAAATCTTGGAGAGAGAGAGGTGAACAGACATCCTAAGGAAACAAGTGTTGGAACAGGAAATGGAGCCCAGACTTCCTGCATCCCAGAGCAGCTTGTCTATTCATCTCACACCCGCACTCAGCCCTTAGAGAGATGGGCAGCTCAAAGGCATTGTCTCCTCCCATCCCAGCAAGGTAGGGTATATGCTGGTACTCTCACTGGGAAGATGAGGCAAGAAGTTAAGTGGCTGAACCAAAGCCAGCCATGAAGTGTGTGGCAGCATTTTACAGTATTTTCTTTGGCTTTCAAAGCAGTCTTGTACTTTATCTGATAAAAAGTACAGTCCAAAAAAATACTACTCTCGTATTCAGTCTTTGTCTTCCTCAAACCCATTTCCCATTTTATGTGGATTAAACAGGAAGAGGGATTCAATGTGCCCCTACCTGAGGCAGGAGGTGACGTACAAGCTCTTTAATTTAGTCATTTGGGAGGAAACAGCTGGACCTTCTAATGTGGGGTGATTTTCTTTTTTTTTGATCTTCCTTTTTCGTGCTGTATCCACTTAATCTATGCCTGCTCATGCAAAGGGAACTGTCCCCAGAAACCACAGAGAAGAGCAGGTTCATTAGAGGGGCTGACAGCACCGTGTGTTGTTTGACATTGTGAAGCTGAGTGCTTTCATGTAGCAGGAGCAGACACCTTCTTGCCTGGAGCGTGCTGTGTAAATATTGCATGAAGAAGGCAGAGAGCTGCACAGTAGCAGCTCTCTGCTTGAAATTGGTGGTGTCTGCTGCTTAATCAGGTAGTGTCAAAGCCAAATGCAGTCAAGTTAATGGAAAAAAAAACCCCTAGTAGCTTTGCTGGGCCTTGTTTCACACCTCTAGAGAAAGGCTTTATTGAAAGTAAGTTCGTAATTACTAAGTTTTTTAATATAGTGCATCTCCCTTTGTTTTTATGATAAGAGCAAAAATGTAGTCTCCAGGATCTATTTATCCTCTTCTGGGCAGGAACATAATCACATTTGGTGTGGGAAGGAAAGCAAAAGGAAACCAGGTGATTTTCTTCACCTCAAAGGATTTTAAAGTGGAATATAATCCAGGCTAGTTAGTCTTCGCACTTTGTTGCTCTCAGTCTTTGCACCGCCTTCTAGGTGAATGTATTATAATAATAATAATTTACTCCTTCAAGCTCACATTCAAGATGTCAGTTATATGGTATTCTCATTGTATGTATTTATAAATATGGAGGGGGGGTTGGAGTGCATAAGAGGGCTTATTATAAAGCAAGGATGCTTTTGCACCGAGACATGTGCACACAGACCTGAAAGATGGTCTCTGTGCTGGGCTGTTAAGACAAGCGATGACACACAGGTACAGGCAGGTGGGGGCAGTGAGACAATGTCAGCCAGCTGTGCAGGTGATCGTCCTGGTGTGATGGTAACCTGAGCTACTGCCTGGTGGGCATTTAGGCCTTATTTCAAAGAATGGCCATGAAGGACAATAATGTAATAACACTTTAAATTATCCTAGGGTGAAGGTAGAGCAGAGAAATACTCTATTTCTTGTAGCACCTGTATAGGCTTGAATATGGTGATGGTGTTAATTGATGCTCTCATGCTTGGGCTGACCTTTGTGGTAATTGTTAATATTCTCTTTTTGATTTTATTGAGCTATTAATTTTGGCAAATCTGTTCCCTATTCCAGTTTCTGGAAGAGGAGCTCAATGTGTAGCTAACCAAGTCCTTGGACTGGGAGCATTCTACTTTTGTGGGCAGAATATACATCCCCAAATCTGTGTCTTTATCAGAATATCACATATTGCACTAGTATGCTGCAGTGTATTCTTAATTGCTCTTAATAGGCACTGACTGCTCTAGCACAGGATCTGGGTGTACCACGGCTTCACAATAAGGCTGTAGTGCTGTGTAGTAACATCCATTATTATAATGCAACTTCTTCAGTTTGTGAGAGTTGACTCACTGGATAGAATAAAATATTCATAGACTGTAAGTGTCAATAAATATGTGTGTGGTCCCATACATACTGTGTTTGAAACCTGACTGGCAATAATTATGTTTTGATATGTTGCTGGCACTGTTTCTCTGACCAAGGGGGTGTGTTTTATTTCTCCTGTAAAGCATACTTGCTAAAAGCATGGGTGCACTGGGCTCTGATGCCCTGAGTAGTCAGCAGCATGATTTTATAGGCTTGATTCAAACTTGTTTGCAAGGAAAACATCCCTGTCTCTGTTCTTAGGGGAGAAGCATGCCAAACCTCTACTAACCGTAGCTGTGTTTAAACAGGAGCTCCGCACTGCCATTCTGTCTCCTTTACAGAAGTCTTCCATAGCTGACCCTGAAATACTGGAAGCATGGTTTTCCACTGTCCAGGACATGCCTGTAAATGCAAACTGTAATGTATGAAGTTCATAAATAATCCAGAAAGGTTTGAATGTCCAGTGTGATACACACGGGACATTGTGTAGTGTGGTAGAAGAGCTCGTGTGGCCTTGAACCTCTCTGGATCTTGGTGTGCTCTGCTGCCAAACCAACACCTTTCATAAAGTGTGAGATGCACATGTTTATTAAGGGCTGACTGCTAGCACCAGTTTTGAAGCCCCCAAATTTGGGTCATATTCCTCTACTGGCAGGTCTGCCCCTGGAAGCAGCGGCTGCAGAATGACAAGGTCATGTTGTTGGCCGGAAATGGAAATCAGGCTGTTGCTTCCCTAAGAGTGCTCAGCAGAATGGATAATGAATGGGATGACATAAGAGCTGCATTCCCCTCTGAGGAAACACACATCCAGGATGCCAGCCATGCTTGTCAACTCTGAGCCTGTTCCTCTAGGGCATTCTTTCCTGTCTTGGAGTGCCAGGGTCTGTGGAAGTATTTGAAGTGGAGTATGGTCTTTCTGGGAGTAGCCCTTGGTGGTAGGCTACTAGATCGCTGCTCTCTGATCTCTCTCTGGTGTCTCCATATTACCTGTCAGGAAAGCTCACTGACTGGGGTGAAATCTTGCCAGGCATTCTTGTACCGTGAGGGGTTTGATGCAGCAGAGAGCATCTCAGTTACCATTTTCCTAACTCTGTAAAGGTGAGATTTTGAGTTGCTCCCTCAGCATCCTGTGAGATTTTCCTACTCTTTGTCTCAGGTTATCTATTATTGTTTATAAATTAGCCCATGCATGTATTTTTTGTGGGAGAAGGTTATTCCTGATCTTTCCTTCTCCAGCAGTGAAAACCTACAGTAGACCCATGTGACCCCAAGCGAAATACTTTGAATATCAGTTTTAAATGTTTTAATACTTTAAAAATCAGTTTTAAAACAAGCTTTGCTGCTTGCTGTCTGAGCTCAGTACATTTTCTTTGCCTGAAAATTTGATGCTCTGACCCCTGCCTTGTCTTGAGCAGCCTGAGCTGAGGGATGGTTATTCCCAGGATGGATGCTACAAGAGGCAGCTGAGCTCCCAGTCTTCAGCAGGATCAGGGCAGCTGGCACAGCCCCTGCTAGTGCATAAGTGGGAGGCCTGCAGTTTCCCAGGGCTGTCACTGCAGCAACTTTCACTGGCACTAAAATCACTCAGAATTTAAAAACAAACAAACAAGGATATGTGAAGTATTTTCCGGGAAGGAGGCCATAGAGAGCAGATTAAGTACATCTCCCTCTCCCATCTCCTAGACAGGAAGAAAGACTGGAGTCCAGTGTTTTCCTAAGTGGGATTAAAACAGGCTCTGGAGCTACCTTCTGGAGTGGGACAGAGGAAAGCCAGGAATAGCAAGGAAGGTCTGTGTGTGTATGTTTTATAAATACATCTATATCAGGTGAAACTGTTTAGAATCTCTGAAGCTGTGCTGGTGGTAATATCCATTTTATTAACAAAAGCCTGCTTATTTTATATTAATAATAAGATACTAGAGCTGTTAGAAAAGAATAAAAAGTGACTGGTTCTAGAGGAACATCAATGCTGGTTTTCCTTGTACGAAAAGATTGCAATCCTGTACCTTCTACATTTTACAAGCCCTGGACATCCTTAACAAGTTCTTTTTGTCTCCTGGGGAATTCAGATAAATTTTCTTCTAACCTTTCAGCAAAAAGTGTTTTATAAAGACAACCCAGGATGTTTTACTCAAAAGGAATCTAGTGCAGTAGCCAGCCTCTGGAACTTTCTCACTTGAAGCATATGGAAGAGTCTTTTGGCTGTTATTGCTCAAGAAGAGATTTTCTGTTTAATCTTTTGCTGCTGTCTGTGATTTTAGCAGTCTATGTCAAAACTTTGGGCTGTTTTGGGAAAGCAGCTTTCCACCTGTTTCTGAGCTGGGCAGCTGTAGCTTGCATTTCAGCCTTTAATGCAGACATCCCCAATTTGTTGATGATAAATATAAATAGTTCCATTTAAACTAAAAATATTTTAACTACCTTTTTCATGGGTAACAATCCTTGGAGATTACAGTAGCCGTGATCTGTGTGGGAGAGTCTATCAATCTGTCCTTAAACCTCGTTCTGTTCTCTGGACCAGTGGCTTTTTGTTTAGCAGTGGCAATTTGCCAGTGGCACTGGAGAGTGACTGTGTATGGGTGTGCCAGAGGTGCTCCTGTCTTGGAGGGAGTCTCTTTCTTGAAAGAACTGAGGCTCTGGCCCAAGTGAGCGGGGTCTGAAGACTTACAGCCTGGGGATGGGAGCAAGGCACTGCTGCTCAGACCCTTTGCCTAACCACTAAAGGTGTTGGTCAAATTGCTTGGCTGCGGTGGCTTGGTTGGGTTTTCTACCATCCTTTCAGCTGCGAGTAACACTGTACGTCTGTGTACCCTGGTTTTGACCAGAATGACCATTGGGGTTGCTGTTTTACTGTGTTTGTCTTCTTGTTGGGGGAGTGTGCAGGTGTTCGGTAGGAACTGGGGGTTTGATGCAAGGTCTTTGTGTGTGCACACGTGTGCTTTGCTTCTGTTTTGATTTCTGTATTGCTCTGCGTTTGAGCAAGAAGAGGGTATGGTCAAAGAAATGGGGCAGAAAGCAGAGGTTTGTAGAGGATCTTTAGGTCCCATTGGAGCTGATGCCACAGTCCTGGCCAGACTCTAAGAATAGTCTTTTATTTCATTTTTCCCCCTTCTTCTGACAAGCTCTAATCCTTCTCACAGCATGGAGTTATTTGCCATTGTCTCAAATCTGGGGTTCTAGGTGATCTCTTAAATATTGTAGGGCTGGATTGGAGACCATCTTGAGGGCAATCACCAGTGCCTTCCACTGGTCTGAGAGTCTGAAAAGACTGAGAGTATAGCACTGATGTGCTTACTGCAGCCTTCACTCCTGAGGAGAGGTGACCCAACACTTTCCCTGTGTGCCAAGGGCTTTGTGGGGTTCTGCCCATCATGTTACCCTACAGTGATACTGGGCCATCAGGGCTCGACTTATCCGATGAGAAGAGTGAAATTGTTCTCTACCAGACACTGGCATTTATAGGATTCCAGGTGTCCTTGTGTAGGGATCTTGTCTGTGTAGAGCTGAAACTTCTTGGTCATTGTCTTGCTGTGTATGAGGTGTTGGTGGGATGTGATAAAGATTTTGACTCGGACCAGGGCAAGGGTGCAACTTGGCCATGTGATTTGATTCACAGTTGACTTGAAAACATCCTAAGGAGTCAAATGAAGAAATGATGCCCACTCTGCTTGTAAAAGAGAGAGACTTTAGTTGGTACTAGCAAAGGGCTGACAGTCCAAACCTGATCGAATGTGTGTTTATCTGACAGCATCCTGTCCTGCCTGGTCCTTTATCAATCTTCTGCGTCTGGTTAACATGAGCTGTAGCACATCTGGCTCCAGCTCCTATTGCCAAAAGGCCAACGCACATCGTGACAGAAGGGTTAAACAGAAGGTGGAAGTGACTGATGGCTTGCTCTGGGCAGTAACACAGCAGTAAATGCTGAGATGACATGGGAACGCTCTTTAGCTGACGTCCTTGCAAGCCTCTTGATGACATCAAACTCCTGGACCACTTCCAGTCGAGTTTGGCCTTGCCCCAGTGACAATAGATGTTAATCTGTTGGCTTGTCAGAAAAACGTGTTAGTGGTTTTTTTACAGATCCATTTCCAACCCTCAGATTTTCCTGCTAGTAAACACAGCATTATGTCATTGTTTTACCAGGAGCCAAGCACCAAAGCCAACTGTGCAGTACTGTTGTCAGCAAATGTCCTTTCACTTTGGGGATTTATCTGAGTTCCCAGGCTCTTTTTTCCCCACTATTGCCCATGTTCTGATCTCTGTGTCCATCAAAAGCCTACAACACTTTATGGGGAACACATGTAGGGTCCAGCAGTTGTGGGTAACACTTTTCAATGTATTTGTGTTAGATGGGGCTCTTATACCTGTTTAGCAAAGGTGCCTTGGTTTGTAAACCTTCATCTTTTGGTTACATTGGCCAAGACGAACTCTTGGACCCGCATGCAAAACAAGGTGAAGGATTTTGCAGCCCAACTTTGCTTCTAATTGATAAAATAATAGCCAAGTCATAGCCAGGGGCAAGGTCCTGCCCATGGTAAATCCTGTTTGTTTCAAAACACAATAGCTGAGTTCCTATTAAAAAGACTGGTTGTCAAATTGCTAATGTTATACATTAACTTCCATAGCTTTCAGAAACAACACTCACCACAGATGAAATAAAGCCATTTATAACATTCTTATAACTCTTGTTCCTTGTTTTGCTTCTAGACTTATTTCCAGCTGTCTTTGCAAAGGATATGAAAGAAAAGATTTATAAGTTACCTCCAGTGGTTCGGAGCTAATCTGCTTAAAACAAAGAAGCCTCCTATCCCTACCTCTACTTGACTGGGAACAGTCAAATCCTTCTCATACCAAAGCCTGTCTAAAATCATCTCCCACATCAGTTGAAGTAGTCTAGAAGCAGGGAAAAGAGGAGAGAGAGATGTTAATTTGAATGCAGATCTATAATTCTTCTGATACAGGCATGGATAGATGATGGAGAACTGGTTCAGCCCCTTTGCAATAGTGGAGGAATTACAACATTCTTGGGTATGAGGTGGAATAAAATTAAATTTTATTTACGTAATTAAGCTGTACAACATCTTGTTGAAAAGTGTTATGAAGACTTAAAGTATAAGTGGTTCAAACAAAGAACTGACAAATTTCTGGGGATAAGACTGCCATTAAATACAGCAGTCAAGATACATGGTTGGGTCAGTTGCTTAAGACTAAGCACCCTGTGTTCTCTCTGTTGCTGTTAAGCAGTTTCCATCTATCTTCATTAAAAACAGAGTGCAGAGCTTAGATACAACTTCATTCTGACCCAGCCTGCATCTCGTGATGCCTTCCCAGATGTCCCTTAGCTGTATGGTGCTAACTCAGGCTGCTGGGCCTGGTTATGTTGCTCACAGCAGCGAGAGCTGTTGATTCTTGGCCAGGTAAAGTTAGGAAGCACAGTGCATGCCGTGAGGAAGTGAACCTCCATCATCACTTCCAACTCCCTTCTCTGCTCCATACACTTTTTTTTTTTTTGGATCCCATCACATGTTTATGGGCTGGTGTTGAATATCTGGGCCCTGACAGATCCCTTTCTGCCTCCCAGTCTTGGGTCAAGTGGCAGTCTATTTTGTTGGAGATATCACGTCTGGTATTACTATTAATATATATTCAGGCCTTGTACTTATCTAATGCCTTTCATCCAAGGGTCTCCAACACTCTGTACATCAGCACCTCTTTGCAAGGTAGACAGATCAGACAGGGAAAGCATTGTGTTTGTAGCAGTATGTCTCCTGGCAGAAGTGCCTTCTCAGAGCTGTCAGGAGACTAGTGGATAATTTGGACTGATGGAAAACAGTGTTCCTTTTATGGCTGAAAGTGGGTCATGGAACTGCAGAACATAGACCTGGGTCATTAATGCTGTCTAAGCATATGGCATTCCCACATATGAACCTTCAGGGTGGTTGTGTTGGCTTGACTGGGAGACTCAAGCTTCTTCTGATGGTTGATGACTTCCAGTACAGACCTTTCGTTATTCACAAGCATCCTGTTCTTACACCAGTTTTGTCCTTTTGCATAAGGTTTCTTCACTCTCAGTTTGATTTGACCTCCTATCCCTCTTCTCCCCACTGTTATGGAGAATGATTGTGGCCCTTCTTAGCCTTCATTCTGCTGAGCTCCTCTGGCCTCCTCTTGTAGAAAACACCACCCTGAAAGGTACAGAGCAAACAGGTTTCCTTGCCCCACACTTCTCACAGTCACTGCACACTGAACACAAGTTTAACCCAGGCACTGCCAACAGTTCAGTCTGGGCAACATCAGGCATGTGATGGGTTAATTTGTACTGCTGGGTACAGTCTTGCTCATCTTGGCAGAGGCCAGATGCAGCTGCCAGGAGAAAGTTTGACCTCAATGGGGTGATTTTCTGGATGCAGTCAGGTGTGATTTGGAGTAGACAGCTCCTGGATCTGTCCTGTCCCTGAGCTGTGCACTCTGTCAGCCTGAAGGAGGATGCCTCCAACTTGTGGTTCTTTCACAGTTACATTTTCTTCCCTTCAGGGACTTTCAGAGCTAGTCCCAAAGCCTTGCAAGTGGCACTCCACTTCCAAAAGCAGAGAAGAGAAAACGTGGCTGGTTATGTTCCCACAGTTAGCTTTAATTGAGGTCATTTTAAGCAAATGGTGTCTATTTAATGTTGTGATAGCTCAGATAAACCAGTTTTCAGCAGGTCTTGGGAATGGAGCGGTAGAGATGAAGGGCATCGTTTTAGGGGGCAGCATCTTGCCTGATGACATGCTTGGCAGGGTTGCTGGAGCACTTGGATGAAGCTCTCTCATTTGGACAACTTCTGCACATCCTGCTTGGGTGAGAGGAGAGATGGCCTGTGGTTTCTGTCTGAAATTCAGCAACAGTGAATAATTCCAGATTGACGCTGTGGAAGCTTGCTGTTTTTGTGAAGGGAGGACAAGCCAAACATAACAAGAGTTCCTCAGTGCTTGGGGAAGAGAACCAAGGTCACCATTTGGAGCTTGTAGTTTTGGCAGACACAGAAATGACGTGCCACATCATACGTGTATCGGTGGAGATAGCTGGGGTGATTATCAGCAAGCTTCTTTGTAGGCTGGTTTGTGATGCTGATGATCCAAAACTGATGCTGGGATGTTCCGGACAAACAGACTCTCTTTTCAGCTTCCATATCTGCTATTTTTTAATGTTTTTGGCATTGGTCTTTGGGGTAAGGAAGAGGCTATAGCAGTCCCTGGGATTTCAATCCCCATGAGTCCAAGTTCTGAGGTTGTAGATCTGCTGCCATTAAAATTAGCATTGCTTGAAGTTGTCCCCTTTTATAAAGCTGGATGCTGACTCTGCTGTACTGAGTTCCTTGTCCAGAGCTGTCCTTGATCTTGGCTGTTTGGCCAGCTATTCTCCTGGCTGGTATCTCTCCATCGTCCTTTGCGGGGGAATGTTCCCAGGACCTGCCATGAAGATTGTTAAGTGTCCTCTCTTGTGTGCCCGGTGCCTGTTTTTTTAACAAATCAGTCCTACAAGATGTGTATCAGTGAAAATAATAAGAATAAGAATGCAGCTTATTTCATCAAAGCAGCCTGAGACTCATTTGCCTTTCAGATATTTAACTCCATCTTAGAGGCTGATTTTTTTGGGAGACCCAAGAAGGGAACACAGTCCCTTACGTTTTAAGGAAGTTTTCGCACTGAGATTCATGACCTGTTTCAGAAGCGCTGGTAGAAGTATCACAGACAGTAGGTTTGCCTTTCTTAGACTTAAATTCACTATTCAGTGGATGAAAAATGTGCAGAGACCACTTGTTAAAATTATACTGGGTATCTTTGCACTTCTTCACAACTATCAGTGAAACTACAACAGCACTTTGGAGCCTGTGCTTACTGTGGCAGTGTCAGCAATAGGTAGCAGTGTGGGGGATCATGACGGAAGCCCTTACAAGTCTTTAATGTAATTTGCTAAAGGTAAAACCAGAAGGTTGCAAGCTATCTTTCTGGGTGGAGCAGGACGTTTGAGCAGGGATAGTGATGATTGTTCGGTGGCAGATTCTTTGTAAAGTTTGTGTGTAAAAGGTTCATGTGTAGAGAGACTTAAAAATGGATGGTGAGGAGGAACCAGGCTGGCTGCTAGCAAGTGTGCAGTGATGCTTTCTGCTTCCAGCTGCTTCTCTGAGATTTGTGAAACCCTCATACACCGCTGGTGAAACCTGTGCAGCTCCGCAAGGGAAACGGTATGGATCTGTCGTAGCGGTTTTTCATCCCTGCAAGATGGGAGACCTGGTACCACTTGCCTGTTGCTGCTGAGTAGGTCACTGGTGAAGTTAGGAAAGAGTGGCTCTGAGAGTGGATTTGGGGTTTTTCTGGGGTTTTAGGAGGCCCGTCTCAGAGTGTTTACTCAGGAGGTGGAGTGCTTGTATGTTGGAAACTGCACTGTTTCTGGGAGTTTTTGAGCTGCCCACACCAACATCCCTTTGACAAGTCTTGGCCAGTATCTGGAGTGGCTCTGGTTTTCCACTGCTGCTCTAGCTGCCTGAATGTGTTCTGGGACAAGGACAAGGATTGCCCTTAGTAGCCTCTTAGGTTATTGCTGAACACGTTAAGGAGCACATCATTTTATCTGCTGGCCTGAGGGACTGGGGTCAGCACTCCCGACTGACCAGGCGGGAGACAAGAAAGGGTATTTCTTGGGCAGTCGGAGGGTTGGGGCCTTTGAGTGTAGAAGGAGCCATGTTGTATCCGTGTGATTACAAGCACCCAGGTCAAACAGCAGATGCCTGGCTCCCTCCCCAGCTTCCCCAGGGATGTTGTCTGTGAAGGCATGGAAACAAAGTGTAAAGCAGTAAGGTGGGACAGTGTTAATGATAATGTGCCGGAGATACTGAGCCCATTTCCTGGGGTTGTTGCCTCCTTGTCAGATGGGGATTAGCAAGAGGAATTGGGTTAGGGGGATTGCCAGCAGTTGTCACTCATGTCAGATAAAGAGAGGCTAACACTGAGCAGTGCAACTCTGGCTATGAAATACTTACTAGGCTTCTTGTTACCCTAATACTTAAAGATTATACAAGAGGATTAAAATTAAAAACATTTATTGAAAAACTGTTTCCTCTGCAGTCTTCTCTCTGAGGCGATTTTTCAGTAATTGGTTGGTTCTCTTGCCCTGGCAGTTCGCAGCTGAGGAAAAAAAACAATTGACTCTTGACAGGTAACTCTGCCTCATCTAGATTCCTGCTTGTGTCCGTGGAGGTTTGCTGGGCAGAGGAATTGCGGTTCCTCATGCTTGAGCAGTGAACTGTAATAGTGATTTTGACTCCACACACTCAACACTGATCTTACAGAGAGATGCTCTTGCCAAAATTGCGTTTGATCTCTGTTTGATCTCAGTTTAAATCACATGGGCCATTTACTTCAACTTAATAAGTAACAGTGCAAAAGTAGTGGGTGCTCATCTGGCCTGCAAACTCAGTCTCCTCAAATACATGGTAGAGCAAACTTGCTTTCTTTGCAGCTAAAAAGAGTCAAATGGTCTTACAGTACAGGTCAAGTTTTATGCAAAGATGCCATGAATTAACTAATGCATGTAATAAGGTAAATCATAGCACTTTGGTAATGTGTGTGATCAATGTTGCATGGTTTAGTGAGCCCACTGAAGTGGCTTTAGGGATTGGGAGGTTTTGGTTGCATCTCTTCAGTGTGGTTTGATGTTTGTTCAACATGAAATGATTCATCTGATGAATTAAGGGTGAATCAAAGGTCTCTTTTGCAACTCCTGCTGCTTCACTGTTTTTTTTGCAAGGGGGGAAATCTTAATTTCTGCCGTGGTTTAATTGATCTTTGTAAAGAAACATGCTAATGATGATCCTGGCCATGGAGTGCTATGGGTTTGCCAGCAAGAGAGTCTGTTATCACAACTTCAGATGCTTCCCTCTCAAATTACAGCTTCTAATTTGATTTATTTGGAGTGTGTTTGTATTTTTACAATCTGTGGTTTTGTCATCCTGTGTTAGTTGCTGCCCTCTCAGGCTGTAAGAGCTTTCCTTCATGCTGGCAGGAGGAGGAACATGATATAAAAACTACTGTCATTACTGTTGCTGAAAATAGGCCAAATTTCCAACACATGAAGTGTCTTTCTCTTCTAGTCTTATTTAGAGACACAGTAATATTTCAAAGGTTGCCCTAAAACTCCTCTAGTAAAATACATTTCTGGTGAGTTAACAATACAATTTTCTAATAAATATGAATTTTTAAATTGGAATTCAGCTGCATATTTAGCATTCCCTAGGTGGCACAACCTGATGATGATAGAAATGACTTGGGCTGTCCTGTGCTGGGAGAGAGATGTACATGTAGGGGCAAGAAACTGAAGTTGCTGCAGCAACTGTTGCAGACATTTTTGCAGAAGGCACTGGCTCAGTTTCTCCTGGGCACTCAGCTGGCCCTGCAGCCGTGATGCTCCTTCAGCACATCCCGACCCTTGGCAGCTCAGCTGTCAGGGGACAGCACTGAGGCAGAGAGTAGCTCCTTTCTGGCTCTGTGAATGTAGGGGTCTGTCCCACCAACAAAATCCAGTCTATTTTTATTTTTGGAGACTGCCATGATAGAGTTCTGCTCTGTGCAGTGCTAAATTAGAGAATGAAACTGGTTGAAGGGTGTGCGTGCCTCTTCTGGTCCCTGCAAGGAAGACTTGGAGGGTAGTGGCCTTGTCTTCCACACTGTTCCTCCTAAGGACAGGAGTGTTGCTCATACCCAGGCACTACCTCTCCCTGCCTCCCACTGACTTGGCAGGCAAGTTTTAATGCTGGTCCCAGCATTTCTCCACTCTTTGGACCTCATGGAGAAAGGCCAAGTAGAGTATGGGAGGCTCTGTCACTTGGGCAGGAATCTGGGCTGGCTTTTGAGCTGTCCTCAGTGTGGGTCTACCTGTGCTCCACCCTTACATGGGATAGAAAGGGTTTTTTTTGAAGATGAAAGTGAGCAAGTTGTGGAAGGTGCTCTGCAGTGAGGTAAATACAAGGACAAGGAATCAAAATGAATGTGGGTAGAAATGGATCCAAATTTCTTCTGGGGGTCTAGAGACAGCTGCAGTCTTAGCCATTTCTAAGCATGTCCAGAGCTTGGTCATTGCTAATAGAGCTCAGGTGGGTGGTTAAGAAGTGCAGGAGAGAGGATCTTGGTCTAAGCCACAAAGCCATGACAGCCCTGCCCCTCTGTAGGGCTCTAACACACCCAGCAAGGGCCACTTGCATTGCACCACCAGAGCAATGGCTGTGAAGGGCTTCTGCTGCAGTTCTGTGGGTATTGTAGGCTCTTTCCTTTCTCCTGCTCCTCTCTGACTTGTTTCAGCATTCTTTAACCAGGGGAGCATTGCCCCATGGGTCCTGAGTCCAGCCACAGTGTTGCTGATGCACTTTAATCCCTTAATTTTTTGTTCTAGGTCAATCTCAATTAAACTTGCATTTATTGAGAGTGGGGGTGTTTGGGAAGGTGTATGCCCCCGTTCTTTCCCATGTGTTGGTGGGATGAGTGACTTCAGGTTGTTGCTGCCTGTCTGGGAGCATGGTATACATCCCTTTTCTATTACCCCATGCAGCTTCCACCTGAGGACTGGATGGGTCTGGGTCCCCAGAGCCAGTCAGGCTCCTGCTGTGTAGGGTGACAGTGCTGCTGAGCCAGGGGCAGCTGCTGCCATAAGCAGCCCTGATTCTCTTCCCTGCACCCTCTTTGTCTTGGTACTTCTCTGAGATGAGACTGTGGTTAGCCAATTCAGGGAGCAAAAAAAGTCCCAAATTATTTCCTTTTTTGGAAGAGAAGCTCTTCTGTCGGTTGGTGGAAGCCAGGGGCTGTGGTCAGGGATAGTATCCTGTGCTGGGGTGAAGTGTCATCTCTTCCAGCTACTCCTGACCACAGGTCACATCCTCCCGCAGATCCAATGCCCAGAACCCTCCCTTCTCCCCAAACAGCAGAGATTAACTAGAGCTCATTTCCTAGTAGGTTTTTCCTCATCTGTATTTTCAGGGGGTGGCACACCTGGTCCTTCTGGCAGATATGTGGTGGTGGTGGTGGTAAACGCTGGAGGGAAGGGGCAGCGCCGGGCGATGTGAGCGGTGGCCAAGCTGCCTCCTACATCTGCCCAGCTGCAGCTCAGAGCATGTCTGACCTCAGTGGGGCAGCAGTTGCGTCTCTGACTCGCCAGTCTCCGTGACACACACGATGTTCAAAGTGCCTTTGCATATAGGAAGTAGTTTAATCAGAGTTTTGTTCACCACTTCAGCAAATCTGACCAGAGTCTGCATTGTTAAGTGTAAATGTCACACACGCAAATATAATAACATCTGGTTTCAAGTGAAAAGAGTGAGGAAATGGGTGTTGTGGTTAAAATAAAGTCTGCATCCTGAAGTCACTCCTCCGCAGCTAGGTTTTGTTTGGATAGATTCAATGTAACCTGTAATATCAAGACTCGGATTCTATGTGGGAAAATAGGGCAAAGGCTGAGTTTTTACCATAACCCTGAACTTTCTGCCCAGGTCCTAAACATTTTGTAGACATTTTTCCTGTCTCCAAATACCCTTTTAGGAAGTTCTCCTCCATGATTCACTACCCTTTACTCTGGTGAGCAGCTTGATGGGGATATCCATATTGACTTCAGATTCCGATTTACACCATTAGGATAAACTGAATCAGAGCCCATCCTGAATGGGGCCCATTTATTAAGAAAAGACCTTCTAACTGCGGGCAGCTGTAGAGAGCTGCTGTCCCAGTGCTCATGGCCAGCTGTCTCTCGAGGAATTTGGTGCCATGTATGTGTAGCTGGGTCATCCTCCAGCTTTTCCTGTTACTGTAGTGCTGTGCGAAGGAGCATACAAATGTATTTTCTATAGATCACTGCGACTCTCACAAAACTCCATCCTGTTTTTGGCAGCTTTCAAAACTGTGCGCTTGCTCCAGATTTTTGGCTCTCTCTGGTGTCGTGGGAAGTGGAGAGAGTTTTTGATTTTGTATGCTGGACGACAGTGGATATGCTGTCACAGTGTGCAAGGGATTAATGTCATTTTCATATGGCCTAGAAATTTTAACTTTGAAAACTAAAATGAGAAACAAGTAAGCTTCCTTTTTATGCCTTTAGGACAAGAGAGTTTTGGGTGCTTGTATCTTTCTTATTAGAAATCATTTGATATCACTTTAAAGGATGCTGGACACGTACACCGATTACATATTTATCATTTAGACAGAAGCCGTGCACAACCCTGCAGGCCTTTTAAACTCAGCATTGGCTTGAAAACACAGTATATGAAGCCCTATCAATGCAGCCTATCAGGATAACTAAATATTATGCATGGAGCAAAATATTTCCCTTTCATTATGAAAATAAGTATTCTCTGCAGTGTCACGCTTCAAGCATGTTGTTCAAAAGATGTGATCAAGACATCAAAGAAAGGAAAATGATTAAGATAGCAGGAACTAAACCAGCTGCCTTTCCTTTGGTAATTAACAGACCATCTCATGCATTGCCCTGCTGAAATTGCAGACTTTTTTCCCCTTGAGAGCTGTGTTCTGAAGTGAGAGTCATTTTACCGCTTTTAAAATGAGCTGTTTGATTTTACGGTCAGAATAAGACTTAGCAAGAAGCAAGAGTCAACTTCAGCACTGTGCTATAACCTGGCTCTTCAGTCATCAGGACAATGTAAAGGGTCAATACTATTTTATTCTCTGCTTTAGATGGAGGTCTCTGCCTTGGCACATCTCTAGGGTGACCTGAAGCAGTTCTTTGGACTCACATATTTCACTTCATGAATGTTGAACATTAAAAATCATCATAGGAAACATGAGAAAAACCAATCTGCTTTTGCTTTTGTTTCTTTATTTGTTTGTTTTCCCCCACTGTTTTTCTTAGGAAAGAAAGTGAACTGGCTTTAGCCCTGGGCTTGTGTAGCTGAGGCAGCACAGGGTATTTACTTAATTTCTTTCCTGGGTGTTTTGGTTTGTACTGCATTATCTGCCCTGCCCCTTTGAGACCAACTTGCATCTGCCTGTCTGTCTCTTGAGTGCCAGGGCTGCCCGTCCCCATGCCACGTCATTAAGGTATTATAGTCCTTCTCTCTCTGGGATTCATAAGATGGTCCACAGAAGCAAAATTCTATGCTCAAAATCTGCAGTTGGACAGGCAACCCAAAATAGATTGGCTTTTCCTTCTGTTGAGTTTGTTCTGCTATGGACGCACAAAACTAGCTCAAAACCAATCTCTTTGGTTTCTTAATGTCCCCCTTCAAGATAGGAGCAGTGTCATCTCCTCCAGGCAGCATGGAGAACAACCTGAGGATGAGGTTGCATGGAAGGGCTCATCTCCTTTGAAATTTCAGCCCCTTGAAGTGAGGGATATTTGAACTGCAGCTTCCACGAGAGCAGTTTCTCAGGGAAAAAGGCTATTGTGAAACACCTCTCACAGTGGCTCGAGTGTCAGGAGGCTCAGGAGGCATGGCTTGTGTCCTCACCCCTGCTGCACACTGTTGGTAAATTATTCACTATCTGATTATTTTTTTCTTTTTTTTTTCTTTCCCTTTTTTCCCCCCCATCTTTTAAATCAGAGTTGCAAAACTAGCTCGAGAAGGGCCATGGTGGCCACTGGTGTTTTTCAGCTTGACGCAAGCTATTGTCTTCTCCTTATATTTTCCATACTTCAGTTTTGGGGGATATGGTGATGCTTTTCTATCTCTGCCAAATGCTTTCAAGTTAGCAAATGGAAGGTGCCTTCATATGGTAATACAAGTGATGTGTGCAGTCACAAGGAGAGACAGTACTTGCAAATTTAGATTTGATCCCTGCCCAGCTGTCCTTGACTGGAGATGTAACAGCAGTGACACCAGGTTTTTGGAGCCAAGTGTTACAGCAGCCTTGGGATTTACTAGATATGAAATATATTTAAAGTATATTCTGGGGTAAGGCTACGCCTCCTTTTTTGCAGTGTGGTCAGGGTCAGACCTGTGTTCTTCCTGCTGATATCAGTTGGAGTTTCAGATAAGGGAGAAAGTAAAAAAAATGTTTTGCCTTTTATTTTTTTTTAATTGCTCCATCAGACAAGTTGTAGATGTAAACAAGGAAACTATTATATATGCTTTTTGTGACATGTTGTTGATTTATTCCTGGAAAAAAGTTCCTCTTTGCAGTTTCTTCCCCAAAATTGCTTTCTGCTTTTGTACAGAGCTGTGACATAACCCCATCATCTCTCACAGAGACACTTTGCATCAGAAGTGGCATAATATTATATGATGTGCTTCGAGTCTGGCCCCGGCCAAGCCTCACAGGTCAGAGACAGTGTCAGGAAGGATAGAAGACAACACTGTTAGCTCTTTAAAAATCTGATGAAAGGGGCAGATAGATCAAAAGAAGAATTCGAGTGGGAGCTGAGACTGCTGGGGGGAGCTAGAAATTCTGCTTCTTCAATCAAAATTACAGCTTGCCCTGGGCAGAATCTAGAAGTGATGTTTGGTGCCATCTTGCTGTGTTTTTGGGGCTGAGTCTCAGTGCCAAATCCACCCAGCTTTGATGATGGAGAGAGGTGTGTGGGAGTAGAGCATGCTCAGCACTTTGCAGGATGAGAGCTTTTTGTCAGCTTCTGTGAAGTAAGGTCAGAACTAGGGGACAGAAGTGATGGGCGCTGAACAGCTTGAACAAGGGAGAGCAGGCTTTTTTCTTTCTGTTTGTAGTTGTTCCCTCCCTCAGTGCTTTTCTCCAACTATAATTTTGTCATTATGTGCAAATTGGTTACAGTGACATATGCTTATCAAAAACCCTCATTGTGCATTCTGTAGTCCCCACGTTGTCCTTAACTCCTGTTGTGAGAGAGCATCTGTCTGCAACTGAAGTGACCATGGCTAAAAATGTACATTTTTAACTTTTGTTTAAGTGAAATGACACAAACTTGAATTGTCATCGCAGTTAATGCTCAATAAAAAAGGATGTTTTTCCTGCTGAGAGGTGTAAAAAGGCTTTTATTTGAATTTATTCCTCTGGAATAAAATGCCGCATCTTGTGCAGAAACTAAAAGCACTGTTGAAAAATGCTGAATGCCACACAGAAGTAATTTTATTTAGTTAAAAAAAAATCTGAAGGGAAATCACTCCTAGTTTTGATTAGCCTTGTCCTAGAAAAAGAGAAATTATCTCTATGTGCAACATAAAAAGGGAGCTTAAGCAATGGCCAAAATAACCAAGCCATCCAGCTTTAAGCTTCCACCCAAGCTTTAAGCTTCTCTCTGATCTATTCCATTAAAATTCAGTCTTGGAGGTGATTCGATAGGGAAGCCTTCTTGGATAAAAGAGAAATTTAGCTGGAAGTAAGGTCTCTGTAGGATGCCCTGGCTCTGTGGCTGTGCAGAAGGGGGGGAGGTGGCACCACGTCCTGCTGAATCTGTTGAGCTCCTGCCAGGCAGCTGGGGACATGCCACCACCCCAGTGGTGGCTCATGTGCCTGTCATTGCTGCCTCCTGCCTTATCAGGAGGAAGGTGAGGGAGGCACAGAGTACTGATACCCACAGGGTGAGAAGGTGTCTCTGATGGTTTTGAATTCCAGGCATTTCAACTCCAAGCTGCTGCAAACCCTTTGTTCTCTCAACTGCAGCAGTGGCACCAAGTAGCATCCCAGATGGATAACTGTCTTGTAACTCTGCAGTGACTGTGCTGGCTTTTGGGAAACCAGCTACAGTCTAAGCAGGGCTCCCAAGTGGCTCACTCAGTCTCAGTTGCTGGCAGACTTGGAGGCAGTTTCCATGGGTTGGGATCTCCTGCTCTGCGATGAATACCCTTTCTCAACTTACAGTTTCTGATGTAGCATGAAAGGATCCTTGGTCTCTCTTAATCTCTTATGCAGCTTCTTCTGTTAAATCCCTAATTTCAAGTTGGCCAATTCATTATCCTGAATAAATTAAAAATATCCATCTTTAGTCCTTTTGGTAAGAACTTGAGGTTTACTCAGAAAATACCCCTGCTGGCACCTCCTGGTGCTTTCAGGCTTCAGTCTGTGATCATGTCGTACCCTGGGTAGGGTCAAAAGCAGGGATATTTGGAAATATTTCACTGCAGTGGAGGGCAGTTCTGGCAGGGGCAGTGTCTGCATTAGAGGACTAAAATAGTGATGAGGGAAGGGCTTGGACAGTGTGCTCTGCTGGGTGATGTACGTGACTTGAGACAGCTGCAGACTCTGTTGGTACTTGGTGGTGGAGACGGTTTAGAGACTTTGCACAAAGCCCTCCCCACCTGAACAGTCTGAAGGAGAGGAATTTGGCACAGTGGTTTCAGGCATGACTGCTGTCTGTGTAAAAAAACAGACATCTTTTAAGTGCCTGTGATCAGAGGATCTTGTTCAGACCTGGTATCATGCTATTCACTTCAGCTGGTTACTAATCCCGGCACTGAGTTTGACCCTTAAGCTTTTTGTTTTTATCATGTGCTTTGATACAGTAATAAAAATACTGACTGGCTGGCAGAACTCCAGGGCTTGGCTTTATATTGTAGCAACTGCAATACCAATGTGCTTAAAAGTGGTTTTATGCTGCAGGATATTGTCTTTTCCCCCTGCCCCCCCCAAGATTATTTTAAAGCTCACGTTCCCTGTTCTGCGGACAACTCTGCCCTTTGCACATTGTGCAGAGCAGGTTTGTCCCAGGATTGCCTTTGTCCTGGGCCTCAAACTCAGGTGTATAGAAACACAGGACTTCAATGGAAATACTGCTTCAGGCTCCATAGGAGAGGAGATGGAGTTGGAGGTGGGTTGGGACCTGGGAGGCCCCTCTTCCCCCCGTGATGCTGATGCCTGAGCTGCTCTCCCCATCAGACGTGGCTCGTGTTTGAACTTTCTGAAGCATTTGATACTGGGATATCCCATCCCTGCTGGGCTGGGAGGCTGTGTGTGTCTGTGTGCCTGCACACGCAGTGAGACGAGTGTTTTTAGAGAAAATCCCTGTGCGTGACTGAGCTGCACTGCCCTCATGCTGGGCAAGTCATTGGCCTTTTAATATATCCTATAGGATTTGAGTGTGCCACAAAGAGACTCCAGTGAGTTTCTTCTGCTGCTTGCAGGGGCAGCTTTGCTTGCATGGAGTGCACTGCACTGCTGCTGTGTTTCAGCAACGTGCCCTATTAATATCAGTCCATATTAGCTTTATTTCAGTGTTATCTGAAAGATTCTTAATTCAGTATAAATGTGCCCTTGATACTTGCTTCACAAGCTGTTCACTCTTCATTTCTGTGAATAACTGTCTGCTAGCTCCTGAAATTTAAATCTCTGCTCTACAGTGCCCCTAGAATTGATTTTATCTAACCAGACCTCCCCTTACAATGCTGCTTCTCTATGCACTGGACAGTAGGTCAGTCTCCCAGATTATACCCTCAGTTGCTGCAAGAGAAATGGAAGGAACGTACTTTGTTTTTGCTTTGTATAGGGAAATTACAGCTACTGCTCTGCCTTATTCCTACCAACGGGCAACTTCTTTGCAGAATGACATTGCACCCTTTAAGAGCAAACTTGTCTGTGCTGAAGTGGATAGACAGGACTTACTACTCCTTGAATGCAAGTACTGAAAGAGAGCATCTTTTACTAGGCCAAGGTAGGATGTAGAAGTTGAGTCAGATGTTATTAACCTTGGGATACATCATGCCCTACAGCAGGTAGCTCCCCAGCATGCTCCCAGTAGACTTCTGCTTGTTCTGCTGCCCAGCAAGAGGAGCTGAGCTGGAGAACTCAGTCCTGGTCCTTCATAGGACATAAGCAGCTGCAGGGACTGAACCCACTTGGATTCTGCCTGTGGTGTCTATTTTGTTCCAAGTGCTGCTAATAATTAGGCAAATAAAATGATTAGTAAGGAAAGGAATTTGGTAGCATGTTCCAGGAGGGTTTTATAGCTCTGAAATAGTATCTTGCCAATCAAATAACTATTGCAGAGTGAAGAGGAATGCAGTAGCCAGCTTGGCAGTCAGTAGGTGAGCACTGCCTACAGTACGAGGCTCGAAATAAGTTTGATATGATAATGCAGTATTTTGTAGCCGTATGGCTTTATTTTCCTGGAAAAAAGTCTTGCCTCCAGAACATTTTTTCTTTTGTCTTGTGCCTGGCACTGTCAAGTTTAACGTGTCCCAGCTGTGTGTGCCAGTGCTGGTATTCTCAAGCTTGTGAATTCCCTCTGCATTTCACCTCCTTGTTTCATGTGTCTTTAAGACCTAAGCACAAGATTTCCTCAAAGGGTTTTTCCTACCTTGTTGGAAAAACCTCTCCAAACCTCCTTACTTCCAGATGCCATCCCTTTGGCTTTGAGCCAGTGACATGGTTGTGTTGGTTCTTGGAGCTGCCAAACAGAACTCCATTTCAGTTATTTAGCTTCAATTCAGTTTTCCTCTGGAAAACCTGTGGTTCTTTTTAAGGCCATGTTCTCATGTTTGGGAAACAACTGTAATGTTTCACAGTTATAGTGCAGATTGGGCCTCTCATGGTCTGCATCCTCACATCCATCCCACTGGCATCAATGGCCGGACTGTTTCTATAGCTAGGTGTTTCCAGTCCCAGACACATGTTTCTGGAGGGTTTTTCTGTGTGAGATAGGAGAGATGCTTTTACCTTCTTAAAGGAGGTTGTAGGTTGATTACATTCTGCCACCGTCAGCTGCTGATTTTTGGGCGGCGGTGACAGAAATGGTATTTCCTTCTCATCCCCAGCTACATGCTGATTATAGCAGCTGTGTTTGTTTCTCCATGGGAGAAGAGAAGGGAATGGGAGTCCAACTAGTTGGAAACACCTTAGAAGCCATGCATGAACTGACTTTATCCCTTCCACTCCCTGGTTAGGGAACAGAGACGTTCGGAAAAT